>NC_091259.1:67711818-68339545 GCF_042477335.2 Ovis canadensis
ATGTGATGTGCTATTATAAGGGGCTTCCCAAGAGGCCCAGTGATAAAGATTCACCTGCCAATACAGGAGATGTAAGAGATGAGAGTTTAATCCCTGGTCGGGAAGATCCCCTGGAGGAGGAAATGGCAACTCACTCCAGTATTCTTGGCTAGAAAATTCCATGGACAGAGGAACCTGGTGGGCTCCAAAGTGTTGCAAAGATTCAGGCACAACAGAGCGACTGAGCACAGCACACAGCACAGAACTACATATGCATTTTCAATGGGGCTTAAAACTGCTGCTTTGCAGGGGTGAAAAATTCTTGTTCTTCGTATGTATAAAACACAAGTGTATATACAGTACATAAACAGATATGCAGTACATCTGTGGTATTAAAATCATATGGGGGGAGAAATTTGTAGAGGAAATGTCTTAAAAAGCTTCTTTGCAGTACAATAATGGACCAAAGCTTGAGAAATAATACTGTGGAAGAAAATCTATTGACAAAGAAAATATTCCTGATAAATAATTAAAACAACCACAGTAATCTTTGGTGCTGTTTTGATAACAATAGCTAATCAAATGAGCCCCATGATATGTGCTTTAACATAAACAATGTGGTTTAATTCTCAGAAAGGACTTACGAGATAGGTGTTACTATGCCCACTTTAGAAATGAGGGAATGGAAATTTAGAAAGGCTTTTATTTTCCCCAGATGAGAAAACTGAGGGTCAAAAAGGTGATGAAATTTATCCAATGTAATACAACAGTAAAGGATTCAGACCCCAGTCTAGATTTGTGTGAATTTATTCTATTCATTCTTAGCCATTATGCAGGTTTCTAAATGGTGTCATTATGTACAAGCACTTACACATACATGCGCACACAGATGAATGAATGAAAGCATGCAAATCAAATTATTAATGAAAATCCACTCAAGTTTAAGTGCTCAACTCTCTTTGGCTTTTCGTTGTTACCAAGTTTTCCGAGTAGAGCATATATTATTATTAATATTAAAGAATAAACTGAAAATGCTATATAATCAACCTTGCCCCCAAGGAACCTTCACATAATTAGAAGGGAGAAGATATGAAAGCAAATAGTGATGATGTTAGTAGAATTAAGTCCCACTTCAATCATTTACCACCTGTATTCCTCAAGCAAGTTCCCTAAACTTTCTTTGAATCTTAGCTAATAAATAGAAATGAGAAAATCTCTGAGGGTGAATGTGGAAAGTGTCATACAATAAACAGAAAGCAAGCTTCTTTCCTCGTCCAGTCTCACTCTCAGGGCCCAGATGCCTTTGGTACCAAGGCTTCAGAGGTAGTAGTGTCCAAGGTAGGGTACTATGGACATAAAAGTGACCTTGAAGGCCAGGCAGACGGATCTGGACTAAATCTTGCCAACGTGCTCCTGAATTAACCCCTAATAACAGTGGGCTCCATTTTTCCCTTCCCTTTCCTTTTCTTATCTTTCCTTTTGGCCTTCTGCCCTATAGGAGAACAGGCTATGAGATTTTAAAAGTTAACCTCAGGGTTCATATTAATTGAATTTTTCCTTTATTGCTTGCTGTAAAGATTGCTAGAGATGTCTTGTGTGTTGAAGGATTTATTAGCAGGGAAAATGGCATATTTTGCAGCCTGCCAGCAGAATTCAAAGCAGCCTGGCACCTGCCTTGTTCGATTAATAAGCAAGTAAGGGTTTTATCTGAGTGCACATTCCCCTTCCCCTCTCCTTATCCACCTTGAACAATCATTAGAGCCAGACGGGTTCTGTTCTAAGCTCCTGGGAAAGGCTTCCTTCCAAAGTCATCCTTCTCTGGACTTTCACTTGTTGTGTCCCTCCTTGGGCAGATGGTGTCTGGAAGGCATGATTGATAAACATGTTTAAATATAGAAGGCAATCTTTCCTGTGTGCCAAGCAATTACTCAACATCACAGATAGGCCTGCCACCGACCAACAAAATAGCTATAGTTTATGATTTAACATGATGAAGAAATGGAAAATTATTAAGAAACCATCAAATGTCAGTGTGAAAGCAAATTCTAGAAACCATTTACCAGTCACCATTCATAAGCAAAGCTATCAAAATATAGGGAGGCTGAAAGTCACCTTGCCTTTTCTACACACTGTAGATTCACAATTTGGAGAGATTCATCTCTCTTTGAGGAAAATGGTTCTACTGCAATGCATATTTTACTGCCAAACTACATCTCTTCATCAGACCCTGATAATTTCCTTCCCTGTACCTGACCTGAGTGTGTATAATTGTCGGTGTCATGATGTCTTTGACATTCCAAGTGTCAGGTGCTGTGCTAAGCACTTTACATTTACATGCAATGTCTTATTTAATCCCTGGAGCAAACACATGGGTGAGTACTATTCTCTCCCAAATAGTAGCTATAGAAATTAAAGCTTAGGAAGTTTCAGTTACATAAGATAACAGAGCTGATACGTGCTAGTGACAGAATTTATGTCAAGGGCTGTCTGACTCTAAATTCTATGCTTGTTCCTTGGGACTAAGCTGATCATCCATTCACTAGAATCTACTTCACCTCAATGCAGGGCTCTCCTAGGACTTGTCTTCACAAATAGTACAGCCCTACCCTATCAGCTTCTCTAACTCTGAGTTGTGGCTGCATGACAAAAAGACACAGCAGGATCCTCTATGACCCACCTCCCAGAGTGATGGAAATAAAAGCAAAAATAAACAAATGGGACCTAATTAAATTTAAAAGTTTTTGCACAATGAAGGAACCCATAAGCAAGGTGAAAAGACAGCCTTCAGAATGGGAGAAAATAATAGCAAGTAAGGCAACTGACAAAGAATTAATCTCAAAAATATACAAGCAGCTCATGCAGCTCAATACCAGAAAAGTAAACGACCCAATCAAAAAATGGGCCAAAGAACTAAACAGACATTTATCCAAAGAAGACATACAGATGGCTAACAAACACAAGATGCTCATCATCACTCGTTATCAGGGAAATGCAAATCAAAACCACAACGAGGTACCATCTCACGCCAATCAGAATGACTGCTATCAAAGTCTACAAACAATATATGCTGGAGAGGGTGTGGAGAAAAGGGAACCCTCTTACACTGTTGGTGAAAATGCAAACTAGTACAGCCACTATGGAGAAGAGTGTAGAGATTCCTTAAAAAACTGGAAATAGAACTGCCATAAGACCCAGCAATCCCACTGCTGGGCATACACCCAGTGGAAACCAGAACTGAGAGACACATGTACCCCAATGTTCATTGCAGCACTGTTTACAATAGCCAGGACACAGAAGCAACCTAGATGTCCAACAGCAGATGAATGGATAAGAAAGCTGTGGTACATATACACAATGGCAATACTCAATACACAATACTCAGCTATTAAAAAGAACACAGTTCTAATGAGGTGGATGAAACTGGAGCCTATTATACAGAGTGAAGTAAGTCAGAAAGAAAAACACCAATACAGTATATTAACACATATATTTGGAATTTCCCTAGAGAAGGAAATGGCAACCCACTCCAGTATTCTTGCCTGGAGAATCCCAAGGACAGAGGAGCCTGGCAGGCTACAGTCCATGGGGTCTCAAGAGTCAGATATGACTTAGTGACTAGATCACCATCACAAGGAATTTAGAAAGATGGTAACAATGACCCTATATGAGAGACAGCAAAAGAGACACAGATATAAAGAACAGACTTTTGGACTCTGTGAGAGAAGGCGAGGATGGGATGATCTGAGAGAATAGCATTGAAACATGTATATTACCATATGTAAAATAGATCACCAGTCTAAGTTCAATGCATGAAACAGGACACTCAAAGCTGGTGCACTGGGATGACCCTGAGGGATGGGATGGGGAGGGAGGTGGGGGGGAGGGGGATGGCTGGGTTCAGGATGGGGAACATATGTACACCCATGCCTGATTCATGTCGATATATGGCAAAAATCACTGCAATATTGTAAAGCAATTAGCTGCCAATTAAAATAAATAATTTTAAAAATAAAAATGAGCCCTTGGAGGAGCAAATATATATATAAATATATATATATATATATATATATATATATATATATATATAAAATATATATTGGATAGGACCTTTCCAGGCATAGCAATGACTTCAACATTCCAAGAGTAAACTATGGCCACTACATATTATTTACTCAGAGAAAAGTGTAGACTGACCCATTTAATTTGGAAAATATAATAATATTCTAATGAAAGCTACAACAAAAAGATCAAAACCAGAGGAAGGAATTTTGGCTCAGACTAAATGAACCATAATCTAAACCCCAAGACAGCCCTCCCCAGCAACAGGAAAACGCTTATGGTCACAGTAATAGAGGTTTGAAAAGAACCAAGATATACACAGTGAGATGAAACCGGGTCAGATTCAAATTAAATAGGAAAACTTTTTGACATCCCATTCTTTCTTACTTTTTTCTTTTTTGGGGTGGAATAGACCTGGGTACATTTCTGAGTTAGCATAAGGAGACATGGATAATTATCATGAAGAGGTGAATGGTCACTAGGGAGCAACAGAAATTTTATGAGGTGAAAAAATTCTGCCATGGAATACTTTATCAAAAAAATAGTTACATGAATGATGTATGTGTATCTACATATTTATGGTCATAAACACAGAAGGAGCTTAAAATGCAAATGAAGTCTTATATCTCTGTTCATTTTTACAACCAAAGATGTCACAGTAAAAGTGAATCTAGCAACGCTGGTTTCTCTATGAGGCTTCTCTGCATCATCTTCCACCAGGGAAGGTGAAACTTCATAATATGATGATCCCTTCATAGTTTAATTAATCTGGAGGAAAAGCTTTGGAAATCAGTTATGAACTGGTAGCTCTATTAACAATAGCCAATGCTTATTAAACATTTAGTGTGTATCTTTCAGCATGCTAAACCTTTGACAGAGTATTACAACAATCTTGTGGGTGGAAGGTATCATTACATCTACTTTACAGATGAAAGTAAGTTTAGGGAGGCTAAGTAACTTATTCAGAATCAAAAGCTAGGACTTGGGCCCAGGTCTGCCCTGCTCTAATCCCATACTTTTAGCAGTCATTCTATTGGTAGTTTTCTGATTTTAATATTTGTTTTTACCCATCTGTCAGGGCAGTGAGTATTTTTCTCCAAAGATGCTAGCAGAGCACACAATGACTCTGAAACAAATACCCAGTCCTTTCAAATATAGGGCTTTGCACAATCACTTAATGACAAGAATTTACAATAAATAATTCAAAATGTGACATCAAATATCCTATTTGTAAGAGTGACCAAAAATATAAATGGCTAATTATAAGCTTAATTTTAAATAAGGAGGATCTGTTAAAAAAAATTCCCAAACTTTCTTTTCCCAAAGATCATAACATAATAGAGATAGAGACAATGTTCCTAGAAGAGAGTGACTTCATTTTGAAATGATTACGCTCTTTCCAAATTAATGAAGAGATTTCATGAAATTGTAATCAAAAGTCCAGTAAGATTATCCAAAAAGCAGTAAAATAGGCTAAAAGAAAGATCCAGGTGTTCATCTGGTAGAATAAACTAGTAAAAACAAAATTTTAAAATTGCCCCAGAGGAATTGGGCAGAGAAATAGGCAAAACAAAAAGCTTCAACATACTCCCTTGCTACCTGTTTCACCTTAAACATTTACTTAAACTCTCAGTGCCTCTGGTTTTCTTCCCTGTAAGTGGGTGATATAATAGCACCCACTATGATTAAGTGTTATTTGCAGTAATAAAGAACATATGTCCTCAATAAGCAGATTCCATTTGGTGGATTGGGCTCTTCAGGTTGCACCAGTGGTAAAGAAGCTGATGGCCAACGTAGCATTAAGAGACACAGGTTCAATCCCTGGGTCAAGAAGATCCCCTGGAGGAGGACCCACTCTAGTATTCTTGCCTGGAGAATCTCATGGACAGAGGAGCCTGGCAGGTTACAGTCCATAGGGTTGCACAGAGTCAGACACGACTGAAGCAATTTATCAAGCATACGCATTTAGTGGATTATGTGCAAAAACACTTGCAAAGCACTTAACAGTTTGACTATCACAGAATAAGCACTCAGTATGTGTTAGCTGCTATTGTCATAATTTTTATATTATGATAGTTGCTAATAACACATGCCAAATCTATCCATTCATTTGATCAAGGAAAATGTTAACTGAATAGGTGTGGCATACCAGCCCAATCTAATTCTAAACGTTGGGGAAATGGAAGTGAAGCAGAGGCAAGGCTTATACCGAGCTT
Organism: Ovis canadensis; assembly: GCF_042477335.2. Classification (NCBI taxonomy): domain Eukaryota; kingdom Metazoa; phylum Chordata; class Mammalia; order Artiodactyla; family Bovidae; genus Ovis; species Ovis canadensis. The sequence goes on from NC_091259.1 coordinate 67,718,073, forward strand.
ACATTCTAGTGTGGGAGACAATTAACAAGTATAAAATTGTCCACGAAAAAATATATTTCACAACCTAAAAGTAGAGAGTTATTTTATTTCGTGGGAATGTTTAGAACTTCAAGCCAGAGAGACATCATCTCAGTAGCTCTGAGAAAACTGCTCCAAGGAGGCAGGGGGGAAAGTCAGGCTGTACACAAGTTTGCTGCAAAGGGAGCAGACAGTCTGAACATCAAAGATCAATTATCAAGTTAAGGAATTTAGCCTTCTTCATATGGAAAGATGTAAGCCTCTGGGCTCACTGAATTCATACCTTTCATATGCACCTCACCTATCTGGGGCCAATCCTATTTCCTTGTTCATCTTGCTTCTTGGATTCCCCCTGCACCACAGCAATCCACTGAATGGATCACAGTTTTGGGATCCCTCATTCACATTTCTTGCCTGGGAAATCCCACGGACAGAGGAGCCTGACAGGCTGAATTCCATGGGGTCGCAAAGAGTCAAACTGAGCTAGTAACAGTTTCAATTCATTCACGTTTGGAGGCCAGAAATCGCTATGGCTGTGACATTTCTTGTTTATTAATATGTCAGGAGATATTTTCATTTCAGAAAGCAAACAGACAAGTAATTTCGGGCATGACTAAGTCCTGGGGAGAAAATACAATAAAGTCACAGGCCCAGTAGCAATAGAAAATGAAAGTGAAAGTCATACAGTTGTGTCTGACTCTTTGCAACCCCATGAACTATACAGTCCATGGAATTCTCTAGGTCAGAATACTGGCGTGGGTAGACTTTCCTTTCTCCAGGGGACTTCCCAACCCAGGGATCAAATCCAGGTCTCCCGCATTGCAGGCAGATACTTTACCAGCTGAGCCACAAGGGAAGCCTAGTAGTGATAGGGACGCAGTCTTTAAGACAGAGTGCTCAGTGAACACTGGGGTGCATGTATCTTTTTGAATTATGTTTTTCTCTGAATATATGCCCCATAGATGGATTGCTAGGTCATATGGTAGTTCTGTTTTTAATTTTTTAAGGAATCTCCATACTGTTCTCCATAGTGTTTGTAACAATTTACATTCCTACTAACAGTGCAAAAGAATTCCTTTTTTTCCCACATCCTCTCCAGCACTTTATTGTTTGTATATTTTTTATAAAAATAAATATTGTGTATTAATGCATATATGTGGAACCTAGAAAAAATGTTATAGATGACCTTATCTGCAAAGCAGAAATAGAGACACAGATGTAGAGATCAAATATATGAATACCAAGGGAGAACGGAGGGAATGGAATGAACTGGGAGATTGAGATTTACATATATGCACTATTGATCAAGTCAAGTGAAAGTCCCTCAGTCTTTTCCAGCTCTTTGCAACCCCATGGACTATACAGTCCACGGAATTCTCCAGGCCAGGATACTGGAGTGGGCAGCCTTTCCCTTCACCAAGGGATCTTCCTATCCCAGGGATCAAACCCAGATCTCCTGCATTGCAGACAGATTCTTTACCAGCTGAGCTGCCAAGGAAGCCCCACACTGTTGATACTATGTATACAATAAATAACTAATAATGAGAACCTGTATAGCAAAAGAACTCTACTCAAGGCTCTGTGGTGACCTAAATAGAAAGGAAATTCAAAAAGAGGGGATATATATATATATATGTATATTGCTGTATAGTAAAAAACTAACACAACATTGTAAAGCAACTATACTCCAATAAAAATTCATTTCAAAAAAGACACAAGGGTCAGTAAGGCTCTTTGAAAGAGATGAGGAAAAAGCCATATAGTGATCTAGGGAGGGGCTTTCCAAGCAAAGGAATCAAAACTGAAGGAGGAACCAACTTGGGGTGTAAAGGAAGAGAAAAAAGGACAGCGTGGATGAAGAGAAATGATCAGGGAAGAGTGGAGATTGTGGTGACCCATGGACGAAAGAGCAGATAAAACCAAGGAGGGTCTTGGAATACAGGAACAGAAAAAACCAGACCCTTATCATCCTTCTCTTCCCCATGTTGTAATTATTCATGGAACAGTATAACCTGTCTCCCCTCCTACCCCACAGGGAGAAGGTATTTGCCCTACTCTTTCCCACCCAGTATACATGCCTCATCCAATCAACAAATGACCCACAAGACCCCTATCCCACTCCTGTACCCTGGGTATAAAAGTGGACTAAGGACCCCTATTCCATGTCAGTTCTCCCTTGACTGGCCCACTGTTCTAATAGCATCTCCCACTCTAATAAATTTTATTTCCTTCATTCTGTCTCACGTCTAGAAATTCTTTTCCAACCCGTGCCCAGACCACGACATTTTTGGTGGCCGGTACAGGGAACTTGGGGTCTCTTCCCCCACCTCCCCCCTTCTCCTTTTTCATAGGGACCCTCTGTGAACAGGCAAGTGCTGTGGAAACAACTGAGAAACTCTGGCCAGGGTGATCCTCTGGTGTGTCCCAAAGGCCCCACTGCTCACTGAGCCCCAGTAGCTGCCGCCCGAATGGGTGAGGGTTTCTCCTTTGTCTCCTTTCCAACTGAGGACTAGGCCAAGCAATATTGTGTGGGCACAGGTGAGGCGCTTGAAAGTGGGTGCCTGCCACATGAAGACTTCCATGAGAGGATAAGGGGGACATGGAACGGATCATTCCACAAGGGCATCTGTCCCCAGCAAGACAACTTCCGTGCACTGTGTCAGGCCCAGAGTGGTTGTAGCAAACAGGAGCCCATCGTGCCCTGGCCACCACCCACCCACCCCTCACCCCCCCTACCCCCCCCAACCCCTGCATAGGACTGTAAGATGGATTCCACATTCTCCTCTGTCACTTTCATTTCTTTCCATTTCGGTCTGGGTTGACTTACTGGAGCCTAGATGTTGCCTCTGAGCCATCCCAAGAGTACCTTCCACGTTTCAGGGAATCACCAAAAGGTGAGTCACCTGGTTGCTCCCAGGAATCTCTGTCTTTCTCCACCCGGGTCACATGGTGCCTTAGCTGCACGGTTCTCAGGGGTCTCCTCTCACTGTTGGACACGACTGTTGAGACAGTTGGCCATTTTGTGCCATTAGTTACACGGAGACATCACTGAGGCAAAAAGGGGTGACTTTTTGCCAGTCAGTGACTCTCAGTACCCCCATTCTACAGCATATAGGCTAAGGATGGGTTCTAATATGACTCAAGAGCCTCTCTCAAACTCATCCCTTGGCCACATTCTCAGAAACTGGAAAATTTTGACCCTGCAAAAGGCCTGGCCACAACACAAACTGGGGGACCCCCCCAAAAAAAAAAATATGCCCTCTGAATGCACACTAGCTTTTGCCAAAAGAGGGAAAGGACTCAGAATTTCCTTATGTTTTGTTGCTTCCCTATCTGCTTTCCCACTCTGTCTTCATCAGATTTCCTAGATGACCCCTACTCAACCTTTCATATCCAAATAATCACTAGGAAAGGATTGTGAGGTTCCCGTTGGTCCAAGTCTTTCTCCTATATTCAAAAGCATGAAGGATCAAAAACTTGCCTAACATTCTAAAGAATCCCCTTCTAACTATGCTTCTGTCTCAGGTGGAGAGGGAACAGTTTCCCCCCACCTGAGCATCCTAAAAATTTCCCTTCTAACTACTTCCCCACTCCTGCAAATTCCCTTAACCCTTCAGATCCTTCTAATGGGACAGGGACCTCACTTCCACCAGAGGGACAACCTAAGATTTTGATCAGCTGATCTGCCCCTGATATCAGAGTCAATTTGAGCACTATTTGGTCTATATTAAAGCATCACTATGAACAAAGCTAGGAGAGGTGATGGCATTGCAGCTGACCTATTTCAAATCCTGAAAGATGATGCTGTGAAAGTGCTGCACTCAATACGCCAGCAAATTTGGACAACTCAGCAGTGGCCACAGGACTGGAAAAGGTCAGTTTTCATTCCAATCCCAAAGAAAGGCAATGCCAACGAATGCTCAAACTACCACACAATTGCACTCATCTCACATGCTAGTAAAGTAATGTTCAAAATTCTCCAAGCCAGGCTTCAGCAATATGTGAACCGTGAACTTCCAGATGTTCAAGCTGGTTTTAGAAAAGGCAGAGGAACCAGAGATCAAATTGCCAACATCCTCCGGATCATGGAAAAAGCAAGAGAGTTCCAGAAAAACATCTATTTCTGCTTTATTGACTATGCCAAGGCCTTTGACTGTGTGGATCACAATAAACTGTGGAAAATTCTGAGAGAGATGGGAATCCCAGACCACCTGATCCACCTCTTGAAAAATCTGTATGCAGGTCAGAAAGCAACAGTTAGAACAGGACATGGAACAACAGACTGGTTCCAAATAGGAAAAGGAGTATGTCAAGGCTGTTTAGTGTCATCCTGCTAATTTAACTTATATGCAGAGTACATCATGAGAAATGCTGGACTGGAAGAAACACAAGCTGGAATCAAGATTGCTGGAAGAAATATCACCTCAGATATGCAGATGACACCACCCTATGGCAGAAAGTGAAGAGGAACTAAAAAGCCTCTTGATGAAAGTGAAAGAGAGTGAAAAAGTTGGCTTAAAGCTCAACATTCAGAAAATGAAGATCATGGCATCTGGTCCCATCACTTCATGGCAAATAGATGGGGAAACAGTGGAAACAGTGCCAGACTTTATGGGGGGCTCCAAAATCACTGCAGATGGTGACTGCAGCCATGAAATTAAAAGACACTTACTCCTTGGAAGGAAAGCTATGATCAACCTTAGATAGCATATTCAAAAGCAGAGACATTACTTTGCTGACTAAGGTCCATCTAGTCAAGGCTATGGTTTTTCCAGTGGTCATGTATTGATGTGAGAGTTGGACTGTGAAGAAGGCGGAGCGCCGAAGAATTGATGCTTTTGAACTGTGGTGTTGGAGAAGACTCTTGAGAGTCCCTTGGACTGAAAGGAGATCCAACCAGTCCATTCTGAAGGAGATCAGCCCTGGGATTTCTTTGGAAGGAATGATGCTAAAGCTGAAACTCCAGTACTTTGGCCACCTCATGTGAAGTAGTTGACTCACTGGAAAAGACTTTGATGCTGGGAGGGATTGGAGGCAGGAGGAGAAGGGGACGACCGAGGATGAGATGGCTGGATGGCATCACTGACTCGATGGACGTGAATCTGAGTGAACTCTGGGAGTTGGTGATGGACAGGGTGGCCTGACGTGCTGCGATTCATGGGGTCACAAAGAGTCGGACACGACTGAGCAACTGAACTGAACTGAATTTAGCTATAAAACTATGACTACAGAAAGAAAAGATGGCTTTTTGACACAGGGTGGCCATGATATTCTTTAGACTCCAGAGAAAAGTAGTTAAAATGAATTTTTTTTTTCTTGGAAACTGCAAAACCAGTTCTTTTTGCATATACAATTAAAAACAACTAGCTTATTTAAAGGCCTGCCTAAGGGAAAGCTTGAAATTAACCCTTTCCGTGTGGTTGAAACACACAGCCCACTTTGTTTGAGACCTCATCCTTGGACAAATTAGAACTCCAAGCCAAAAAAAAAAAAGAGGGTCAAAGAGATATTTTAAATCTCAATCGGAAAACTTTGAGATCTCTGTCTGTCTGTCTGGATTTATGCATGTCTCAGTGTGTGTCATTTGTTCTTGTTGATAATATTGCGGAAGTTGTAAATGAGTTCTAATTTAACTGACCTAAAGAAAAGTAAGCGCTTACAAATCAGACAATCCTAAATACAAGAGAAATTAACCTAAATGAATATCAGATTCACGTGAACTGGGTAATAATATTAAATATCTAGTATTACTGTTTGCTAATCTAATATAGACATGTCTAAGAGTCATTAACATTAAGCATAATATTTTCATTGTGCCTAGGTTTATTATAAGTTAGTGTTATATTGTTGTATCTGGTACAAGTTTGTCAGCAAGGAAAGTAACTCAAGTGAAGAAACTTTTTAAAAAAGAAAAATATAAATGAGACAAGAGCTATTAGATAAACTGTTAAGAATAATTATACTTAGAAATGTTTGTCTAAAATAGTCTCTCTAGATTTTGGTAACCTGAATTTCTAGGGCTGTGCCAAACTAAGGGACAGAAGTTTATTGAATAGCTAAGTCTTTTCCAAGTAAAATAAGATTCTGTAACATTTGCTACTTAACACTAACTTCCTGTTACAAAGAAACTAAAGAGTTTTTGGACTATTAATGAATAATGCTTGGTGCCATCCTGAGATGTTCTCTAGAATTTTTTTTTAAATTATCACTGGTATTCCCGTTCACCAATCTATAGAATGCTAATATAAAGACCAGTTCTTGGTTGCTTAAGGAAGGTAAGATGTGTGTTTTCAATAAAGAAGGTATGAAGAATGAAATTACATTTTATGAAAGGAAAAGGAAATAGGTCTGACTTATAGGTGACTCTTACAGGATGGGAGAACAAAGTGATGGGTACAGAAGTGATAAGAAGGTTTGATGAAAAGTGCACCCGAATGGAAGAGGTTTGTGTATAAATACAAGTTTTCTTGAGATGTTGAACTGCCTTTGATAATAGATTTTAAGTTTCTTTACCTCTGAAGTGATCTGTTCTATGTGTACCTTTGAAATCTTCCTTATTACTTTGGCTAAGTGAATATGTTGTTTCACAGTGCTCTATATGATTCTATCTGACTGAGTGTTATAAGCCCTTTTGATATTTACCAACAAAACTTCCTAAATAACAACTTCTAGCTAACTTTGGGATGTTTCAGAGGGCCCCTGAGACATCCCAAAGAGCTATTTAACTACCTGAGTTCATTTAACATGTTAAATTACATGGAAAGTATTGTTAGAGGAGTGATGAATCTTCTCAGGTTAAATTGTATGGTTGATGTTACTAATATAGATATCTTAGAAATTATGTGAATTTCATGAAAATCTGATCCTAGTCATGGCAACATAGATGTCACACGAGTGTATGCCCCTTGGTTTTTGTCTTGTCACAACAAAGATTTGGAGTGACGGACATTTAAGACCCCTCAGCGTGTCACAGCTCTCAGGTCTTGGACAGACCATGTTATAGCTCTTAGAGAAATCAGTGTTACAGCTCACTGTTACAGCTCTATTTTGTTTAGAGGATAGCAGGAAAATCCATCTTCAAGGCGTGAGGGCAATTGCTCCAAAGATGTGAAGAGAAGAGCGCCCCAGTGTGCGGGAGAGAGAGAGAGAGAGAGAGCTTTGGCTCTTCTTTTTATATGTTTTTCTCTCCCTGGGCCTGTCCTATGTAAACTGGGCCAGCCAGGAGTGTTGTTTGTTTTACCTGAGGTCCTCACCCCGATCCTCGGACCTTCCTTATCTCTATTTTCACGGGCTTTTCCCTTCCTTGTCTTTTAACCACCGCCATTTTGGACTCCTTTTCCCTATTCTACCTACCTAACAAAAAGCCTTTTGATGAAAGTGAAAGAGGAGAGTGAAAAAGTTGGCTTAAAGCTCAACATTCAGAAAATGAAGATCATGGCATCCGGTCCCATCACTTCATGGCAAATAGATGGGGAAACAGTGGAAACTGTCAGACTTTATGTTTGGGGGCTCCAAAATCACTGCAGATGGTGACTGCAGCCATGAAATTAAAAGACGCTTACTCCTTGGAAGAAAAGTGGTGACCAACCTAGATAGTATATTCAAAAGCAGAGACATTACTTTGCCAACTAAGGTCCGTCTAGTCAAGGCTATGGTTTTTCCAGTGGTCATGTATGGATGTGAGAGTTGGACTGTGAAGAAGGCGGAGCGCCGAAGAACTGATGCTTTTGAACTCTGGTGTTGGAGAAGTTGGAGGTGTTGGACTCTTGAGAGTCCCTTGGACTGCAAGGAGATTCAACCAGTCCATTCTGAAGGAGATCAGCCCTGGGATTTCTTTAGAAGGACTGATGCTAAAGCTGAAACTCCAGTACTTTGGCCATCTCATGCGAAGTGTTGACTCATTGGAAAAGACTTTGATGCTGGGAGGGATTGGGGGCAGGAGGAGAAGGGGACAACAGAGGATGAGATGGCTGGATGGCATCACTGACTCGATGGACGTGAATCTGAGTGAACTCCGGGAGTTGGTGATGGACAGGGTGGCCCGGCGTGCTGTGATTCATGGGGTCGCAAAGAGTCAGACACGACTGAGCGACTAAACTGAACTGAACATTTTGATAAAATGTTTTCAGTTAGAATTCTAGTTATCATGTTAAAGTGTTACAAGTCACAGCAATGACCAGGCTACTTTGTCAACTGCAATTTCATTAGATTTTAAACATGCCTTCTATGGTTTCACTCTCATGCCTTTAGAAAAATACTGCTAGTTCAAGATTTATGGAAAAGGTTTTTTTAAGATTCACTGATAAACAAATTTTGTTTGTTTGTTATCTGGTAAACTGGTACCAAACTGGAATTCAGTCTACTCTCTATGTTAAGAGAACAAAGCTTTCTTAGAATGAAGCTTTTGACAACAGATTATGAATTTCTTGGCCTTTAAGTGATTTATATTTGTTTGTGAAATCTTTTGTTACTTTGGTAAAGTAAATAAACATTATTTAAGATTAAGCCCTCAAGGGTAGACTTTTGCTATCCTGAGGTCCTTAAAATGTAGCAACAGTCTACTTCTAAATCAGGGAATTAAAAATGGGTGAACGATAGCTGTAAATCAGAGTCAGGGCTATGGGAAATCCAAAGAAGGCCACTTGGATTTTCCCAGCTGCCTGACAAACCTCATTTTTTTTTTTTTTTTTTTGGATAAGTTAAAGCCTTCCCTGGCTACAGGGTCAATGCTCTCATAATGAAACAATTACGTTTTGTTAATTATTAAACTAAGTTTCTAGTTTTGTTAATTAAGGTCTAGTGTTTACTAAGACCCACTTTTGAGATAGCTCCTTGTTGTTATGTTATATTGCTAAAAGATTAAATTAAGTTTTAAAAAGGACACTCTAAGTTTGTTTCCAAAGCTTATCTCAATAACCAATCTTTGGATAAAGGTCAGATGCTCCATGATGTACAACCAGGAGATTAACACCTGGCTATAATCATTTAACTAAGTCAGATGACCTGGGTATACTGGGCTATTTATCTAATGAAAGTTCTTGATTTAAATTCTTGCTTGTGATCTTAGTAATAACTGCTAGTTATATTATTTTCTATGTTGCTTGTTTCAGAAGATTGTTTCTTACGTTAGTAAATGTGTGACTGAGCCTGTGATAAAATGCTGATATGCAGTTCCATATGTGATCAATAACTCTAGATATGCGAAGCAGAGAAGGCAATGGCACCCCACTCCAGTACTCTTGCCTGGAAAATCTCATGGATGGAGGAGCCTGGTGGGCAGTAGTCCATGGGGTCGCTAAGAGTCAGACACAACTGAGCGACTTCACTTTCACTTTTCAGTTTCATGCATTGGAAAAGGAAATGGCAACCCACTCCAGTGTTCTTGCCTGGAGAATCCCAGGGACAGGGGATCCTGGTGGGCTGCAGTCTCTGGGGTTGCACGGAGTTGGAAACGACTAAAGTGACTTAGCAGCAGCAGCAGCAGATATGGGAAGAAGCAAAAAGAGGGAATATTTTCCTGGACCAAGAGGCTAGTAAGACAGATCTGGTCCAGAGACTTTTGCTACTTGCAAGGCCTGGTTTAGTAATAGCTCAATGAGTGGTCTGTCAATGGAATTTTCATTAGATATGGGAATGAGCCTTCACAGCACTGTGGGACACAACGGCCATGAAATGCCCCCCAAAGCATGGTCAAATATGTGGCTACGAAAGGACCCTACTGACTGGAAGCTGGCACTTGCCAACTGCCTCTACAAAGATTACATCATGACCACTGCAAGCTGCTGACCTTCAACACTCCCTGAACAGAGTTTAAGATGGGGAGCAGAAATAAGGTGCTCTGTGTTTTGGGTGTGGGGAGGGGGGCGGGGTAAAAAAAACAGAAGAACCAGTCTTCAGAGAGCCAGATGTTTTCAGGTAAAGATTTGATGAGCCCAAATCCTTGCATCTTCTTGTACCTGCTGCTAAGTCATGTCAGTTGTGTCCAACTCTGTGCGACCCCATAGACGGCAGCCCACCAGGCTCCCCCGTCCCTGGGAGAAATACTAACATCACAAACCAATGTCTAGTGCTGATTCTCCCGGCTAGCTCCTCAGCAGCTTTTCTGCTTCTATTAATCTTTGGGCCATGTATCTCTAAATTTCTTGTTAAGTTTGTTTCTTCTAGAATACAACAAATCTCCAAGTAATAGTTTGACAAGAATATTTCCTGGCCAACACCCAGACAATGCTGAAACAAGCCACCTTATCATTCCATGGACTCTCCTCTCCCTCCGTAAATGCACCCTGACAGGACCAGGCAAAGGAAACCCAGAGCCCCATGATGCCCCTGTACAGCTTGAAGCCAGAGTGGTCATCGCCACTTTTCCCCCTAAAACTGGGTTCCTAAAAGCCTGAGAAGGCAAATAGGTAGATAGTTAGACACAAGCAGGGTATAAAAAGGGGCCAAAGAATTGGCCCTAAAAATAAAGAGAGGGAGGAATGTGGTGACCCAAGGACAAAAGAGTAGATAAAACCAAGGAGGGTCTTGGAATCAGAAAAACCAGACCCTTATCATCCTTCTCTCCCCCATGTTGTAACTATTAATGGAACAGTATAACCTGTCTCCCCTCCTGCCCCACAGGGAGAAGGTATTTGCCCTACTCTTCCCTATCCAGTATACATGCCTCATCCAATCAACAAATGACCTGCAAGACCCCTATCCCACTCCTGGTACCCTGGGTATAAAAGTGGCCTAAGGACCCCTATTCCATGTCAGTTCTCCCTTGAGCTGGCCCACTGTTCTAACAGCATCTCCCACTCTAATAAATTCTATTTCCCTCTCATTCTGTCTCACGTCTGGAAATTATTTTCCAACCTACACCCAGACCACGACAGAGATGATGGAGGTTAGTGAGATAGGCAGGGACCAGGTCATGTGGGGCCTTAAGGGCTAGGACAAGGAGTTCAGAGGGGAATAAATCAAAGCAAATCCCTGCATCATGGCCACACACCCAGATAAGTTCCAGAGAGATCAAAGGGTTGAATATAAAACATGAAACACACAAGGTAACATGGGGAATTATCTGATTCAGGAATGATGAAAAGCTTTTTAAGCATAAAATTAAAGGCAGAAATGCTCATGCATTAAAAAGCACATTCCAACATAATAAATCAACTATATCTCAATAAAATAATTCTTAAAAGGCAAAAATAATGATAAATAAACTTTAACAATAAAATTTAAAAGCCTGTGACAAGCTTTCAAAAAATATACAATTAATTTAACAAAGTGTAAAAATCTTTATAATCCATAAAAAATTAAAATATATGAATTCAAACATTAAAATATGAGAATTAAAAGATACAAACATATGCTTAGATAATTCACAAAAAGTATAATACTGATGGCCAATAAGCACATAAAAAGCAAAAAAGCATTACTAATAATCCAAAAAATGCACAACTGAAAAGCAAAGCATAGATTTTTATCAATTTATGTTAAATTCACAAATTAAATAAAAATGATCAATTCAGTGTTGATGAAAGTCAATTATGCTACCCAGTAGGACACAAAGTCCCACTGGGGGCTTTAGAACTTGCAAATGAGTGTAAATTGAAATATAAAATGGAAATGTAAATTAGCAGAATCTTCTAGAGGTTAAGAACCTAAAAATGCATACATATTTAACCTATTAACTTCACTACTGAAAAGTCTAGATATCAAGATAATCTAAAATACTAAACAAATATTCACAAAGACACTGATTCCATGTTATATTATTTATTGGACAAAGCAAACAACAAAAGTTCATATATTGAATAAACACAACTATGTGAACATTAAAGAAAAAAGAGATAAAAGTCTGGAAAGAAATATACAGAAATGCCATCAGTTGTCTTGAGGTTGGTGGGATTCATGCTGTATTTTTCTGCTCCTTTAATATTTTCATGTTTTTTAATATTTTCAACATTTTAAAAAATGAGCATGTATTTAAGATTTAACATATTTAAAAAAGAAAAATATTTAATATAAGTAGTATTCTATATCCTATAATCCTCTTTCTAAAATTTTCCTAGTCTTCCCTTTTTCATTATCTGCCTCTGTTAATTTGTTTGGTCTCTCCTCTTCTCCACTAGACAACTTCTACCAAGCAAGTAGAAATTGTAAGGCACTGACCTTTGTAACCCCCTTCCAGAGGCATCTGCATATACTGTTTTGGATATTCTTAGTTAAAATTCAAAGAAAGAATTCTGTAAGGCTAACAACAGACTAAAACAATTATAGTGGTATATTTGGGAAAGAGGTAGATAGATAGTAGACAGCTATGATAGGTAGATATTATAGTCAGGGAGATAGACAGATATAACATTACTTCCACTCTGATCCTGAGAATGTAGTTATTTAATTAAAGTAAATATACAATTCAAAAGTATGTTAGGTAACATCTTGAAAGCCAAAAGGTACGTTGTTGTATGTCTAAGGTATCATTGTTTGAGTCGCTGGTTTGACCTTACATGAAATTCTCTGCTCAGTTTATTTTGAACAATCTAAGAATATTTACACAATTTGTTTTGCTTGGGGGCAAAGCTAAGAATATGCATTTCCTGAAGTGAGCCATCCTCCCCTCCAGTACATACTTCCCAAACTCACCTTAGTTCACCAGACAGATTCATTCACTCTGCGAAGTGCTAGTGGCTATTGAGGGCAAATGAATGAGCAAAAAGAATTTCCAGATTTCAAGGAGGACTGAGAATTCCAGGGCAGCTGAGTTCCAACTTTTCTGGGTACACGCTAAGCAAGAATATTTTTTTTCAACAAAGAAGCCCAATCTGTCTGAACCTATTAATTTCCCCGTTGACCAAACAGTTCAAGCACAATTCAGGCTTATTTCAATAAACCCTCTTGGCAGGTAAACATTTTCTGCAGACTGCAGCTCTTTCTGGCTATTGCAAAATAAATTGTACGAACAATGCTGAGGTAATATTGATATGAATTAAACAATAAAGCAATATTGTGTTTGTGTACCCAGCTGCCCAGCTGTCGATAGAGACTGAGGCAGTTTGAAGAGCCTAAACGGGTTATTCAAAAACATTCTTCATATTCTCCTTTAGCACACACTGGTTTTCTGGTGCTATTTTTAGCAGTGAACTCTTTTTTTTTTTTTTTTTTTACCCTACCCTAAAGAGATTCACACATGAAAACCCAATTCATAAAAGATATAAATAGAAGCATTTCTGTCTGACATGTGGCAGGGACCAAGCCATTCCAAATACCCCTTCTGAGTCCTCTCAGGCACTTTCCTTTCTGCAACCCTAGGATTCGTGCAAGATACACTTTTCCACTTTGAAAAACTAGGAAAACCAATTCCAAAGCATGAACTGATGATGTCTATGTTTACCTTGTAATGTTATATGAAATCCATTTGGGCACAAATAAATGGTATAAGTGAAAGTGTCCTCCCACCTCTATTTCCTTAACCACTCACCCTCCCCCTTCCTTAATACACCCTCCCCCTTTTCACCAAAGTGTGCACCCCTATAAGAGTGGCCTTAGCTAACCAGAGCTCCCCTTTCACCCCTTGGCCCTACTGTCATCACTGCATCCTCTCAGCATCCTGCCCCCGCACTGGAACAAATACTTGTGTAGTCATGACAGTGACTATTGTGGTTTTGCCACCCAGCCTCTATTCCCAGCTTTCTCCTGATAGCATTTCCTGTCCTTCAGTGTTGGCAGTCTTCATGGTCTGTTCATCAAGGTGCCTTGCCCCAGCCAATCAAGGTGGAAGGCTTTTATCCCAAGATGGGGACGTCTGGTCTTGGTCTCTCTCCAGAGATTTTAAATCTTGAGCAGAAAGAAGAACTCAAAAGAGAAAAAGGCAGAACTGATTCATCCTGGTGAAAGTATCCTGGCAGGACCACCCACTAGTTGCTGTAATTTAGATCCCTGGTCCAGCACCGGGGTTATTGTGCTTCTGCCCCTAGTACCCCAGTTGTGTCTTTTCACTTAGTGACTTATCTTTTGTGTGCGTGCTAAGTTGCTTCAGTTGTGTCTGACTCTTTGCGACCCTATGGACTGTAGCCCTCCAAGTTCCTCTGTCCATGGGATTCTCCAAGCAGGAATACTGGAGTAGGTTGCCATGCCCTCCTCCAGAGAATCTGCCTGACCCAGTGACCGAACCCATGCCTTTTAGGTCTCTTGCATTGGCAGGCGGGTTCTTTACCACCAACACCACCCTGGGGAGCCTGTGACTTACCTTAGGGCCTTAGAATATATATTTTTTTAACTTAGAATCTGCTGCTTATATCCAAAGAATCCTAAATGATACAAGCTTTTATAAAGCAGTTTCAGATTCATTTCTTTTACTTGACTCCAGAAAAATCCTTTGAAGTTGGGTGGAGAAATACTATCATTTTCATTTTACAGAGAATGAAGCCTCAGATTATTTAATTCTATCATTCAAAGTATAATATTCAGTATGTAATACAGCATCACAATTTAAACCCAGTTCTTCTGACTTCAATGCACACTCTTCCATCTGCCATGCTGACTCTTGCTTGAGGTATTACCTGTATTCTGGATCTAACCCTCCCAGGGAAATGTGTTTTTCTTACATCTGATTCCTCAGTCTCCCAAAATTATCGCTAATTCAAAAAGCCAAGTCCCATGGAATACAAGACTGATAGAGAATCCATGCATTTTCCTTCTCTGGGGTATTTATTTTCAACAGGAAGTCAATCAAGCATATACTCCCTTAACCACAAAAGGACTCAATAAAATAAATGAAATTTAAGAAGACATACGTGTGTGTCTGTGTGTGTGTGAGAGAGAGAAATTCTACATTTCTTATTGTCAAAGATGTCGATCCAAATATTGTTTCTCAGGCTTTGGGCAGAGAACATCCAAATTCAGCCATAATTTGATTCCAGTCTGATGGTTAAATTCATATGTAACCCAAAAATGTTGCAAAGAGAAAAAAGTAAATACATTGGAAAATCAATAATAAACTACTTGGATTACTTGGATTAAAACAGAAAGGGAAAAAATAAGATAATTAAATTTCCAAGCTTCAGGAGAAAACTAAATGACCCAGACTTTTATTAATTCTCCTTTGTGACTGAAATCAACGTGGGACAAATTATTATTATCCCACCATGCTTGCCAGAGCTATTTGTAAAATACTGTGAGTTAATCACAGAAATAATCCCAGAATCCCTTGCCCATCCCAACACACACACACACACAACAAGACTTCCAGGATGATGAAAAAAAGGGGATTTCTTTTAAAGGCTTAACTCTAGTTTCAACAATGTGTCTAGAATTACTGCCCCTTTTCCAATGAAAAGAGAGACTTCCCTCCACACTTTTCACCTATACTTCCAGGCTTCAGCCTCGAAGAAGATGAGATCAAAAAGCACAGTGCTTAAAATCTGAAGATCAAATTTGAGTCCACATTCCACCATTAATCCCAAGGTGACTTTGGGCAAACTCTAGGCCTTTACTGAGCACTTGCTCAAGTCTTTTAAAAATAATATTACATCTACTTCCAACTCATAAATATTTTTAGATGACCACTGATACACAGATAAAAGATAATAAGTATACACGGATTTGGGGTATCACCTGATAGAGATAGGCTAGCCACTTGGACAGATCTGTAAGGTACTTTGCTCAGCCTTGCTCAAAAGTCTATACTAAAAATCTGACCTGTTAGTATACTAAAAGGGGATCTATCCCTTGTGACCTCATATTAACCGTTAGGTAATTCCAGATTTATTGTTGTTCAGTCACTGAATCATGTCAGATGTTTGTGATCAAACGGACTGCAGCATGCCATGCCAGGCTTCCCTGTCCTTCCAAATCTCCTTGAGTTTGCTCAAACTCATGTCCATTGAGTCAATAATGCCATTCAACCATCTCATCCTCTGTCACCTACTTCTCCTCCTGCCCTAAATCATTCCTAGCATCAGGGTCTTTTCCAATGACTTGGCTGTTCACATCAGGTAGTCAAAGTATTGGAGCTTAATCTTCAGCATCAGTCCTTCCAATGAATATTCAGGGTTGATTTCCTTTAGGATTGACTATTTCTATTGCCCTGTTTCTATTTTACATTAATAAGTATACCTCACTCTCAAAACATTTTTCTGTGCTTGGTGAGGGCATGTATATTTAATATAATATGGGTCTGTATTCGAATGAAGTAGTCATACATTTTATACAGTATTTTCAGTTGCACTGCATTCTAACTTAGTCTTTGAGTAATAATTCTAATACATTCTACAAGTATCCTCACCTAAAGCTCTCTAAGGATCTACAGGCATGCTCATGGGTCCAAGGGCCATTGCTTGTCTGCTGCTTCCTGTCTGAAGAGAACACAGCTGATAATATTAAACTTGATACCCACTGAAATTAGCATTGATATTTGCTGGCCCCCTACAGGCCTCCTTCAGAGAAGGCAATGGCACCCCACTCCAGTACTCTTGCCTGGAAAATCCCGTGGAAGGAGGAGCCTGGTAGGCTGCAGTCCATGGGGTCGCTAAGAGTCAGACATGACTGAGCAACTTCATTTTCACTTTCACTTTTCACTTTCATGCATTGGAGAAGGAAATGGCAACCCACTCCAGTGTTCTTGCCTGGAGAATCCCAGGGATGGGGGAGCCTGGTGGGCTTCCGTCTATGGGGTCGCACAGAGTTGGACACGACTGAAGTGACTTAGCAGCAGCAGCAGCACAGGTCTCCTTGTTAATTTTAATTACCATCACTGTCACTGAGTATCTGGCGAAGAGACTGGGCTTCCATCCCTCATCGCGGTGGTGCTGCATATATTCTCACATTGCTTTTAAGAGAGAGTTCCACAGATTTCCCAGACAAAGATGGTTCCATGATGTGTGGTAGAGGAATAACGTTGCTAGCTTTCAGCTACATTCAGTCAAGAGTCTCAAAGAAAAGCTGCCTGAGGCCTAAGACTTTCCATGTTTTAGTAGAGAAGTTCTTTCAATTCAAACATATACAAATGTTCTTCCCAAGGCATATCCAAGGTATTGAAGGCATGGAATATTCATTCCTGGGCATGGAATCAGGACTCCTTCCCCTCCATAGCTTAACCCATTGATGAAAGAAAGGCTCCCTTGAGTTTTCATGCCGACAGGATGAGTTGCCTTTCAAGCACTTCATTGCTCTTTCCCATAATTTGGCCTTTATTAAGGTCATCCTAATCCATCAGCCATATTTCAATATCTTTCAGCCTTAAAGAAAGAGGAGCCAGGCCAAATCTCTTCTCTAGAAGCTCTTCCTTCTCATGTAAAGTAGTAGATGCAAATGAATTCAAACAAAAGTGATGCTGCCTACTTCACCCTACAGCCTCCAAGCTGCAAGTTAATAGATATTTCTCAAATCAGTTTGAGAAAACTGATAAAGCAATCATCTAACATACAATTTGAGCCCTAGACCTATGCAATAGCACTAAAACACATGCATACAACTTCATACAAACTCACACAACTATACCTATAGAAAGCACTGCTCAAAAAAAAAAAAAAAAACTGTAGTATCAAGGAAAATGTACCGAATGGAAATCCAGACTGAAAAATGGGATGAAATACACACAAAGGCATCAAATGAGCAAGTAGGCATAATGAGCTGTTTGATGGAGCTTGGAAATTTAATGAGCAACTTGAAAAATCATTTAATATTTGGTTGGGAAGGAACTTAAAGATCATTTAATCCAACCCCTTCATTTTTCTAGCTAGAAAAATGGAGATATAGATTGATGAAGAGACTTGGCCAAGGTCACATTGCTCCTCTGAGACAAATTTTGGACTAGAATTTTCCATGACACCCTATCACCTATATTTCCTTCATGAGTACTAATTGCTTGAAAGCTTATTCTTCTTTTGCTAATAGGCAAAAAGGAAGGAATCATTTTCATCAAATCAATCAAATCTTGTGAATCACAATTTTTTTGCTTATAATGCACAAGGAAAAAACTCATACAGAAGATTCATTCCCTCCTACAGCATTAAACTGTTACCTGAAGTCTTCACAAATAATAACGGCAATACTGCTAATAATTATCATGTATTGACTTTTTCCCATTGATCAAGCACAATGCCAGATATTTTATAGTTTGTGTTTTTTTCTCATTGATCTACATAGTAAATTCACATTAGAAATGAGTTTAAGCACTTAGGTACCTTGTCAAGAGGAGAAGGCAATGGCACCCGACTCCAGTACTCTTGCCTAGAAAATCCCATGGCCGGAGCAGCCTGGAAGGCTGCAGTCCATGGGGTTGCTGAGGGTCGGACATGACTGAGTAACTTCACTTTCACTTTTCACTTTCATGCTTTGGAGAAGGAAATGGCAACCCACTCTAGTGTTCTTGCCTGGAGAATTCCAGGGATGGGGGAGCCTGGTGGGCTGCCGTCTATGGGGTTGCACAGAGTCAGACACGACTGACACAACTTAGCAGCAGCAGCAACTTATCAAGGTCATGTGACCATTAAGTGTCAGACTAGGATTCGGGCCTGAGGAGACTGACAGTACTCTGGAGGGAGAAGAAGACTGAAGCAAGTTGTTTAGGGCATTAAACTGTCGAGTAACTTTTTTATATCCTTTGGGTCACTCTGACACATGCTCTGCTTTATTCACCATCTCTGGTCTCCACATTTCCTGTCTCCCTATTCCTTTCACCGATCGATATTGTTCACTGCTGCCATATTCCTGAAGACTAATTGCTCTGTGCTTTGACCTCACTCCACACCTTCTGTGACTCCCCACAGTCTATTTAATACCTTGGTACATAAAACCTCCATAATCTGTTCCAATATACCTTCCTATCATAAGATCCCAGTTCTTTTCTCACAAATCCTTGCTCCTGTCAAACTAGATAACTTCCTGTCCTCTATATAAATGTTGCCATTTGTGCTTCATTCTTCACCACTTACTGAGTACCTATGTGCCTGACATTGTGTTAAACACTGAAAATACAAGCATGAAAGAGACTCCCCATTTTCTTAAAGAAGCTTAGACATACAGACAATCCAAACAAGTGATTTCAGTCAAGGAAATGGATTGCCTAACTAAGGCTGGTCAAAGTACAGTGGGAACCAAGACAAGGTCTGAGTTTTCAATTTACAATTGTGGGTTTTTTGCCTTTTT
The DNA here is from genome assembly GCF_042477335.2 of Ovis canadensis. Classification (NCBI taxonomy): domain Eukaryota; kingdom Metazoa; phylum Chordata; class Mammalia; order Artiodactyla; family Bovidae; genus Ovis; species Ovis canadensis. The sequence goes on from NC_091259.1 coordinate 67,737,225, forward strand.
GCTGATATGCCTCCCACAACCTATACTTTCATCTTCCTATAACTATTTTGGCTGGCCAAAAAGTCAATTTGGGTTTTTCTGTCAGATGTTACGGAGAAAACCCAAGCAAACTTTTTGGCCAAACCAATATATCCCAGAAAATCAAGTTCAAACACCATTTCCTTCATGAAATCTTGCTCATAATCATCTGGATATGTTTCTTCCCCTCTTTGGTGAGTGCCCCCTCCAAAACTGTAGTGAAAATTCCTAATAAATAAATCAAAAATATATATTTCACTTTTTGTTTTAACATCTTGAATGTCCATGCTCAGGAAGGTAAGGGAATCGGAAAATAAATTTGCCAAAATTCTGATGATGATTTACAAGAGCCCAAGTGGTTGCAGCTATGATTCTTTCTAACTAATTTTACTGACTTTCCTTTCCTTATATACACTTGTCTAGGACTAGGGTCTTTCATTGGCTCACAAATGGAAGGAGAAGGGGGAAAGACCATAGAAGGTGTCTTGGTATGAACAGCCGAGGAAAAAGCACTAAAAAGGATATGTGTGTGTTGTGACAACAAAGCTGCCTGAAGTGAAATAAACTGGACTGTAGCAATGAAAGGTACAGGAAAAAGAAGGCTCACGAGGGTAAACCCCTGCCTTGAGATATAACCAGGGATGTACTGAAGGGCTTCCTAGATAGTGTAGTGGTAAGGAATCCCCCTGCCAATACAGGAGGTGCAAGAGACACTGGTTCAATCTCTGGGTTGAGAAGATCCCCTGGAGGAGGAAATGGCAACCCACTCCAGTATTCTTGCCAGGATAATCCCATGAACAGAGGAGCTTGGTGGGCTGTAGTCCATGGGGCAGCAGTTTCCAACCTTTTTGGCATCAGTGACTGGTTCCTTGGAAAACAATTTTTCCATGGACTCCGGGGGATGGGGGAAAGGGGTGATGGTTCAGGCAGTAATGTGAGCATTGAAGAACAATAGGGACCAATGGGGAGTGATAGGGAATGACAGATTAAGCTTTGCTAACCCGCTGCTCACCTCCTGCTGTGCAGCCTGGTTCCTTACAGGGGGTTGGAGACCCCTGCTCTAGGGGACAAGATGATTAGGAGGCTGCCTCTAGCCAATCAGTCCTATTGCAGGTATCTGAATACATCCCAGACTTAGGCTTCTTGAGCCCAGGGGCCTTATCAAATTCATTTCATCTTACAAATATCTAACACACTCCTTGGAGGTCCTCAGATATATTTGCTGAATACAAGTTAACCAAAAGAACAAACAGGCACTAACATGGCTGTCAAGAGCAAATCTAACTCACTGTCATCAATAGTTTTCTAGAGCTTTTCTTTGACAGGAAGTATTGGCAGTGCTTCTGAGTACTTCATCATCCCAGTCAATGCTGCAATAAATCTCTGGACATGTCGAGTTTACAGTACTCCTAAGAAAATTGCTCACACCTTTCCTCTACTCCTTCACACAGAAAAGGAAGTAAAAGATGTTAATGATGGGGTCTGAAGCAACAAGCCAAGGGATGGAGTGTTCCAAAAGTATGCCTGGCCTTGTACAACTTACAAAGTTTAATAGCCACTATAGGCTGGGTTCAGTGCTCAGAACACGGCCAAGCAATTACCGCCTGAGGCTCTGAGTGCCAAGAAGGCCACAGTGAAACCACTGCAGGAGCTTTCTGATTTCCTACTCGCTCTCTATTTATTGGCCCCCACGGCTTTCTATCCTAAGCCATGAAAACATTTTGTGAAAGAGAATATGATCCTGGGGAATTAACTGGACTCTTCCCTCTGCCCAGATAGTAAATCAAGAGACTAGACAGTCTACTGAATTTCTAGCCCTAGTCAGAGGCTGTGATGCAAAGAATGGTAGTTTCTCTCCATAAAATAACTGCCAGAAAAAAAAAAAAAAACATATTGGATTTTTAGGACTGGAAAGAGCCCTACAATCATCTAAGGATAGCCGTGTTCAAGCTGTTTTAGTCATGAAGTTCTTGCTTCAGATAAAATTGTTCAGAACTTTAGTATAACTGAGCAAGTAAAAGTTATTGCTGGGGAAAGCATATGGAAGGCAATTGAGGCAGAATCGTAAAAGCTTCATAATGTAGTATTGGAATACAACAATTCTAATCTACTTTCTGATTTTACATATACAAATAGTCTATGAGGAGAGAAATGACTTGACCTCCACTTTATAGATAAGGATAGTGAAGCAGAGTTTAAAATCACTTGTAAAGATTATACAGACAGTGCATCAGAGTCCCTTTAGAAAACAGATGGCACAGCCAACTTTGGATAATTAAAGAGGAGTTAATACGGGGACTATTACAAAGGTACAGGCAGGGTTTCCAAACAAACAAGGGATACTGCAGTCTCCTGGAGTTGGTAATTTAGGCCTGAAAAGGGAAGGAGAGGAAATAGTTATGTGAACTTGTAAGGAGAGAATCATGCACAAAAGGTCACCTAAGAAGACATGCAATTTATATTTGAAGTTAGCCTTAGGCAACTCTTTGCGGACAAAACTAGAGGAACACATATACCATCTTCATTCTCTTCTTTCTTCCTGATCTCCTGCTAGGGCCACCATTGGCTGAACTAACTAGAAATCAAACAATAGAGGGCCTATCCAAGTATTCCATTTAGACCAGCCTCCTGGAGCTAACAGTAGGATGGAGAAGAGAAGAGAGTGGATCTGAAGGAACAAACTGAAGTTGTCTGCCACAGTTAACTGGTGCCAGAGACAGAATTATCCAGATACCTGATGGCAAAATCTATGTTCTGATCACAATGTGTTTCACATTCCAGGGTTGTTTGTTTGTTTGTTTTAACCATAAACGCTTCGGTAACTAAGTTAGCACTGACTATGATTTCTTCTTTATTATACCACAAACATATGTCTTGTCTCTGATCATTCTATAATTTAATTGAGAATGACCCCGCCAAGTATTCAGCAGTATTTCTAACTTCTCAGACAACTTTAATCATGTTTTCTTAATATAAATCTAGGCTAGCATAAAGACTCCGTCTTTTAATAAATAATTAACTATGGTATTTCAGTTCATATACCTGCCGTGTATCAGTTCATCTTCACCCTATGAAATGTTTAATATTTTAAAGAATATTTGGCAATACAGGGGACCCCACTTGCTTAACCCAATGGTTCTTTTTCTTGCTAAGAACAGATACTAACTGGATGCTTCTCAGCATAGTCAACAACTTCCAAATGATCAGTTAGCACATGAGAAGAGGCCCATATTTCTCTGTATAGTGAAGAAGAAAAATATAGAAAAAGTTTGTGAGAATCTACGAACATAAGCCTGGATGGCCCAACACATTGAATGCCATTTTTAAAGAACTCTCATCTGAAATGAGTCACTTTTACAACAGGCAAGAAAAAAAAAAAAAAAACATGCTAAAACAAAATACCTCTTTGTTCAAGGGAATAAATCTTAGTTAAATCTGAAAATGTGTAATATGAGGTAGATAGTTGTACATTGTTACAAAATGAATATAATTTCACAATGAAACTACTTAAAAATACCTGTTGGATGGACATCTTAACGTTCTCTTTGTGTCATACAGGGATATATTCTACAAGCAACCTGTGAGAAGAGCTTTTATTCAAGAAGCTCTTCTCCCTCCCAGCAAAGAAGATAAAAGATGTAAACAGAGACAAAAGAAAGAGAATGGGGAGGGAAAGGGCAGAGTACGAACTTTGCTCAGGAAACAAAACTGATGTGAAGGTACTGTGAAACATAGCACAGAAATTCTCTCTTATATCACACTTTATTAGGTCAGGGTGTTTAGAAGTCATCCAATGCCTTCCCATGAAACTTGCAGACTGGAAAACAAACTCCTTATCAAGAACAACAAAATGCCACCTGGTCAACTCACTGCCTTTCTCCCACCTAGTTCCTTGCCTCTCTCGCCCTTGTTCACCACACTGCAGTCCCCTGGTCTACGTGCAGTTCCTTGGATAGCCCAAGCTCATTTCTGCCTCAAGACCCCCGCACAGGACTCTCTGTCTAGAATGCTGCCACCCAACCTGCCTCATGAGTCGTTCTTACCCATCCTTTAGAAATAGGCTTACATAAAGACTTTCCCTGAAAACTTTATTTAAAGTAGGTCCCTTCTGTTATTTTTTTAGCTCTGTTCCTTATGTTTGTTACCTTAGTGTTTTTGAACTTTATAGTTGCATCCATTTTATTTATACCCCAGTTTGTCTGTTCTGTGCCTAGCTACTATACTGGGATATGAGTGCTGTAAAAGCAAAAACTATCTCAATTTTGGTCACAGGTATATCCCCAGGGCCTACTACAGTGGCAACCATACAATGAATATTCTATAAATATTTGAGGAATAAATGAATGGCAGCTCTGGAGAAAGCTTTTGTCTCTAGCCTATAAATTTCTTCAATCTTAACTCCAGGACCTTTAAATCAAAAGCATATGAAATTCTGCGGCAGTCTAATTTATAGGTAATAATCACCGAATCTTATTTGAACACCAACTTGCTGTGTCTAGACATGTGTAGGTGTAGTTTTAAACCTCACAAAATCCCAATAGATTAGTATCAGCCCCATTTTACAACTGAATAAAATGAGTATTTGATGGATTTAGTTATTCCAGTGGAGAAAAGTGTATTAAAATGGCAAGTTCTGGAAATGTTATGATAGATGATTTTCAAATATCTTTTTCAACATTCCAAGTAACCAGTGTGATTCAGATATGCGCTCTGGGGAGAAACATTCCTGAGAAACAGCCATGATAACCTGGAAAGAAAAGAGCAGAGTCAAGGACACTAGAATCAGATCCCTTCTCTTCACAACTCCTATGATGGTGATAAGATCTCTTCTCTCTTTTAAATGATCTCAGATGCTTCACCTGTCCAAGGAGACGTTGGGACTAGATGTGCAACCTGGAGATATATAAAACCTAGAGATCTGCCATCAGGTTTAAGAAAAGGCCTCATAGAACAAATACTCTGGTCAACACTTGCTATTCTTTTCTTTTTGACGATAGCCATTTTGACTGGTGTGAGGTAATATCTCATCATGATTTTAATTTGCATTTATCTAACCCAACCAATCCATTCTGAAGGAGATCAGCCCTGGGATTTCTTTGGAAGGAATGATGCTAAAGCTGAAACTCCAGTACTTTGGCCAACTCATGCGAAGAGTTGACTCATTGGAAAAGACTCTGATGCTGGGAGGGATTGGGGGCAGGAGGAGAAGGGGGCAACAGCGGATGAGATGGCTGGATGGCATCACTGACTCTATGGACGTAAGTCTGAGTGAACTCCGGGAGTTGGTGATGGACAGGGAGGCCTGGCGTGCTGCGATTCATGGGGTCGCAAAGAGTCCGACACGACTGAGCGACTGAACTGAACTGAACTGAACTGAATGATTAGTGGTGTTGGGTAACTTTTCTTATGTCTGTTAGTCATCTGTGTATCTTCTTTGGAGAAATGCCTATTCAGGGCCTCTGCCCATATTTTAATCAGGCTGTTCTTTAACACTAATATGAGTTCTTTATATATTTTTAATATTAAACCCTTATCTGATATATCCCTTTGGCAAATATCCTCTCCCATTCAATAGGCTGCCTTTTCGTTTTGTTGAGTGTTTCTTTTGCAGTGCAAAACTTTTAAGTTTGATTAGGTCCCATTTATTTATTTTTGCTTTTGTTTCCCTTGTCTGAGGAGACAGATCCAAAAAATATTACTAAAACCGATGTCAAAGAATATACTGCCTATATTTTCTTCTACAAGTTTTATGGTTTCAAGTCTTACACATAGATTTTATAACAACTTCCTATGGAATGTAATCTATAAAAATATCAAATTGTAATGCTCTACACTTGAAACTAAAATAATATTTTAAGTCCACTAAACTTCAATAAAAACAGAAAAAAACAAAATATGTTTTGGCATAATATTGATTGCCAGTAACTGTACTTTCTGAAAACTTTCCTTGATAGACAATAAGAGATCACAATATTGTGTTTTGAGTGTAGGGAATTTAAAATTAATGCTGACAGACAAGAAGAGTTACTAGCTCATATTAAAGTGGTAGTGGTAGGGTTGAGATAGAAAGATTCAGGAATATATTTGAGTTAATGAGAACTGAGTGAAAAAGAATTGAATTCAAATTTAATTTAAATACCAAGAGAGATGTTTTTTTTTCACACCTTAATTAGAAAAAAATGTAATATAATCTCATCAAAAATAAAGTTAACATACTAAAAATATTAATTCTGGCATATGTCTACATTCAACAGAAAGTATGGCTACTCAGGAAGAATACAAGAATGACAGATTTCTCACCCATACAATGAAGGAGTTGAAGCTGAGAGTCCATTACATCCTCTTAGGGCCTTAGTACTTGTGATTCTGAATTTCATAAGTGCTTATTTGGCATTTCATATGGACTTCATCTCAGCATGGGCAGAGAAAATTACACAAAATAAGAAAACATCATCCCTGCCCTCAAAGGGACTCTAATCTAATTATAAGGCCATAAGAATCCAGCTGCAATGCAGGAGATGTGGGTTCAATTCTTGGGTCAGGAAGATCACCTGGAGTAGGAAATGGCAATCCACTCCAGTAATCTTGCTTGGGAAGGAGCCTGACGGGCTACAGTTTATGCAGTCACAAAAGACTTAAACATGACTTAGTGACTAAACCACAAACAATGAGCAAGCAGCAGACTAAACTGAAAGCAAAATGTATAATTTTAATGTACCCCTATTTTATCATATAAATCCAAACATACTAAAAGCCTGAGTTTTTTTCCCATAAAATGGTAAGATTTGGGATTTTTACAACATTATATGTAGTAATATCTTGGAGTAAAAAGTAAAGGATAATTGTTTATATTATGATAACCAAACAGTGCATTTGAATGGGAACAGGTTTAGAATGTAATTGAAAAGTTACATTTGAAGGAAAGAGAGTTCTCTTTTATGATGGACATAATGACAACAATGGAAAATGAAGGAGAATAAATGACTCTGGCTTAGAAGAATGAGCAAAGGTAGTGGGATTAAAACGTCAAATATTGCCTAAACCAAAATGATCACCACAATAGTGAAGGTGACCTGGGATAAGTATTAAATATTGAAAGATAAATTTCCTCCAAATAGAAAATATACATAGGAAGATGGAAAACAGTATCAATAATTGCTAGGAGGCAGATTATGCTCAGAAACTTCCCTTTTTGTGAACTTGTGTTCATAAAATCTGAAAACTCTGTTGGAATTATCCCTTCAGGAATACATTTCTCTTTGTTAACAGACTGCCAGGAAAATCAAGATTTTGAAAAATGTTGAATTAATGAAGACAAATATTAAAATTTAAAATTACCCAGTATTTTAAAGTAAATATAATGCATATTTTAAAATTAAATCAGGCTCTTAAAAGATCAAATAGATGAATTGGGTTAATTAGAATCTAACTTTTAAAATGAGGGAGGAAAAACCCAGTTCATTATCATCATATGACAGGAATTCTCACATCATGGGTAAAAAGTAGTACTGCTTTTTCTGAGAAAAATATCCCAGGTATTTTAATTTTTATAAAAAAAACTTTTTACCCACACAGAAAAAATATATAAGATGTCAACAAAACAGACATAACTTAAAATTTTATGCATAATGGAAAGAAACAAAAGTATGAAAAATTATTCATGCATTCATTCATCCAACAAATACCTCCTGAGCATTTCTATGTGTCAGGACTATGATCAACGGTGATGGGCAATGGTGTACCACTGTCATTGTTTCCAGCATACACCTGGCATAAAATCACTGACTCATAAATCTACTGGAGCCTGGTGGGGAGGAAGGGGTCGGATGGGAACTGTTGAAAAGAATAGCACAGGATGGCTTTCCCTCCTTCCTTGCTCAAGGAAGAATTCCATAATTAATCACCAGAGTCCATCCCCACTTTTTCTGCATGATTCCAAAATACCATCTCAATACAATATTTCAAAAAGCCACTGCCAATCTCACTGAATTAAATGTGAAGTTTGAATCTTCATCCTGTATTTTGCTGTTTTTATTTGCTCTTCCATATCTCATATTCAACCATTTGACCTGATCAAATTATCAAGCAAGACTTTAGGCACAGTGAAGAAGAAAACAGGCCCAAACTAAAATCAATACTGAGTGTAGGAAAGTTAGTTAAAAGGAAAGAGTAGTTTATATTCACTGAGATAGTGTCAGCTTTTGGAGTAAACTATGTTCTTCTATATAACGTTGTCTTTTGGAGTGAATAGTATCTGAACTGCAATGATTATGGTTTAGAAAGAGAAGCAGAGATGAGATTAATTACAGAGCTATCTTCCAAACATTTATCTCATTTCTGTTATCCACCTTTATGTGCCTTATAATCCAGGCATCTCAAAATTTTCCCCGACCATGCTGGGCTTCCTCATGCCTTTATATCAGTTATGCCCTTCATCTGAACCCCTCCTCTGCCTTCTTCACTGCTTGGTGAACTGCCTGCCCATTAAACCTAAATCACTATCGTAACTTGCAGGAAGCTTTATTCAGCAGTCACTCCTTGCCACTTCCATGATATTTAACACCTCTATTTTATCACCTATCAACTATGTTTAATCATTTGTCTTCTTGTTCCTTAGGTCTAAAGTGAGTGGCCTTCTTTATCTTCAGACTACTAATACTCAATAGTGTACCTACCACCTAGCAGGGTGTTCAAAAGTATGATTTCATTGAATAAATAATTGCTTAAATCGCAGTATATGATACAGGGTTTTCACCATCTTTGTTTTTCTCATGTTTCCTAATGCTCACATTATAAGCTTAAACTACTAAAGAGTTTAAAGACATCACTTGATGGGGTTTCTAAAATATTGTATTGGCTATAAGGAGCCCAGATCAAAATGACCAATTTCTTGTGACTGATAACCGGAACAAGTAATCCTGAGAACTGATGGATGAGTTTCTGTACTTGCAAAAAATTATGTTTAGCTTGGAAGATTAGTGTCCCCCCTTGAAACACAAGCCTCTTTTCAAAAAACCTATTCTTCTCGATGTTTACTGGTTTGTGAGTTGTTTGTACTTTCTGTATCTTTGTGGCCATATCATTCCAGGGTCATTCGACTTGTGATGAGCAGAGATAAATGATTCTAAAAATATTGCCTCTGAATTCATGAGGCATCACTATACTGGGCCTGTACTCATGAAGGTTGGTGACAGTAAGGGAACACTGCAAGCCACAATGAAGGCATCATAGAAAGTCTCAAGTTCCATTTCAAGTAATTTCAACACAAAGCATCCTTCAGCTTGACAGTCATTCTCAATGGCCTTGACACATTTAATGAGAACCTTGTATGATGCACTATGTTGTTGAAGTTTATTATTCACAATTCTGTGAGAGGGTCAGAGCATCATCTTTAAAGATGAGGAATTTCCCTGGCAGTCCAGTGATTAGGACTCTGTGCTTCCACTACAAGGGGCACAGGTTCAATCCTTGGTGGAGGAACTAAGATCTCATATACCATGTGGTATAGTTGAATGTAAATTATTAAAATAAAGATGCTGCTGCTGCTAAGTCACTTCAGTCATGTCCGACTCTGTGCAACCCCATAGATGGCAGCCCACCAGGCTCCACCGTCCCTGGGATTCTCCAAGCACAAACACTGGAGTGGGTTGCCATTTCCTTCTCCAATGCATGAAAGTGAAGTCGCTCAGTTGTGTCCGACTCTTCGTGACCCCATGGATTGCAGCCTACCAGGCTCCCCTGTCCCTGGGATTCTCCAGGCAAGAACACTGGAGTGGGTTGCCATTTCCTTCTCCAGTGCATGAAAGTGAAAAGTGAAAGTGAAGTCGCTCAGTCATATCCGACTCTTAGCGACCCCATGGACTGCAGCCTACCAGGCTCCTCTGTCCATGGGATTTTTCAGGCAAGAGTACTGGAGTGGATCGCCAGTGCCTTCTCCAAAAATAAAGATGAGTAAACTGATATTCAAAAGCTAAGGCTATTGTTGTCCAAGATTTTCCTCCAGAAAATTGTGGAACCTAGACTTTAACCCAACATCATAAATTACCAGCCAGAAATCACTATTATTGAGGGAATTATTATTGCTAGAAAGCATCACTGTTATTGCTACCAGATTCAAAGATCTATTTCTGTGCTGATCGGGCTCCCATGTACCCAATCAACAAACAATGAAAACAACAGTAATCCTAAAAAAAATGAAGACAAAGTCTCTCTTCTAACATCCAATGAGAAAACTACAGGTACTAATAGATGTGAAAAGGGATTCAAGCAAATTAGAATAATGTGTAAAAAAGATTTTCGGTTTTCACACAGGCAAAATTTTAAAAGATTGATATCTAGTGTTAGAGAAGTTATAAAGGGAAATATACTCTTACACTTTTTTAGTGTGAATAAATCATTCTAACACTTTTGGAGGATGATCTGACAGTACACATCAAACTTCAAACAGGTAGAGTCTTTGACTACCCGTTCCAGTCTTCAGAATCTTTCCAACAGAAATGTTTGAACATGTTCTCAAAAGCCTACATTCAAGAATGTTTGCTGGGGCACTATTTATAATAATGAGAACACAGAAATATCCAAAACATTCATTAATAGAAGACTGGTGAAAGATATCACAAAGTATTCATATTATGGAATAGTATGGAGCCACATAAAATATAAAGTGGATATGTGGCACTAACATGGAATGAAGAAAATATATTAGTGAGGAAAATAATTTTAGAACAAATGCTTAATATGATACACACATATGCCTACAAATATACATAATCACACTCACACAACACAAACTCATTTGCCTGCATGCACAACCTAAAGGAACACACACCAAACGTGAATGGCAGATAGCTCTGGGAAAATGAATTGGAATTAAATTGGAATAGATGAGGAAAAACCTTATCCTTTCAGTATATATTTTTGTGCTTTGGATTTTTAACCATTAACATGCATTACCTCTGCAAAAAACAAATTGTAATTAAAAGTCTTAGAAAACATTGGCCACCTCATGCGAAGAGTTGACTCATTGGAAAAGACTCTGATGCTTGGAGGGATTGGGGGCAGGAGGAGAAGGGGACGACAGAGGATGAGATGGCTGGATGGCATCACTGACTAGATGGACGTGGGTCTGAGTGAACTCCAGGAGTTGGTGATGGACAGGGAGGCCTGGCATGCTACAGTCCATGGGGTCGCAAAGAGTTGGACACGACTGAGCGACTGAACTGAACTGAACCTCTCCTTAATTTTGCTTCACAGTTTAGGCCACATATTGCCATCTATCATGTGACTTCAACTTTCTAACCAGCCTGCAGGGAAGGTAGAACAGGTGCTATCAGCCCTCTTACGGATGGGTATAAACCTAGGAAGGGCTTCCCTGGTGGTTCAATGGTAAAGAATCTGACTGATAATGCAAGAGAGGTGGATTGAATTCATTGGGTTGGAAAGATCCCCTGAAGAAGGGAGTGGCAACCCACTCCACTATTCTTGCCAGGATAATCCCATGGACAGAGGAGCCTGACAGGCTACAGTCCAGGCAATTGCAAAAAAATCAAACAGGACTTAGCGACTACACGACAATAAACCTACAAAGAGTGGTGATTTGCCCAAGATTACAGGTTTTTGTTAGAAATCTCTGATTGTCTGACGGAAGCTGAGGCTCTGAACCTTCCATAAACCTACAAGGTAACCCAGCCCTCTCAGAGATGTCCTGTGTAGTCCAAAATGGCAGGATCTTTATTAGTAACAGCGTGTCAGGATCCCAACCAACAGACAGCCTGCAAAAGCCAGTTCACACTGGTCAACTGAGGGAAAAACAATGTCTTTTTACTCAAGCACTCAACTCAGAGCAACAGCACTGCCAGTTATGCTTACTATCGGTTCTAAGAACAATGAAATAGATGTTCCATCAACCCTGCCTCCCACCAAAAAGTTCTATTTTCAGAGAAAATAATATCCTTTTAAAGTGAGTAAGTTCAGAAAATGATTAAGGTGATGTTTTGTGGGCAATCGAGAGATTCTTCCCTTCCTTCCTTCCCCTTTCTTTTCTTCCATCCTTTCACTGGGAGCCTTAAAATGGCACATTTGCTGTGGGCAAAAATTAGTTTTTCTAGGAGATAAGGATCCACTTTTGCTGCCTCTGTTTGTGTCTGTGCAGTTCAGTAAATGAATCCATGCCTCTAAATATCCAATTCCAGCCCCATCACATACTGGCTGTTTGACTTGAGCAAGGGTCATCCTTTACTTCTCCATTTTCTCATCTGTTAAATGAGGAGAGAAAAAAGCCCATTTCATGAGGTGCTGTGAGGAATAGATGAGACAGACCATGATGCTCATACAGCACAGAGATATATCACATGCCAACTCAGCAACTGTGCTACTAGCTCTTATGATTGCTTACATTTTTATTGGAGTATAATTGATCGACAATGCTGTGTCAGGTTCGGGTGTACAGCAAAGTGAGTCAGCTATATAATACATATATTCACTCGTTTTCAGATTCTACACGGGAAACATGTAGAATTACAGAGTATTGAGTTCAATTCCCTGAGCCATGTAGCAGGTCCTTATTAGTTATCTATTTATGCTTATTTAGTTAGCTATTATAACTTATTAGTTATATTTATTAGTTATCTATTTATATGGTAGTGTTTTTGTATCAATCCCAATCTTCTAACTGATCTCTCCTTCCTTAACTTCTCCCCCCCATAACCATATATTTACGTTCTACATCTGTAACTCTATTTCAGTTTTGTAGATAAGTTCATTTGTAGGCTTTTTGTTAGATTCCACATGTAAATGATTTCATCTGATATCAGTCTGACTTAGTTCACTCAGTATGAGAATCTCTAGGTCCACCCATGTGCTGCAAACAAATAGCTCTTAATATTATTAATGAAAGTATTTTACTACTAGTATAGTTACCATTGTCATTATTGTATTCTAAGGGGTCTAAATGCTGTTAAACATTTGGAGATATCCTGCCTGTTTATTAGAACCTTCTTTCCCTGACTTCATTGTAATGTGGATCTCTTTAATTCAACAGATACATCGCCTATATTTAAGAAGCAGGTTCTGACTTTCACCAAAGAGATTCTAAGGTTAGAAAGACTAAATCCTTCTTTTTGTTTAAAGACTCTAAAATGATGCATAATATTTATAAAGTCTTTGCTGTGTTATTGGACTCCAAAAACTGCCCTATGAACTGGACCTGAAGATCCCCACCTGTGCTAGTGCTGTGTGCTAAGTCATTTCAGTGTGTCTGACTCTTCGCAACCCTATGTACTATAGGCTCCTCTGTCCGTGGGATTCTCCAGACAAGAGTACTGAAGTGGGTTGCCATTTCCTCCTCCAGGGGATCCTCCCCATCCAGGGATCGAACCTGCATCTCTTAGGTCTCCTGCATTGGCAGGAGGGTTCTTAACTGCTGGGTCACCTGGGAAGCCCAAAGTGAAAGTGAAAGTTAGTTACTCAGTCATGTCCCATGAACTGTAGCCTGCCAGAATCCTCTGTCCATGGAATTCTCTAGGCAAGAATACTGGAGTGGGTTGCCATTTCCTCCTCCAAGAGATCTTCCCCACCCAAGGATAGAACCTCCTGTGTTACAGGCAGATTCTTTACCGTTTGAGCCACCAAATATCCCCAGGTACCTCAAATTCAGTATGTTCAAAAGACATTCACCAGCTTCCTTCCTCCTCACATACTTCTCCCAGTTTCTTCCTCTAGCCAGTAGCCTGAATGTGCTCCTAATAATTCTGATTTGAATCTGAAATTTTAAGCGATCCCTCACCCAGCAGGCCCAACAAGTCATATGTAAAATCTTATCAATTTTGTTTCCTGATCTCTCTCCCATCTACCCCACCACCTCATCATTCCTGTCTCACTACTTTATTTCAGAACTTCAATGCTTTTTGCCTGAACTATTGCCATAGCTTTTCCCCACTCTCCCCAACTCTAAATTCCTGCATTTTATTTCACTGTCCAATTGTTCTTTTTGAAGTACTAAAGTTATAATGTCCCTCATCTGTTCAACAACAACCTCTCCCTTCTCCCTGCCAGCTGTCTTACAAATTTGAATTCCTACCCTAGGTCTAAGATCCTCCAAGTTCATGTTCTAAGCCTGTATTCTAGTTTATACTCTATCTTGTAACTGTTCTTCAGACAAAAGAAAGAATATAATGTCCCACAAACTTAGGAATGGTTCTGCACCTCTGGATTTTTATAATTCCCTCAGCCTATAATTATATGTCTATATATCTAAAACCTAACAATTACTCGTGGTCCAGCCTAGTATCACCCTGATCCTCAAAGCCAGAGGTAAACTCTCCTGATTCTAATCTCCCACAACAGATTTTTCTTAACGCTATTATAATTACTCAAATCTGTTTTTCTCCCATATGAGGATACAAGATCCTACAAGGTAGGCTCATGAATGTTTCATTTTGGCATCCCCATACTATCTAAGGGGCTTCCCTGGTGCCTCAGACAGTAAAGAATTTGCCTGCAATGAAAGAGATCTGGGTTTGATACCTGGGTTAGGAAAATCCCCTGGAGAAAGGAATGGCTACCCACTCTAGTATTCTTGCCTGGAGAATTCCGTGGACAGAGGAGCCTGGAGGGCTACAGTCCATGGGGTCATAGAGAGTCAGACACAACTGAGCAACTACACTTTTTCATACTATCTAAAACTGTCTTGAAAATAGTAGGTACTCAACAAACTGAGAACTTCTATTTTGAGTGGCTAAAATTAGGAATACTAGCTACAGTATTTATGCATCCATGCTTACTGGCTCAGTCGTGTCAAATTCTTGTGACCCCATGGACTATAGCCCATCTGGCTCCTCTAAGAGAAACCCAAGCTACAGTGTGACCTCTCCCAAAATTACCTTCTTTGCTTTACATATCCAGGAACAGTAACATCATTTTTGGATGAATCACACTTCTGTGTTTCTCAATCATTCTTAACCTAAGCCCTCTTTGATAGGTGCAAATCTGATATGTCATATGTAATACGATATTCCTTTACTCAACATTTACCATAGTATTCTAACACCTCTCAATACCCAAGAATAGAACATAGGATTAAGTTTTAATTTCTATAGTTTGTATTATATGACACAACTTAGTTTTGTCTCCCAATTATGAAAGTACTATTTTCAGTACTTTCTGAATGTCCCTTATGTTGAAAAATTGCCATTACAGTCAGTGTATGTGTGCTGAGTTGCAATCTACTCTGCAACCCCATGGACTGTGGCCTGCCAACTCCTCTATCCATGTAACTTTTCAAGCAAGAATACTGGAGTGGGTTGCCATTTCCTACACCAGGGGATCTTCCTGACCCAGGGACTGAATTTGTATCTCTTGTGCCTCCTGGATTAGCAGACAGATTTTTTATCACCACGCTACCTGGGAAGCCTCCATTACAGTTAGTGGTTTAGTTGCAAAGCCGTGTTTGACTCTTGCAAACCACAGACTGAAGCCTGCCAGGCTCCCCTGTCCATGGGATTTTCCAGGCAAGAATACTGGAGTGGGTTACCATATCCTTCACCAGGGGATTTTCCCAACCAAGGGATCGAACCCCGGTCACCAGCATTGCAGGCGAATTCTTTACTGATTGAGCTACCAGGGAAGAATAGTACGGTCAGTGTGTACCCACAAATGTTGAACATCGGTGATAACTCCTGCCTTGGCCTGAGATGGTCCATGGGCTTATACACTCTCATTTGCAAGAATGTGCTCTCACTCTATTCACTTGGCCTGGTATACACTTCTGACTTTTACTTCCCATTCATAACAGGGCAACAACAATGGAATTTAACCAATCACACTGATGACTGGCGAGCCTTTGTAGATTTTATGAATTAGTGATAAAGTGGAACAAATCTGTAAAATAAAGGAAAACATCTCATCAAATTTATTCATTTATTTTGACAAGAGCAATTTTGTTTTAATTGCTTATGATAGCATCTCAGGAAATGTGCTGCAGCATGTTTTCCCAAATTAATTAGGCCCCCTTTTCCCACCAAGGACTTCTGCTTACACAAGAAAAAGAAAATGGAGGAAAAAAAACCCCACAAATTTGGTCATTTCTAGGACTTCAGGAGAATATATGAAAATTTTTTTAAAAGACAGTGTCTGTTCCTTTTGAGTAAATACTCTATAAGCTCATTTGGAGAGAAAATTAGGTATTGCTCTTAAAAGATAAATTTGGATATGAATTGAATTTGGAGCTGAGTTTGCTTCTCTATGTGAAAAGTGTTTTGAAATGTGCTCTAAGAGGAAATAGTTTCAACTAAACTGTTTTTACTAATTCATAGACTTTCAGGACTAAAAGTAATTGAAAAACTGTCTAATCTAATATACTAATAGATGCAATATTTTCTATTTTACATCCCATGTATTACCTTATGAAAGAACTGAATCCCAATGCAGTTGAAATGAAGACTTGTGTTTCCATTTAGAATGTCTTATTTTTTGACTGGTTTCATATTAATACACTGGAGGAAGTATAACATATCACTTAAGAAAAAGATTCTGAAGACCCAGATAACTGGGGTCATATCTCATCTTCACCATTTCCCACCCATATAAACTTAAATAAGTTCTGAACCTCAGTCTATGATATTATTTAAATGCAGATAATGATAATATATTCCTCACTGTATTGTTCTGAGAATAAAATGAGGTAAGGTACATAAAGTGATTGCCAGAGTATCCGGCATTTTAAGCACTAATATACATAAACTATTTTTAGGAAGTTGAGAACCACACATTAGGAGAACCTTGATCCAAGCACAGAACTCAGAATGCGGATCCACTCGCTGAGTTGGAACAAATTAATTGTCTCCTAATACCTTTATTTCTCACCCTACAAAATGGAGTTGAATGGCTAACCAAGAAGAAAAATCTACATTAGATGAATTTAGGCCCATCATAAATGTCCAGGACTCTATCTTACGGCACTTAATCACAATATCCATTATCTTTATTTTGTGTGTAGAGCAAAATACATAATCCTTGCTGAGGCATCATAGCATACTTTAACTTGATAAAGCCCTTCTCTGACCTTGGTAAAAGATTTTTACTTGACTGAGTTTTGTGTTTCAATTAACACAGTGGCACTGATTCAAATCTACTGCATTTTTTTAAACTGGCACTTTAGCAAACTCAATTAGGATTGTGGCTAAAGTTCCATACTCTAAAGTTACTTCCCCATCATACTCTTTCAGCAAACAGAAAACTATCATATTATGGGTTGACCACAGGCACAAATTACATCTGCATGATAAACTGCCTGGCATCAGGTTGTATTGTGAAAACATTTTCCTGTTTACATAAAGTATTATATAACGATACTTAAATTTTTATTTCTCCTTAAAGCAAAACACTCCCCTTTTGTTCATGAGTGGTAATGGCTTCTGGATAACTGAAAGCTGATTTCTAAATGTGAATAATACATTTGTCTTAACTTTCATTCTCAGTGCTGCTGAGTAAACATACTCAAGGAAATTATGTATCTGTATCTGACAAATTAAAGAAGAATGTAATTGTATTTACATTTTAAAAGATTTAAAAATTTGAGCAAACTCAAATAACCAACACTTTATTTCAATAATTGATTTAAAACTTGTTTTGACTGAGTTGAAGCTTTTGATTCTTTCTTTTCTCCCTCTCCTCCCCATATATAATTTTGACTGAGATATTCCCTTGAATTGTTTTATGCTCTAGACTCTGCGTATGGTCTTTGTCAGATTTTATGCCTCCTTACAGCCCAAAGAGAAATAGACATGATTGGGGATTCCACAATTAATACACTTGCTCTGCAGAGAGCCCCATGTGAGGTATTCAGAAAGAGAAATATGAATGACATGGTCCTGCTCTCCAAGATTATCCATCACACTATGATCTCTTCTCTCCTATACATTGACCATGAGAAGCTGCTCAGCTGTGTCCAACTCTTTGCAACCCCATGGACTGTAACCTACCAGGCTCCTCTGTCCATGGGATTTTACAGGCAAGAGTACTAGAGTGGGTTGCCGTTTCCTTCTCTAGGGGATCTTCCCAACCCAGGGATTGAACCCTGGTCTCCTGCATTGCAGGCAGACACTTTACCATCTGAGCCATCAGGGAAGCTTTGTATTAAGCTACATGAAATAAATTTCCGTATTTTTTCCTGCCTGGTAACCTACATTCTCATCTGTTGTAATATATAAATGAGAAAACAATATTCTGTACACACATTTGAATTAGCTTTTTTTATTTTCTTCAAAAGCAGTGTGGTAATCATACAGCAACAGGCGCTGAATTTACAGTAGTACAACTATGATAAATTTTGCATTTTTATATTATAGAGCTATGATACATACCTTCTTAGAGCAGTCAGAGCCAGCCATCTAAACTTTCGAAGAGGTGGACACAGAGTAGCCCAACGGATTATATACAACTCAGAAATTGGAGCTCTCTATCCCTACTTTCTACTACCAAGTCAGAAAAGTTCTTATTTGGATTTATATGGGGAACAAGAAAACTAAACAAAGTAAAACAATAATATACACCACCAACAACACAAGAACATACGTCCTAGAATATGCACAAGTACCCAGGATATTTTATGCCACTTAAATATTGTAGTTTATAGTTGAATAAATCACTAGATAATTTTGCATCTGTTTCTTCCCCCACAGTGGATGTCTATATTATGTTGAACCTCTTCTGCTCCAACAAACTGAGAGTAATACATGAAAAAAGCATCTTGATTGTTATTATTATTAGTGCTTTATTATATTATTCTAGGAATATAATAAAACTGTGATTCAGATTCAATTAATTTAAAATTTTTGACATGACTAAGGAGTAGACTAAAGATAAACTTTGTCACAATCATGAAGAAAGTGTTTGTAATCAAAACTGCAAAAAATATGTCTAATCTACTGAAAACTTTTAGTGACTCCATCATTTGTTTGCAAATAGGAGTTTCTAATTACAAATAAATCTGAAATAATTCTGTAACAGGCCCTCTACTACAAAGAATTTGTTAGCAAGGAATTTGAGGAGTAGTCAGTCTAAGCACTGAGAAAAGGAAACTAAAGGAACAACATTTATTTTTAGCACAATCTAGATATTTTGCTGGAATCTCGGCCTAGTTACTCTGAGTACAAAGCCTAAAAATCAATTTTAGTACTTAGAAAAATAATAATAAAATGGCATTTGAGGCAAATCATTTTTATAATAGCTTTAACCAGTATTTAAGTATTTGACAGTGAATGCTAACCAGACCACAGTGGGGAGCAAAGACCATCTGATAACAACATGGCTCCAGCATAACCCAATGCCTTATCAGCTCCACTACTGTGAGGATATTTCCCTTCCCATGCCCAGTATATATGCACATCACCAATCAACTGTGTCACTCTTTTCCATCAAGCTCAGACTATAGTCTCTGAATCTTTCTATAGACATCTGTTGAAGAAGAAAAGAATGGAGTTAGTCGAAGAGATGAACCTTATTTGCTACTTTCATCTTGAGATTAAATCATGATAACCCTTTCTGAATTGCTGATAAACTTTCATACAGAGACTCAGTAAACTCTGTTCCAGGCAGGGTGCATGAGTGTTGAAATGGGATGGGGTTTACATGAGTAGGTCTAACTAAGAACTCTAGATGTGTCTTTACCATTCAAAGGTATTATTTACAGAAGAGAGACCCAAATATGCCATGGAATACTTTAGACACAAGTGTCAAAGCACAGAGCTGCTTGCCACTTCATTGTAAATCTATGAATGTGTATACCCCCTCATAGCCAGAAAAAAAAAATTTTAAGAAAAAATAAAGAGCATGTAAGTCATATATAAGTGCATTATCTGACTTGCACAATAACTACTTAGTTCAAACTTCCAGTCCCATAGAGAAATTGCCTTTCTAAACAGCTCACCTCTGGAGCCCCAGGTAGCAAAGACCATTTTAACTTTCTTCACCTGGGAATGCCCTGAATCACTCAAACTGTGTTTCAGAGATTAGTAGCATTAGTATCACCTGGGAGCTTGTTAGAAATGCAAAAATCACTGCCCTCATTGAGACCAACTGAATCAAATTCTGCATATTAACAGGCTATTGAACAAATTTGCATGCACACTAAAGTTTTAGAAGCACTTATCTAGACTTGTGGATGCCCAGACCCAAGAGAGATGTTACAGAATTTTAATACAAATTTTTCTTTTCTAGATTCTACAGTGTAGACCAAATTCTGCTCTGTGGAACAACAACAACAACAACAAATCCCAATGAGATTCTCTGAAAAGAAATGAGAGATAGAAAGGGGGACAGTTAGGTTTAAAAACATGAAAGCCCATACACGAACCTTTTGGAAATTCACTATATACATTAGCACAGTATAGGCTCTAAAAAGTACCATCACAAAGAAACTAGTTTCTCTTTGTTTAACTTACTCTTTCAAAAAATGACTATTAACTGTTTATGAGCCCCTTTGGGAAAACTGCTAAAAACTAATTTCCTGCAGCCCACAAAACTCTGCAGCACATGAAAGCCTCCTACTTCATCTTTGGGACCTATATTATTCAAAGACAAAGGTATAGTGAAGTCCTTTTGGTATATCTGAAAGCTTAAAATAAAAGAAAAATGAAAATCTTGGCTAAGGCCCCAGAATAACCTGTATCAAAGTGAATTTTTGCTATATAAGACTGTATTCACAAGCTCCTATTTATTTGTCTGGAATCAAAGTGCAGATACAGATCTAGAGTTGGAAACTGAACCATGTCAAAAAAGTAGCCACATCCTAAAAACATAATAATAAAAGATTTTGATGGTCTCTGCTCCATGCTTTAGAATTAGTTCTCAGGGTGATCTTACTGCTCAAGATGATTCACAAATACTGAGTTCTGTCCTTATCTTTATGAGTATCTTTGCAGGTTCACAATAAAAACATCATTGCTCCCTGAAAACTGTAGTCAGGAAGCTACGCAAATGTAGGGTACTACCCAACACTCAAATGGACTAACGATTCAGTACCACCCAAATCTGTATATTTAAAGAAAGCAGATAGAACTTGAAACAGGGTGAAACAACATCTGAATGAGAAAGCAGAGTGGTAACAGGATGAAGAAAACCAGTTTCAGCCCTTGTACTCACCACCCAAGTCTTCCACCTTCGCACGTGTCACAACCTGGTTATATGGATTCACACATTTTCTTAGCAAGTTTCCAAATTTCCGTCTCTCCCAAAAGACATTTCAAGTGGGTTCTAAAATTTCCCAAAGCCCCAATCTTTCACTTATTTTTACTTTTACCTTCTGGACAGTTAGCCGAAGGCAAAACTTCAACCAGTAGTTGAGAGCAGCCAGATCCTTCAGAGAAACCTACTCTATAACCCAGACACCACTAATCTACTCACTCATATAAGCAACACCTGATATTAGGATTAAAGGTAGAGTCCCTTCTCTCTCCACAAAACCCTACTTGTTGGATCCCAAATGTGAAAAGAACAAAATAATAGGCTCCCTTCTGGGGAGGCAGATGTTGCCCCTCTGAATCCTTACCACTAAGATCTCTTTTTAATGGCAGAGAATCTCCAGCCAAGAAAGGAAGGCCAAGCCCATCAGCAAACAATTGTTTGATCCCAAATCAGAATGAATACAGCCCTCAGATATGCCTTGTTATGAACCAGGAATAAACAACCATACAGTCACTTATCTGAACATTCCATCAAATCTAAATACATCCTCTTATATCTTGATTATTATTAACAGCTATTAATAATTAAGAACTCTTAATACCTTATATTCTAATCAAAGTTATCCACTTTGGGGCCAAAATTCAGTGTTGCGATTTAAAGGAAACTAATTTTTTTTAACTGATCTGAAGAGGAGAAAAGGGTCCTTAATAGTAAAAAAAAGGTATAGCAACCAACCAGGTTTGAGCTATGCACACAACACACACACACACATACATATATGATAAAACCGGCCCTTAAATTGGATTCTGTATAATATATTCCAAGTTCTGATTCAGAAAATATGATCACTCAAACATCCACAAGAGTAAAGGTATGTGAGAGATCTTGAATCAATTTTGGTAGAGGCTACATGACTTTGGAGGTAAATAAGAAGGAAAAGCCACATCTGGGACTCTTAATCTAGCACAAATTTGTAAGTCACTAGGAAGGAGTAACTCCAAATAGCTGATCCACGGCTTACGCAATTTTCTAAATCAGGTCTTTAGCGAAGTGCAGAGGTCAATGGAGGCTGCACTGCTATTATGAGGGACTGCGATGCAGCGTCATGCATGAAACGAGTTCTGTGGGCAACAATGGCGAGGATATCCAGAATCACACACCGAAAGGAAAAACAAATCTGACAGTTGCTTTTCCTCTGAAAGAAAACTTGGATTGCAAGGGTCATGAATAGTTCCCTTGAAGGGCTTCCCTCAAAACTAGCGTAGATCTTTGCCAGCCAACCACATGAAATTACTCTAATTGGATCCATCTTGCTATCAGAAATTATTTCAGGAAAAAAAATGACTCCTAGAAACAGATAAAGTTATTTTATTCGCATGACATATAATTCTAAAAAGTGTGAAAGCATCAGACCAGACAGCGTGCCATTGCAGGAAAATATATTAATCCTGAATGATATGTGAGCACAGCCAGAAATCAGAGAAAACCCGAACACCGGATAATGCACAGAAAGCAAGCTAGTGGAAGATCAACCAGGAGATAAAAGCACAAATCACAGGGCCTGACATGTCTAAATTTTCTTCCCTTTTTAAGGGCTAGCTAAGATGCCATGAAAATACTCCAAGAAACTTTCTCTCATCCCCATAACAAAATTCATGGCTGACCTTCAGCAGCTCCTTATGTAGCTGGACCTCTCTCATGCCACTTCTCACTTCTGCCTTATATTAGAGTTATTTATAGATAGCTCATCTTTTCTACTAGGCTGAGAGCTCTTTGAAGATGGAAACTAACATTTGATAAATCACTTGCTCTGCACAAGGTACTGTATTTGGTGTTTTCATATGCATTACCACAATTTAATCCTTGTAAACCCCCCTGGGAGATAGGTCTCATTTTCACATTTCTGGAAGTTCAAAGAAGCCTTTGCTCACAGTCTGACTTTTACTAAGGGCTGTGGTGGCTCAGAGGTAAAGAATCTGCCTGCCAGGTAAGAGATGCAGGTTCAATCTCTGGATTGGGAAGATCCCCCAGAGCAGGAAATGACAACCTACTCCAGAATTCTTGCCTGGGAAATCCCCTGGACACAGACGCCTGGTGGGCTATAGATCATGAGGTCACAAAAGAGTCAGACACGACTTAGTGTCTAAACAACAGATAGGAGATAGGACCTTAGGTTGAATCTGAAGCTGATGGCTATCCCATTATAAAGAATTATGTCTAATTCACCTTGATAACCCTAGCATAGTTATCCGAACATAGGAGATGCTCAATACACCCTTGCTTATTAGGTTAGGCAACGTCTACTGAATACAAATGACAAGATCAATTGTCTATCTTTCAGGTCATCTTCTAAAATCCTGCCCAGAAAATAAAACAGCATCAAAATGACTAAATGTATCCTCTGTAGACTGTAAAAATTCAAACTTCAAAAAGAGTAATAAAGAAAAATGAAATAGAGGCAGCAAGCCAGTTTCTCATTTATCCTTGGATGAGCTCCATAAAAACTATGTATGTTGTACATAAGAACACACTGTTCTGATTGACTATAGCATCCTGACACACTACACAGATGAAACATAGTAATTAAATGGTACTGGGAGTTTTCTCAACAGTCCATTAGTCTATCAAAACAAGCAATAGCATTGCTCTAATCAGGCCCACTTTTCATAAAAATCAATTGTTTATCTTTTTTATATGGAAGCTTCTTAATTGTGGCCTGAATGGGGAGAATCATTCATAAAGATCATATTTTTCCCCTCTAAACAGGAAGAATTCTGAGTTTCACAATTTCAGCTGGAGCCACGGTTATAAATTTTACAAGCTTCTTGGGAATGCCTTAAGTATTTTTCCCTTTAATAAACAAAACTTTACACTAACTTTGAAATAGCCAGCTCTTTTGTTAAGTGTGTCAAAATGAAGTCCAAGAGGATAAACTACCTTCAGATTTGAAAGTGGCTTCAAATTCAGTCTAAAATTATTTAGAATTTTATAATATGGCTTCTTAATTTTTAAAAAAGTAATTAATTGGACAATGGGCACAGTGCTAAGAAATGCTGCATACAAACTGGAAAAGTCATCTAATTAGAGATAGAAGACCTAGGTTTAGCCCCAGGTAGCATAATACTTATCTACTAAGTTTTAGTTACCTCATCTCTAAAATGACTAATCTAATGTAACTTTTAGATCTAAAGTCTTGTTATTCTACTCAACAAGTAATGGTCATGGTTTTCACCAGAACTTCCATCAGGGAAAGTAAGTGTGAAGTGTTAGTCACTCAGTCATGTCTGATTCTTGGCAACTCCATGGACTGTAGCGCACCAGGCTCCTCTGTCCATGGAATTCTCCAGGCAATACTGGAGTGGGTTGCCATTCCATTCTCTAGGGGATCTTCCTGACCCATGGACTGAACCTGGGTCTCCTGCATTGCAGGCAGATTCTTTACCATCTGAGCCACCAGGGAAGACCTCTCAGGAACAATCATGAACCCCCAATATATTCACATCCTGATTCCCAGAATGTGTGAGAAACTTTGTAAATGTGATGCGGTAAAAGATTTTGAGATGGGAGATTATCCAGATGGACTCAATGCAAGCACAAGGATCCACGTAAGGATGAGTTGAAAGGGTCAGCGTCAGAGAAGATGTGAAGTGGAGGCTGGAGGGATGCAACTGCTGGCTGTGAAGATCCAAGAGGGCCAGGAGCCTAGGGATGCGGGAAGCCCCTAAAAGCTGAAAGAGGCAAGGAAGTAGGTCCTTCACCGGAGCCTC
Source organism: Ovis canadensis (assembly GCF_042477335.2). Classification (NCBI taxonomy): domain Eukaryota; kingdom Metazoa; phylum Chordata; class Mammalia; order Artiodactyla; family Bovidae; genus Ovis; species Ovis canadensis. Next base: position 67,762,190 of record NC_091259.1, read on the forward strand.
TAGAAGGAATGAAACTCTGCTGATTTCTTGATTTTAGAAACTCTGATCTCCAGAATTATAAGATAATAAATTTGTGTTGTTTCAAGACACAAATCTGTGGTAACAGAAAACTAGCACAGACCTGAATATGCTTCAGTACCATTTGTATCAGATATACCACAAAAATATGGAAATATTATGTTGTCTTTCTTACATTTGTCAATTGGTATATTCAAAAGCGAAAATTTTTCTATTGCTTATTATTATGAGGAATGGTATCTATACTTAAATTACTCAATCCTATAATCATGAGATGTTCATATAAAAGAAAGTGGAGTAATGAATATAATAATCACAACAATAAACAAATACTGAGCATTTAGTCACTTTGTGTGTGTTATCTTGGTTGTGGCATATTCTGATTTCACTGACTCTGTCTTCTGCCTTCTTACCTCCTTCCCAAAGGTGGGAAACCATGGAGGAGGAAGGCAAGGTAAGATTAGTTAGTATTACATACTGTTCTTCAGAAAGAGGAACTGAGGCCATTTTTCTGATTTAATTCAGAGACAAATTCATGTTACAATCATGAAACATGAGGTCAGCCTTCTCATTAGACTCCTCATCAGAGCAGTCAGCCACAGTCTACAATGTATCAGACAACCTCTGTTCCATTTGAGACTCAGACAATACCTTGTATTAAAGCCATCACCCAGAAGCCAAGAGCAGCAACTTAAAAACAAACGCTTAATTGATCCATTTACCTAGATATTTCCTAGGAGAAGAATTGTATTACTATTACTTGACTGAAGCTCATATTATATTTTGTGCATGTGTGGGTGTGGGTGTGAGAAAGAGAGAGAGAGAGAAGGGAAATAAGACACAGCAATTGATTAGATGCTTCCTCATTTAATTCAATTACTTAGAAGAGCAAAAAGCCATAAGTGAAATACTACTGTTGCAAGAGACAGATGCTAATAGATGCTGAGAGACAACCAAAGTTATATCTCTAGGAGCAATATAATAATCAGCTAACAAAATATCAAGTTAGAGAGACATGAAGAAGTCATGGAAAAAGATGACCCCTCCATTGTAAATGTCAATTTCCAATTTTAGAATCTTCTGCAAAGAAAATATTTAATCATATGTGAGAATATCCCTGCTTTCACTTGATTCCAATCAATTCCTCCCATCATCTCTCTAAGTATGAAATATAAAATGCTTCTTTTCAATAGGATCATTATTTCAAAAATAAGCTACAAAATTTAAAAAATATTAAATCTACAAAATTTAACAATTATTAAATCCAAATACATATATGCAGCAGTCTAAAATAAAAACAGCAAAGTTTGTGCTTTCCTCTGAACAGAAATGTTCCTAAAGCAGCAGACTGTGTTTAGCTGACAAAATCAGTTTTCCTCCCCCCATTAGTTTTCATAAAGATCTGGTATAAAAGAAATGCCAAGTCCACAAAGTCGACGAAGAATTTAACATTTCCACAGCACTGAATATATACTCCCATTTACATGTCTCACAGTGACCAACGTGATTTGTTCCCAAATCTGCCTCTCTCACAAGACTGTAAGCTCAAGGGTAAGAATGAGTATCTTCCTGATCTCTGCATCTCCAGAATATCAAATATTTGTTGGCAAATAATGAGTGCCTATAGGTACTCACTAAGAGTTTTTTGAATAATTAATGAATTAATAACAAAGACTTTGATCTGAATATACATTGAAGTCAAGTGCACACCTCATTGAAACTTAAGCCACAGTCTATTAATAATAAAGACTCGCAGAAGATGATGAGAAAAACAGATTTAAATGGATGTAAGATGTGACTGTTTGAAGAAAGTCAATTTTCTTTCTTTTGAAGAAAGTCAAGGGTTGTGGTGCTACTTCTGAATACATTTTTTTTTTAATACCAAAAAAGAAGAGTATCTTTCATCCATGCCACTGACCCAGCATAGGAGTCTTCATATAGTAAACACTCACTAAACATTAGCTGATAACTGGATTAAAGAACGATTATATGATACACTATGAGTGGTCTTCTTAAATTTTAAAATCAGTGACACTGGTCAAATTATAACAATTTTATAAGACCCTTAAATGTCCACATTCAAAGTCTGATGTATTTTCTCCCTGCTGTAAGAGCCATTGCTAACATGGTTGTAAATCAAATTAAAACTGGCAATTTTCTCTTATTAATGCTCATAGACAACTCACCCCGACCTATAAGCACGTCTTTCTCATACCTCTCCCACCACTCCATTCACCCCTCCATCCCTTAAGCAACTGGTTCACCACGGTTCTGATCTACAGTTGAAATCAGAAGTGCAGCTGCCTGTTGAACAGAAGAAACTAATGCAACATTGTAAAGCAATTACATTCCAGTTGAACACAACATTGCAAATCAACTATACTTCAATAAAATAAATTATAAATTTTTTTAAGTACAACTGCCTAATTGTTATATCATTATGACTACGGTAAAAAAAATACATGATTATTTGAACGTGAAATGTAATGAGAGTCCCAGGAGCCTTACACAGTCAGTGCTGTCAAAGCAACTGAGTGGGAAAAAGGAAGTGCTTTGGGGGTATAAGAGGAAGGTGCTTCAGTGGCTTAATTAGTGGTTTAGATATAATATGTTTAGAGTTGTGTGAGTGTATATGTGTATATATACATTCAAGTATATACATACACACGTTTGCATTTTATATACATAATCTTTACACTGATGAAGTGGTCATGTACTTTGGCAAAACATTTCAAGGAAATGAATTTGGCTGAAATTCTTTTAGGAAAGCAAACTGAATGATGCTACAAAGATCTTAAGGCAGTTTCTAAAACAGAAATCCCACTGCGACCAGTTCTAGGAGCTTTGCCAGGGTATAAGATGCAGAGCTCACTCCGGCAACATCTTTGAGAATTCTGAGTTAGGAAAGCAAAATTTCATAGGCAAGATGGTCAAAACAAAGCAGAGTTTCTCTTGTGGTGCTCAGTCCTTCCTTGGAGAACCTATGGCTAGAGGGGAAAAGGAAGAAAAAGAGAGAACTATAAATGCAGATGGAAAATACAAAAGAAAGAGAACTGGAGAGAAAGAGAGAATAGGAATTAAAATGTGAATTTAAAAATTTAAATTCTTGGTGGAGAGGCTGCAGTTCACTCCATGAGTGTAACTTCCAGAAGAAGGCTGTTACTTTACAAAAAAAAATAATAATAATAATAACTTATGGAAAGCTCAGAGTTTGTATTTCAAGTGGGTAATATAGAAAACACTATATTTCATTTATCAACTTTTATAACTGAAATCACTCTAATTATCATATACTGTTTCTTTGAAGTAAGGAAGGGCTCTGTCAGCACACTGCTGGTCTACCTATATGTCAGCATATATTTCTAGGGAAATCCTCATCATTGCTGCCCACAAAGTGACAGAAAGGGCCCAGAAATAAAAGTGACCTCTGGAAAAAATGACTATACATTCTTGATTAGAAGCAAATTCATTCATGAAAGAAATCATTAAGAACTGATTTTTTTTAATATTAAGCAATTCCACTTACATTTCCTAAATAAATTTTTAATCATAGATTGGTTTCTTATTGTGTATAAAGTATATACCTAATTAGTAAATTAACAAAGGATGAATAAATTTAGGTTTAAGGACATGAAACTATTAGCAGATGACACCAAGAACAAGACTTGGTGGAAAAAAGTCAACAAAACAGTTTAAAAAACCTAAATATCCTTCAAGAGGTGAATGGATTAAACAAAATGTGGTACGTCCATACAATGAAATTGTACTCAGCAATAAAAAGAAACCAACTGCTGACTGATACACGCAACAACACGGATAAATCCAAAACATGAGGCTAAGTAAAAGTAACCAAAAACAGGAGTCCATAGTGTATGGTTCCATTTATACACAATTCTAGAAATTGCAAAACTAATCTATAGTGACAAAACACATATTTCATTGGTGCTGGAGCCAAGGATCAGATGTCTGCATCTTGATTGTAGTGGTGAATTCACGGGTATTCACATTTGTCAAAATTCATTGACTTCTACATTTAAGGCACTACTTATGGCTCAGACGGTAAAAGCATCTGCTTACAATGCGGGAGACCTGGGTTCAATCCCTGGGTTGGGAAGGTCCCCTGGAGAAGGAAATGGCAACCCATCCCAGTATTCTCGCCAGGAAAATTCCATGGACGGAGGAGCCTGGCAGGCTACAGTCCATAGGGTCGCAAAGAGTCAGATACGGTTGAGCGACTTCACTTCACTTCACTCATATTTTACAAAAGCTATATATACCTCAATAGAGATGATTTTTTTTTTAAATAATAGAAAAAATAGATATGGGTTTAATTTTGTCAAATTTTCCAAGATAAGTTAGCAAGCATTTAACATTTGCCATAACAGAATTAATGATTTGGATTTGCATGGTGGGGCCTATTTCCTGAGTGCTTCATCTATTGATTGGTTCAGCTCTTTCACAACTATTGGATAAGTGAGAGGATCAAAATTCAATGGTTTCCTCCATCAGAAGGGAAAAGACTGAGGCATGGACATGAATTGGGCAGTCAGTGTAGATGACTGCACTGCAGTAATAAGTGGTCCAGTAAAACAGCCTCTTACTCCACTCTTGCTTTTGGATTGTGACTTTTCACATTTTATAGTGATATTAAAAGATGTCTGAAAGTACCAGCAGCATGTTAAAGGATACAGAAGCCTTAGTCTGTCCAGCCATTTTTGACAAATATGCCAAATTGAATGTTCTTCCAGATCTTTCAATCCTGGTCCCTGTCACCTCTGGATCCTGAATATTTTTTTTCTTTTGCTTTGAAATATTAGCCATCACATCACTGGGCAAAGAGCACACACAAAAAATGACCTATAAAAATAGTATGTGTTCCTTTTATGAAAAGCAAGATAAATGTTATAAAATGAAACAGAATATAAATTTAGGTTTTGACTACTACTATCTTCTTTCATTAAATATACACTTATAATTTTTGTCATCTTCCCCATGCTGTAGTCCGTGGGGTCACAAAGAGTGGACATGACTGAGCAACTGAACGGAACTGATTATTATATGACTATGGGTAGTGATGAGAACTTTTCTAAATACATAGATTTATCTGTTCCACCAACAGTACTTTCCAAAGTCTCTGTAACATTATAGGATTTGCTGATAGAAAGACTACCAAACACATTTGGAAAAGCATCTTAATATCATAGGGAGGGGCAAAAAATATAATCATTCTTAAGTCATTTTCTCACAGGTACATTAGAAAAAATATTAGCTTCCTTGTTCTGTGACTGCTAGACTTCAACTATAACATGACAAGAAAAGCACCAAGTTCAACATAACTATGATTGGTATCAGTAAGTAGCCAGAAAGAATACTTTGAAATCACTTGAAAACTTATTGCAAGATTAATACTTCACTCAACAGATACCAAATTGAACACACTTTGATACAAGATGTTTCATTGGCAGCTGACAGAACTGAAATTCATGTATACTGCATGTGGAACAACAGACCCAAAGTTGGACACTCCTTATCAGATTTCACAAGAAATAAACTTTACATTCACAGTAGAAACCAGTGTTCTTGGCTCAAAATTCAAGGCACAAATAAGTAGCTCAAGCTAATGCAAAGATTAATTTTTCAAATAATTCTTTTAAACAACTGCTAAAAAGCACTGAGCCACATGTAAACATAATAAAATGATGTAATTACACTTAAAATGAAATTCTTGTCTATGTCTAGTCAGTGGAGACTATGGATTAGATGATAACATTATGTGCAGGCTACCAGACTGGGAAAGAATACCAAAAGAAGCAATCAATCCTTTATCTCTTAAAGCTTATAATTTTCTCAGAAAGAAAAAATTTTTTTAAAGTAAGAGATAAAAAGTAACATTAAAGCACTTGTTATAAACTACTTCCTTCACAAGCACATATAACCCAGAGTCCATAAATGCCCCAAAGTACACTAGGCAGAAGTTTTAGAAGTGAGCTAAATTAAAATATTCTTTTTCCCCTGCATTCTCTCTATGGACAGGGACAGCTATTTGTTCTGGGATAAATTTTTGTTGTTGTTGTTGTTGTTTGGGGGGGCGGGTGGCTGTGCCACATGGCTTGCAGGATCTTAGTTCCCCAACTAAGGATTGAACCAGCACCCCAGCAGTGAAAGTGTAGAATCCTAACAATTGGACTGCCAGGGAATTCCCATGTTCTGGGATAGATTCTCTATCAGAAGAAATTTGATCATGTTGTCATCAACTGAAAAATGGCCACAAATATTTTATAACTTCTCTAATCACAAAGAGAACTCTGTTTCTCCACTCCCTTGAATCTGGGCTTAGCCATGTATCTTGTTTGGATAATGGGATGTTGGCAAAGAAGATGTAAGCAGAGGTTTGAGAAGTGCTTACCTCATCTTTGCCTTCTTTTGCTGCTTTTGGAACCCAACTGCCATGTGAAGAAGCACAGATTGTCCTGCTACTAATAAATGCTAGAAGCACATGGATTGATCACCCCCATTAATTTAAAATATTTGTTTGAGGCCATCTGGGATCAATCGGCCAGAAGTAGTCCACTCAGCTAACTGTACTCATATGTAGGATCTTTGGTAAGACCAGAATAAAAACCAACCAGCAGAACTTAATCCAAATAGTCACCCTACAAAATCATGCCTAATAACTGTCTGTTGTTTTAAGCCACTAGGTTTTAGCCTGATACACAGAAAATGCTAATTGATCTACATACCAACATGTAAACCAAGATATAATTAAAACCTTTGATCACTAGACAAATACAACTGGAATTTGTCCATCCTTTCTATGAGTCTAGTTTCCTCACACCCTGGTGCAAATGGATAGACTAAGGCATAGAAGAAGTAGATTTACAGTACCTGAAGCTAAAGTTGGTGTCAGAACTAGAAACAAAATCCAGAAATGCTACAACTACTGGATCACCTGAAGACTGGCCTCACATCAGGAATGATATTTAAAATGTACTTACAACTGATAAAGCACAAACAATTAAGATAAATCATGGCCTTAGCAGTGGAGCTGAGTTTTAGAGGGCCCCTGACATGCCAGGAGTTTAATTCATGGATCTTGAAGAGATTTGAAGGGAGGAGCCAAGACTTTGGGGCACTTGGTAAGCTCCAGAGAGTCTGCTGGGAACCAATCAGTACAAACAACATTTCGGCATTTAAATAATTGGTACAACCATGCCAGTGCACAGAAATTATCCCCAAACACAACTAGTAAATGTTCAAAAATGTAAGCATTATTCATAATCTCACTGTTTCACTTAGTGAATTAAAATGTTCTAATTTCTTTACTTGTTTGTTCTAGAAACTGAGATTTGACTCCTGGCCTTACTGCCTTTTTATTGGAACAACTGACCCTTAAACCCCATAGTTATGGTTTAAGATACCAAGACTTCTCTCTCTGAAAGGTACAATAAAAGAAATGTAGTAAGCAAGCTGTCCACGGGATACTACAAGTTGTTTCGAACCTTAAAAAAATAAATAAATAAATAAACTTGCTTATTACTACTATTTCTTCCTAAAGCAAGAGGGGGCTCCAGGAATAAGTGGAAACAGCTAAATTCTCCAAAACCAGTATTTCCAAAGATAAGCAGATAATAAGAAACAAACATTATGCACTCAGAGTTTAAAATCAGCAGTTTTTCAAAAATTTCATAAATCCATTTAGGAGTCTTGGAAAAAGTAGCTAAAAATGTGCTTTTAACTGCCAATGAAAAGAAGAAAAAAAAAATTATCCATTCCTGTTCCCCACCCCTAGTTTTTTTCATTCAAATACTGAATCTAAGAAGTTCATCAAACAGAGATTATTCCTCAAGAGCAGGAATTAATATTCCCAGGGATAACCTGTATTATTTCCAGAGACAAGTACCATAAGAATATAACATTTAATCTCTGTGAAATTCAATAGTCTACATAGCTCAGTTCTCTTACAGAGACAGACTGCTTGGCTTGAATCTCAACAGTTTTCAAACTGTTTTCATCTGAAAAGCTAGATATGCAATGGAGAAAGAGAGAGAGAGAAGAAACAGAATTGAAGGAAAAGAAGGAAAAAGAGAAGAGAAGGAGGAGAAATGGAGCTGGAGATAAAACCTATCCCCTGTTATTAAATATCCCATGATGAAATTACCATGAAATCATTCACAAGCCACACGGAGATCAGGATTTCAGGAGAGTATGTTGTCTTAAGGACAGATGAAAGGCTTGAGTGGTGGTAGGGTTAAGAGAGATTAGAGAGCTGAAGGCAAGCCCCTCAGGTAATAAACAGAAAGAGATACAGTTGGGCCTCCATATCCATGGACTCCACATCCTTGGATTCAACCAACCATGGATCAAAAATTTGGGGAGAAAAAAAAATTCTAGCAAATTCCAAAAGAAGCAAAACTTGAATTTGCCACATTGCTGACAACTATTAACATAGCACTTATATTGTATGTACAACTCTGTCCACAACATTTACATTGTATTAGGTATTATAAGTAATCAAGGAATGATTTAAAGTATATAAGAGGGTGTGTGTAGATTATATACAAATACTACACCATTTTATAAAAAGGACTTAAGAATTATTGGATTTGGTGTCTGATGGGAGTCCTAGAACCAATCTCTCATGGATACTAGGGGCTGAATATATAATTATCTTGATCACCAAAAACCAAATGAAAAGGTACAAGAATCTGATTACAATAGGAGAGAAGAGAACTAATATGTACCACTTTGTCATGAGCTGTTCAAGCAATATTTATCATGTAAAACAATTTGCTATATGAATAGGCAAAGCTAAGGTCAGTATATAGCCATTACATTATTGATAATAGTAAAATGACTAATGTTTGCTAAACTGCAGAGAACAGCAAATAAATTATTTTCAAAATTTATTTCTTACCCCACTAGATTTATTTTTAACATATTATACTGGAAAAGACTGCAATAGCATTTCAAATTAAAATCTCTATTTAAAAAAACTACTATTGTGAAGCTAGTTTTAAAAAAAATAGCAGCTTTTTAAAAAATATTATATTCAGGAAGATATTAGTGTTATTTAAAAGTAAATAAATTAAGCAATCTAAAAAATAGCCATCATACAGAAATGGACAAGAAAACTATACACAATGATTTGACAGATTATGGTGCAGACACAAAATCATGCAAAATTTAAAAGAATAATAAAAAACTATGTAGTGACACTAAGGAAAAGCTAATGATATTATGATCAGGAAAAAAACACAACTCAGATTATAAATATATTATAATTATAATGGGGTAGGATAACAATGCATAGGAAAAAAGGAGTTGGAATAGAGAAACACCCCCCTCGCCTTTTCTCTATTCTATATATTGAGAATATAACAGGGTAATATGATTTTAGTTTAAAAAAATATTTTAAATAACTCCTTAGGCCTTAACTACGTAACTATTATTCTTTTTGTTTATTGATCATATGCCCTCATGGTTACATGTGATCATCATATTATACTGTGAAATATAAGCATGAAATAAACAGACTTCAACAGTACTTTAAAAAAATGTATGAAAACATCTGCTCAGCCTCTACAAAAGCAATGAATAAATACTTTGGTCAACCTCATCAAGATAAAGGCACAATTCAAATGATTCTAGAACCTCTTACAATTTGCTGGAATGCGTGGGGCACACCACACCCGCTTGAGTTTCCCATGTCATTAAGTAGTAGCACAAGCCAGGCTTAAGTCTCGAGCTTATCTTCCACTAGTATGAATACAAATGATGACTCTTTTCTCAGCTGTGTATGACTCTCTTTTAAACCACTTCACACGGATAAGAAGCAGACATCAATCACTTTATCCAATCAAGGAAAAACATATATAAGTTTTGATTTGGAAATGAACAGACAACCTCAGTGGCCAAAACTATGAAAAATACACAATTACTTCTTCCACACTCTATTGCCACATGATCTCCATTTCATGGACAGAATCAATACATTCTCCTAAAAAAATAATGATTTTCTAAAATTAAATAAAAAGTAAACACTCTTCTCTGAGAACCTAAGGAAGAAATGAAAAATAAGCTTTCAGCACAAATATGTTTACAGTACTAACAGTGATATAGACAGTGGCAAACTCTATGACCATGTCTGCGCATCTGCTAAATGGTAGCTGGCTGCAATGCACACAGCCCAAATTTACCACCTAGGCTTCCCTGGAAATCATTAATTATAACATCCCCTGGAAGTTATTAAAATATGATGATATTAACATGCAAATGATACAAATTATAGGATAATCAGTTTGTATTATAGCCACAAGCATAAACACCACAAAAAACAAATTCTGCTTATTCTGATTAATCTGACTTGAACTTCTTGCTCTTCTTATCTGCCAGTTAGAAAACTAAGCATCTCCTATAATTAGAATGTGTTTTCAGAGGTAAGAATGGAACTATTAAAATTAAAATGTTATTTTATTTAACAGCAAAACTATCTATACCCCACCCCCAATTTTTCATTTGATCATCCACTAATTTAAAAGATTGGACCTATGGTAACATTCGACTTGATAAGAATATAGGCTTCTTTTCCTTTTTTAAGTGAAATTGAATCACTTAAGTTGTACTTTTCATTAAATGACCCTAGAGCTGCCTATAATACTGTCCTTGAATATCTACCATGGAACCATCTTTCTGGTGAGAGTTTTATTACAAGATGCTTTTAAAACTACTCTGTGGGGGCCAAGAGGTTTATTTCTCCTATGGCAAATAGTCAGGTTTTGACAAAGAGCATGAGTAGATTGCAATAAATACTTAGTTAAACAATGTGAGTCTCAAACTTTTAAAAAGCAGAAAAACATAATAACTGAGAAATGGCTCTACATGAACAGTGAAAAAAGAAATGTTTGTTTTATATACTAATTCTCTAGGGGTCAATCTGTACACACTATTAGTCCCTCTTATTTTTAAGATAAAGTTTTATTCTAATAGAAACAAATAATTAATGATTATTTAGTATCACAGAAACTATCCAGTTGATACCTGAAAAAATGAAACCAAATTTAAGATCAAGATCTAACGGGAGAGGGTGGGATGATTTGGGAGAATGGCGTTGAAACATGTATACTATCATGTAAGAAACGAATCGCTAGTCTAGGTTCAATACAGGATAGAGGATGCTTGGGGCTGGTGCACTGGGATGACCCAGAGAGATGAGATGGGGAGGGAGGTGGGAGGAGGGGTTCAGGCTTGGGAACTCATGTACACCTGTGGTGGATTCATGTCAATGGATGGCAAAACCAATACAGTATTGTAAAGTGAAAAAATAAAAAATTTAAAAAAAAATTTAAAAAGTTACAATTTGAGTCATATATTTATATTCAAATGTGTACACAAAGTAACTTTTCTTCTGCAAACATATAGCTCTTCCAGGGAAATAGGCTTTTAAATTGTCAAACTCTATTCTGAGAACATTCACACACACCCATTAGACTATTGAGAGTTTTTTTTAAGGCCCTAAATATAGGTAATGTTATATAATATGAATTTATTTTAAAATTTCAGAAATACAACATACTTAATGTAATATCACGTTTCTAAATTACATTCTCTAGTTAGGTATAGATAAATCAGATATATTTTCGGTGCAACTGGCTTCTGTTTAAGGACTTCTGAATGAACCACACAAAACATTTTGCTGTTACCTTCAGTCTCTTTCAGAAATTATAAATAAAAATATGTATTTTCATTTCCAATACCTAATGTGTTAAAAAATATTGCAAGAGTCCTTCTTCACAGTAAATAATGAGCAAGTCAGCTACTTGCTAAAAATCGTCAAATATTAACTATGTATTTTGCTAATTTAGGCTAAAGTATACCTTTTAAAAGTTTGCAAATACTTTCAGGAAAAATTGTGAAGGGAAAACCATGTTAGTTTTAAGAAATCACATAAACAATGGCTTTGTTTGCTTTTAAGTGTGCAGAATGTCCTATTGCTAAGGGACAGGAATAGCTGCAATTTGCTCAAGTAAAAAGAAAAAAAAAGAAGAAAATCCCACAAAATAATGGTTTTATAATGAAAGGTATTTCCCTGACAGAACAGATAGTACTTGAAAACTCCCCAAATTTAAAAGGAATCTAGGATGCGTTTCATACTAATGACTTTTAAGAAGCAAAATTGAATCAGTGACTTCACAATGCCAGACATCACCTTGGGTTTTTTTTTCTTCCTTTCACTGACCCGACCAATTGTTCTGGCTTCAAATCAAAAGCAGCTTCAATTAAAGAAAATGGTTGCTTGACTTGAATGAAGACTAAAATGCAGGGTCTCTAACGTATGTTCTGAAACACTCAGAAAATAAAAAATGATGTTCCTGATGATAAATCTCATAGAAGTTTGAGTTGTTCTGAAGAAGTTAAAGCTAGATATAGAAAGCTAAACATGTTACTACAACCGAATTTCAAATATGACAGCCTTAATTCCAAGAGAAAGAAATCAAGACAGCATCTTGAAAGCAAATAGACATTTGAGCAAACACTTATGTGATCTAAGCAATGCAGACAGAAGGCATCTCAGAAAAATTCCAAACAGCAGCCTCAACTGCCCTGATTTAGATATGTAATTGACGCAGTCTCATCTGGCTTGCCTAGGTAGTTAGTCCACAAGAAGCACAATCTTTTTTACATTTATTCAAAGAACTCCGGTCTTTACTCAAGTCAAAATTTGAAAATGCACCATCAGTGACACTCATATTATTCCCAAGGAAAAGGGAACATAAAGATGTACTTAACAACTGTTTTTTGTGGAACAAAAGAACCATGGTCCTAGAAAAAAATCTACTTTGGAATTAAAAAATACAATTATTGTTTACTGTTTCACAGATGTTTATTATTTCCGTCAAATCTTTGCCTCTCTCCTCCTGAGTTATAATCACACGTTATCAAATAGAAGAAATAAAAATTCTGGCAATTAAAATAAGTAAATACTCTTTGTAGAGGTGATTACTGTTTGAAAGCACTGGAAATTGTTATTATATGAGCAAGAATCCTGAAAAATTGGCAAGTTGAATCTGGTCCCATTTACTATGCAGTTTAAATAGAAGCTATTACAGAAATGGAAGCACTTTATAGACACGAGATAGAATTTATAAAATGTATTAATAAAGCATGATACCTTGGCAATTTATTCTCTAAAGAGAAACCAGACCCAGTCATGCATATAGATTCTAGTGGGAAGAGAGGGGGTAATAGTAATAATAAACAAGAAGAATAAATCTTTCCTTAATTCAAAAATCCTTCTACTTAGACTGATTCTCTGAAGTGTTAGTTCATTTAGAGATTGGAATGCAAGCACAGCCCAGTCACTTAATGCGAGCTTAACAAACCTCTTTTGAAAAAAAATAATTGGTGAAAGAAAAGAAGTTATTCTAATTTTAGCCCTGGATGAGGAACCAACAAACAGCGCCTGAATTAAATGTGTCCCTTTCACAATTCCAAACAGTTTTATAAACCTGCAAATGTTCATAATAAAACAGTGTTGTCTTCGAATTTCAACCCCTCTAGTTAGGGCTGAAGTTAGTCACAAAGGGACCAATCTAAAAATAGACCCTGGTGAGTGAGAGGACGGGAGCCTGCCTGCTCTGTCAGCTCCCCTTGCCAACAGTGAATGGAAAACTCAGGTGATGTCTCCTCATGTGTAGACATTTCCCCTTAAGCAAGTAAAATGTAACTGCCAAAGCAGAACTTCAGCAGCCTGAGGACTATCGCCAGAGCCATTTAAAAAGTTGGTAAATCAGTTGCTTTGTCCAGGAATGGAAATGAGTGCATTGCTTCTAACAACATGCTTTTAAAGTAAACAACATTCAAAACTGTTTGCCCTTAATTTTCTTCATTATGTTCCTAATAACAACAGTGGCAAGATTTTTGCTATTTTACTCCCAGCTCATTCCACACTGGGGTTGTTTCTACACAGTAATAAAGCATCTGGGTGGAAAAAAAAGGAAAATATACAACTAATCATCCAGCTGTTTCTAAAATCCCAGCTGTTCAGTAATAGGTAGAAAATAACCTAACATAATAACTGAACCTAATAGTCTCACATTTCAGGTGATCATAGAAGCTTTCTGGGTATGCACGGGCATGACCCGATTTATAAAATGGGAAGACATCTACCTAGATGTCTACCTACACAAAAAAAGCTTTCCCTGAGAAATCTGTGAACCTGGGATGGTTGAAGCATTCCCAATTTGGGCTTTTGTTGAAACAAAAGTGAGTGGGGGTGCCAAGCATTTTACATGTCGATCTCTGCTGTTTAAAAGCAACAGGCCTGATAACTGAGGAGGAAACCTCAAAGAGGAAACGAAAAAGGAAAGCTTTGAACACTTTATCTGGAACCAGTTTATACTTAGTTGGAACTTACATTAGAATCTTCTATTTCCTTTTCAAATTCTTTAGGGATGCAGTAAAATGTTTGAAAGTCGAATGACTTTCTAGTCTCTCTTGCAAAGCTTATAACATAACTACAGCTTTACATAACAGAAACAAACAAACCAAAAAAAGTGTTTCCAGCATATTATTTTCAGCTTATTTTAGCGATGACAGCAGGATTTATCCCATGCTAGACTGATCTCCAACAGTGATACCATGGACAAACAAAAAAGAAACGGTAATTCCTAAGTAACCTTTCCCCTCCAAAATGTCTGTTTAGTCCCTTGAGTGCGTAAATATACTCTGGAAACACAAGACAATTCCCACTTTAAAATACTGTACATTACTTCATCTTCATCTGTCTAATCTAACCCTTTCTCCACTGTTTGTCACACTGCCTTGCAGCTTGTGAAGTATGTGAATTCTAGTAGTGAAATAACACCTCTTCTCTGTGGATGAGCAGCAGCTAAATCAGCAAGGAGCATATGACAGCAGCAAGGAGTTCTAATTTTGTTGCTGCACAGATTTTATGATTTTCTTTTCATTCCTCTAAGAATTGCACACAAGCATTAACCAACATAAACACATCATTCAGCTCTGTATTAGTGACATTCACTCCCAAGGCTTCAATTGGTTGCTTAATTCGGTACTGGTTTTAATACCCTACCACAATAACATTCTGTATTAGGATGAGGGAGTGAGGTGAGAGGAGGGAATTATTCCCTGTGAAATATAGTAATTGCCCAAGTGGTAATCGTCTGAGGATGTGAAAGAATCCCTTGCTCTGAAGGGAAAGGTGAGTTTAATAAGACAGGTAGCTTTAATTCTCAGCAAGATTTATGGTTTTGAATGTGAGTGCTCTCAAAGACTAGGAGCAAAGGGAATTAGGATATTGCAACCTATACAAACACAGGCCTACCAAGTCTGGTACCAATACCAAGTGATAAACTCACTTTTCTGTATTTATTGGGTTAACACATATTAGTAGGCAGCACTATCAAAGAAAGTACTGTTTAGACTGAGCTAGCTATTTTCACCATCCAATTAATGACTTCATTTAGGCATAACTCTTTGTCCCTTACCCTCCCCCCTCACTCCCTTATCTCCCACTTAGTTCCCATTCTTCTTATATCCTGCTGCTACTGCAAGAAAAAAAAAAAAAGGCAGTTTACTAGCTTCTCATTGGCTGCATCAAGTCTGGAAGAGGCAGGTAAAGAACTCTGAGATTTCTAAACCCAGAAGGAAAATTTATTCCTAGCACTCCTTCTCCGTCATCTAGATGGTATTATGTTATATACGTATTTCCCTACGTCATGTTTCAAATATACTGAAATCAGTTTCTAGATCATTTAACAGCCAAAGCTGCAAAACAGATCATCAAACACTCTTGTCATTCTCTAGTAATTCATAACCAACTATTTCACCTGGTCTGCTGGAAGATAAACATTTATATCCACAATTTAAATATATTCATAAATTTAAATAAAATGTAGAAAAGACACAATAAAGGGAAGAAAAACATCCTCTCACAAAATCTGAATAAATGAATCATTATTTATAGGATAACTCTTCCCTCTAAATAAATGGCTCTAGATAGATACTGCAATCTCCAAATCTCAAATTAATTTCTAAAAGTATTTAATTAGAGATACTCTTGAAGCTAATAAGATAATGTAGAACTCACAGTCTCTATTTTCTTATCAAAAGTCCTGTTAATATTAGGTAAACTATCCAAAAACTAAAATCTATCTTCCAATAGTAATGCCAATAAGACACTGACAAGAAATTGCAAAAAAAAAAAAAAAAATCACAGAAATATAAAATCTTACTACATCCCTAGAGATTCTATCACCTTTTGACAGATTTTAGTCCAGGAGGAGCTTCATTAATTATTTCCTACCCTGCCTGATAGCAAATGAAAGCCTCATTCGGCTCATGATCCCTACCAATTGAAGGAGAAAAAAAGACTCGCTCAGGTGCCATCAACACCGCTAGCACTCTCCAAGGAGGAGAATCACCAGTCTATTCAGGTACGAGTGAATTAGGTTTATAAACAGAATAGCATGCATTGTCCATATTAACAAATGTGGCCTCTATCGCTGAGAGAGTTCAGAGAATATAGGCCTAGTCTCTGAAAGATACAGAACTTCGCACTTTCCAGTTTTGTATGTGAGTGCCCTCAGAGGCTGAAAGATACTGGAACATTCACCAAAGCAAAAACAAAAAACAATATCCTGACACTTTTAATCCTATAACTGAACCTAAGAGAATTAAGAACGAACAACAGATACAACAAAAATGCAGAAAGATAAAACGGCTTCAAGTCAATCTACTTCTAGAGAGCACAGAGTAGATCTGTGGAGCCATATAGTCCAATTTATATACACCCTTTATATAATGTCCATGAAGAGTAAAATAGACATTTTACAGTGTTCCATAAAATATAAACCTTGCCTGACAATGAACTCCACATCTTCTTACCCAGTGGAATGTCTCAGAGCTTAACCCTAATACCACAGTGGCTGTATGGCATAAAAATCCAATGTAGAGTATGAAGACTCTTCCATCCTTAAGTGTTACCATTTCCCCAAACACATGATATTTACACATTGTCATTTCACTTTAAGAAGTTTCTTTTAGTGCCTCAGACCGTTCATTTGCATATATATCTTTGCCAGAATAAAGGCAGAAAATGACACATATGCTATATATAAACATATGAATATATTAATCTAATTATGCTAAAACAAACATAATTCTTTGGCTCAGCATTGACACAACTTTAGGTCACATCTACAGGGGCTATTTAAGTCCTTTGACTGATTTAAGAGGTGACTGATCAACCCCTCAACAGCAAGTAGCTTACTGTGGATAAAAATGCCTTCATGCTCTTTGGCTTTAAAAATATGTCTCTGGTCTACAGAATCATCAAAAACAATCCAAGTGCATTTCCACATAATACCAAAAACTGGGAAAAGACAGCATATTTTCCACATTTATTAATTATTCCTACAAATTCCTATTAAGATCATTGTTAAAGTAAGTTGTTAAAGAAGCTCCAATACTTTGGCCACCTGATGCAAACAGCTAACTCATTGGAAAAGACCCTGATGCTGAGAAAGACTGAAGGCAAAAGGAGAAGAGGGAAGCAAAGGGTGAGATGGTTGGATGGTATCACCAGTTCAGTAGACATGAAGTTGGGCAAACTTTGGGAGTAGTGAGGGACAGAGAAGCCTGGCAGGCTGCAGTCCATAAGGGTGCAAAGAGTCGGACATGACTTAGTGACCGAACAACAGAAATATGTTGGGATTTCCACTGGCTTCACAGAAAATGTTCACAATGTATATTCTTCCAGTGACTTATCTCTGCTTTATGTCATCCACCATGACAGTCACCACTTAGTTTTCTCTGCTACTGGTGAGAAGCCATGACAAGGGATACCCCTAAATCCTCCATACTTCACTCTAACCTATGTGACGCATTGATCTGAATAATAGACTTGGCTTCCCAGTCAGGGTTTTCTTGGCTTTCTGATTTCTGTATATTTCTTGATTCTTTGTACTACATTGCTTTCTTTTTATGATATTGCATTTCTAGACTGGCTGTTTAATGGGAGACAATGGTTCTGAGTTTGAGTAAAGCCAGCCTCAAATGAGAAACTAGCTATGGAAAATCTGTACAACAGATAATTTGCAGGTCAGGAAGCAAAAGTTGAATATCTGTGGGTCAACTATTACTTAGTTCCTAGTACTCAAGATACAAATTCTCCTTCAAAGATACCAATGATAGCAAATGGATTAAAAACTGAATTGCAGATCAGCAACACCATGACAAGGGAATGTGGAACTATTCTTTCCTAGATGACAGCAAAACTTCTTATTTAGCACATCACTTGCCTTATACATCAATTCCACGTAGTATTACCTACAGGCCCCAAAGGGGATGTGCTAGGGTCTCACTTAGAGCTGCAGCTCATTCAGTATTTGCTGTTTTTCAAATCACCTAACTCATACTCTGGGATTAACTTATTACCATAAATAAAGTAACCATATTTTCTGAACCTCCAGTTGGGTCATATGGTCTAATATGTATTAGCATACTTTGGGAAGGCACTATGAGAAATTAGGGATGCTATGGAAACAGAAAACTAAGCCAGAAATAACACTCATATCGCAGTCCTAACCTTAATTCACATTTTAAAAGTACATATTCCCACTTACTGAATCAACAGGTCTGGTCCCTTCAATCTTAAACACAAACCACTCCACAACCTTCTTTCAAACAGATCTTTGTGACCTCCATCCTAGAGAGTAGGATTGTCTTCTAACCTGTAGTGGTGAAAACATTGGCCTGAGGAACTCTGTGTTTTGAGTCAAGCTTCTTTCCAGACAGGAAAACCAAGAGGTACCTTTTGTTCACACCAAATGTCCCTTGCAGAATTCAAAATGGCTTTTGGGTCAGGAAGATTTCCTGGAACAGGCCCCTTTGTCATTGAATGACAACCTGTAATCATTCTAAACTGTATCAATAAAAAAAAAAATAGAGAGGGATGTTACACTCTGCATCGCGCGCATAAGAACACCACACGTTCACTTAAAAAAGTAAACTGAACCGAGGTGTATTTATTTCCCACTTTACCGAGGAATAGCTGCAATGTTAGTGCTGAAGATGCATCACAATCTGAAAATCAACAACCCTACCCGATTCTCTTGGGACATGGAGGTGCTGATGTTTATGATTCCGATACAATTAAAAACAATTTTCCACTGGTTAATGTTGACTTCCAAGAAAACAGGGAAAAAGTATATATGTATGTATGTAACTCAGAGTATTTCCCTTAGATATTTCTTATTCCATATACTGAATTCTATTTCAACACAAGCTTAATGAAGATTTTCAGAGCTTCAGCGATCCTGTTTAAAACAAATTTGACAAGGAAAGCAGCAGCACTTGTGAAACACTACATGTGTCTCAGCATAAAATGAGTTCCCCAGCACAGGTTGGCACTGTTTACTGACAAGACTGTACTATAACAAAGCAAGAAATCAAAATGTTTACTTACCAACTTTCACCATCATGTATATTCAACTGGAGACTGAGGAGTTATTTTTTAATAAGTGAGTCTCTTTGCTTTAGAAGTTGCTAGAATAAGTAGCTTCAACATAAACCCAATTTATTTGGTTTAGTTCACACTCTAAAGCTAAATTTGAAACTCCTGGTTCTGCATTTAACCTAACAGGGAGAT
This sequence comes from Ovis canadensis, assembly GCF_042477335.2. NCBI lineage: Eukaryota > Metazoa > Chordata > Mammalia > Artiodactyla > Bovidae > Ovis > Ovis canadensis. The sequence continues at coordinate 67,781,874 of NC_091259.1, forward strand.
TTTAAAACTGTTTTGTTCTTACTACTTAACTACAAAACCAAGGCTGGTATGAGTGAGGGCTACATTATCATTTGATTGGGCTACATTATCATTTAATTCCTTCTAGCACCAACATTCTGTGGAATTGAAGAAAACACTAAATTAGCTTGATATGTAGCCTAGTCACCTGACTGTACATTTAAAAACAAACACCTGAGAATCAGGGACTAGAAATGATGTGCCCACAGTCAACGAGTTGACCCTGGACCCCTAAACCAGCTGTCACACCTCAGGAACCCACAAGCTCCCTTTTCACAGAAAATCAAAGGAGTATTTAAATCCCCCATCTCTCCCATAACTGTTATGCATAACTGTTTCCTTCCCAAGGATTTGCAAAAGAGAACAATGCATCTATCCTTGAAAAGACTCTGATTAGGATAACCCTCAAACATTGTACTTTTGGTAACATTTATTATCATCTAAAAAGCAACAAAAGGATCCCAGATCCCAAGAATTCAAATCTCTAAATAGGGTCATCTTTCTTTTATGTTACAATCAAATGTGTATGGTGGCCTTGAAGAAAATACCGTTTGCTAATCTGAACTGAACTGAAATCAGTTACAAATAACCCCTAGAAGCATATTTTAGTATAAAACATTCACAAATGGTACTAAAGAACTTTGTCCAGCTGTGATTTGGAAAGAAAACACTCCATTGCACTGACGAATCTACCTTCATACATTCTGTATAAGGGAACTGTCCCACACAGAAGTGTTCCTATACAAGTCTTGAGGGCTTAAATGCCTCCTTCCTAGTGTGGAATCAAGATCCAGACATCCTAAAATAAATGTGTCTTGCAGGAAAAAAAAAAAAAAGCACAAACAAACATTTAGTGATAACCTAGTAATATTAGGTTTGGAAGCCCCAGCTGTCACTTCTTGACCCTTAAGAAAACCATGTAAGATAAAGAAACAACCCTTAGGGTCTCTAAATGACTATATTACAGAATTTCCTAAATTCTGGATTCTCAGAATTACCAACTCCAATACATATCAATACAATTTAATGTAACTTTTCAGATTTAAGGAGATGCTGTAGAACCAACAAAATACATTTTCTCAACAGCCAAATCACTGCTATTGCTATTATAGCATGGTCAATAAACAACCAATGCCACAGAACATTTAAACTATTTCAAGATATAATCTGACCTAGTTGGGTACAGCAAAAGATACATGGTATCTTGTACACGCAGCCAATGTTTTTATATCACAACGTGCCTGGGATCTTCCCCCAAGAGAAGAAACTAATCATTCAATGACAGGCTATCTTGTGTCTGCAAATCATCTGCTTGTAAGGAGCTCAAAATTAAAGAAACCATCCATGATTTTTACAATAGACTAATAAACCATGTAACTCGAGGGTTCTAAACCTCTTTTTCTCCCAGAGGAGCATGAAGCACTGTAGACATAACAACAGGCATCTGTACGGAACTCTGCATTTCAGAGTTTTCACATGTTCTCATTTGCCTTCTGTAAAATCTCCGTGACATAACAAATGCACTATGTGTCCTCTTTTTCAATAAAAGGAAACTGGAGGAGCAGAGAAGAACAGTGAAACCTTCCCAAATGAACAGTGACCAACCTGAACAGTGTTACCCTAGCAATGTTTGCTGCATTTTTGCTCTAAATCCAAAATGTATTAAAATGCCACCTTGGAAGTCTTGTTACAAGATGGCATTTCCTTGTTCTGTCACTCTCTGTTGCCCACTGGAGATTTTTGGTCTGCACACTCAATTGACCCCCATATTCCCCCACTGCCGCTGTTTTTCATTCTCCAAAAGGTGTTCTTGAGAGGTGTACCTCTATCGTGGTGGAGAAAGGGTGAAGAAAACAGGATAAAACTTGGGTTTTAAATCCAACGTTGAATTTACTTTGAATTTTAAGTATCATTAAAGGAGAGATAGATTTATGTTATTATCAAATGATGGCCTGGGGTTATGTCTTGAGAAAAGCTACTATAGCTCTTTTTTTTTTTTTTTTAAAGTTCACAGTTGTCAGAGTTCATTATGTGCTGAGATACCTTCCATAGCACTTTTCCCCCAGACCTCAGAACAACCATTTTATAAAGAACATAAGTTAAAATATTGGAGAATAAGGCCTCTTATGCATTCTGAGTTTGCTAACCTACATCTCTTGATGACTTAACAATGTAAGTCACATCACTAGCTGTTACCTCACATTCTAGAACACCTTGCTGTGAGTTAAATTCAGTTATAAGTGTCATAAATTCCTTTCATAAAAATGATAATGATGGTGATGTGGAAACCCAATGTTTTGACACCAGTTCTTTCAATTTGAGCAAATAGAATGCTGAATTCTGAGGTGAATCCCCACATTCTGCCCTTAAGTCGCTGCACAAATAAATAAACTTAGTAAATCTAGCATTTATGTTGCACATTTAATAGAAAGCTCTTAAGCCATAATCACTGTAGCTGCTGGGCATCTTATTTCTTCAAGAATTCTTTCAGTGCATGCATTAACTTTGGTTAAATTATTCTGGCTTTAAAGGCAGAAGAATATATAAAATAATATGGTTTCAGAAGCATCATTGTTAACAGACCAATTTCAAAAGATTCATTTGCTAAATTTGACTTCATAGCCCCTTTGCAGATCAATTATTGAGATTTTAAAAAAGAAGGGAATCATGTGCTGCTATCTGTGTGGCCATTTGTCTTATACACAAAAAAATAAGAGAACAATAAAATAAGACTAAGAAATCATTCTTCCAATGATTGTCATTGAACTGTTACATTTGTAAACATTCACAGTATGAAGTCTCTCTCAATCTCCAGCATATAAAGTAGTGCAAAGGAAAAAATAAAAGTAAAGAAAATTCCAGTCCTGTTATCTGTGAACAAAATTTGTTACAGTTTCTCTGATTTCCTTTCTTCCATTATTGTTAGGCATTTGATGTCACATCTTCCCAAAATTAATAATAAAATATAATCAATTTCTAAAGGCCCCTGCAGCCTTTTTAAAAGTTAATTTCCAGTTAAAAATAAACTTTAATTAAATCCAAGATAAAATTGTGACCTACATTCTATTAAATAATTCACTTTCTTTTTTCTACATAGTATTTCTTACAATTTTTAGAAAACAACAGCTATGGAATCCAAAGACATGAAATGCTATTAAAGCACTGAATAAACAACTGCTCAAATTCATTAGTTCTTACATAGTAAATACTTCAAAATGCCAACTTTTCCCATCACTGCACGATTACTAACAATGTTGACAATTTACTTGTACATACACACATATGCACACACACAGCACACACACACACACACACACACACACACACACATTCTCTCCAGGGAACTATCTTTACTTTTAACATCTCTTCCAGTTAATGTGCAAAATTCTTGCATTCTAATAAAAATATATAAAGATAGATTTGCTCCTACTTAAGCCTCCCTCGTCTCCAAGATGTATCATTTATTTGATATGTTATACAAGTTTAGTAACAATTATGCCATGTATAACCATTAAATGGTGTACTACTGTATGCATTGGATTCATTTGCATATATCATTTTCATAACTGCACTCTCTATGCATAAATATATTTGGAGATGCTGGGATTGGGGGAGCGGGCAGCGTCGGGTGGAGAGTGAGATTCACACGTCGGTCTCCACAGCCTTCGCATTAGAACAGTTGTTTTTATCTGTCTCACTGTCATCCCCCTTTCCCTGACACTTCTCCTTTGCACAGAGAGATTCCTTAACTCCTTCTTCCATCTCTAGATACTCTGACTTGTCCCCCAGGGAAGAAGAAGTAGAGCTCCGAAATTTCTTCAGCAAATTAGAAGGGAGGTATGGGCAACTGACTGCATTCTGTGTAAGCTGTGTCTGTTCCTCATTTTCAGTCTCTCTGTGGTAGAAATAGTTAAAGTTAGAGACAATCACCGGCACGGGCAGAGCGATGGTTAAGACACCTGCAATGGCACACAGAGACCCTACGATCTTGCCCCCCACCGTGATAGGCTTCATGTCCCCGTAGCCCACGGTTGTCATAGTCACCACGGCCCACCAAAATGCATCGGGGATGCTTTGGAAGTGGGTGGTCGGCTCATCCGCCTCCGCGAAATACACAGCGCTGGAGAAGAGAATGACCCCGATGAAGAGGAAGAAGATCAGGAGGCCTAGCTCGCGCATGCTGGCTCGGAGCGTGTGGCCCAGGATCTGCAGGCCTTTGGAGTGTCTGGAGAGCTTGAAGATCCGGAATACTCGGACCAGACGGATGATCCTGAGGATGGCAAAAGACATGGCCTGCTGCTGCTGCCCGTTGCCACCCCCCTGCTGCTGGGCCAGATCCGTGCCCAGCGTGATGAAGTAAGGCAAAATGGAGACGATGTCAATGACGTTCATGATGTTTTTGAAGAAGAGGGCTTGGCTGGGACAAGCAAAGCAGCGAACCACAAACTCGAAAGAAAACCACACAATGCACACTGTCTCCACGATGAAGAAGGGGTCGTTGAAGATCGTGTGCCCTGAGTTCTCCAGGTGGGGAGCCGACGTGTCGTTCAACAACCCACCGTGCCCGCCTGTGCTCAGGGCCATGATGAGATCCCTGTCGTCCCGAAACTCCGGCAAGGTTTCCAGGCAGAAGATGACGATGGAAATGAGGATGACCAGGACGGAGACAATGGCTATGCCCCTGGCTGGACTGGAGCTCTCCGGATACTCAAAGAGCAGCCAGATCTGCTTCTTAAATTCGTTCTCCGGCAAGGCCCTGTCCTCCTCCTCTCTCACAAAGCCCTCGTCCTCCCGAAACTTGAGCAGTGCCTCCTCCCCCAACTGGTAGAACTTCACCTCCTCGGTGAAGATATCAAAGGGGACGTTGACTGGCCTCTTCAGGCGGCCCCCTGACTGGTAATAATATAAGATGGCATCAAAGCTAGGCCTGTTTCTGTCGAAAAAATACTCGTTGCGCAGAGGGTCGAAATACTGAGTCCTCTTCTCAGGGTCCCCCAGCAAAGTCTCGGGAAACTGGGCCAGGGTTTTCATCTGGGTCTCGAAGCGCAGACCCGAGACGTTGATCACCACGCGTTCACAGCAGTCACTGTAGCGGACGGAGCTGTAGCCACCGCCGCCACCGCCGCCGCCGCCGCCGCCGCCGCCTCCATCGTCCTGTGCCAGCAGGTCGGTGTAGGAACACTCCTCGCCGTGGTCTTCCTCGCTGTAATAAAACCTTCCCTCCTCTTCCTCGTCCTCCTCGTCGTCCTCCTCTTCGTCCTCCTCACTTAGATCCCGCAGGATCTTCTCCTCCGAGCCACTGGGCATCAGGTCGGAGCAGTGAGGGAAGCTGCCCTGCCGATGGTGGACTTTCTTCTTCTCCGGGCGCTGTCGCCTCCTCCTCCGACTTCCCCGGCTGCTCTGGGGGTCGTGGGAGGTGCAGGCCCCGCGCGATGGGTGGTGGTGGTGGGCGCCCCCTCCAGAGCCCCCGCCACCTTCCACCGCAGCTGTGGCCGCGGCCACCGCGGCAGCCGCAGCCGCCCTGGAGTGAGCCAGCCTCTCGCGCTCGCGGGCCCGGGCCTGAGCCGCGTAACCATAAGGCATGTGACTGTTGCACCCTGAGCTCTCCGCACTCACCATTGCAACCTCCATGGTGGCGGTTTGGGGAAATGGCTGGTTCCAGTTGGAGAAGAAGAAAGAAAAATAGGGCAGATTCTTTTCTCACCAAATTAAGGTAAGTTTGGAACCCTTAAGCAGATTGCTTGGAAGACGAAGGATATTTTCAGTCCAACTTTGCATTTTCTGTTTTTAAATCAGCACGCCCCATGCTCTCTCTTCTCAGGGATTCAACGTTGCTCTCCAGAGCGTGGCTTCTCTGGAGAGATGGCCTGGCACTTTCAATTAAAAGTCAGAAAATGTCAGGGTTTCCCAAACACCTGTTTGGGGGTGGGTGTTCAAATCTGGAACTACAACCAGGATGTCATTGGTCTTGATGCTGAAAGTTTCAACGACACCAAGTAGCCGACCGCTGGCAGTTGTGCCTAGAGAATGGAATATATTTTTTCTGCCATGGAAATTGTCCAAAGCTCAGTCCATGAAATTTAAATAAAATGCAAATAAGCCTTTAAGTCTTAGCACTTGCCTTCTAGTGACAGCCTGACCCATGTTAACATGTGATTTGAAGTATGTCCAGGCATTGCCACTCAAAGCCTAGCAGGATGATTCTCCCAGCTCTCCCCTTAAGTTCATCACAGGCTTCCTGGACCTAGGGGCAATGTTGAGCTAGCTGTAGAGGCAAAGACCTTGGGAGGTAGAGTAGATGCAAGATGAGGTGTCAGTGGGGGGCAAGCCCAGCTCTGAGGTCTCCATAGAAATCAAGGAAATGCAGAGCATCCTTCAGCTAAAATCATGCAGAAGAAGCCACTTCACCTGGAAAAAGGAAGGGAAACAAGCATGGGAGAAAAATAAAAAGAATCAAATAATAAAGAGCAACCTGAGTATTTCTTTTACATACACTTCTTTCTCTTCTCCTCAAGCAAGCAAGCCATTATATAAAGCACCAAAGCGACTATAAATTTCCAAGGAGTAGTAATGGGGCAGGTTGTTAAATCTCCTTCTCACTAAATATCCTTCTATCCTTTTTCTTTGGCTATCATTTCAGCACTGTCTACTTTCATCATAATTTAATTATTTTTCCTCTCTCCACTCTCGACCCATATGGTTCTTCTTTCAGTCCGCCTTTTCACTCATGCTAGGTCTTAATTCTCACTGTCACCCTCTTCATTCCACAATAACAATGTTGTCACTTTACAGCTGTTTCCATCATTCATTGATCTCAAGGCATTTTTTTCAAATTTCCACTCATCAAGTATTTCTGAATTCAGTGGCCTTCCACCCCTCTGACTTGATTCAGGATTAGAGGAGTTGGAAAAACCAGTTTTCTTTAATCCAGGTTCCACCACTCGAACAAGCATCAGCCACCTCATCTACAAAGTGCAGATAATAATACAACCTCTCCCATACCACTTGTGTAAGGATTAAATGAGATAACTGATGTTGACAGAACACCACAGTACCTTGTACGTGAGGAATATCAATAAAGGCTTGCAGTTATTAATAACATAATAATACTTTATGGTCAATCTCCCCCCCCCCAAATGCATATATCCTTAGACCACTGTCAAAGCAGGGGAAGGACAGAACATGAAGTCATCCAGGACATTTTGAGGCTCGCGAATGGTCTGTATTAAGTTGGCATTCCCTAACTCCCTGAAGCATGTCCCTGTTGTTGTTTTTCTGTTCCCCAGACTCCAGAACACGCCCTACCACCCACAACCTAGGAGCTAATCCCAGTTTCCACTTCTCTAATAATCATCTACTCTCCTTGCAGTTCCCCCATGTTCACCTTGATGCTTCCTCCTACACTTTGCTCAAGGACTGTCTCCTTATGTTTCAAATCCCAGTTTGTGTGCACTTTGTTTTCAGCCTATGATACGTTCTTCCCTATAATTTACCCATAATTTCTATGGCCCAAATCCCCCTCTCTTTTCCCTCCCTCCCTCCTTCCCTTTATTTCCAATCTGCCACTTCCTGATCACATCTTCCCTGCAGCCCTCTCCTGTTCTCCCTGTCACCTAGTACTCCTGACCTTCATTCTTCCTTAGTTTGTTCTCTGTAGGTCCAACTAACTCATCTCCTCTGCCAGAACCTGTAAATGTCCCTGTCTTAATCTCGCTTCTCCTGTCTCCTCTTGCGTCTTCCCTTCCCTGGGTCCAACAAGACTTCCAAGAATGTAGAGTGACCCAGAGAATTGGGGAGGATAACAACAGCCAGGATTCAGGGCAGCTACCAACCTCAGTTACCGGGAGCTCTTGGGGAGCATAAGAGAAATGGCTTCCTGGAGCCATTAACAGGACCCACCTTTGACCACCTGCTGCTGAATCCTGTTGGCCTAGAAGACTAAACACACCCAGGTTTTATCAAGTAACAGTTGGGGAAGCAGCAAACAAAAGTCTTTCGGATCATGCATCCCTTCCAGATCAATCACATTCTCCCAGGACAAGAAGTGAGATTGACTGGGACAAAGAACCTAGAAAATACACCTCTGAAGCTTTCTGGTTTGGTATCCTCCTTTGGCTGACTCCCAAGATCATTTTCTACTCTGAAATGTTCACTCTCACAAGGTCTCCAAATATCTATCTTCTCTGTGGAGGGTTAGGCCAACATCCTTTAAAGACTTCCACAAGCCGAACAGCCTGAGAGTTTCCTCAGTTTCTTCCCCAACCCCCTCAAAGCAGTTATAATACACTAGTTAAATACAGCCCCAGTGTAACCAAAGTGCCTGTGAATTCTTATACTACGCACACCCCCTCTTCCACCAAAGGAACTGACTCCCGGAAGGTCATGAGTTAGAGGGTCTTCTAATTCACAATCGACTCTGCAGGAGAGCTAGACTTGCCCTCTTTACACCAAATAGTTTCTTATTTACTTACTTCTTTACTTGGGTTTGTTAATTTTTTTGTTTACTTAACTCCCTCCTCCACTGTACATAGAGCAAATTATCGACCTTCTAATTTGTTACCAGTTATCTCACTATTCTCATCTTAGAAGAAGAGGAGGAAGAGTCTATAAAAAGGGAGAAAAAAGAAAGAAAAAGAAAAAAGATGAAAAAATCCTTCCAACCAGCAAATCAGACTAGTTTAAAATCTCTCTTCCTTCTCCCCTCAAGGTATTCATGTTAGGAGAATCTGCTGAAGCTGACTCTCAGGAGACTTTATGAGGGAGACCTTGCAGGAGACTTTATGAAGAGACCTTGCAGGGGAATATCCTTTCCTCTTTAACACCACGAACTAATAGAATTTTGCTGACTACCTATTCCCCAATTCCTGCGCCCCCAAACAAGAGTCAAGCATCGCGCCCCTCCTCCTCCCACCCCACCCCCAACAACAAGGCTGTTTTCCTCACTCAGTGCTAATTCCTGCAACTGTAGGGTGGTACCTGAACCTTATCAGAGAGAGAAAAGGAGAAAAAGATTGAGAGAATTCCAAGGGCCAATACCGTGAGAAATACACACTTCAACGCACGCCATTTATATAGTCTCTATGTATTGCTCAAATGCTCAGAAAACGCACTCAACCCCAAATGTTGGGAGAAGCAACAATTCAAACCCCTTCACCAGCTGTTCTCAAAGAAATAGAACCGGTGAGTCTGAGATGAGACAAAACGATGCTAAATCTAAACCCCACCTCGTTGGGAAACGACATCTTTAATCGCGCCCTCGCCTCCAGACCTAGGTTCCCGCTCGGGCACATTAACCAGGGCGCACGCACCCCATCCCCGGGGTTGGGAAAATAACAACTGTTGGCCCCCCGGAGCGCCGCGCAGCATCTGCACCTCCCTTCTCCCACCTCCTGTTTTATTTTTAACCGTCTTCCATTCATGCCCTTCTGTCACATTCTCGATATTATTTATCCCTCAAATGTCCACTGTTTCTTAATAGCCAAAGAGGAGAGGAGAGGAAAGGTAAGAGAGGTGTCATACTTACCATTCCCAGGCGGGGTGCAAAATAAAAATAAAGAAAATCCCCGGTTTGCTTTTTTTCACCCTCAAGCTGCAACAGCTGGAGGAGGGGAAGAAGGATCTTGGGGGTGGAAGGAATCGCTCCGGTGTGGCAGGTGGGAGCTCCCAAATATCCACGGAACAAGTTCTACTGCCTGGTCGAGGGCGGGGGGTGGGGGCGTGAGGGCACAGAGTCCTAGCTGCTGGAGCCGGGGGGTAAGGATCAGGGCTGCCCCAGGGAAGACCCCAAGACTCCTGCTTCCTCTGGAGTTCAGCACAGAAGGGCTCGACAGGGAAAAGTCAAGGTTCCCCAGAAAAAATATATATATATCCTAGACAGCAGCGATCACTTGTTAAGCCCGAATTCCTCCTCCAATATCCATCCCTCTCGCTCTCTCGCTGGCTGCTGAAGCAGCACACGCCTCCCCTGGCCGGGAGCGCGCGCCGGCCGGGGGCGGGGCCAGGGCCGTCCGAGGGTGGGGCGTTCACCGCGGTCGCCAGGGGCGCCTCCAGGCGCGGCGGGGCGGGCGCAGTCACGACGCCGCGGCTGCCCGGCCCCCGGCCTGGCCCCCAGTCGCCGAAGCTCTCGGGAGCCAGTGGGCAGCGTTCCAGGGTCCCCAGATGGGGGCCCCCAGGGACGAGGAGCTAATCGCAGAGGGAGAGGTGTCCCCTTTGAAGCTGAAATGGGGTCCCGACGGCAGGGCAGAAACGTCAGGAGAGGCTGGAAGAGGTGACTTCGGCGGCAGGTCCAGGCTCGACCGCAAGGTGCTTCTAGGTGTCTTCTCCTCTTCCTGAAGGGTTTTCTCTGCATCTCCCCCGGTACCCCACCCACCACCCCACCCCGCTGCAAACACACAGCCCCCCCCCCCCCAAGCCCGGCATCATAACGAGTGTGTGGGGTTGGGAACCCCGGGGGCATCCCTGGCGAGGCCGCCAGCCCGGAGCTGTCCGGTCGCCCGCAAGCGCGCCCAGACCCCTCGGTCTCCGCCTCCTTGTGGAGAGTTTGTTGGCCTCAACTCTGGGGTCGGAAGTCTCCGGCGCGGAGGAGACCGACTTTACACAGGTGTTGGACTCGGAGAAGGGAAGGATTACTGAAATTCGAATCGGGCCCAGGCCAAGGGCTACGAAAGGGAGGCTGAGGTCCGAGTTAGGAGAGTCAAAGGTCTACGAACAGGTTGCCAGTCCTTCCCGGCGGCGGGGCCAGCCCTCGGGGAACCTGTTGTTGCAAAAAGAAATACGTTGGCGAGAGGTTTGGCTCCCGGGAGATCTCTGTCCTAGTGGTCGGATCTCCAATGCCACCCACTTCCACTGAACAACAAAAAAAGCACTCCCCCCACAGACCCCAACACCTCGTGGAGGGGCGAGTGCGCCCGCAGCGGCTCCTCACCCCCGATGGACTCCAGATTGCTTATTTGGTGGCTGCCTTGTGAAGTGCCCCCTGGACGTGGATGTTAACACGCAATTCTCATAAATATGCCAAAAGAAAGATTAGCGGTGGGAAGTGAGAGTTTACACACACATACACGCGCGCGCGCTCAGTGGCGGCAGGGCTCCTGGCACCTCTCCCGGCTCCCCCTGTGGCCAAGCTGGCAGTGGTGGCGCGCGCCCGGATTGCTGGAGCAAATCCGACCTTGGGCGGGTCAGTTGGCTCCGAGGCGACCACTGTCGTCCTCAGCTGGCAGCTTTGTTCGAGGGCCCAATTGGGCCTCCTCCTTTTGTGGCACTCTATTAATTATTAACAGAAATATTCCCGAACTGAATTATAGATATGCCCTCTGCTCACTCACCTAACCGCTGCTGGCTTGGCTAAGGACACTATCAGGACTGCATTTCGTTGCTGTTTAATTTTTTGGATCTTTTTAAATAACTAAAAAAAAAAAAAATCACATTGTATTCGGTGAAAAGGAAAAAAAAATAAATGTAACTGATATGAGGTCTGATTTCCTAACTTCTTCCAGGTAGTGACAAAAGTTAGAACCTATGTTGTGAACAAACGTACCATGATCCTCTGGCCTCAACCGCAGGTGGAAGAATTGAGAGAATGGTGCTTCCTCCCCGGATAGAGAGGCTCTGTCTCCATTCATGCCCCACTATCATCCATTTCAGAAAGTAGGTAAGGTGGATTCCTCCAAATGCTCGAAACCATCCAGGGTGCCGGTCCCAGATCCCCTCTGTACTCCACAATGTGGGGTAGTCACTGTGCCAAAAGCAGATGATTAAGTTTATCATCTCATCAAAAGGATATTTCTTGGGATGGTAAAGGCAGGGTTGAGAGCATAGGATCTTGAGATCAAAAAAAGCAGCTGTATTTTCAGGGAGATGAAAACTGAGGTTGAACACTACACAAAAGAGAACATGTATACTGAAGCTTGGACATTTTAACTGGATCATATTAAAACTTCCACATGCTTCCACCGCTTCCATGTGGTGCTTCCGCATGCCACTTACTGTTGGTTCCTATCACTGCCCAGAGAATTTTAAAGTTTAAAATGCCCAATAGTTGCTTAGTCCTGTCCAACTTTTTACAGCCCCATGGACTGCGACCACCAGGCTCCTCTGTCCATGGAATATGAGAATGGTATTCCTGAGATGCAGCAAATGGTGTGTGTGTGCATGTGTGTGTTAGTTGCTCAGTCATATCCGACTCTTTGCGACTCCGTAGACTATAGGTTGTCAGTCTCCTCTGTCCATGGAATCCCCCAGGCAAGAATACTTACTAGAGTGGGTTGCCATTTCCTTCTCCAGAGAATCTTCCCAACCCAGGGATGGAACCCCAGTCTCCTGAATTGCAAGCAGATTCTTTACCATCTGAGCCACCAGGGAAGCCCCAATGAAGTAGTATATAATTTGGGGGCAGCAAGCAAGGATTGACAAGAAAGGGGAAATGTGTCCGAAGAATGGCGAGAATTGGAGTGTTTGCCATATAGAATACACGGGCACGTGGCACTGAGGTGGATGGAGTAACTGGAACCTAAGAGGTAGTTGGGAAGAGCATTCTCCTTACCCAGGCATCCCCCACCCCATTCCCAAACACACACACACACCCCTCCTTGAACTTTAAAAGAATTTCTTTATAAAGAAAACAAGAAACATTCCACTTGTCTTCCTGAAATTCTCTTAAAGATTCCTAGAAACTCCCACAGATAAATAGTAGCAGAAAGATTCTTTGCTGTGACCAACAAAAATTGACCTTGTCTCAGTTTCAAAACTATATTTTCTTTGGAGAGGACAAAATTATTTTCTTGCCTTTTTTAGTCATCAGCTAGTCAAAATTCTTCAAACACATCCAAATATACCTATTACCACAAATAATTTCTCCCTGGCTTTGAATTCTCTCAGTGGTAATACAGATATTCCAGACCACACTATGAAGCCTATGCTTATATAAAAAAAAGGGCAAAGGGCAGCAGATTTTCCTTTGTACAAAGCAGACAGGAGGCTCCATGTGATACAAACTACATCCATTATAAAAGCTTTTGTTCTCTTTGGGGACCATGGTCTCCAGGGAGTTGCAGTGTTCTGTTCACTCCTCCTCTCTCTCCCCAAGAAGCCCGCAACACCTCCCTGAATACAGGCACTGTATCCCAAGCAACCAGTGCAATACCTGACTCAGAGTAGGCACTCGATAAGAATGTACTAAAATGAATGAATAATGGAAGAGGCTTTCATTTGCCAAGAAAGCTCAGTGAATGTGTTGGGAGAAAACCCAAAGAAGATTGCTTTTTTACCTGCTTACCCCAGCCTCGCAGCTATTAGCCTTTTTAAAGTTCTGAAGGGATGTGACAGGGAAAGAATTCTGGAGATCGACTTGATTCCATGCTTCCTTAATGTATGGATGCGGATGTTCTGAGCAGCCCATAATTCCTAATGAAAGGGGAGTCATTCAGCCAGGTTTCCCTTGTAGATGGATGTTTCAATGACTTTTCATCACACCACCTTCCATTCCATTGCAGGCATATCACTACTGGTCAGGTCTCAAGACCTCAGAACAGCATAACCACTTCTCAATAAAGTGAGGAAACATCCGTCCTGAAGAGAAAGACTAACTACTCACTTCCTGACTCTGAGCACAGCTCAGTGTCAGATAGAGCAAGCAGATGCCTGCTCTCTGCCCTGGGTGGACACCTGTGGTCTAAAGGGTGAGAGACGCATCCATGGACCCATGTGGTCAGGGTCTGATAGAGGTCACACAAGGAGCAGAGAGAAGCAGCACTAACTGAGGTTAGAAAGGTCCTCAAGGCAGTAGGAGCCACGGGACAAAGGCTTATGGGATAGGAATGGCAAGAATAAGTGTAAGGGGACTTCCTTTTTGGTCCAGGGGTTAAGAATCCATCTTCCCAGTATGGAGATTCCTTAAAAAACTGTAACCATATGACCCAGCATTCTCACTAGTAGGCATATACCCTGAGGAAACCAAAATTGAAAAAGACACATGTACCCCAATGTTCACTGCAGCACTGATTACAATAGCCAAGACATGGAAGCAATCTATATGTCCTTTGACAGATGAACAGATAAAGAAGTTGTGGCACACAAATATAATGGAATATTACTCAGTCATAAAAATGAACGCATTTGAGTCAATGCTAATGAGATGGATGAAACTAGAGCCTATTATACAGAGCGAAGTAAGTCAGAAAGAGGAAAATAAATATCATATATTAATGCATATATATGGAATCTACAAAGATGGTACTGACGAACCTATTTGCAGGGTGGCAATGGAGACACAGACATAGAAAACAGACTTACGGACATAGACAGAGGAGGAAGGAGGACAAAGAGGGTGGGACAAATGGAGAAAGTATATAGATTACCATATGTAAAATAGAAAAACAATGGGAATTTGCTATATGACTCAGGAAACTCAAACTGGGGCTCTGTAACAACCTAGAGTGGTGAAAGGGGGTGAGAAGTGGGAGGGAGGTTCAAGAAGGAGGGGGGATATATGTATACCTACAGCTGATTCACGCTGATGTATAGCAGAAAGCAACACAATATTGTAAAGCAATTATCCTTCAATTAAAAATAATTTAAAAAGAAAAAGAAAAAGAGTATCTGTCTTCCAGTGCAGGCGACATGGGTTGAATCCCTGGTCAGGAAACTAACAACCCACAGGCCTTGGAGCAATTAAGCCTGCACACAACAGTGAAAGACCCTGCATGCCACAACTGGGACACGACACAGCCAAATAAATAATTTTTTAAAAAAAAGAATGAATGTGAAAATAAGCAAAGATAGGCAGGGGACCCAATTGGAATGGCAAAAGGAAGTAGTGAGTGTGCACTTAGATATGCCTCTCTATTCAAGAGTTTGAACCAGGATCTATGATAAAACATTGCATAGATGAATTCTCAACCCTTTTTCCACCTTTACACACAGGGCAGATGTGGTTCACATGGATGACACACTCCCCTGGGCAAACCCAGATTAGCAGCTGCAGAATCCACTAAATAAACTGTGTCACAGACATTTCCAGGCTTCCTGGCTACAGCAGCATCTTTTTCTTCCATCTATGAATGCATCTGAGAAGCCAAGTGAGAGAAATTGAGTTGGCAGAAACTTAAAGCATCTCAGACTTAGATTTCTGAATGTAAATCAGTCAAAAATGCCCTTCTTTGACTGAAGTAACTAAGAATTTGTGATGTACTTCACCTTTAACAATAATATACCAATATGGGGAGACACTGCAGTTCAGATCCGCCCTGGTCAGATCCAGTCATTCCTCTGATCTAAGATCCCCTGTGGATACCAAAACCCACAGATACTCAAAGCCCTTAATATGACATGGCATAGTACCATCAGCCCTCCATTCCTGCTGGCCTTCCATCAGCAGATTGGTTTGGTGGGCTGCACGGATGCAGAACTGGTAGGTACTGAGGGCCAACTGTACACTCTAACAAAGTGAAGCAAATTCATCCTTTTAGCTCTGCATTATGCCTCCCTTATATGTAGTTTAGAAAATAGGGTAGTTATGGGGACTCGCTGGAGAAGGCAATGGCACCCCACTCCTGTACTCTTGCCTGGAGAATCCCATGGACGGAGGAGGCTGGTAGGCTGCAGTCCATGGTGTCCTAAGAGTCGGACACGACTGAGCGACCTCACTTTCAGTTTTCACTTTCATGCATTGGAGAAGAAAATGGCAACCCACTCCAGTGTTCTTGCCTGGAGAATCCCAGGGACAGAGGAGCCTGATGGGCTGCCGTCTAGGGGTCGCACAGAGTCGGACACGACTGAAGTGACTTAGCAGCAGCAGCAGCATGGGGACTCACTTACAAGAAGTATCCACCTTAGTACAAACAAAATTCACTGACACTGGCACCCATCAATCAGGAGCAAACTCGGGACAGAGGTGAAGGAAAGACAGTTTAGGTATAAAAGTGTTTTTAGTTTGTACAGACATTATCACCACTGTGCCTTCCATATTAACTCCTAAAAATTTATGTCAAGGAGCTTTGCCCATATAACTGAAGGTGGGCCTTTTTATAAAAATAAAAGGTCATGGTATACTTCCTGCCAAGAATGTGTTCCAGACTCTCTGAAGGTCCCATTAAATATGGTCAGTGACTACAGAACAGGCTGGATTCCAGTCTTTTATTAGTTGGCTCCTTTCCCATCTCCTCCATTTTGATTGTGATCAATACCTCTCGCCCCCTAGAACAGACATCACCAAGGTTTAAAACAGGCCTTTTCTCTACAGCATAAGAACATTTATTCACCTTCTCTAGGCTTCCAGTACCTGTCACAACCCTGGTTACCTCTCCTTCATCAGACAAACATTGCTTCTGATTTGGATAACTACTAAAAAGACTTTGTTCAGCACATGCTTTCCAAAAGAAGGGCCAATGTTGTAAGAAGGGTGTAGAAGAAATTTCTAGTAGGTACACATCAGTTAAGAAATCTACCCCAAATTATTTCTGCTCATTGCTCACTTTTTTCACTCCTGGTTGGAAATAGAAACACAGTTCTGGGGGTTAGTCAACTGATACAATGTCGGGGTTAGGTGCACCAACCGTCTGAGCAGTCAAAAATCTGAGTATAATTTCTCCCTTTCTGCAGTTCATGGCTGTTCATGGATTTAATCAACCAACTATAGTGTATCTGAAAAAAATTCTATGTAAGTGGATCTGCACAATTCAAATCCATGTTGTTTAAGGATCAACTATATTTTAGAACCAAAACCACAAATAAACAATGCTTAGAATATGAATGTCATAGGTTGTTAACTTATGGTTTCTCATCATGGTTGCTGAGAACAGCACATCAGTCATTAGGTTTTATATACACTAGAAGTCCCTCTGATTTATATCTCAGGCAAACTCACAAATCAGCTCTTATTCTGAATAGACACAGAGAACATAGGCTGACAGCCCCAAAGTTCACCCAAGAGTGCAAAAACTGACAGTCTTCTTTAGATGGTTTTTCAAAAAGAGTCCTTTTCTGGATTCATATGTAGATTTGAACTTGAAAGGAAATTACAGTGAAATTCTAATGATTTACAACAGCCTTCAGGGGAAAGAAATAAACATTAGACTAAAGCAATTACTCTTGGATTGTTTTCAGGGCTGGAGCAGAGATCCGATGCTGAGGTTATAGGACTGTCTCTCTGTAGCCTGTTGGGTGCAAAACCTCCAACAAGCTACTTAACCTTTGTGAACCTTAGCTTCCTTATCTATAAAAAAAAAAACTGTACCATCAGTCCCAATTTATAAGAACCTGAGAGTGGAATCCTATAAGAAAATGTAGGAAAACTGCTCTACAACTGTAGAAGTACAATATAAATAGGAGACATTGTTATTTTAAAGTATCAATCATCCGTTATGGACTGAATTTTTGTGCACCTCCCACCCTCCAAATTCTTACGTTGAATCCCAAAACTCCAGTGTGATGGTGTTTGGAAATGAGGCTTTTGGGAGGTACTTAAAGTTAGGTGAGGTCATAAGGATGGGGCCCTTATAAAGGGATTGATGCCCTTATAAAAAAGAGACACCAGAGAGAAATTAATCTCTCTCAATCTACCCCCACCTTCTCTCTCTTAGAAAGACGGTGGCTACCTAAAAGCTCAGCGAAGAGCCTCAGAATGAAACTAACCTTACCAGTACCTTGATCTTAGACTTTCCAGCACCCAGACTTAAGAAAATAAACTCCTATTGTTTAAGCCACTCCATCTATGGTATTTTTCCATGGCAGCCTGAACTGATAAAGACATCATCAAAACATATCTTTACTAGCAGACTTCACTATGGTATTGGAAACTGGTACCTGACATTCAGCATGCGTTGGGTAAGAAATGGTCATTACAGGTTTTCTTTCAAGGAATGGAAAGAATTGTAATCAACTTGCAGATTGTTAAAATGGTAGTAAAATGTTATCAAGTCTTCATGACCTAAAACTCACTCTAAACCAATTTGTAATTTGGGGCAGTTTTTCTTGTAAAATGATGACATTAGCTTGAATATTCTGAATATTGTTAACAGTATTAACTGTTCATTGTGAAAGTTTCAGTCGCTCAGTCATGTCCAACTCTTTGCGAACCCATGGACTGTAGCCTACCAGGCTCCTCTGTTCATGGGATTCTCCAGGAAAGAATATTGGAGTGTGTTGCCATTCCTTTTCCAGGGGACCTTCCTGACCCAGGGATCAAACCTGGGTTCCTACATTGCAAGTGGATTCTTTACCATCTGAGCCACAGGGAAGCACTTCAACTGTTTATGAAGTCAACAACACTTTATGGAGCATTTCTCTTGTCTCTGGCATTCATCTAAGCATGAAGCAGTAATGATAAAGTCCCTGCTTTAAAAAAAAATTAAAAATAAAAACAAAACAAAGTTATTTCAGACAACAATGACTGTTATGAGGAAAATATTATAAAGTAATAGAGTGTCAGGAAAAAGAGTTTAAACTTCAGTTGAATAAACTTCAGTAGAAAGCCTTCTGAGAAAGTGACACTTGAGGCCTACATGACAAGAAAGCTTGCCATGTGAAGATTTAGGGCAGAGAAGAGAAAAACTGTCAGCAAAGGTATGAGATGTGGTCCAAGAATTGAAAATGTCAGACAAGGATAGCTAGACAGCAAAGACTTTCCCAAAAGGAGTCTAGTGAACAGACAGCATCTAAATGTACACGAGTCCTAATAAGAATTAATTCTACTACCACCACCTAATCATTCTAAGTGGGGATTGTGGAAATGCATTTCCCACCTTCCTTCCTCAGCCCCCAATTTCAGGCTTAATCACTCGTCTAAGTACCTGAGAATGGAGGGAAAGGGGCCTTCCTAGGGGGTTAGAGAGGTAGTCCTAGGTGGAAAGGAGAGTTCATAGTTCTACATCAGAAAACCTGCTCACATTTATGGAATAAGCAATGATTGCTCTCCCCAGGTGTTCCTATTTGTAAATTAGTTTCCAGATTTGTATCCCTGATCTGGTGCTACCTAGTTTCTAAAAGGATGTGCTGTCTCTATTATAGCTTCTTTTTTATTAATGGTTCTTTTCATAGAAAGGAATAGAAGAAAGAAGGTCAAACTAGCTCATAAGATATCAGCTTACAGTAAAGATACTGTCAGATCTTACAGGAGTTCACCAAAGAGCTGAAGAACTAAGGTTTAAGAAAAACAGAGGTATCTATTGAGACAACCTAAAAGTTCGTTCACATTTTTCTTTAGTGAAGTGAAGTGAAAGTCGCTCAGTCATGTCCAACTCTTTGAGACTCCATGGACTAGACAGTCCATGAAATTCTCCAGCCCAGAATACTGAAGTGGGTAGCCTTTCCCTTCTCCAGGGGATCTTCCCAACCCAGAGATTGAACCCAGGTCTCCTGCATTGCAGGCAGATTCTTTACCAGCTGAGTCACAAGGGGAGTCCACATTTTGGTAAGATATCATATTTTTCTGTAACATTTTACCAAAAACCCAAATGAACTTTTTGAGTTGAGTTCAGTCGCTCAGTCGTGTCCAACTCTTTGCAATCCCATGGACTGCAGTACACCAGGCCTCCCTATCACCAACTCCTGGAGCCTACTCAAACTCATGTCCATTAAATTGGTGATGCCATCCAACCATCTCATCCTCTGTCGTCCCCTTCTCCTCCCACCTTGAATTTTTCCCAGCATCAGGGTCTTTCCCAACGACTCAGTTTTTTGCATCAGATGGCCAAAGTATTGGAGTTTCAGCTTCAGCATTAGTTCTTCCAATGAATATTCAGGACCGATTTCTTTTAGGATGGACTGGTTGGATCTCCTTACAGTCCAAGGGACTCTCAAGAGTCTTCTCCAACACCACAGTTCAAAAGCATCAATTCTTTGGCACTCAGCTTTCTTTATGGTCCAACTCTCACATCCATACACGACTGCTGGAAAAACCATAGCCTTGACTAGATGGACCTTTGTTGGCAAAGAAATGTCTCTGCTTTTTAAATATGCTGTCTAGGTTGGTCATAACTTTCTTCCAAGGAGTTAATTTCTTTTAATTTCATGGCTGAAGTCACCATCTGCAGTGATTTTGGAGCCCCCCAAAAATAAATTCTCTCACTGTTTTCACTGTTTCCACTCTTTCCCCATCTATTTGCCATGAAATGATAGAACCAGATGCCATGATCTTAGTTTTCTGAATATTGAGCTTTAAGCCAACTTTTTTACTCTCTTCTTTCACTTTCATCAAGAGGCTCTTTAGTTCTTTGCTTTCTGCCATAGGTGTGGTGTCATCTGCATATCTGAGGTTATTGATATTTCTCCCAGCAATCTTGATTCCAGCTTGTGTTTCATCCAGTCCAGCATTTCTCATGATGTACTCTGCATATAAGTTAAATAAGCAGGTTGACAATATACAGCCTTGATGTATTCCTTTCCCGATTTGGAACAAGTCTATTTTTCCTTATCCAGTTCTAACTGTTGCTTCTTGACCTGCATACAGATTTCTCAGGATAAATGAACTTTGAGTGAACCCTATAGGCTTCCCTGATGTCTCAGATGATAAGGAATCTGCCTGAAATGCAGCAAACCCAGGTTTAACCCCTGCGTCAGGAAGATCCCCAGGAGAAGGCAATGGCTACCTACTCCGGTATTCTTGCCCTAGAGAATTCCATGAACAAAGGAACCTGGCAGGCTATAGTACATGGGGTCACAAATACAGAGAGATAGATAGAGATTCTCAGTAACGAATGTGCTTTTCCATAATATCTCCATGCATGTGGTCCCACATGGCCACTTAGTCCATCATTATACAGTCTTTCAATTTAAAGGTCCTTCACATGCTTTAAAATTTCTAGAAGAAGAAATCTGATTGATTGAGCTCAACTTTTTAACCAAGCCATTCAAGTCACAAATTACTGGCTTAACAGGTCAAATCACCAATGTTCCAAAGGGAAGTTCACTCATCTGAGTCTGTGCCTGGAACGAGATTTTCTGAACAGGGGCCAATACAAGCCAGGTTGTTTCAAGATCTTGGGAAACCTTTGCTACTCTTACTTACAGAGGATGTTCTTGGCCTCATATCTAGCATATTTTAAATGCTTACACTTTCCAGGTTAGGGATTATGTAAACTATTTTACAATGGAGTTGCAGCTCTCTAGTAGACAGCATTACACTGAAATTTTGCAGTATGTTCAGTTTTTTCTGTACTTCAGAGATAATGATTTCATTTTAATAATGTAGACATTTTGCAGCCTCCTGGAAAGCATATAGACACATAGGCATGGCCCAGAAACAAACCACAATCCCTGAACAAAGAAATAGCTCCTTGATAACTGTCAAGTACTTAAGAATCTTGACTTTTAAGGGATTATTAAATAATCATAGTTTTGGCTGACAAACTGATTGAAAGACATCCTCACTTACCTGTTTATTCATCTGCGTGTGAATACATGCTGATATATGTGAATGTGTCCTGTGTTTATGTTGTCTTCTATGTTGTGTGTAAGCTATAGTGGGAAAGCTAATTACTAAACTGTGCAAATGCACCCAGAGGCTACTTTGAGCAATGCATCAAAAAAAAAAAAATCTAAGAATAACTAAGTAATAACCATTTGCAGATGGGTATTTTTTTTATGCAGCTTTCTAAACAACAGCAGCTTTCCTTAAGACATTACAGAATTTTTCCTGATGTTTTACTAGGTACACTAAAACTTCCCTACTTTAAGACAGATCATTTGAATAAGGATGTGATAAAATTGACTAGATCCAAATTAAAGTTATTTTTAGGACAATATCAAACCACTGCTTTCATCTTAGAATAGATTCACACATGCATATTCTTCTGTGTTAGTTAAAAGCACCCAGAGAGTCATTTCTCAGAGGCAGAGCATTCCAGTAAATATTTTAGAATAATACATTGCCAAAAATGTAAGGACCACTCTGAAAAATAATATCTTGATTGCTTAGTGTTTTAATTGCTCAAAGTCACTCAGAAGAAAAAATTTAAAAAGGCGACTAAACTAGAATGTAAAAGTTCATTATGGTTGAGGAATATGCTGCAGAAATATTTAGGTTAGAAAGATGCAGAATCTGCAGCAAGAGACTCACTGAAAAATGCAAGAGAATTGGGAGTTTCTTAGCAGGGGTGACATACCAAGATTTACAAATAATCAAAATAATATTTAATAATAGCCCAAATTTAAAATCAGCTTACAGAAGAGTGGGCTTGATGTGTGATAATCTGAGATGGTTTCTTCCATCTGGGACAAAAGTATTTGGTACCTCTTTCAAGAGAGCTCTGGTTCATACAGTCTTCTGCCACCACTAATGTATATGCAGTTAGTGGTTTAGTCATGTACCTCACACTTAGCTCAACAGAGCCCCCATACTAATGTTTAACAGCACTATTAATTTTCCTGCTCAAGACAGAGCATCTCCTTCAAGTGATGAACTTTGGCTCTGGTTTGAAGCTTAAAGAAAGGGCTGATGCTGAAGTTGAAACGCCAATAATTTGGCCACCTGATGGGAATAGTCAACTAATTGAAAAAGATCCTGATGCTGGGGAAAATTGAGGGCAAGAGGAGAAGAGGGCAACATAAGATGAGATGGTTGGATGGCATCCCTGACTCAATGGAAATACATTTGAGCAAACTCTGGGAGATAGTGAAAGACAGGAGAGCCTGGCGTGCTGCAGTCCATGGGGTCTCAAAGAGTGGGACACAACTTAAAGATTGAACAAGAACAACTCCTCTTTAACTCATGGGAAGCTAGTGAACATTTCATTGCTACATTGAATGTGCGGTATACAAAGTATAATTTGACTTGTTTATAATGATAATATAGATTACAGATTAAGAGCACAGTCTCTAAAACCAGCAAATCTCTATCCACTACTAGATAGATACATGACCTTGATTAGTTTTTCTGAGTTTTCTAAATGGAATGTTCTCATCCACAAAGTGAAAATGATGATTCCTTCTTGATAAGGTTGTTGTAAGAATTGGAGGAGATAAAATAAAGTATGTGAAAGACAAAATGCACAAGACAACAGAGGAACTGAGTTTATTCTAGCCATTACAATGTGTAGATGATTCACTAATGAGGAAAGTTTCAGATAAAAAAGGATTCATCCTTGAATCATACGGGGGTCATAAGAAAAGATGGAGGTGAGTCTTACCCTAGAACATGGAAATAGAATTAAAGTCTATGTGTTTATCATACCCAATGCTGATAACTCAGAGAAAACATCATTGTTTTTATTACACAAAAAATATTAAACAACTCTCATTTGTCAAAGATTTACATAAAGCATGTAAGTTTGAAATAGTAAAGCTTTTCTGATTTGGTTTCTGTAAGAATATTTTCAAATTTTGGCATATTGAAAATCTTGGTAGTTCATGAAACTCCCCTGGTGGTTGAGCAGTTAAGAATCTGCCTGCCATGCATGGGTGGAGAAGGCAATGGCACCCCACTCCAGTACTCTTGCCTGGAAAATCCCATGGACAGAGGAGCCTGCAGTCCATGGGGTTGCTAAGAGTCGGGCACTTTTTTGCTTTTCACTTTCATGCATTGGAGAAGGAAATGGCAACCCACTCCAGTATTCTTGTCTGGAGAATCTCAGAGACAGAGGAACCTAGTGGGCTGCTGTCTATGGGGTAGCACAGAGTCTGACACAACTGAAGCGATGCAGCAGCAGCAGCAGCAGCAGCAGCAGCAGCAGCAGCAGCCATGCATGGGGCATGGGTTTGACATCTGATCCAGGAAGATCCCACATGCCACTGAGCAACTAAGCCTACATGCCACAACTGCTGAGCCTGCACTCCACAACAAATGAAGTCACTACAGTGAGAAGCTTGCACACCATAGCTAGGGAATAGCCTTTGCTTGTCACGACTAGAGAAAACCAGCACACAGCAATGGATACCCAGTGCAGACAAAAGTAAATAACTACCTAAAATAAAAAAACATTTTTTAAAAAGAAAATGTTAGTAGTTTAATTTCCTTAATTTCTGGATATTTTAGGAATATTCAATTTACATATGTAATAATTTACCTGTCAGCCAATCAAAATAGAAGTCCTTAAGCAGTTTTTAAGGTATAATCAAATTTGGTAATTCCAACTGAAGGTAGGAAATATTACACACTCACATATTGAGAGGTAAAGACTTTTTGAGTCACAGACATAGACATACAAAGAGAGAGAGATGTTTATGGCTTCAGTTCTAAAAATTTTGGTCATAGGTCTAGTATATATAAACCCAGAAAAAAACTCACTAATCCATATCAAAGAACTATTCTAAATTGATTTGGACTCCAAATAGACAAGACTAACAAAGCAGAATCTCAGTCTCTTTCATCTGACAGAGAGAAGATCTCTATAAACCAGTCATTCCTTTACAGAGACTACCAAATGGTCAGGCCTCAAAACCCAAAGAAGCTAGCAGTAGAAATCAGGCACGTGTTTAAAAAGAATTAAAATCAAATGCTAACCATACTACCAAATAGACTATACACAAGTCCATAGCACAGGACCAGGAGGTGGACTTACCACTGGGTCACAAATCATTAGCCAGGAGCAGAGGACAAAGGGTTCCAGAAGTCCTTTCCTGGGTAGAGTACACAGGGGTCCAAAAGCGATGTTATATCAGAGTTACAGTACCAAACTGTGAAAGACAAATGCAGAAAAGGAGATTATTTTATGTACACTGTTACAATAGGAAGAACATTCATAAATGGGAAAGGTCTCAAAAAAACAGGAGGGAACTTGGAATGTTTTAGGAATAAATATGCAAGAAGGTCATCCTAGAGTTTATGGAAGTCCTTGAAAAGGAGGCAAGCAAGTCTTCACTCAAAATACACCAGCACAGTGGAGTCATTAGAGGGCAGAAAGATTTCTTAACTATTATTGCTTTTCAACAACAAAGGGCTCAGACATAAAGTTCAGCATTATTACATCGTCAGCTTTGTAAAATGTTTACTCATGAACAACGTGTTGGCAATTATTGTTGGAGAGGACAGTGCATTTAACAGTACATTGTATGTATTCTGTGTGGAGTAAAATACCCACTATTCTTTGCTAGCTACCTGACTTTGGGGAAATTACATGATTTCTCTGATTTTTAATTTTCTCATCAGTTCATTGGACATAAAAACATTGTCTTCTTCATAAAGCTATTGTGAAGATCAAATAGATTAAAGATAAAAAATTCGAAGACTGGATTCTCACCTGGTGAGCTCTCCTAAACAATGTTTAACTGTTATAATCACTATTTACAGCTGAATGAATCTATTAGAAAGTACTTCATTTTCTTTTTTTTTATTTCTAAAACCCACCTGACAAAGTAAATATTTCTAGAGTGCAAGAAATCACTTTTTTAATTTGCCAGATCAGTTTGGTAATTTTCACAGAAACTTAATACTTAACATAATATTTTAAATTTTTAACACTTCACTGGGCTGTGTGTGTGTATATGTGTTTGATCACTCAGTCATGTCCAACTCTTTGAGATCACATGCACTGTACTCCTCTGTCCATGGAATTTCTCAAGCATTGGGATAGACATTTTGAATTTATTTCTTTGAAAAGTTCTGATATCATAAAGGAAACTAGGAATAAGGTGTCTAATAATTAACTGAATATTAAAATCAAAGTTGGAGAAAACTAGTGGGCATTTGTCTGTGTTGTGTTAAAATCCATAATTCTGCTGATTCCAAGCTGAGCTGATGTAAACTGGAAAACTGATAGAGGATGGTTTGAGAAAATCATTTTTTAAAAAATCTTGTCGTCTTTCCTTTTGATGACTAAAATTAATGGTTTAGAAACCTTACCATATCATTGTTTATGTGAATATGGTTCTGGGAAAATAAAAGGTTTTGCTGTTTAAGAATACCAAATAAAGTAGTCCTAGATGTTCTTTTGGGGGCACAGGAGGGCCAAGAGGAGTTACTCCACATTCAAGGTCAGGAGGGGTGGCCATGAGGAGATACCCCTCTTGCAAAGGAAGGAGCAGGGGCTGTGCTTTGCTAGAGCAGCCTTGAAGAGATACCCCATGTCCAAGCCTTGTCTGACTCAATGAAACTAAGCCATGCCATGTAGGGCCACCCAGGATGGGCAGGTCATGGTGGAGAGGTCTGACAGAATGTGGTCCACTGGAGAAGGGAATGGCAAACCACTTTAGTATTCTTGCCTTGAGAACCCCATGAACAGTATGAAAAGGCAAAATCATAGCATACTGAAAGAGGAACTCCCCGGGTCGGTAGGTGCCCAATATGCTACTGGAGATCAGTGGAGAAATAACTCCACAAAGAATGAAGGGATGGAGCCAAAGAGAAACAATACCCACTTGTAGATGTGGCTGGTGACAGAAGCAAGGTCTCATGCTGTAAAGAGCAATATTGCATAGGAACCTGGAATGTCAGGTCCATGAATCAAGGCAAATTGGAAGTGGTCAAACAGATGCAAGTGAACGTCGACATTCTAGGAATCAGCAAACTAAAAAGGACTGGAATGGGTGAATTTAACTCACATGACCATTATATCTACTACTGTGGGCAGGAATCCCTTAGAAGAAATGGAGTAGCCATCATGGTCTACAAAAAAGTCCGAAATGCAGTACTTGAATGCAATCTCAAAAACAACAGATGATCTCTGTTCGTTTCCAAGGCAAATGATTCAATATCACAGTAATCCAAGCCTATGCCCCAAGCAGTAACGCTGAGGAGGCTGAATTTGAACGGTTCTATAAAGACCTATAAGACCTTTTAGAACTAACACCCCCAAAAGATGTCCTTTTCATTATAGGGGACTGGAATGCAAAAGTAGGAAGTCAAGAAACACCTGGAATAACAGGCAAATTTGGCCTTGGAGTACAGGATGAAGCAGGGCAAAGACTAATAGAGTTTTGCCAAGAGAACACACTGGTCATAGCAAACACCCTCTTCCAAGAACACAAAAGAATAGTCTACACATGGACATCACCAGATGGTCAACACCGAAATCAGATTGATTATATTCTTTGCAGCCAAAGACAGAGAAGCTCTATACAGTCAGCAAAAACAAGACCAAGAGCTGACTGTGGCTCAGATCATGAACCCCTTATTGCCAAATTCAGACTTAAATTGAAGAAAGTAGGGGAAACCACTAGGCCATTCAGGTATGACCTAAATCAAATTCCTTATGATTATACAGTAGAAGTGAGAAATAGATTTAAGGGACTAGATCTGACAGTATGCCTGATGAACTATGGATGGAGGTTCGTGACATTGTACAGGAGACAGGGATCAACACCATCCCCATGGAAAAGAAATGCAAAAAAGCAAAATGGCTGTCTGGGGAGGACTTACAAGTAGCTGTGAAAAAAAGAGAGGTGAAAAGCAAAGGAGAAAAGGAAAGATAAGCATCTGAATGCAGAGTTCCAAAGAATAGCAAGGAGACATAAGAAAGGCCTCCTCAGTGATCAATGCAAAGAAATAGAGGAAAGGAACAGAATGGGAAAGACTAGAGATCTCTTCAAGAAAATTAGAGATACCAAGGGAACATTTCATTCAAAGATGGACTCAATAAATGACAGAAATTGTAGGGACCTAACAGAAGCAGAAGATGTTAAGAAGAGGTGGCAAGAATACACAGAAGAACTGTACAAAAAAGAGCTTCACGACCCAGACAATCACGACGGTGTGATCACTCACCTAGAGCCAGACATCCTGGAATGTGAAGTCAAGTGGGCTTTAGGAAGCATCACTATGAACAAAGCTAGTGGAGGGGATGGAATTCCAGTGGAGCTATTTCAAATCCTGAAAGATGAAGCTGTGAAAGTCCTGCACTCAATGTCAGAAAATTTGGAAAACTCAGCAAATGGCCACAGGACTGGAAAAGGTCAATTTTCATTCCAATCCCAAAGAAAGGCAATGCCAAAGAATGTTCAAACTACCGCACAATTGTACTCATCTCACACGCTAGTAAAGTAATGCTCAAAATTCTCCAAGCCAGGCTTCAGCAACACATGAACCATGAACTTCCAGATGTTCAAGCTGGTTTTAGAAAAGGCAGAGGAACCAGAGATCAAATTGCCAACATCCACTGGATCATCAAAAAAGCAAGAGAGTTCCAGAAAAACATCCATTTCTGCTTTATTGACTCCGCCAAAGCCTTTGACTGTGCGGATCATAATAAACTGTTGAAAATTCTTCAAGAGATGGGAATATCAGACCACCTGACCTGCCTATATGCAGATCAGAAAACAACAGTTAGAACTGGACATGGAACAACAGACTGGTTCCAAATAGGAAAAGGAGTACGTCAAGGCTGTATATCGTCACCCTGCTTCTTTAACTTACAAGCAGAGTACATCATGAGAAATGCTGGGCTGGAAGATGCATAAGCTGGAATCAAAATTGCCGGGAGAAATATCAATAACCTCAGATATGCAGATGACACCACCCTTATGGCAGAAAGTGAAGAGGAACTAAAAAGTCTCTTGATGAAAGTGAAAGAGAAGAGTGCAAAAGTTGGCTTAAAACTCAATATTCAGAAAACTAAGATCATGACATCCGGTCCCATCACCTCATGGGAAATAGATGGGGAAACAGTGGAAACAAGTGTCAGACTTTATCTTTTTGGCTCCAAAATCACTGCTGATGGTGACTGCAGCCATGAAATTAAAAGATACTTACTCCTTGGAAGGAAAGTTATGACCAACCTAGATAGCATATTCAAAATCAGAGATATTACTTTGCCAATAAAGGTCTGTCTAGTCAAGGCTATGGTTTTTCCTGTGGTCATGAATGGATGTGAGAGTTGGACTGTGAGCACCGAAGAATTGATGCTTTTGAACTGTGGTGTTGGAGAAGACTCTTGAGAGTCTCTTGGAATGCAAGGAGATCCAACCAGTCCATCCTGAAGGAGATCAGTCCTGGGTGTTCATTGGAAGAACTGATGCTGAAGCTGAAACTCCAATATTTGGCCACCTCATGTGTATAGTTGGCTCATTGGAAAAGACCCTGATGCTGGGAGGGATTGGGGGCAGGAGAAGAAGGAGACAACAGAGGATGAGATGGCTGGATGGCATCACTGACTCGATGGACATGAGTTTGAGTGAACTCCAGGAGTTGCGATGGACAGGGAGGCCTGGCATGCTGCGATTCATGGAATCACAAAGAGTCGACACGATTGAGTGACTGAACTGAACTGAGATTTTTTTTTTTCCTTAAGTTTATTTATTGGCTTCACTACGCAGCATGTGGGATCTTAGTTCTGCAACCAGGAGTTGAGCCTTGACTTCTGCATTGAAATAGTGGAGTTTCAACCACCAGGCCATCAAGGAAGTCCCAGCCCTAGACATTCTTTAACTGACATGTAATTCTCTGCCTCTAGAGCAGAGAGAGCTTTGGCAAAGGGTTCAGAGTCTATTTCTAACCGTTCTCAACTTCCGACTGATGGTATTAATGCTACCTACATTATGACCTTTAAAATACTGAGGAAGAAAACAATTTATGCTTATTTCCTTGACTCCCTACCTTTGAGGAAGACTAGCTTAAACGGGTGAAAGGGATGAAATGGCGGGGGGGGGGAGTTTGGGTTATTTTGAGCAGTCTCTCAACTGGGTACATCTGCATTGCTGATGGGAGTAAAATTATAGCTATCAGCTAAAGAACTCTTTATGTCATCCAGTTCAGGACCAGAAACAAACAAAAAAAGATTCATTTCAAGAACTCAGCATCATAATAGATCATCATAGAAAGCACAAGTATGCTTAAGAAGCTTTGAATCCACTTAGATGCTTGGGAAGGTGAAACCAAATCTTACATGGTATAGTGGCAAATAAATAACATACAAGTCTTTGTGACAAGTCTCTGAAGTTAGACAGCTTTGACTCAAATTCTGATTCCATCACTTATGGACCATCACTTGACCATGGGCAATTAACTAAAATTTGTTTTCTTCATCCAAAAAGAAAATAAAGGAAGTACACACAATGTGGAATTGCTTTGAGGATTAAAAGAGAGAATTTAAGTACTCAGTTTCTGATCCATTGTAAGTACTCTAGTGAATGTTAGCCACAGTAATATGGTGTAGTAAAACAGTATATAAGTAGTGTATATTATAAGGAATTTATATATAGGCCACTTGCATAGCCTACAATTAATTTATCTGACAGTATATAATTAAATAGTGTTTATGGTGGTACAGATATAAATGTTATACCAAGTCAAAGGAAGGAAGAACAGTGTGGGTATCAGAAGGGAAATTAATGCTCTTGGTACCATGCCTGGCAAGCATTAATGTGCTGTGCTATGCTTAGTTGCTTAGTCATGTCTGACTCTTTCTGACCCCATGGACTGTAGCCCACCAGGCTTCTTTGTCCATGGGGATTATCCAGGCAAGAATACTGGGGTGGGTTGCCATCCCTCCTCCAGAGGATCTTCCCAGCAAAGGGATCGAACCCAGGTCTCCTGCATTGTAGGCAGATTCTTTACTGTCTGAGCCACCAGGCAAGTATTAATAGTAAGGACTTAATACATGTTAGGTGTTTTATTACCACTGCTATTGATTTAGTAGGTTTTGTGATGAAAGTGAAAGTGAAGTAGCTCAGTCGTGTCCGACTCTTTGAAACCCCATGGGCTGTAGCCTACAAGTCTCCTCAGTCCATGGAGTTTTCCAGGCAAGAATACTGGAATGGGCTGCCATTTCCTTGTCCAGGGGATCTTCCCAACCCAGGGATCAAACCTGGGTCTCCTGCATTGCAGGCAGACGCTTTACCATCTGAGCCACTGGCAGTAGGTTTTGTAAGGGAGATTAAACTTGAGCTGAACTTCAAAATTGGGTAAGATAAGGCTATTAAGGATCTCTCACGTGAAGACAATAGCAGGAGTGAAGTTATTGATGTGGGTATTACAATGACACAGTCCACCAAAGCCAAAACATTACTCTAATAAGAACCTGTGGGGATATGCTTTGATTTTTCTAGCAAGTCATTATCATTACTTTCCTCTTTATTAAGAGCTGCTCTTCCTTATAGTGTTTGGTGCCAGTGACTATACCCACTGAGCTGAATAATGGACAACAACAAGATATGTTGTTCATATCGTAATTCCCAGAAATTGTAAATATTATCTTATTTGGAAAAAAATAAAAAATAAAAAGGTCTTTGCAGATGTGACTCAGATCTTGAGATGAAAAGATCAGGCTGGTTTATCTAATTCAGTTCAGTTCAGTTGCTCAGTCATGTCCAACTCTTTGTGACCCCATGAATCGCAGCATGCCAGGCCTCCCTGTCCATCAACAACTCCTGGAGTTCATTCAGACTCACATTCATCAAGTCAGTGATGCCACCCAGCCATCTCATCCTCTGTCGTCCCCATCTCCTCCTGCCCCCAATCCCTCCCAGCATCAGAGTCTTTTCCAATGAGTCAACTCTTCGCATGAGGTGGCCAAAGTACTGGAGCTTCAGCTTTAGCATCATTCCTTCCAAAGAAATCCCAGGGCTGATCTCCTTCAGAATGGATTGGTTGGATCTCCTTGCAGTCCAAGGGACTCTCAAGAGTCTTCTCCAACACCACAGTTCAAAAGCATCAATTCTTTGTCACTCAGCTTTCTTCACAGTCTAACTCTCACACCCATACATGACCACAGGAAAAACCATAGCCTTGACTAAACAGACCTTAGCTGACAAAGTAATGTCTCTGCTTTTCAACATGCTGTCTAGGTTGATCATAACTTTTCTTCCAAGGAGAAAGCGTCTTTTAATTTCATGGCTGCAATCACCATCTGCAGTGATTTTGGAGCCCAAAAAGATAAAGTCTGAAACTGTTTCCATTGTTTCCCCACCTATTTCCCATGAAGTGATGGGACCAGATGCCATGATCTTAGTTTTCTGAATGTTGAGCTTTAAGCCAACTTTTTCACTCTCTTTCACTTTCATCAAGAGGCTTTTTAGTTCCTCTTCACTTTCTGCCATAAGGGTGGTGTCATCTGCATATCTGAGGTTATTGATGTTTCTCCCAGCAATCTTGATTCCATCTTGTGCTTCTTCCAGCCCAGCATTTCTCATGATGTACTCTGTGTATAAGTTAAATAAGCAAGGTGACAATATACAGCCTTGACGTACTCCTTTTCCTATTTAGAACCAGTCTGTTGGTCCATGTCCAGTTCTAACTGTTGCTTCCTGACCTGCATATAGGTTTCTCAAGAGACAGATCAGGTGGTCTGGTATTCCCATCTCTTTCAGAATTTTCCACAGCTTATTGTGATCCACACAGTCAAAGGCTTTGGAATAGTCAATAAAGCAGAAATAGATGTTTTTTCTGGAACTCTTTTGCTTTTTCGATGATCCAGCAGATGTTGGCAATTTGATCTCTGGTTTCTCTGCCTTTTGTAAAACCAGCTTAAACAGGCATTCTGACAGAATGTGGTCCACTGGAGAAGGGAATGGCAAACCACTTCAGTATTCTTGCCTTGAGAGCCCCATGAACAGTATGAAAAGGCAAAATGATAGCATACTGAAGGAGGAACTCCCCAGGTCAGTAAGTGCCCAATATGCTACTGGAGATCAATGGAGAAATAACTCCAGAAAGAATAAAAGGATGGAGCCAAAGCAAAAACAATACAAGGTTGTGGATGTGACTGGTGATAGAAGCAAGGTCTGATGCTGTAAAGAGCAATATTGCATAGAAACCTGGAATGTCAGGTCCATGAATCAAGGCAAATTGGAAGTGGTCAAACAGGAGATGGCAAGAGTGAATGTCAACATTCTAGGAATCAACAAACTAAAATGGACTGGAATGGGTGAATTTAACTCAGATGACCATTATATCTACTACTACTAAGGGCAGAAATCCCTTAGAAGAAATGGAGTAGCCATCATGGTCTACAAAAGTCTGAAATGCTATACTTGGATGCAATCTCAAAAATGACAGAATGATCTCTGTTCGTTTCCAAGGCAAATGATTCAATATGACAGTAATCCAAGTCTATGCCCCAACCAGTAGCACGGAAAAAGCTGAAGTTGAATGGTTCTATGAAGACCTACAAGACCTTTTAGGACTAACACCCCCAAAAAGATGTCCTTTTCATCATAGGGGACTGGAATGCAAAAGTAGGAAGTCAAGAAACACCTGGAGTAACAGGCAAATTTGGCCTTGGAATGTGGAATGAAGCAGGGCAAAGACTAACAGAGTTTTGCCAAGAGAATGCTCTTTTCATAGCAAACACCCTCTTCCAATAACACAAGAGAAGACTCTACACATGGACATCACCAGATGGTCAACACCAAAATCAGATTGATTATATTCTTTGCAGCCAAAGATGGAGAAGCTCTATACAGTCAACAAAAACAAGACCAGGAGCTGACTATGGCTCAGATCATGAACTCCTTATTGCCAAATTCAGATTTAAATTGAAGAAAGTAGGGAAAACCACTAGACCATTCAGGTATGACCTAAATCAAATCCCTTATGATTATACAGTGGAAGTGAGAAATAGATTTAAGGGACTAGATCTGATAGATAGTATGCCTGATGAACTATGGATGGAGGTTCATGACATTGTACAGGAGACAGGGATCAACACCATCCCCATGGAAAAGAAATGCAAGAAAGCAAAATGGCTGTCTGGTGAGGCCTTACAAATAGCTGTGAAAAGAAGAGAAGTGAAAAGCAAAGGAGAAAAGGAAAGATAGAAACATCTGAATGCAGAGTTCCAAAGAATAGCAAGGAGACATAAGAAAGCCTTCCTCAGCAATCAGTGCAAGGAAATGGAAGGAAACAACATAATGGGAAAGACTAGAGATCTCTTCAAGAAAATTAGAGATCCCAAGGGAACATTTCATGCAAAGATGGGCTCGATAAAGGACAGAAATGGTAGGACCTAACAGAAGCAGAAGATATTAAGAAGAGGTGGCAAGAATACACAGAAGCACTGTACAAAAAAGAGCTTCACGACCCAGATATCACGATAGTGTGATCACTCACCTAGAGCCAGACATCCTGGAATGTGAAGTCAAGTGGGCCTTAGAAAGCATCACTATGAACAAAGCTAGTGGAGGGGATGGAATTCCAATGAGCTGTTTCAAATCCTGAAAGATGAAGCTGTGAAAGTGCTGCACTCAATATGTCAGAAAATTTGGAAAACTCAGCAGTGGCCACAGGACTGGAAATGGTCAGTTTTCATTCCAATCCCAAAGAAAGGCATTGCCAAAGAATGCTCAAACTACTGCACAATTGCATTCATCTCAGATGCTAGTAAAGTAATGCTTAAAATTCTCCAAGCCAGGCTTCAGCAATTGTGAGTCTTGAACTTTCAGATGTTCAAGCTGGTTTATCCAGGTGGACCCTAAATCCCCTTACAAAAGAAACACAGGTGAGATCCACAGATAAGAGAAGACAACATGGCCCCAAGGGCGGAGACTGGAATAATGCAGTCATAAGCCACGAATTCCCAACAGCCACCAAAAGCTTGGAGAGGCAAAGAACAGAATCTCCCTTAGAGACAGAATAATGCTGTCACACTGATTTTGAACTTTGGCTTCTAAAACGGTGGAAAAAATAAATTTCTATTTCTTTAACCATCAACATTGTGATACTTTCTTACAGTTGCTGCAGAAAACTAAAACACTCTGCCAAACTTTTTCATTATTTAATTAAATCCTTCTATAATTTTCACAGTCCTCTATAACAATAGAGATCTTATGATTACCATTTATGAGTGCTACAGCAATGTTTAACAGGTGTATCTAACCTACTCTAAAGGGAAGGTCAGCAGAGACTTCTTAAAGAAGAAATGTCTAGAGTGCAATCTGTTGGGTAGATAGGAGTTAGCTGAGACAGAGCTGAGAAGGGAGTTAAGTACATGGAGGTCCTAGATCAAAGGATAAGGGGCTAAATAAAGTTTGGAGAGGCTGGGGAGCACTAGGGAGCATAACAAAGGTCTAAAGAATGGTGGCAGATCATCCTGGGCTTGAGTTGTTGTTGTTCAGTCACTAAGTTGTGTCTGACTCTGAGACCCCATGGATGGTAGCATGCCAGGCTTCTCTGTCCTCCACTATCTCCCAAAGTTTGCTCAAATTCATCCATTGAGTTGGTGATCTTATCTAACCATCTCATCTCTGCCACCTCCTTCTTTTGTCTTCAATCTTTCCCAGCATTAGGGTCTTTTCAAATGAGTTGTCTCTTTGCATCAGGTGGCTAAACTACTAGAGCTTCAGCTTCAGCATCAGTCCTTCCAATGAATATTCAGGGTTGACTTCCTTTAGGATTGATTGATTTGATCTCCTTGCAGTCCAAGGGGCTCTCAAGAGTCTTCTCCAGCTCCACAATTCAAAAGCATCAATTCTTCAGTGTTTAGCCTTTTTTTGGTCCAGCTTTCACATCCATACATGACTACTGGAAAAACCAATGGCTTTGACTATATGGACATTTGTCAGCAAACTGATGCCTCTGCTTTTTAATATGCTGTCTAGCTTGGTCGTAGTTTTCCTTCCAAGAAGCAAGTGTCTCAATTTCATGGCTGCAGTCATCATCCACAGTGATTTTGGAGCCCAAGAAAATAAAATCTGTCACTGCTTCCAATTTTTCCCTTCTACTTGCCATGAAGTGACAGGACTGGATGCCTTGATCTTAGTTTTTTTAATGTTAATTTTCAAGTCAGCTTGAATAGTGTTCTCTCAAAACAGTAAGAGGCTGGCTGTAGAAGAGGTCACACCTCCAACACTCTGAGAACAAGCAGAGGTCAGATTCTCTTTTTTTAATCAGCAAGTCTACTACTCTTTTGATAAATAATTGATAGGCCTGGGTTATTTTAAACCTGTGAGGGTACGGGAGGGGTAGGGAAAGAGAAAGGAGATAAAATACGCATGGAAGTTGGCATATGCTATCCAGGGTTTTGCAGAAACCAGGTGGTAGCCCCCAAAGAAAATCAATAACCACTGCTTCTATTTGTAGCTCTGTTTCC
The DNA here is from genome assembly GCF_042477335.2 of Ovis canadensis. Taxonomy (NCBI): domain Eukaryota; kingdom Metazoa; phylum Chordata; class Mammalia; order Artiodactyla; family Bovidae; genus Ovis; species Ovis canadensis. Next base: position 67,817,780 of record NC_091259.1, read on the forward strand.
ACAGAAACATGTTTGTGGGTGAACTTGGAAAGCAGATTTACAATGCCAAAACCACCAGTTGAAAAAAGAGTAAAATGCAATTTGAATAAACTTTTTACTGTAGTGACAAATGTTTGATTTTACTAACATTTTTCCATTTAATTAGCTGAATTTGGAAGCGATTATGAAATAAACACAGCCATGCTCCTGTAGGCACAATAATACTGAAATCTGGAAGCAATATTAGCTTCAGTGTAAGCAGCATACATAGAAGGTGTAGAAAAAAGTTTGATTGACATGTCAAGTGGAACTTACTTGCAAAAATAATGATTATAGTCAACTTTAAGACATTGTGCTAGTGAGGTTAACATTGATTAGAAGAAAAAACATCTCACTTCACTTTTGTGCCTTCCTAAGACACCACCCTTATGGAAGAAAATGAAGAGGAACTAAAAAGCCTTTTGATGAAAGTGAAAGTGGAGAGTGAAAAAGTTCGCTTAAAGCTCAACATTCAGAAAACGAACATCATGGCATCTGGTCCCATCACTTCATGGCAAATAAATGGGGAAACAATGGAAACAGTGTCAGACTTTATTTTGGGGGGCTCCAATATCACTGCAGATGGTGACTGCAGCCATGAAATTAGAAGATACTTACTCCTTGGAAGAAAAGTTATGACTAACCTAGACAGCATATTAAAAGGAAGAGACATTACTTTGCCAACAAAGGTCCTTCTACTCAAGGCTATGGTTTTTCCAGTAGTCATGTATGGATGTGAGAGTTGGACTGTGAAGAAAGCTGATCACCAAAGAATTGATGCTTTTGAACTGTGGTGTTGGAGAAGACTCTTGAGAGTCCCTTGGACTGCAAGGAGATCCAACCAGTCCATCCTAAAGGAGATCAGCCCTGGATGTTCTTTGGAAGGAATGATGCTAAAGCTGAAACTCCAGTACTTTGGCCACCTCATGGGAAGAGTTGACTCATTGGAAAAGACTCTGATGCTGGGAGGGATAGGGGGCAGGAGGAGAAGGGGACGACCAAGGATGAGATGGCTGGATGGCATCACTGGCTTGATGGATGTGAGTCTGAGTGAACTCTGGGAGTTGGTAATGGACAGGGAGGCCTGGCGTGCTGTGATTCATGGGGCCGCAAATAGTTGGACATGACTGAGCGACTGAACTGAACTGAAATATTGAATGTTACAGCATGCATGTTGTAGGCACATGGTTAAAAATGCTCTTAAAATCATCTTCCACATGTAATTCCTCAGACAATATAAAATTCTTACTAATATCCATTCTTCAGTAGAATGAGTATGTTTTAGTATTTTCATTAGTATCAAACCTAAAATACTAAAAATACTAAGTACTTGTATCATTAAAATACGTAAAGTCGGTACAAGGTACAAGATGGTGGAGGAGTAGGTGAATGTGGAGTACACCTTTCTCCATGGATGCATCAGAAATACACCTTCAGAAACATAGCATATGCAGAACACCAGCTGAGAGTGGACAGAAGGACCTGACCAGTGGAAAAGAATATATCAGTTCAGTTCAGTTCAGTCACTCAGTCGTGTCCGACTCTTTGTGACCCCGTGAATCACAGCACACCAGGCCTCTCTGTCCATCACCAACTCCCAGAGTTCACTCAGACCCACATCCATCAAGCCAGTGATGCCATCCAGCCATCTCATCCTCCGTCATCCCCTTCTCCTCCTCCCAATGATGCTCCCAATCCCTCCCAGCATCAGAGTCTTTTCCAGTGAGTCAACTCTTTGCATGAGGTGGCCAAAGTACTGGAGTTTCAGCTTTAGCATCATTGCTTCCAAAGAAATCCCAGAGCCAATCTCCTTCAGAATGGACTGGTTGGATCTCCTTGCAGTCCAAGGGACTCTCAAGAGTCTTCTCCAACACCACAGTTCAAAAGCAACAGTTCTTCAGCACTCAGCCTTCTTCACAGTCCAACTCTCACATCCATACATGACCACAGGAAAAACCATAGCCTTGACTAGACGGACTTTAGTTGGCAAAGTAATGTCTCTGCTTTTGAATATGCTATCTAGGTTGGTCATAGCTTAAAAGAATATATAGAACCATGTAAAACTTGAGAGGAGGAAGGAATTAGCAGGAAAAACAGGAGTATTAGTAGGACTGGAGCTACCCTCAGCAGGTGGGGAACTGAAGCAGGGGTCCAATCCCCACAGTGTCTGAGTCAGAGGAGAAACATTTAAGGCTGAGAGTAAAACAGCTGATCTATGGCAACCTAAATGGAATGAAAATTAAACAGTCCTTGCCGCAGCCATATATATGCTGGGCAGGAATGCAGGTCTCCTTGAAGGGGTAGTGCCTGGGAGCTGGAGTTTAGGGACTGTGGAGCAATCCCAGTGTGATGGCTGAGGTTGACTGCAGAGAGACAGATTGAGGGGATGTGAGGGAGGAGATTGTGGTGGGAAATGCCTGTGGCAGAAAGCCAGGCAGCCAAGGAAACAAGGCAATACTGCTGAGTCACTCATAGGGGGTGGAGCCATCACCATAGCCTCTCTCTCTCCACAGGCCAGCAGCTGCAGCTGAACAATAAAGAGGCTGGCCCATCAATTTCCTGAGGCATTGAATTACAGAGTAGGACCCCACCCAGGGTGCCCCTTTAAGTGCCTGGTACACCAATTGGCAGAGTAGGACCCAGTCAAGGGGGCCCCTCTATGTACCTGACTGGGAACAACAGAAAAGAACCCCAGGCAAGGTATCCCTCTAAGTGCCTGAATGGACGGAGCTACCGAGAAAGACTGGCCAAAGAGGCCTTCTGATTGCCAGCTACAAGAGGCTTGAAAAAAGATTCTGATAGGGCCATAACTCCTGCGGTGGAGGCAGTCTGTGTCCCTGAATCCTTGGCACCACCAGGGTCTGACAAGGCAAGCAGCTGTGCCAACTTCACGCTCAACTCTCACTGGGGCAGAGCTGCCACAGGCAAAAAAGTCTTGTGTGGATGCTCTAGTAGTCCAGCTCTTGTGTCAGTCCAGCTCTTTGCAACATTGTAGACTATGGCATGCCAGGATTCTTTGTCAGGGAGGGGGTTCTCCAGGCAGGAGTACTGTAGTGTATTGGCCAATATTGGTTGCCATACCCTTCTAGAACACTATATTTCCTGCTGCTCTAGCTGTCAACCCCCCTGAGTACCTGGAGCTGCCAGAACCCCTCCAACCCAAGCAGCCGCACCACCTCCACACCTGGCCCTCACAGGGGAAAACCCAAGCCCTCCACGGCAGCCTCAGGACCTAAACCCCAGTGGATGACCGTCATGCAGAGGTGGAAATAAAACCACAATTGAAACCCAGGGGCAGTGTGGCTAAGGAAGAAGACCCAAAACCTTCTCACCAGCCATACAAGCTGCAGATTAAATCCACATGATCAGCTAAGCAGACTGTCTCTATAGGATATATAAAAGGCCATTAAGAGCTCCCACAAAAGAAAATGCACTAACTCTGATAGCTGTGGACATTGGAGGCAAGAACACACAGGAGTAAGACCAGATTAGAATCTGAGCAGCCCATACATCAGGTCCAGAGATCAGTACAGTGTTGGAGGGCATCCTAAGGAGGTAAGGTGGACTGTGATTCCCAGTGCAGAAAAGAACTGAGACTCAAGAAAAACATTTATTCTTATTTTTTGACTTGTTCTGTGAATTCCTTTGGATTTCTTTTCTTTTTTTCTTTTTTTTTTCTTTTTTCCCCCTCTGTTGTAATTGTTGATTTTATTGGCACTATGAAATCCAGTTAAGCTTTTGAGCTTTTTATTTTTTCTTTTTCTTCAGTCACATTTTTTTTTTATTGTTATCATAAACCTCTACCTCTACATTGGGCTTTTGCAGTTCTATGGAGTTTCCCTCTCTTTTTTTCCTTTTCTCTTTTTTTAACTTTAACTTTTTAAACTTATTATTATTTTTCTACATGTATTCCTTTGTTTGCTTTTCCCCTTGCAGTTAATCTTTAATGTATATAAATCTTCTTTATCTACCTCTATTTAACTTTGTATATCTATTCTTTCTTTCTTTTCTTTCCCTCCTTTCCTCTCAACATATTTGTTAGTTTTATTTTCTTTGCTTTATTCCCCAATTGGCACCTTGCTTTACTTTTGCTTTCCAGTTGCGCTTTCACTAGTTTTGTTCTGGTAGATATAATTTTTGGTTTACTTTGTTTGCTGGGTCAATTTATTGTACTTAATTTTTGTTGGACAGTTTTTATTTTGCTTATGGGTGTAATGTATATGTATATATTCAGTCACACTTTCTATTGTTGTTATAGACCTCTGCCTCTACATTGGGTTTTTGCAGTTCTGTGGAGTTTCCTTTCCCCCTCCCCCTCCCCCTCCCCATTTTCCTTTCTTCTGTTTTTTTCTTTTCTCTTTTCTATTTTATAATTTTAATTTTTACAACCTATTATATTTTTTCTACAGTTATTTCTTCATTTGCCTTTCCTACTGTTTTCTTCCCCTGCAGTTAATCTTTAATGCATATAAATCTTCATCTGCCTCTATTTAACTTTGCATATCTATTCTTTCTTTCTTTCCTTTCCTCTCAACATATTTATTAGTTTTGTTTTCATTACTTTATTCCCCACTTGGCACTTTGCTTGAGTTTTTTTCCAGTTTGTGCTAAAGTTAGTTTTGTTCTTAACTGGTAAATAAAATTTTCAAATACCTCTGCCAGATCAAGCTACTGCACACTATTTTTGTTGGACTGTTTTCACTTTGCTCATGGGTGTATATTCCATTATTTTAATTATTATTTGCCTGATTTTGTAACTGCCATTTGTCTGGGGTACCTCTCTGATTTCTTGATTTTGGGTATTTGTTTCACTCTCCCTTAATGGCATAATAAACCACTTGTGGAAGCTTCGTTCCTGACCAGAGCTCAAACCCTGAGCCTTTGGAATGGGAGCACTGACTCTAAGACCCTAGACTACCAGAGAACTAACCCTAGGGAGTAGCAAATAGTGAGAACTCACATAAATGAAACCGCTTGAATACAAGACCTGGCATCACCCAACCTCCAGTAGCAGGCTGTGCAGGATACCTCATCTAAACAGCAAACAAGACAAAAATAAAAACCCAATCATCAGCAGACAGGAGTACCACCTCACTCAGCCTCACTCATCAGAGGAAAAACAAACAAACAAACAAAAACTCAGCACAAATCTCACCCTATATGAAGCTCACAGAAACTACTGGACCAATCTTAGGAGGGCAGAAACCAAAAGCAAGAAAGAATTCAACATTCTTCAAGGAAAGAATTCAACTTTTCTTGAAGCCTGGGAGAGGAGACCTCAAACACAATAACTTTAAAAAATGAAAAGGCAGAGAAATACTGCGCAAATGAAGGAATAATTTAGAAACACAGAAGTCCAAATAAATGAAGAGGGAATAGGAAAATTACCTGAAAAAGAATTCAAATAATGATAGTAAAGATGATCAAAAACCTTGAAAACAAAATGGAGAAAATGCAAGAATCAATTAGCAAAGACCGAGAAGACTTAAAGAATAAACATACAGAGACAAACAACATAATTACTGAAGTTAAAAATACTCTAGAAGGAATCAGTAGCAGAATATCTGAAGCAGAAGAACGAATCAGTGAGCTGGAAGACAAAATGGTGGAAACAACTTCTGAAGAGCAAATCAAGTTAAAAGAATGAAAAGAGCTGAGGACAGTCTCAAAAACCTCTGGGACTATATCAAATGCAATGACATTTGAATTACCAGGGTCCCAGAAGATGAAGAGAGAAAGAAAGGGTATGAGAAAATTTTTGAAGAGACTATAGTTGAAAATTTCCCCAACACAGAAAAGGAAATAGTCAGTCAAGTCCAAGAGGCACAAAGAGCCCCATACAGAATAAACCCAAGGAGAAACACACTAAGACACATACTGATCAAACTAACAAAGACTAAACACAAAGAAAGAATATTAAAAGCCATAAGGAAGAAGCAACAAGTACATACAAGGGAAACCCCATATGCTTAACAGCTGATCTTTCAGCAGAAACTCTGCAGGCCAGAAGGGAATGGCTGGATATATTTAAAGTATTGAAAGGGAAAAATCTGCAACCAAGATTACTGTACCCAGCAAGGATCTCATTCAACTGATGGAGAAACAAAAAGTTTTTCAGACAAGCAAAAGTGAATAGAATTCAGTACCACCAAACCAGCTTTACAACAAATGTTAAATGGACTTATATAGTCAAGAAATACAAAAAGATCTACAAAATCAACCCTAAACAATTAGAAAATGGGAATAGAAACATATATATCAATAATTACTTTAAATATAAATAGATTAAATGCTCCAACCAAAAGACAGAGACTGGCTGAATGGATACAAAAACAAGACCCATATAGATGCTGTCTATAAGAAACCCACTACAGACCTCAAGACACATATACAGTGAAAGTGAGAGGATGGAAAAATATATTCTATACAAATGGGAAGCAAAAGAAAGCTAGAGTAACAATCCTCATATCAGACAAAATAGATCTTAAAATAAAGAAGATTACAAGGGGTAAGGAAGGACACGACATAATGATAAAAGTATCAATCTAAGAGGAAGACATAACAATTGTAAATATCTATATACCCAAGATAGGAGCACCTCAATACATAAGACAAACACTAACAGATATAAAAGGAGAAATTGACAGTAACCCAATAATAGTAGGAGAGTGTAACACCCCACTCACACCAATGGACAGATCATCAAAACAGAAAACTAATAAGGAAAAACAAGTCTTAAATGACACATTGGATGAGATAGAGCTCACTGATATCTTCAGGACTTTCCATCCAAATGCAAAAGAATATATCTTCTCAAATGCATATGGAACATTCTCCAGGATAGACCACATCTTGGGTCACAAATCAAACCTCAGGAAATTTAAGAAAATTGAAATTGTATCCAGCATCTTCTCTGACCACAATGCTATGAGACTAGATATCAATTACAAGGAAAAAAAAATTGTAAGCAATGCAAGCACATGGAGATAAAATAACACGTTTCTAAATAACCAACAAGTTACTGAAGAAATCTCAAGGGAAATAAAGAAAATTTCTAGATACAAATGACAATGGAAACACAACAGCTCAAAACCTATGGGGTGCAGAAAAAGCAGTTATAAGAGGGAAGTTTATAGCAATACAATCCTACCTCAAGAAACAAGGAAAACATCAAATAGACAGCATAATTTTATACCTAAAAAAAAAAAAGAAGAAAAAAGCTCCAATATTAGTAGAAGGAAAGAAATCATAAAGATCTGAGCAGAAATAAATGAAAAAGAAATGAAAGAAACAAGAGTAAAGATTAATACAACTAAAAGCTGGTTCTTTGAGAAGATAAACAAAATGGACAAACTCTTAGCCAGACTAATCAAAAAAAAGAGAGAGAGAGAGAGAAGGATCAAATCAGCAAAATTAGAAATAAAAAAGGAAAGGTTACAACAGACAATGTAGAAAATACAAAGGATTATAAGAGACTATTATGAACAACTATATGGTAATAAATTAGATAACCTGGAAGAAATGGACAGATTCTTAGAAAAGTTCAATCTTCCAAGACTGAACCAGGAAGAAATAGAAATTATGAACAACCTAATTGCAATCACTGAAATTGAAGCTGTGATAAAAAAAAAAAAATCTCCCAAGAAACAAAAGCCCAGGACCAGATGGCTTCACAGGAGAATTCTGTCTAACATTTAGAGAAGAGCTAATGCTTATCCTTCCAAAACTCTTTCAAAAAATTGCAAAGGACGGAACACTTCCAAACTCATTCTACGAGGCCACCATCTCCCTGACACCAAAACCAAAGACAACACAGAAAAATAAAACTATAGGCCAATATCACTGATGAACATAGATGCAAAAATCCTCAACAAAGTTTTAGCAAACAGAATTCAGCAACACATCAAAAAGCTCATACACCATGATCAAGTTGGGTTTATTCCAGGGGTGCAAGGATTCTTCAATATTTGGAAATCAATCAATGTGATATACCATATTAACAAATTGAAAGATAAAAATCATATGATAATCTTAATAAAGGCAGAAAAAGCCTTTGACAAAATTCAGCAGCTATGTATGATTAAAACTTTCAAAAAATGGGCATAGAAGGAACTTACCTTACCTCAGCATAGTAAAGGCCATATATGATAAGCCTACAGCAAACATTATTCTCAATGGTGAAAAACTGAAAGCATTCTCCCTAAGATCAAGAACAAGACAAGCATGTCCACTTTTGCCACTATTATTTAACACAGTTTTAGAAGTCCTAGCTACAGAAATCAAAGAAAAAGAAATAAAAGGAATCCAGACTTGAAAAGAAGAAGTAAAACTCTCACTGTTTGCAGATGAACTGATACTGTACACAGTAAACCCTAAAGATAGTATCAGAAAATTACTAGAACTAATCAGTGAATTTAGCAAAGTTGCAGGATACAAGATCAATACACAGAAATCATTGCATTTCTATATACTAACAATGAAATATCAGAAAGAGAAATCAATGAATCAATCCCATTCACCATTGCAACAGAAAGAAATAAATATCTAGGAATAAACTTACCTAAGGAGACAAAAGAACAGTACACAGAAAATTAAAAGAAACTAATGAAAGAAATCAAAGATGATATAAACCAATGGAGAGCTATTCCATGTTCTTGGATAGGAAGAATCAATATTGTGAAAATGACTATACCACCAAATGCAATCTACAGATTCAATGCAATCTCTATCAAATTACCAACAGCATTTTTCACAGAACTACAACAAAAAATTTCACAATTCATATGGAAACACAAAAGACCCCGAATAGCCAAAGCAGTCTTGAGAAAGCAGAATGGGCTGGAGGAATGACCTTCCTGACTTCAGATTGTACTACAAAGCTATGGTCATCAAGACAGTATGGTACTGGCACAAAAATAAATATAGACCAAAGGAACAAGACAGAAAGCCCAGGAAAAAACCCATGCACCTGTGGGTACCTTATTTTTGACAAAGGAGGCAAGAATATACAATGGGGCAAAGACAGCCTCTTCAATAAATGGTGCTGGGAAACTGGACAGCTACATGTAAAAGAATGAAATTAGAACACTTCCTAACACAATATACAAAGATAAACTCAAAATGGATTAAAGATCTAAATGTAACAGCTGAAACTATAAAACTCTTAGAGGAAACATAGGCAGAACACACGATGACATAAATCAAAGCAAGATCCTCTGTGATCCACCTCTAGGAGTAATGGAAACAAAAACAAAAGTAAACAAGTGGGACCTGATTAAACTTAAAAGCTTTTTCACAGCAAAGGAGACTATAAGCAAGGTGAAAAGACACCCCTCAGAATGGGAGAAAATAATAGCAAATGAAACAACTGACAAAGAATTAATTTCCAAAATATACAAGCGGCTCATACAACTCAATACCAGAAAAACAAACAACCCAATCAAAAAGTGGGGAAAAGACCTAAACAGACATTTCTCCAAAGAAGACATACAGATGGCTAACAAACACATGAAAAGATGCTCAACATCACTCATTACTAGAGAAATGCAAAACAAAAGTACAATGAGAAATTACCTCACATCAGTCAGTATGGCCCAAATCAAAAAGTCTACAAACAATGAATGTTGGAAAGGGTGTGGATAAAAGGGAAGACTCTTGCTTTGTTGGTGGGAATGTAAATTGATACAACCACTATGGAAGAAAGTGGAACCACTCAGTTCAGTTCAGTCGCTCAGTCGTGTCCGACTCTTTGTGACCCCATGAACCACAACACACCAGGCTTCCCTGTCCATTAGCAACTCCCAAGTCCACTCAAACCCATTTCCATCGAGTAGGTGATGCCATCCAACCATCTCATCCTCTGTCATACCCTTCTCCTCCTTCCCTCAATCTTTCCCAGCATGAGGGTCTTTTCAAATGAGTTAGTTCTTCGCATCAGGTGGCCAAAGTATTGGAGTTTCAGCTTCAAAATCATTCCTTCCAATGAACACCCACAACTGATCTCCTTCAGAATGGACTGGTTGGATACCCTTGCAGTCCAAGGGACTCTCAAGAGTCTTCTCCAACACCACAGTTCAAAAGTATCAATTCTTCAGTGCTCAGCTTTGTTTATAGTACAACTCCCACATCTATACATGAACACTGGAAAAACCATAGCCTTGACTAGATGGACCTTTGTTGGCAAAGTAATGTCTCTGTTTATGAATATGCTGTCTAGGTTGGTCATAACTTTCCTTCCAAGGAGTAAGCGTCTTTTAATTTCATGGCTACAATCACCGTCTGCTGTGAATGGAGCCTAGGAAAATAAAGTCAGCCACTGTTTCCACTGTTTCCCCATCTATTTCCCATGTAGTGGTGGGACCAGATGCCATGATCTTCGTTTTCTGAATGTTGAGCTTTAAGCCAAATTTTTCACTCTTCTCTTTCACTTTCATCAAGAGGCTCTTTAGTTCTTCTTCACTTTCTGCCATAAGGGTGGTGTCATCTGCATATCTGAGCTTACTGATATTTCTTCCAGCAATCTTAACTCCAGCTTGTGCTTCTTCCAACCCAGCGTTTCTCATGATGTACTCTGTATATAAGTTAATATGCAGGGTGGCAATACACAGCCTTGACGTACTCCTTTTCCTATTTGAAACCAGTCTGTTGGTCCATGTCCAGTTCTAATTGTTGCTTCCTGAAATGCATACAGGTTTCTCAAGGGGCAGATCAGGTGGCCTGGTATATCCATCTCTTTCAGAATTTTCCACAGTTTTTATGATCCACATATTCAAAGGATTTGGCATAGTCAATAAAGCAGAAATAGATGTTTTTCTGGAACTCTCTTGCTTTTCCGATGATTCAGCGGATGTTGGCAATTTGATCTCTGGTTCCTCTGCCTTTTCTAAATCCAGCTTGAACATCTGGAAGTTTATGGTTCACATATTGCTGAAGCCGGGTTTGGAGAATTTTGAGCATTACTTTACTAGTGTGTGAGATGAGTGCAATTGTGTGGTAGTTTGAGCATTCTTTGGCATTGCCTTTCTTTGGAATTGGAATGAACACTGACCATTTCCAGTCCTGTGGCCACTGCTAAGTTTTCCAGATTTGCTGGCATATTGCGTGCAGCACTTTCACAGCATTGTCTTTCAGGATTTGAAACAGCTCAACTGGAATTCCATCACCTCCACTAGCTTTGTTCATAGTGATGCTTCCTAAGGCCCACTTGACTTCACATTCCAGGATGTCTGGCTCTAGGTAAGTGATCACACTATCATGGTTATCTGGGTCGTGAAGATCTTTTTTGTACAGTTCTTCCGTGTATTCTTGCCACCCCTTCTTAATATCTTCTGCTTCTGTTAGGTCCTACCATTTCTGTCCTTTATCAAGCCCATCTTTGCATGAAATGTTCCCTTGGTATCTCTGATTTTCTTAATGAGATCTCTAGTCTTTTCCATTCTGTTTTCTTCCTATATTTATTTGCATTGATTGTTGAGGAAGGCTTTCTTATCTCTCCTTGCTATTCTTTGGAACTCTGCATTCAAATAGGTATATCTTTCCTTTTCTCCTTTGCTTTTCACTTCCCTTCATTTCACAGTTATTTGTAAGGCCTCCCCAGACAGCCATTTTGCTTTTTTGCATTTCTTTATCTTGGGGTGACATGCAAATTTGGCCTTGGAGTACAGAATGAAGCAGGGCAAAGACTAATACAGTTCTGCCAAGAGAATGCACTGTTCATAGCAAACACCCTCTTCCAAAAACACAAGACTCTACACATGGACATCACCAGATGGTCAACACTGAAATCAGACTGATTATTTTCTTTGCAGCCAAAGATGGAGAAGTCCTATACAGTCAGCAAAAACAAGACCAGGAGTTGACTGTGGCTCGGATCGTGAACTCCTTATTGCCAAATTCAGACTGAAACTGAAGAAAGTGGAGAAAACCACTAGACCATTCAGGTATGACCTAAATAAAATTCCTTATGACTATACAGTGGAAGTGAGAAATAGATTTAAGGGACTAGATCTGAGAGATAGAGTGCCTGATGAACTATGGATGGAGGTTTATGACATTGTACATGAGACAGGAATCAAGACCATCCCCAAGAAAAAGAAGACAATATGGAGATTCCTTTAAAAACTAGGAATAAAACCACCATACGAGCCAGTAATCTCACTCCTAGGCATATACCCTGAGGAAACCAAAATTGAAAGAGACACATGTATCCCATTTTTCATTATAGCACCATTTATAATAGCTGGAACATGAAAGAAACATAGATGTCCATCAACAAATGAATGGATAAAGAAGTGGTACATATACACAAGGAATATTCAGTTCAGTTCAGTCGCTCAGTCGTGTCCAACTCTTTGCGACCCCATGAACCACAGCACGCCAGGCCTCCCTGTCCATCAACAACTCCCAGAGTTCACTCAGACTTGCACCCATCGAGTCAGTGGTGCCATCTAGCCATCTCATCCTCGGTTGTCCCCTTCTCCTCCTGCTCCCGAACCCTCCCAGCATCACAGTCTTTTCCAATGAGTCAACTCTTCGCATGAAGTGGCCAAAGTACTGGAGTTTCAGCTTTAGCATCATTCCTTCCAAAGAAATCCCAGGGCTGATCTCCTTCAGAATGGATTGGTTGGATCTCCTTGCAGTCCAACGGACTCTCAAGAGTCTTCTCCAACACCACAGTTCAAAAGCATCAATTCTTTGGCGATCAGCTTTCTTCACAGTCCAACTCTCACATCCATTCATGACCACAGGAAAAACCATAGCCTTGACTAGACAGAACTTTATTGGCAAAGTAATGTCTCTGCTTTTGAATATGCTATCTAGGTTGGTCATAACTTTCCTTCCAAGGAGTAAGTATCTTTTAATTTCATGGCTGCAGTCACCATCTGCAGTGATTTTGGAGTCCAAAAAAGTAAAGTCTGACACTGTTTCCACTGTTTCCCCATCTATTTCCCATGAAGTGATGGGACCGGATGCCATGATCTTCGTTTTCTGAATGTTGAGCTTTAGGTCAACTTTTTCGCTCTCCTCTTTCACTTTCATCAAGAGGCTTTTTAGTTCCTCTTCACTTTCTGCCATAAGGGTGGTATCATCTGCATATCTGAGGTGATTGATATTTCTCCCGGCAATCTTCATTCCAGCTTGTGTTTCTTCCAGTCCAGCGTTTCTCATGATGTACTCTGCATAGAAGTTAAATAAGCAGGGTGACTATATACAGCCTTGACATACTCCCTTTCCTATTTGGGACCAGTCTGTTGTTCCATGTCCAGTTCTATCTGTTGCTTCCTGACCTGCATACAGATTTCTCAAGAGGCAGGTCAAGTGGTCTGGTATTCCCATCTCTTTCAGAATTTTCCACAGTTTATTGTGATCCATACAGTCAAAGGCTTTGACATAGTCAATAAAGCAGAAATAGATATTTTTCTGGAACTCTCTTGCTTTTTCCGTGATGCAGGGGATGTTGGCAATTTGATCTCTGGTTCCTCTGCCTTTTCTAAAACCAGCTTGAACTTCAGGGAGTTCACGGTTCACGTATTGCTGAAACCTGGTTTGGAGATTTTTGAGCATTACTTTACTAGTGTGTGAGATGAGTGCAATTGTGCGGTAGTTTGAGCATTCTTTGGCATTGCCTTTCTTTGGAATTGGAATGAAAACTGACCATTTCCAGTCCTGTGGCCACTGCTAAGTTTTCCAGATTTGCTGGCATATTGCGTGCAGCACTTTCATAGCATCATCTTTCAGGATTTGAAACAGCTCAACTGGAATTCTATCACCTCCACTAGCTTTGTTCATAGTGATGCTTCCTAAGGCCCACTTGACTTCACATTCCAGGATGTCTGGCTCTAGGGGAGTGATCACACCATCATGATTATCTGGGTCGAGATCTTTTTTGTACAGTTCTTCTGTGTATTCTTGCCACCTCTTCTTAATATTTTCTGCTTCTGTTAGGTCCAGACCATTTGTGTCCTTTATCGAGCCCATCTTAGCATGAAATGTTCCCTTGGTATCTCTGATTTTCTTGAAGAGATCTCTAGTCTTTCCCTTTCTGTTGTTTTCCTGTATTTCTTTGCATTGATCACTGAGGAAGGCTTTCTTATCTCTCTTTGCTATTCTTTGGATCTCTGCATTCAGATGGGTATATCTTTTCTTTTCTCCTTTGCCTTTTTCTTCTCTTCTTTTCACAGCTATTTTTAAGGCCTCCTCAGATAGCCATTTTGCTTTTTTGCATTTCTTTTCCTTGGGGATGGTCTTGATCCCTGTCTCCTGTTTAATGTCACAAACCTCATTCCATAGTTCATCAGGCACTCTATCTATCAGATCTAGTCCCTTAAATCTATTTCTCACTTCCACTGTATAATTGTAAGGGATTTGATTTAGGTCATACCTGAATGGTCTAGTGATTTTCCCTACTTTCTTCAATTTAAGTCTGAATTTGGCAATAATGAGTTCATGATCTGAGCCACAGTCAGCTCCTGGTTTTGTTTTTGTTGACTGTATAGAGCTTCCCTGGTGGCTCAGATGGTTAACCGTCTGTCTACAATGCAGGAGACTTGGGTTTGATCCCTGGGTCGGGAAGATCCCCTGGAGAAGGAAACGGCAATCCACTCCAGGACTATTGCCTGGAAAATCCCATGGACAGAGGAGCCTGGTAGGCTACAGTCCATGGGGTCACAAAGAGTTGGACACGACTGAGCAACTTCAGTTCACTTCACTTCACTTCATGAAACCTAACCATGAACAAGATTACTCACCAGAATAGTTCTTTTTTTTTTTTAACACAAATGAGCCTACACTGATAGTTCATAACACTGAAAGTCCACAACATACCTAGGGTTCACTCTCATTGTTGTACATTTTATGGATTTGGACAAATTTATAATGATATATATCCATTATTGTATTACAATTAAAAGGATTTTTGCTACCATAAGAATCTTCTGTGTTCTGCCTATTCATCTCTCTCCCTCCTTCGATCCCTAGCACTATTCTTTCTATTATCTCTATTGCTTTACATTTTCCAAAGTGTCATATGTGCATGCATACTAAGTTGCTTTAGTGGTGTCAAGACTCTTTCCAACCCTATGGACTGCAGCCTGCCAGGCTTCTCTGTCCATGGGATTCCTCAGGCAAGAATATTAGAGTTGGTTGCCATTCCCTCCTCCAGGGAATCTTCTCAACCCAGGGATCAAACCCACATCTCCTGTGGCTCCTGTATTGTAGGTGGATTCTTTACCAGGGAGCCACTGGGGCAGCTCAGAGTGCCATAAAGTTGGAACCAAAAAGTATGGAGCCTTTGTAGATTAGTTTCTTTCACTTAGTAATATGCATTTAAGTTTCCACTAAATATTTTCACGGCTTGATAGCTTCTTTTTTCTTAGTGCTGAATAATATTCCATTGCCTGGAGGATAGTTCGTTTTAAACATCAGTCGTTTCCAGTCTCTAAAGGAAGTATGAGCCTCACTTTTTCAAAGCGTGCTTTAGCACTGACTCTCAGATTTAATCTCACTCGATCCTCATTAGTGGTCCTAGACCCTGAGGTGCTGTTGAGCCTACAGAAGGGCTCAGGAAGAGGGCAGGAGAAGGAAGACAAATCATTGGCCTCAGCTATGAACTGTGAAGGACTTGAAGGAAAACAAAATATGGATGTCAGTTCAGTTCAGTTCAGTCACTCAGTCGTGTCCAACTCTTTGCGACCCCATGAATCGCAGCACGCCAGGCCTCCCTGGTCCATCAACAACTCCCAGAGTTCACTCAGACTCACGTTCATCGACTCAGTGATGCCATCCAGCCATCTCATCCTCGGTCGTCCCCTTCTCCTCCTGCCCCCTATCCCTCCCAGCATCAGAGTCTTTTCCAATGAGTCAACTATTCGCATGAGGTGGCCAAAGTACTGGAGTTTCAGCTTTAGCATCATTCCTTCCAAAGAAATCCCAGGGCTGATCTCCTTTAGAATGGACTCGTTAGATCTCTTTGCAGTCCAAGGGACTCTCAAGAGTCTTCTCCAACACCACAGTTCAAAAGCGTCAATTCTTTGGCGCCCAGCCTTCTTCACAGTCCAACTCTTACATCCATACATGACCACAGGAAAAACCATAGCCTTGACTAGACGAACCTTAGTCGGCAAAGTAATGTCTTTGCTTTTGAATATGCTATCTAGGTTGGTCATAACTTTCCTTCCAAGGAATAAGCATCTTTTAATTTCATGGCTGCAGTCACCATCTGCAGTGATTTTGGAGCCCCCAAAAATAAAGTCTGACACTGTTTCCACTGTTTCCCCATCTATTTCCCATGAAGTGATGGGACCAGATGCCATGATCTTCATTTTCTGAATGTTGAGTTTTAAGCCAACTTTTTCACTCTCCTCTTTCACTTTCATCAAGAGGCTTTTTAGTTCCTCTTCACTTTCTGCCATAAGGGTGGTGTCATCTGCATATCTGAGGTGATTGATATTTCTCCTGGCAATCTTGATTCCAGCTTGTGTTTCTTCCAGTCCAGCGTTTCTCATGATGTACTCTGCATAGAAGTTAAATAAGCAGGGTGACAATACACAGCCTTGACGTATTTGGAACCAGTCTGTTGTTCCATGTCCAGTTCTAACTGTTGCTTCCTGACCTGCATACAGATTTCTCAAGAGGCAGGTCAGGTGGTCTGGGTAGGTAGATGTATATATCCACAAAGAAACTTTTTTGTTATAATAAACCACAATATCCATAAATTGCATAGAATAAAACAGCTTCTATACTTCTGTACTTCTTAAATCTGATTCTTCTCTTAATCTCATCCTTTGTTATCTCATCTACAGTAGACCTTGTTAGTTGCTTACCTACCATCCTTTACCCCTTTCCCTCTAAAAAACAGCACCTTTGGTTGATTGGTCTTATACCTGGCCACCATCATCCTTGTCCTACCTCACTCTAAATACCTCCTGAATGTCCCCTCTGCTTCTACTCCTGACCTCTAAGTTCTTTCTCTTCACAACAGAGTTAGCTTTTAAAACTTAGATCATGGCACCATCCCCACTTAAATTATTTCTCTATTGAGAAGAACGTCCAATCTCCTTACAAGAACCCGCAAGGTCCTAAGTGACTATTCCAACCCTCTAACGCTAGCCTCCACTCCTGTCACTGTTATCATGTGCCAGTCACATCGACTTGGTTCTTTAAATATACCAAAGTCTTTCCATTCACAGGGCTTCTGTCCTTGCTGTTTTTTGTGTGTTTGTTTTTTAATTCCTGGGAGGCTTGATTTCAGTTCTTTGGGTGGTTGGCTTCTTATCCCTCAGGTCATTAGCCGAATATCTCAGGACGATTCTGCCTAAAGGAACGCTACTACCCAGTTATAATCACAGCCTCCTATTTTATGTTCTCCATGCCATTGATCACTATCAGAAATACTCATATTTACTTATTATTTGTCAAATTTTCTGGAATGAAAGCACTGTAAATGTAGCAAGTTTCTCATTGCTCCAGTCCAAGAGTTTAGTAAGTGTTTAATAAATGCTTCTTTAAAAAAAAAAAAAAAAAGGAAGGAAGGAGGCAGGGGAACAAAAAGATCTAGTTAGTACTTGTCACTCTTCTTGATCCATAAGTAATCAATATACACTGTTAGACCTACCAGGCCCACTATTTGAGGTACATGGAACTGAATTATTACCTTAAACATATAACGAAATGGGCTTCACACGTGGTGTAGTGGTAAAAGAATCTGCCTGAGAATGCAGGAGATGCAAGAGACATAGTTTCGATCCCTGGGTGAGGAAGATCCCCTGGAGTTGTTGTTGTTCTGTTGCTAAGTCAGGTCCGACTCTTTGCAACTCCATAGACTGCAGCATACCAGGCTATCTTGTCCTTCACCATCTCCTGTAGTTTGCTCAAACTCATGTCCATTGAGTCAGTGATACCATCGAACCATCTCGTCCTCTGTTGCATCCTTCTCTTCTTGCCATCAGTCTTTCCCAGCATCAGCTTCTTTTTCAGTGAGTCAGCTTTTTGCATCGGGTGGCCAAACTACTGGAGATTCAGCTTCAGCATCAGTCCTTCCAATGAATATTCAGGATGGATTGCCTTTAGGGTTGACTGGTTGGATCTCCTTGCAGTCCAAGGGACTCTCAAGAGTCTTCTCCAACAACACAGTTCAAAAACATCAATTCTTCAGTGCTCAGTCTTCTTTTTGGTCCAGTTCTCACATTCATACCATTCATACATGATTAGCTGTAAAACCATAGCTTTGACTATATGGACTTCTGTTGAAGTGATGTCTTTGCTTTTTAATACACTGTCTAGGTTTGCCATAGCATTTCTTCCAAGAAACAAGTGTCTTTTAATTTCTTGGCTGCAGTCACCAACTGCAGTAGTTTTGGAGCCCAGAAAATAAAATGTGTCACGGCTTCCACTTTTTCCCTTCTATTTGACATGAAATGATGGGACCAGATGCCGTGATCTCAGTTATTTGAATGCTGCATTTCAAGCCAGCAATGCACGTGTAGTGGTAAAAGAATCCGCCTGCCAATGCAGGAAGCACAAGAGATGCATGTTAGAAACCCGGGCTAGGAAGATCCCCTGGAGCAGGAAATGGCAACCCACTCCAGTATGCTTGCCTGGAAAATTTTTATGTACAAAGGAACCTGGCAGGCTACAGTCCATGGGATCACAAAGAGTCAGACGTGACTGAGCAACTGAGCACGCATGGGACAATGAAATAAATACCTAAAGTAATGATTTAATAATTGAGAACATAAACTATTTTTGATGGTTGTACTGGCTTCCTTCAACTTTGTATCTTAGATAGACTCATTCTTAAGTAGATTAATTGGACACTTAAAAATGTAGGGTGAACTTTTTAGCAGAATGATTGGGGATAGTCTTTGACTCCATAGAGCCTAAGTTCACATTCTGTCTCTGGAATTTACCAGGTATAAACTTGGGGTGGCTTATCTAACCTTTCTGGGCTCAGTTTTCTCACCTATAAAATGAAGCCAATGCTGGTTCCCCCCTTCATAGAACTACCACTAGGATTAGACAAATGGATGCCAGGTCGTTTAACATAGTTCTTGCACAGACTAAGGATCTGAAAAATCACAACGGTTATTACAGTGTTTCATATTATACCATATCAACAGATTTTCTAAATAGGCACTTGGGTCTCCCATTTACAGAAGAACCAAACGAATGAGTCACTCAACAGTGGGTCCACAGGCAATGCTTGATACTATTTTCTCTGAGCCTTTAATTACAACAGTAAGACTTTCTTCAGCTGACACCCAGGTATGCCTGCTTGCCCTTTATTTCCTTTCTGTAAAGCTTTCTTTTATCACAGCTTCACATATGCATCTGATTTTGTTTCTGTTTTATGTGGCTGCCAATATGTGGAATCTGTCTGATCTTTTTGAAACTATAGGAGAGGGATGGAAATTCAACAGGAACCTAAAGATTTTCTTCTTTTTCCCTTCCATAAAGAAGGGTTGGGCATGATGAAGTTAAAAATAAAAAAGCATTATTTTCAGATTGATTCCTAGAGAAAGTTTCATGTGAATGCAACAATCAAAAAAAAAGCATACAATGGGCCCCTAAACCTTTCAATTATAAATATGTGTTTAAGAAAAGCTCATGGATAAAATGTAACACAAAAAGTAGATGCTGGCAGAGAACAAATTACCGAATTACTCCTGAATTCTTAGAGCAAGCCACCTGCATGCTCCCTACAATATGCAATGCCCGTGGAGAAAAAAAAATATAAAGTTTCATATTAAACTAAAGTTCTGTATTTGACTGAACTCTAGCTTTACAATTCCATATTTTCCTGATATTTTTGTAGTCTCTGTGTATAAGCTCATGACAGTCTATCATGAAATGACACACAGGCAAGGGGAAAAAATGTTTCCCAGGATACAGTAAAGTCAAGAAAAGAAAAGGAAAACAGAAATAAGAAAATGAAATTTAGAAGAAAGCTAATTCTCTTAGAGTACAAAAAACAATTTTTCATTGTGATAAATAGCTCTCCCCCAATAAATGCAGTATAATTATAAATCTTTCAGCTGTAGGCACAAGTTACAGATGAATCATGCCATCATGGGGTAGCTTATTTGGCAATTCAACCTCAGAGCCAAAGAACATTTACTATTTGCCAAGTGCTGTGCTAGACAGTGTCTCGTGTTATCACACTTATTTCTCACAATTACTGTATGGAGAAAGCATAATTGTCCCCTTTGTCATATGAGAAAACTGATACTCAGAGACACGAATCCACTTGCGCCCAGTTGTACACCTTGGTTCTTGGGTTCCAAGTGACAGGCAGACTCAGAGCTATCAAGGGAGAGGGATGCATATTGAAGACATGGAGGCCAGGTTGTGTAAATGCAGGTTATATGATAGAAATAAGGCTATGAGGTTTAAAACAAAATTCTCAGGGGAAAAAAATAGATGAGAGATTAAAAAGGTTCCTAGCTGCCCCACCCCTCAAAATAGTGAGCATTTTATTGTTTTTGATCTACCTTGCTCTGCTGTCTCAACTTTTCATCTTGTCCCTAAATCTGGGAGATCTTCAAGACTCTGTCTTCATCTCCTCTCTTTACTTCCTTCCTCAGGGAGATTATCACTCCATAGCCACTTCTATGCAAACAATTTCCAGATTGATGCCTTTAGCCTTGGCCTGTCTCAAGAGCTCCAGTCACACCTTTCCAAAGGGCAAGACATTGGCCAGGATATTATAACTTCCTCTCAAACTCAATATTTGTTTAAAAAAAAAAAAAAGAAGAAGAAGAAAGGAAAGAAGGAAATAAGGAAGGAAAAATGAAAGAAAGAAAAGAAAAGAAAACCTTTCCGCTCTCTACAACACAAGAACTTGTCTTCATCCTGCTTCCCCTATATCTGGTTATGATAAATTAGTCATCCAGGCACCTTGGTTCACAATTCAACAGCTTCTTCATCTTTTCCCTTCTCCTTAAGCCCCACACTCATCACTGGGTCATGAATTTCTTTTCTATTACAGGTATTAAAAAACAATTTTTAAAGATAAAATCAAAACTATCATATTAAAATGAACATGTGTCAAATATTCTATCAACTCGCTCATTAATAAGGGAACCAGTAAAACGTTCCAATTATTCAAAGGACCCCACATATATAAGCAAAAAGAAATACTGAAATCAATTTATAAAGAGGTGTAAATAATTTATATGTAGATATAAAACAGGCTTACTATATGAGTGGAGGGAGCAGGAAAATGAATTGTCCCTGACAGATCTCATTTGAAGGTCTATGAAAAAGATTCATTTGAATTGCTGCCAGTTAACTACAATTTCTATTATAAAACAGGATGAAAAATTTCTCACAGACCATGAAAGGCACAAACCCCATAGAACCAGATAGCCGGTAGAGTGTGCATTAAAAAACACATACTCTTCTACTGAAAGTGCTTAGTAATGTTTTTGGCCCATTTCAAAATTTTTCACAAATTTTCCCAACTCAGGCATTAGTCCTTCAACTTTAGATTTTAGAACCTAATACATGGACTATTACCATAGCTTTTAACTCAATACCCTGCATTTATCTTTTGACCAAGATGGCTTTAACATTTCCCTCAGCTTGAATAAATTTTTGACAACTTTCTTCTTGATTATGGGCCCTTGACATCCCTTCTTTTGGAGCAGCTTACTTTAGAAAACTTGCAATTATAAGGTCTTTCTCAGCCCCTTTAAGATGCAAATCATCTATGATAGACGAATAGATTTCTTGAGAACCCAAGATCCATCTCTTTGAAATATAATTATCAAAGATAGAACACCTCTACATGGAAGGGCGGGAGCCTAACTTTGACAACAAGTAATTAGCAAATACAGGCAGCTTAAACACAGCGATCAATGACCCTACTAACTTCCTTCAGTATTTTTCTGTTCGCACACTCTAACACTTAAATACACTCTTGCCTTTTGTTACAATGGAATTGAGTTCAATCTCTCCCTTTGTTATAATAGTCTCGCTTCCCTATGACGTTAGTCTTGAATAAAATCTTCCTTTCCTGTTTAACTGTACTGGTTCAATTTTTTCGACACTGTTAACCTCTCCAGTCTGTAACAAACACTGAATCTTCCTAATCTTCCTAAGATAACACTCGATTTACACAGCATTCTCTTCCACCACTGATAACCCTTGGACTATAAATAAAACAAAAATGTTTTATTTGGCCATTACAACATCTATTTCTGCTTTATTGACTATGCCAAAGCCTTTGACTGTATGGATCACAATAAACTGTGGAAAATTCTGAAAGAGATGGGAATACCAGACCACCTGACCTGCCTCTTGAGAAACCTATATGCAGGTCAGGAAGCAACAATTAGAACTAGACATGGACTAACAGACTGGTTCCAAATAGGAAAAGGAGTACATCAAGGCTGTATATTGTCACCCTGCTTATTTAACTTCTATGCAGAGTACATCATGAGAAACGCTGGACTGGAAGAAACACAAACTGGAATGAAGATTGCCGGGAGAAATATCAATCACCTCAGATATGCAGATGACACCACCCTTATAGCAGAAAGTGAAGAGGAACTAAAAAGCCTCTTGATGAAAGTGAAAGAGGAGAGTGAAAAAGTTGGCTTAAAGCTCAACATTCAGAACACTAAAATCACAGTATCCCGTCCCATCGCTTCATGGGAATTGATGGTGAAACAGTGGAAACAGTGTCAGACTTTATTTTTTGGGGCTCCAAAATCACTGCAGATGGTGACTGCAGCCATGAAAGTAAAAGATGCTTACTCCTTGGAAGGAAAGTTATGACCAACCTAGATAGTATATTCAAAAGCAGAGACATTACTTTGCCAACTAAGGTCCATCTAGTCAAGACTATGGTTTTTCCAGTGGTCATGTATGGATGTGAGAGTTGGACTGTGAAGAAGGCAGAGCGTCAAAGAATTGATGTTCTTGAACTGTGGTGTTGGAGAAGACTCTTGAGAGTCTCTTGGACTGCAAGGAGATCCAACCAGTCCATTCTAAAGGAGATCTGTCCTGGGTGTTCTTTGGAAGGAATGATGCTAAAGCTGAAACTCCAATACTTTGGCCACCTCATGCGAAGATTTGACTCATTGGAAAAGACTCTGATGCTGGGAGGGATTGGGGGCAGGAGGAGAAGGGGATGACAGAGGATGAGATGGCTGGATGGCATTACCGACTCGATGGACATGAGTTTGAGTGAACTCCGGGAGTTGGTGATGGATAGGGAGGCCTGGCGTGCTACAACTCATAGGGTCACAGAGTTGGACATGACTAAGCAACTGAACTGAACTGAACAACATTTTTAAAAATTTTAAACCAGTAATGAAAAATCAGTCAATTTTACATACATCTAGATTATTATTTCCTTGAAAAACCAGGAGAACTGGCAACTCTGCCTGAGCTCACTTTCAAGCATGATCATAATCAACTACAGCTGGATACAAAATTTAAGCCATTAGCAAAGATTGGTTTTTCACAGCCCTCCTTCTAGTGGGGGCTTTTGTGCTTACATTTGGCCTCCTTAGTTACTCCCAAGACTTGTCTATTCTCTTCAAGTATTTCTGTTTTTGAAATGTGGCCAATGAGGTACAAATGGTTTAGCTTCCCCTAAAAGTTATCATTTCTTACATTTTCAGCTTTGGCTCTAACTTTATTTTGCTAATTTAGACTCTCACTTCCCCCTAGAATAAATTCTATTTGGCACATGCTCCTCTCTCCACCTGGAAATTCACTTGTCTCTTCAGTTTTCTTATCTTTATCACCAGCTATTAAATCTTTGTTAAAGGATTTTCCTGGTGGTCCAGTGGCTAGGAGTCTGCGTTCCCAATGCAGAGAGCCTGAGTTCAATGCCTGGTCAAGGAACTAGAACTCACATGTCACAAATGAAAGATCCCACAACTAAAAGAGCCTGCTTGCCACAGCTAAAGGGCCAGCCGTGTGCTGCAAATATAAGAACTGGCATAGCCAAATGAGTAAGTATATTTTAAAATCCTAGTTGAGACTCAGGATTTCACTCACATGCTGCCGCCTTCAGGAAGTCTTCCCTAAATTGAGTCCTAGATGAATCCACATTTCTATCAGTAATTATGATTGTCTGTCCTACTCCCAACAGCATTTAACAGCCCTCAAAACAGGACTGTTCTTATTTATCTGTGTATTTATTTAAATTTTCTCTTAATGTCTATAATCTCTAGCCCAAGTTCTTCCATGTAATATACAATCAATAAATAAATGAATAAGCTACTTGTAGAAACAATTAGGAAGAGTCAGAGATTTGTTCAAGGGATTTTAGGATCAGAATTCATGGGAGCAAGCAACTAATTGGGATTTCTATGTAGTTACAAATGAATAACCTTAGCCAATACTGGATTTATTCCATGTGTATAAATTATATAATAGCATTTTTTCTTCTCCAAATGTAAGATGATTCAAACAAAAGGGTACATAAATCTCGACCACAGTTCAAAGCCTGAAATCTAAAAAGGAAATTTCCTTTAATCGTCAACTTTGAATAGTAGCAGTGTTCTTGCCTGGAGAATCCCAGGGATGGGGGAGCCTGGTGAGCTACCATCTATGGGGTCGCACAGAGTTGGACACGACTGATGTGACTTAATAGCAGCAGCAAATTACTAGCAGGGGTACCCTTCTACAGGGGAACACCTTAAACAATTTTTTAGTGACTTATAATAATACAAATTTATTATCTCATTGTTCTCCAGGGCCTGGAATGTACTGCAGCTTAGTTAGATGCTTTGACAAGACTGCAGTCAACCTAAGTCCCAACTGGGAATGCATCCGTTTCCAAGCTCACTCCAATAGTTGTCGACAGGATTCATTTTCTCACAGAAATTTGGACTGAAGGCCTCAGTTCTTCAGGACCTATTGGCTGCCTGCCTCCCTGGATTGCTTGCCACAAGGGTCTCTCCATAGATGGCTCATACATCTGGCTTCATCAGAGCCAGCAAGAGAGAGGAGGAAAGAGAGTACTAAGATGAAAGTCATAGGGAGTGAAAGCTCATCACTTTTGCCATATTTCTTAGAAGTAAGCCACTAGTTTCAAACCATACACAGAAGAGGGCTACACAAATACAAGAATAAAACACTTGTCCTTCACCTGCTTCTCAGCCTCACTAGGACATCTGACACCACGATTCTCCCACTTGGGCTCTTGAAAGATGTTCCAATAAGAAGGTAATGGATATGCCGTGCTCAGTCATGTCCAGCTCTGCCACCTCATGGACTGGAAACTGCCAGGCCCCTCTGTCCATTAGCTTTTCCAGGCAAGAATACTGGAGCGGGTTGCCATTTCCTACTCCAAGGGATCTTCCTGACCCAGGGATCTAACCCACATCTCTTGTGTCTCCTGCATTACAGGTGGATTCTTTACCACTAAGCCACCTGGGAAGCCAAGAAGGCAGTGGAGGAGTGAGAAATGATAATATGGAAGACTGAGAGGTAGGTTAGTTAGGCAAAGCAAACTTTCTGGAGGCAGATACATTGGGGAAGTGACAATGGGGGAAACTGACATCAAATGGAGTCTCATTACCATGAATGAACCTGTATGCAGATCAAGAAGCAACAGTTAGAACCAGACATGGAACAACAAACTGGCTCAAAACTGGGAAATGAGTATGTCATGGTGGTATATTGTCACCCTGCTGATTTAGCTTATATGCACATTACATCGTGCAAAATCCTGGGCTGGATGAAGCACAAGCTGGAATCAAGATTGCCAGGAGAAATATCAATAACCTCAGATATGCAGATGACACCATCCTAATGGCAGAAAGTGAAGAGGCACTAAAGAGCCCCTTGATGAAAGTGAAAGAGGAGAGTGAAAACACTATTAAAATTTAACATTCAAAAATGAAGATCATGGCATCTGCTCCCATCACTTTATGGCAGATAGATGGGAAAACAATGGAAACAATGACAGATTTTCAGTTCAGTTCAGTCACTCGATCGTGTCTGACTTTGCAACCCCATGAATTGCAGCATGCCAGGCTTCCCTGTCCATCACCAACTCCCTCAGTTCACTCAAACTCATGTCCATCGAGTTGATGATGCCACCCAGCCGTCTCATCCTCTGTCATCCCCTTCTCCTCCTGGCCCTAATCCCTCCCAGCATCAGAGTCTTTTCCAATGAGTCAACTCTTTGCATGAGGTGGCCAAAGTACTGGAGTTTCAGCTTTAGCATCATTCCTTCCAAAGAACACCCAGGACAGATCTCCTTTAGAATGGACTGGTTGGATCTCCTTACAGTCCAAGGAACTCTCAAGAGTCTTCTCCAACACCACAGTTCAAAAGCATCAATTCTTCGGTGCTCAGCTTTCTTCACAGTCCAACTCTCACATCCATACATGACTACTGGAAAAACCATAGCCTTGACTAGATGGACCTTTGTTGACAAAGTAACATCTCTGCTTTTGAATATGCTATCTAGGTATGACAGACTTTATTTCTCCAAAATCACCATGGACAATGACTGCAACCATGAAATTAAAAGACTTTTGCTCCTTTGAAGGGAAGCTATGACAAACCTAGACAGGATGTTAAAAAGCAGAGATATTACTTTGCTGTCAAACGTCTAAATAGTCAAAGCTATGGTTTTTCCAGAAGTCATGTATGGATGTGAGAGTTGGACAACAAAAAGGGCTGAGAGCCAAAGAATTAATGCTTTGGATTGTGGTATTACAGAAGACTTTACAGTCCCTTGGACTGCAAGGAGATCAAACCAGTCAGTCCTAAAAGAAAGTGAAAGTTGCTCAGTTGTGTCTGACTCTTTACAACCCCACGGACTATAGCGTCCATGGAATTCTCTGGGCCAGAATACTGGAATGGGTAGCCTTTCCCTTCTCCAGGGGATCTTTCCAACCAAGGGATCAAGCCCAGGTCTCCTGCAGTGCAGGTGGATTCTTTACCAGCTGAGCCAAAAGGGAAGCCCAAGAATACTAAAGTGGATATCCTATCCCTTCTCCAGAGAATCTTCCCAACCCAGGAATCAAACCAGGGTTTCCTGCATTGCAGGTGGATTCTTTACCAACTGAGATATCAGGAAAGCCCAATCCTAAAGGAAATCAATCCTGAATATTCATTGGAAGGACTGATGCTGAAGCTGAAACTCCAATACTTTGGCCACCTGATGCAAAGAGCTGACTCATTTGAAAAGACCCTGATGCTGGGAAAGATTGAAAGCAGGAGGAGACGGGGAGAACAGAAGATGAGATGGTTGGGTGGCATCACTGACTCAATGAACATGAGTTTGAGCAAACTTCGGGAGATTGTTGACAGGAAAGTCTGGTACCCTGCAGTCCATGGGGTTTCAAAGAGTCAGACACAACTAAGCAACTGAACAACACTTCGCTGAGAAAGATCCATCTAGTCAAAGCTATGGTTTTTCCAATAGTCACGTACGGATGTGAGAGCTGGACCATAAAGAAGGCTGAGTGCCAAAGAATTGATGCTTTTGAACTATGGGGCTGTAGAAGACTCCTGAGAGTCCTGTGGACTGCAAGGAGATCAAATCAGTCAATCCTAAAGGAAATATCCCTGAATATTCATTGGAAGGAATATTCTAACAACAACATTGCATTAGACACTTAATTGATTATATATTTCTTATCACCCATGTATGACACCAATGAACCTCACAGATCTTGTGAGGTCTTTAATTTCTTAACCCCAGGGATTATTTTTTTCATTATTATTAAGATAACATTCTAACTGTATCCAAGGAAATATGCTAAACTTTTCTACATTTTTTGCCTTAATGTGACCAGTTTGATTTTTCATATACTCTTCCATATTTTGTCCATATGTATACATTTTCTTATGTATCATAGTGAGTCTTAATGTTATATTCTCATTTTTTCATTTAATATTGCAATATAGGAACTTCTGTGAAATATGCCTTACAGGCTTAAATTTAAGAGAAACTCCCTTTGCAAAAACAAATAAAATAAGCCATAAAAATAGTAAAGATGTGATAACATTGAAAGCTCATGACACAAAACTGAAAATGAACACTATCATCTATTACAAAACAATTTGGACCAAACTCAAATTAAGATACAGAATTTATAATGAGGAAGGATTCAGTCCATGAGCTATAGATGCAAAGTATAGTCATCATTTGTATGGTAGGAAAAGAGTAAATTTAAAAATTTCTAAAATGAACAATATATATTATTGGTATATTTTGTTTTTATCACTCAGTGTAGAAGATAATTCAGTGGGAAAAATGAGTGACTATAGAATTATTAATTAATTATTAAGTAATATAATTATTAATAGAATCTGTAAGGGTGACTCAGTAGATCTTAAAAAGAAAATATCCATCTTTTCCTCAAATGCCACAAAGAAAATGACAATATATTTCCCCAAAGAAGCAAGAGTACAAATTAGGTTTTCTGAACACAAGCAATAAAAGATTTGAAAGTTAAAGTTTTTGTCTACTAACTAAACTCTTTCATAAATAAAGTAAAAATAAATAGGAATACTAAAAAATGCAATAATACTACACTTAAGAGTCTATGAACTCTAGCAAAAGCTATGAGAAGGCAATGGCACCCCTCTCCAGCACTCTTGCCTGGAAAATCCCATGGACAGAGGAGCCTGGTAGGCTGCAGTCCATGGGACCGCAAAGAGTCGGACACAACTGAACGACTTCACCTTCATTTTTTACTTTCATGCATTGGAAAAGGAAATGGCAACCCACTCCAGTGTTCTTGCTTGGAGAATCCCAGAGACGGGGGAGCCTGGTGGCTGCCGTCTATGGGGTCTCACAGAGTTGGACACGACTGAAGCGACTTAGAAGCAGCAGCAGCAGCAGCAGCCAAAGATATACTCAGTGAACACTTCATAACAAACAAAAACTTTAAAATTTAAAGTGACTTTAGAACTAAATTTTAGAATTTAGAATAAGATAATAAATTAATCCAAAAAATCAAAAGGAGGGAATTTTTAAAAAGTAGAAATAATTTAGGATAAGTTAGAAAAAAAGAAAATTTATAAACAATTCCAAGAGCAGCTTCTTTGGCAGAAGTGAGGATGTGGGGATAGGGTTAGGGAGGTACAGAAGGTCAGGGGAGCCAGGAAAAATGAAATAGATAAATAACTAGACTAATTTGAAAATGTAGAGACAAATAACGCACAAAATGAGAAATAATACATGACAAAAAGAAATCAAATACCAAATAAATTAAAATAATTGCATATAGTAAAAAAAAAAAAGACTATCTTCACTATTCTGTGAATGACATGAACATTTTTTAAGCAAGATAAAAGGAAATGAATTGACTTTAATAGATAAACATATCTGAAGAGGAAGAAAAATGGGAAGAAATAAAGAACATTGTTTTTATTTTTTTTTGTTTTTTTTTTAAATTTTTTTTTTAACTTTATTTTGCTTTACAATACTGTATTTGTTTTGCCATACATTGCCATGAATCTGCCACGGGTGTACATGAGTTCCCAATTCTGAATCCCCCTCCCACCTCCCTCCCCATATCATCTCTCTGGATCATCCCCGTGCACCAGCCCCAAGCCTTCTGTATCCTGTATTGAAAATAGACTGGCGATTTGTTTCTTACCGGATAGTATACATGTTACAATGTCATTCTCCCGAATCATCCCACCCTCTCCCTCTCCCACAGAGTCCAAAAGTCCATTCTATACATCTGTGTCTCTTTTGCTGTCTCGCATACAGGATTATCATTACCATCTTTCTAAATTCCATATATATGTGTTAGTATACTGTATTGGTATTTTTCTTTCTGGCTTACTTCACTATGTATAATAGGCTCCAGTTTCATCTACCTTATTAGAACTGATTCAAATGTATTCTTTTTAATGGCTGAGTAATACTCCATTGTGTATATGTACCACAGCTTTCCTATCCATTCATCTGCTGATGGACATCTAGGTTGCTTCCATGTCCTGGCTATTATAAACAGCACTGCGATGAACATTGGGGTACACATGTCTCTTTCAATTCTGGTTTCCTCGGTGTGTATGCCCAGCAGTGGGATTGCTGGATCATAAGGCAGTTCTATTTGTAGTATTTTAAGAAATCTCCACACTGTTCTCCATAGTGGCTGTACTAGTTTGCATTCCCACCAACAGTGTGAGAGGGTTCCCTTTTCTCCACACCCTTTCCAGCATTTATTGCTTGTAGACTTTTGGATCGCTGCCATTCTGACTGGTGTGAAATGGTACCTCATTGTGGTTTTGATTTGCATTTCTCTGATAATGAGTGATGTTGAGCACCTTTTCATGTGTTTGTTAGCCATCCGTGTGTCTTCTTTAGAGAAACGTCTATTTAGTTCTTTGGCCCATTTTTTGATTGAGTCGTTTATTTTTCTGGAGTTGATCTGCATAAGTTGCTTGTATATTTTGAGATTAGCTGTTTGTCAGTTGCTTCATTTGCTATTATTTTCTCCCATTCCGAAGGCTGTCTTTTCACCTTGCTTATAGATTCCTTTGTTGTGCAGAAGCTTTTAATTTTAATTAGGTCCCATTTGTTTATTTTTGCTTTTATTTCCAGAATTCTGGGAGGTGGATCATAGAGGATCTTGCTGTGATTTATGTCAGAGTGTTTTGTCTATGTTCTCCTCTAGAAGTTTTATAGTTTCTGGTCTTACATTTAGATCTTTAATGCATTTTTAGTTTATTTTTGTGTATGGTGTTAGAAAGTGATCTAGTTTCATTCTTTTACAAGTGGTTGACCAGTTTTCCCAGCACCACTTGTTAGAGAGATTGTCTTTAATCCATTGTATATTCTTGCCTCCATTGTCAAAGATAAGGTGTCCATATGTGTGTGGATTTATCTCTGGGCTTTCTGTTTTGTTCCATTGATCTATATTTCTGTCTTTGTGCCAGTACCATACTGTCTTGATGACTGTGGCTTTGTAGTAGAACCTGAAGTCAGGCAGGTTGATTCCTCCAGTTCCATTCTTTCTCAAGATTGCTTTGGCTATTCGAGGGTTTTTGTATTTCCATACAAATCTTGAAATTATTTGTTCTAGCTCTGTGAAAAATACCGCTGGTAGCTTGATAGGGATTGCATTGAATCTGTAGATTGCTTTGGGTAGTATACTCATTTTCACTATACTGATTCTTCTGATCCATGACCATGGTATATTTCTCTATTAGTGTCCTCTTTGATTTCTTTCATCAGTGTTTTATAGTTTTCTATATATAGGTCTTTAGTTTCTTTAGGTAGATATATTCCTGAGTATTTTATTCTTTTTGTTGCAATGGTGAATGGAATTGTTTCCTTAATTTCTTTTTCTACTTTCTCATTATTAGTGTATAAGAATGCAAGGGATTTCTGTGTGTTGATTTTATATCCTGCAACTTTACTATATTCATTGATTAGCTCTAGTAATTATCTGGTGGAGTCTTTAGGGTTTTCTATGTAGAGGATCATGTCATCTGCAAACAGTGAAAGTTTTACTTCTTCTTTTCCAATTTGGATTCCTTTTATTTCTTTTTCTGCTCTGATTGCTGTGGCCAAAACTTCCAGAACTATGTTGAATAGTAGCGGTGAAAGTGGGCACCCTTGTCTTTTGCCTGACTTTAGGGGAAATGCTTTCAATTTTTCACCATTGAGGATAATGTTTGCTGTGGGTTTGTCATAGATAGCTTTGATTATGTTGAGGTATGTTCCTTCTATTCCTGCTTTCTGGAGAGTTTTTATCATAAATGGATGTTGAATTTTGTCAAAGGCCTTCTCTGCATCTATTGAGATAATCATATGGTTTTTATTTTTCAATTTGTTAATGTGGTGAATTACATTGATTCATTTGCGGATATTGAAGAATCCTTGCATCCCTGGGATAAAGCCACTTGGTCATGGTGTATGATCTTTTTAATGTGTTGTTGGATTCTGATTGCTAGAATTTTGTTGAGGATTTTTGCATCTATGTTCATCTGTGATATTGGCCTGTAGTTTTCTTTTTTTGTGGCATCTTTGTCAGGTTTTGGTATTAGGGTGATGGTGGCCTCATAAAATGAGTTTGGAAGTTTACCTTCCTCTGCAATTTTCTGGAAGAGTTTGAGGAGGATAGGTGTTAGCTCTTCTCGAAATTTTTGGTAGAATTCAGCTGTGAAGCCGTCTGGACCTGGGCTTTTGTTTGCTGGAAGATTTCTGATTACAGTTTCAATTTCCATGCTTGTGATGGGTCTGTTAAGATTTTCTATTTCTTCCTGGTTCAGTTTTGGAAAATTGTACTTTTCTAAGAATTTGTCCATTTCTTCCACGTTGTCCATTTTATTGGCATATAATTGCTGATAGTAGTCTCTTATGATCCTTTGTATTTCTGTGTTGTCTGTTGTGATCTCTCCATTTTCATTTCTAATTTTATTTATTTGATTTTTCTCCCTTTGTTTCTTGATGAGTCTGGCTAATGGTTTGTCAATTTTACTTATCCTTTCAAAGAACCAGCTTTTGGCTTTGTTGATTTTTGCTATGGTCTCTTTTGTTTCTTTTGCATTGATTTCTGCCCTAATTTTTAAGATTTCTTTCCTTCTACTAACACTGGGGTTCTCCATTTCTTCCTTTTCTATTGCTTTAGGTGTAGAGTTAGGTTATTTATTTGACTTTTTTCTTGTTTCTTGATGTATGACTGTATTGCTATGAACTTTTCTCTTAGCACTGCTTTTATAGTGTCCCACAGGTTTTGGATTGTTGTGTTTTCATTTTCATTCATTTCTATGCATATTTTGATTTCTTTTTTGATTTCTTCTGTGATTTGTTGGTTATTCAGAAGAGTGTTATCCAGCCTCCATATGTTGGAATTTTTAATAGTTTTTCTCCTGTAATTGAGATCTAATCTTAATGCATTATGGTCAGAAAAGATGCTTGGAATTATTTCAATTTTTTTGAATTTATCAAGGTTAGGTTTATGGCCCAGGATGTGATCTATTCTGGAGAAGATTCCGTGAGCACTTGAGAAAAAGGTGAAATTCATTGTTTTGGAGTGAAATGTCCTATAGATATCAATTAGGTCTAACTGGTCTATTGTATCATTTAAAGTTTGTGTTTCTTCGTTAATTTTCTGTTTAGTTGATCTGTCCATAGGTGTGAGTGGGGTATTAAAGTCTCCCACTATTATTGTGTTATTGTTAATTTCCCGTTTCATACTTGTTAGCATTTGTCTTACATATTGCGGTGCTCCTATGTTGGGTGCATATATATATATTTATAACTGTTATATCTTCTTCTTGGATTGATCCTTTGATCATTATGTAGTGGCCTTCTTCGTCTCTTTTCACAGCCTTTGTTTTAAAGTCTATTTTATCGGAGATGAGTATTGCTACTCCTGCTTTCTTTTGGTCTCTATTTGTGTGGAATATCTTTTTCCAGCCCTTCACTTTCAGTCTGTATGTGTCCCTTGCTTTGAGGTGGGAGAACTTTGTTTTTAAAAGCTTACTCTTGTTGGGAAATCAGGATAGCTATATACAAAAGAATAAAACCAGACCCCTTATCTCATATCACACAGAAAATTAACTCAAAATGGATTAAAGATTTGAATGTGAGATCTGAAACTATGAAAATCCTGGAAGAAGGCATACAGGATAAACTCCTTGACATTAGTCTTGAAATGATCGTGGGGGGGGGGGGGAGGGGAGTGGAGTTTGACACCAAAAACTAAGGCATAAAAAAGGCATAAAAGCAAAAATAAGCTAGAACTACATCCAACTAAAAAGCTTCTGCACAGCAATGGAAACCCTCATCAAAATGAAGAGGCAACATACAGAATGGGATAAAATATTTGCAAATCATATGTCAGCCAAACAGTTAATATCTAAAACATATAAACTTGCAAAACTCAGTAACAATAAAAATAAAAATGAAAAACCTGATCTTAACTGGGCATAGGAAATGAATAGACAGTTTTCTGAAGAACACATGTAGGTGACTGACAGACACATGAAAAGATGCTCAGTATCACTAATCATCAGGGAAATGTAAATCAAAACCACAATAAGATATCATCTCACACTTGTTAGAATAGCTTTCATCAAAACACGAGAAGTAAGTTGTCAGTGAGGATGTGAAGGAAAGGGAACCCTTGTTCATTGCTAGTGGGAATATAATTTGTTGCAACCACTATGAAAAGTAATATGGAAGATTCTCAACAAATAAAAATAGAACCACCACATGACCCAGCACTTCCGCTTCTAGGTATATATCCAAAGGAAAGGAAGTCACTATCTCAAAGAGATATCTGCACCCAATGTTAACTGCATCATTGTTTACAATAGTTAAGATATGCAAACAACCCAAGTGTCTGTCAATGGATAAATGGATAAAGAAAATCTGATACCTATATAATATATAGCATGCATATTTATATTTGAATATTATTCAGCTATGAAAAAGAAGAAAATCCTGGCGTTTGCAACATTTGTAGACCATAAGGGCAATATGCAAAATGAAATAGGTCAGACAGAGAGAGACAAATATTGTCTGAGCTCACTTATATGTGAAATCTAAAAAAGCCAATGCATAAAACACAAAACAGATTTGTGGTTGCCAGAGGCAGGTAAGAAAGGGTGAGAGAAACGAGTGAAGGTAGTCAAAAGGTACAAATTTTCAGTGAAAAATAAGTGCTAGGGATGTACAACATGGTAAATATAGCTAACAATGCTCTATTGTATTTTCAAAAGTTGCTTACAGTGGACATCTTAAAAGTTCTCATCACAAGGAAAAAAAATTGTAAGTATGTGAGGTTATAGATGTTAACTCACCATACTGTGGTAATCATTTTACAATAAGTACATTTATAAAATCATTATGTTGTACACCTTACAATTGACATGATTCATGTCAATTATATCTCAAAACTGGAAAAATTACTCTTAAGCACTCAGGCAAGATATTTTATGAATGAATCTTTATAAAACTTAAATAGATAATCTCACACTTTCCCTGTAGTTCCCCAAAATACTTAATATAAAATCTAAAGCACACTAATGAAAATAAACTATTTAGCACAGAAAAATAAAACTACAATGCTACTCAGTTATTAATAGAAATGTTAATTTTCATATATATGTATATATATTCTTAAAAGAATAACACTTTATTACCAGTGTGGTTAATTCCAAAATGTCAATGATAACCCTATATTAGGACACTATGACAGAGATGACCACTAAAATTTCTAATTCAATCATGGTTTATATTTATTGATAGAAATTAGCTGCCTAAACTGGGACTATATTTCCCAACCATCCTTGCAATTAGATGTTGCCGTATGATGGAGAGTGAAAAAGTTGGCTTAAAACTCAACATTCAGAAACTAAGATCATGGCATCCAGTCCATTCACTTCATGGCAAATAGATGGGGAAACAATGGAAATGGTGACAGATTTTATTTGGGGGGGCTCCCAAATCACTGCAGATGGTGACTGCAGCCATGAAATTTAAAGATACTTGCTCCTTAGAAGAAAAGCTATGTCCCCTAGACAGCATATTGAAAAGCAGAGATATTATTTTGCCAACAAATGTCTGTCTAGTCAAAGCTATGTTTTTCCCAGTAGTCATGGATGGACATGAGAGTTGGACTGTAAAGAAAGCTGAGTGCCAAAGAATGGATGCTTTTGAACTGTTGGAGAAGTGTTGGAGAAGACTCTTGAGAGTCCCTTGGACTGTAAGGAGATCCAACCAGTCCATCCTAAAGGAAGGCAGTCCTGAATATTCATTGGAAGGACTAATGCTGAAGCTGAAACTCCAATACTTTGGCCATCTGATGTGAAGAACTCACTCATTTGAAAAGACCCTGATGCTGGGAAATATTGAAGGTGGGAAGAGAAGGGGATGACAGAGGATGAGATGGTTGGATAGCATTACTGACTCTATGGACATGCATTTGAGCAAGCTCCGGGAGTTGGTGATAGACAGGGAAGCATGGCATCCACGGGGTCACAAAAAGTCAGACACAACTGAGTGACTGAACTGAACTGAACTGAATTGATATGATGGAATGTTAACCAATGGAATATGAACAAAAGTGCTTTGTGCCACTCAGGTACCTCTTATAAATTACTGTTCCATACTCTCATTCCTTCCCAGTTGGGTAGTTGGACTAGGAACAATTCTAGAACCTAGGAAGCTATATATTATGATGATGGTAAAGCATTTGTCAATCTGAGTCTCTGAATAAGTGGAAGAGGACTGCCTTAATTCATTCATCCCTCTAATTCTATCCATAAAAAACTTTTATTTGAACTATTATACTCTTTGATTCTATTTCTTGCAGAAGTTATCCTACTCTAACCAATAATATATTAATAGAAGTCACATAGATGACAAGCAAAAAGACACAAGTGAAATAAATTCTTATATAAAGTATACAAGAATAAAGTATAAATAAAGTATAAAAATAAATTCTTGTAGAAGCATTTGATAAAATTCAAATTGTAATCTTTGGCTCAGCTCTCTCTGGCTGCTGCTGCTAAGCTGCTTCAGTCGCAGCCGACTCTGTGCAACCCCAGAGACGGCAGCCCACCAGGCTCCCCCATCCCTGGGATTCTCCAGGTAAGAACACTGGAGTGGGTTGCCATTTTCTTCTCCAATGCAGGAAAGTGAAAAGTGAAAGTGAAGTCACTCAGTCATGTCCGACTCTTAGCGACCCCATGGCCTACAGCCTACCAGGCTTCTCTGTCCATGGGATATTCCAGGCAATAGTACTGGAGTGGAGTGCCATTGCCCTCTCCATGCTCTCTCTAGGGTATAACAGATTCCCTGACTTTCTTCCAGTTTGGTTGTTCATTCTTATATTTCTAAATCTTCTGATGAGTTCTCCTTTTCTGCTTAAGCCAACTTGACCTAGCTTCTGTCTGTTGATACCATGGCCCAACTAATAGAAAAGCGAAAAAAAAAAAAAAGTTTAAAAAATAATTTTCATTTTCTACTAGGCAAGTAGAATACCTTCCTTATTTAAAATAAAAAGAGTTATTTGCTCAGTTGTGTCCAACTTTTTTGTGACCCCCATGGACTGTAGCCCACCAGGCTCCTCTGCTCACAGAATTCTCCAGGCAAGAATACTGAAGCCTGTTACCATTTCCTTCTCGTGAGGATCTTCCCAACCCAGGGGACCTGGGTCTCCTGCATTGCAAGCAGATTCTTTACTGTCTGAGTCACCTGGGAAACCTAAACCAAAAAGAGGACAGGGTAAATCTGTTAGTTTCCCAGTTCTTTCAAGAAGGTCCTGTCAAAATTCTGCCTTCAAATCGAAAATGTCACCTCTTCTATTACCCAGCAGCAAGAAATGGGTTTTGGCGATCAATCTGCAAATGATGGTCTCACGCAGTAACTCATCCAATAAGACCAGTAAATGAACCAAGCATCATCTCTTTCAAGTGAAAGAATCCAGAGCACTGGCAACATTTTTAAGGCAGAAAATATAACTTTTTATTATCTAGGCTTCCTGTGCTATTACTTAATATACTCTCTTTCATAGACAAAAAATTTTCTGGTTAAAACTGTAAATTGATTCATAGTTATTAACTTACATAAAAGCCATTATGAGTTCACAGTAGCATTCTTCATAGAAATAATTTCTGTTTTAGGAATTACAAAACTTGCAAAGAAGCAAACTCCATTCTATTCTTACAGAATGATCCCTAACTGGAAGTTTTTACAAGCAAGAATATTACACGTGCTACTGAGAGATAGTTACCGTTTATATTATTAAGAATATGCTGTTACCATGACCACCTCTTTTGCTATAAATAGTTTTAATTGCTTTTAAGGAAGCATGTGCTTTCCCTTATAGATTACAGTTGTTCTCTGACTTGATGTGATTTCTGTATTAATCAGGCACTTTTGAAAACACACAACAGAAGCCCATCTCCAAAGAATTTAAGGAGAAAAAGGGGAGGAGAATATTTATATTAACTAATGTAACTAAGAAGTCCAGGAGATTATAAAGCCTAAGCTAAATTCAATCCAAAGACTAAAATGTCTTCATTTTTAGATAAATTTTCCTCATTTGGTGGCAAAATGGCAACTGTCAATTCAAGGTTTACATGACATTTAGCCTAAAGATGTCACTGAAAAGTTCTTTCTTGAATGTTCCAATCAACGTCCTGGGTCTTGAAAGTGAAAATGAAAGTTGCTCAGTTGTGTTGACTCTGTGACCCCATGGATTGTAGCTCGCCAGGCTCCTCTGTTCATGGGATTCTCCAGGCAAGAATATGGAAGTGGATTGCCATGCCCTTCTCTAGGAGATCTTCCCAACCCAGGGACTGAACCTGCATCTCATGTCTCCTGCACTGACAGGCGGGTTGTTTACCACTACCACCACTTGGGTCTTGAGGTCACCCTGAAACCAGCCACTATAGTGAACAGATACACTGTATTGATTAGTTTAGTCTCATGATCAACTCTGTGGTCGGCCTTCAGCAACAAAATATGTAAAAATGTATTTTCCATGAGAAAGAGGATTCAGTCAGCAGAAAGGAGTGATGATGAGGTACCAGTGTTTTCGGGGATAAAATTTTGGCTCCCATGATCCACAACAGTTAATTCTATTTTAGTTAACATTATGACTATTAAGGAAAAAGTACTGTTTCTACTTACATTAAGAAGTCATGTCTGAAACTTAAAATCCATGTTTTGCCTCCAGTAAAATGTCAAGATCTGCTCTCTACAGGGCTAACTCACGTTCATAGGGACATACTTCTTTTAGTAATGAACTGAACTTTTAGTTATGGTTATGCATCAAATTATCTTCTAAAATTCCCTTTGACCAATTAACTCCTATTAGAGGAGTTTGTGCCTGATGGGGAATTACCGGGTTGGCTGGGGTTAGGTCGTCAGTAGTCTTTTTTCTTTTTTTCCTGTTCAAAGTTTTCTGGACAATGAATGAAAAAAACTACGATCACTACTCCATTAATACCAGCACTCAAACCATTGAGCTAATCAGTCCAGAAAGTCAGCAATAATTATGATTCAAACTGACTGAAGGAGGATACAATGATGGAAGGAAGGATAGAGGGAAGGAATGAATGAAGGCAGGAAGGAAGGAAAGGAAAGGGAAGGGAAGGAGGAATAAAAATGAATGAGTATCAAGCTATGTGTCAGATTACATCAGGAGTGCAAGAAATGTCACATTTAAATTTGTTTTCAATCAACCTAATGTGGACTTTGGTCCCCAGTTTACTGGGTTGAAGACTAATCTACCCAGTTATTGTTGGAACATTCCCCATCCATTACTCCAAAGTTGTGTAAATCACTGGGATTCACTAAGACTAAGCACTATAATAGCACCAAGACTTTGGGGAGGCTCAGCAGATCTTCAGTCACCCATCCATACTGGTACCCTCTCAGTTGCTGCTAAGTCGCCTCAGTCGTGTTCGATTCTGTGCGACCCCATAGACAGAAGCCCACCAAGCTCCCCCGTCCCTGGGATTCTCAAGGCAAGAACACTGGAGTGGGTTGCCATTTCCTTCTCCAATGCATAAAAGTGAAGTGAAAGTGAAGTCACTCAGTCATGTCCGACTTTTAGCGACCCCATGGACTGCAGCCCACCAGGCTTCTCTGTCCATGGGATTTTCCAGGCAAAAGTACTGGAGTGGGGTGCCATTGCCTTCTCCAAGTACCCTCTCAGACATCAATAATTATCCCAGACACATGGTCACTTCAGAATAGGTGGCTCTGTTGCCTTCCTGTGAGACTTGAAGCATGTGACACTTAAGCAAGGTTGGGAGGCCTAGGAGATGGCAGTCATTTCCCTCTGCAGTCTTGCCATCTTCTCAAAGGCAATGAAATCCCTGAGCATAGATGCCTTCTCTTCTCTGGAGGCATAAAGTTTTCTGTCCTCCCAGTTTCTCAGTAGCCCCGCTCCCTGCTCAGCTAACTTCTGACTCACATACCTGCTCCCAACTCTCTCCCTTCCAGGACACTAGTATCATCCCTCATGCATTTAAGATGGTAAAAATAAAGTTTAACAGAACAGAAGGAGCACGCCCCCATCTTCTTCTTTCCACACAATACATTACAAATATTCCAAGGATAAGAAATTACAAAGCATAGCTACTACCTTAAAAAGGGGCAAAGGGGAAAATTAAAGAGAAAAAAAAAATCGTACTTATTGCTAGATTATTCATCCCATTTCTTTAAAAGGGGATGGAAAGAAAGAAGAGGAAGAGACAGAAGCAAAAGTGTAGAAAGTGTAAGTAAATTCCCAAAATCCTTCTGCCAGTAAATGGTAGAATCTAGGTATTTTTATCCAGGGCCTTTTGCAAACCTATCCTAGCTTATCAGATCATTCAATTTGAAACATTTTTAAAAAAAACTAAGCTCAAAAATTAAAATTTACAATCAAATTTTTTTTTCTAGTTGTGCATTTCTTCAATTTTATTGATGATTGCTTTAGAAATAGCCTTGGGCTTTTCAGAAATATGTTCTATTTTTAGTCCTTGGTCATCTGTTACAATGTCTCTTAGAGCTGAAAGTTTCCAGTTACCATGGTATAGCTTAGGAATCAAAATGGGGGAAATACTAGAATACTAGTAAAAAACAGAAGAATCAAAAAATAAAATCCCTGAACTCCTGTCTCTTATAACCACTTGATAGCAAAGTAGGATTTGGGTGTTTTCTTTCATTTGTAATTGATGTCCCTGGCTGCCTTACTCACAAGACATCAGATCTCCCACAATTAAATCTGTAGTAACAATGAATCAATATGTGAAAGATCTACTTTTACTATATATGTTCAAAGATCTGGGAAAGTTCCCAGAGAGTACACAGGTTAGCTAAAGTCCAAATACTATGGGATGAGACAACTGTGCTGTCTAAAATCGCTAAGCAACAAACTTAAGACAATCTCTATTATCTTAAGTTTATTCTTTAGAATAAACTTTAAAACAGTGGGCTTGCCTGGTGACCACAAGCACTAAATCCTAGAATCCTTAGAATTTTTCTGAAGTCCTAAGAGCAATGGATTTAAGCAGAGAATAACAACCCTAGAGGAGAAATTAGAGATGTTTATAGAGCCTTAGACAATATATTCTCTGCAAAATAAATGATAATGGCTTTTGTTCCAAATATTATTACAGAAATTCAATAGAATCACATCATTTATGCATTTAATTTACTGGAATTGGATGTAGGAAAAAATAATATATTTTAAAGTTAGTTGTTGGTTTTTAAAAAATCAAAGAAGCCAGATTCTGCTGGTAACAATAGAGGATTTTTCAATGTCATTTTGGTCTTACTCAATTTCTGCCATAATCCTAAATTTTAACCCTCATCCCCACATGATAAGATATTGCTGAGTATTGTAGAACTGAAACTGATCACTGGCTGTGAGGAGAGAGGAAGTTAGAAGTCCTGCATTCCAGATCACTCTCTCAGGTGACTCTGTATGAGGCACACAACCACAAGTGAGAGGAATCATCTCTCCTCTGCAAAGTCAGTGTATTCTTACCATCACAGTAAGGTTATTATCAAAATCAAATTACGTAAGTATAACAGTATTTGGTAAAATGTTAAAACATTTAAATTCAAGATATGTTATCATTATTTACATATTGGTTACATGTTATTCTTACTTTGATTTTTCTTTTTCTTTTTTTTTTTTTTACTTTATTTTACTTTACAATACTATATTGGTTTTGCCATACATTGACATGAATCCACCATGGGTGTACATGCGTTCCCAAACATGAACCCCCCTCCCACCTCCCTCCCCATAACATCTCTCTGGGTCATCCCCGTGCACCAGCCCCAAGCATGCTGTATCCTGCGTCGGACATAGACTGGCGATTCGATTCTTACATGATAGTATACATGTTACAATGTATACTATCTCCCAAATCATCCCACCCTCTCCCTCTGAGTCCAAAAGTCCGTTATACACATCTGTGTCTTTTTCACTGTCTTGCATACAGGGTCGTCATTGCTATCTTTCTAAATTCCATATATATGTGTTAGTATACTGTATTGGTGTTTTTCTTTCTGGCTTACTTCACTCTGTATAATCGGCTCCAGTTTCATCCATCTCATCAGAACTGATTCAAATATACTCTTTTTAACAGCTGAGTAATACTCCATTGTGTATAGGTACCACTGCTTTCTTATCCATTCATCTGCTGATGGACATCTAGGTTGTTTCCATGTCCTGGCTATTATAAACAGTGCTGCGATGAACATTGGGGTACATGTGTCTCTTTCAATTCTGGTTTCCTCAGTGTGTATGCCCAGCAGTGGGATTGCTGGGTCATAAGGCAGTTCTATTTGCAATTTTTTAAGGAATCTCCACACTGTTCTCCATAGTGGCTGTACTAGTTTGCATTCCCACCAACAGTGTAGGAGGGTTCCCTTTTCTCCACACCCTCTCCAGCATTTATTGCTTGCAGATTTTTGGATCACAGCCATTCTGACTGGTGTGAAGTGGTACCTCATTGTGGTTTTGATTTGCATTTCTCTAATAATGAGTGATGTTGAGCATCTTTTCATGTGTTTGTTAGCCATCCATATGTCTTCTTTGCAGAAATGTCTATTTAGTTCTTTGGCCCATTTTTTGATTGGGTCATTTATTTTTCTGGAATTGAGCTGCATAAGTTGCTTGTATATTTTTGAGATTAGTTGTTTGTCAGTTGCTTCATTTGCTATTATTTTCTCCCATTCAGAAGGCTATCTTTTCACCTTGCTTATAGTTTCCTTTGTTGTGCAGAAGCTTTTAATTTTAATTAGATGCCATTTGTTTATTTTTGCTTTTATTTCCAGTATTCTGGGAGGTGGATCATAGAGGATCCTGCTGTGATTTATGTCGGAGAGTGTTTTGCCTATGTTCTCCTCTAGGAGTTTTATAGTTTCTGGTCTTACATTTAGATCTTTAATCCATTTTGAGTTTATTTTTGTGTGTGGTGTTAGAAAGTGATCTAGTTTCATTCTTTTACAAGTGGTTGACCAGTTTTCCCAGCACCACTTGTTTTTTTTTTTCTTTTTTTTTTTTTTTCCAGCACCACTTGTTAAAGAGATTGTCTTTACTCCATTGTATATTCTTGCCTCCTTTGTCAAAGATAAGGTGTCCATATGTGTGTGGATTTATCTCTGGGCTTTCTATTTTGTTCCGTTGATCTATATTTCTGTCTTTGTGCCAGTACCATACTGTCTTGATGACTGTGGCTTTGTAGTAGAGCCTGAAGTCAGGCAAGTATATTCCCCCAGTTCCATTCTTCTTTCTCAAGATTGCTTTGGCTATTCGAGGGTTTTTGTATTTCCATACAAATCTTGAAATTATTTGTTCTAGTTCTGTAAAAAATATGGCTGGTAGCTTGATAGGGATTTTTAATTCAGTTTTAATTTCTTTTTGGCTTTATTTTCTTTTTGCTTTTTAAATATTTTTTATGTTTTTTAAAGTGTTTAAATTGCATTTATTTTTTTCAATTATTATTTTTACCCTTATCACAATCAGGTCCCTGGCTTGAAGATTTATCTTGGAAGAGTTTGTGAAAATCAAATTTAATACAATCCACATTTATTGCAATCAGTTCAAAAGGGCGATTGCAATCCTGC
Source organism: Ovis canadensis (assembly GCF_042477335.2). NCBI lineage: Eukaryota > Metazoa > Chordata > Mammalia > Artiodactyla > Bovidae > Ovis > Ovis canadensis. The sequence continues at coordinate 67,861,326 of NC_091259.1, forward strand.
AGTTTAGCACCCTCAACCGAGTTCAGAGGAGGCTGCTATCAGCACCTACTATGAGGCTCTTTCGGAGAAGGCAATGGCAACCCACTCCAGTACTCTTGCCTGGACTATCCGATGGGTGGAGGAGCTTGGTAGGCTGCAGTCCATGAGGTCGCTAAGAATCGGACACGACTGAAAGACTTCACTTTCACTTTTCACTTTCATGCATTGGAGAAGGAAATGGCAACCCACTCTAGTATTCTTGCCTAGAGAATCCCAGGGACGGGGGAGCCTGGTGGGCTGCCGTCTCTGGGGTCGCACAAAGTCGGCCATGACTGAAGCGACTTAGCAGCAGCAGCAGCATGAGACTCTTTTGGTATTATCGCCTATGTTTTCAGTTGAGTTTCCCTAAGTGCCTGCCACCTATTATTTAATTTTACTCCGTGAGAAAAGTATTTAAAGTAGACAACCCTCTTCTTTTCACAGATAATTTGCAGTAGGATAGTAAGTGGGACTTTGTTGTATTTAAATGAATTACCAGAACATAAATTTCTGAAAATAGTTCATAAGAATCCCTGTTAAGTGATGCAAAGCAAGAGCAGGCAAGATATCCCCCTCAAATTTTATTAGGAAGCAGTCTAACTGAATTGGATAACCACAGTGATCCATCTGAGGCCTCCTGAACCCCCATGCAACCTGGTGTCTCCCAAATTGTATAAGAACCGACCACAAGAATTACAAGGGTGTGAGACTGCAAGAAATCCATCTAAAGTTAAGTGCTGAGGCTTTCTCCTTAACTTTCCATGAGAGAGGGGACAGGTGTATACTCCTATGCCCAAAACAATTGTGTGTGCGTGCGCGTGTGTGCATGTGTGTGTGTACACGCAGGGCATAGAGTGTGGGGAAGCAGGGCTCTAATCAAACTACTAAGAGATTGGGCAAACCTGCTATAAAGGGAGCAAGGCATCTTCTGCCCAATTAAATACAGTATGATGACTGTTCTGCTCTCTGCCCCATCTGGACACGAGGGCAAGCAGGACTGCACAAGAGGGCAGAACAGAGACTAGGAGTGGCAGTCCAACAGCCTCTTCCTCTGCCACTGGATGGCAGGTGTATGTGGCTTTTCGCTGGGACAAGCGGACATTGCAGAAAGTACCTATTAAAAAGGCACCTTACCCAAACACCTTCCCCCCTGGCTCAGCTATAAGAATCCGCCTGCAATGCAGAAGATGTGGGTTCAGTCCCTGCGTTGAGATCTCCTGGAGAAAGAAATGGCAGCCCACTCCAGTATTCTTGCCTGGGAAATCCCCTGGATAGAGGAGCCTTGTGGCCTATAGTCCGTGGGGTCACAAAAGAGTCAGACACGACTTCGTGACTAAACAACAAAAACCTAGGCACTACTAGTTATAAACATAGTACCATTTGATATGTGTATATCACTTTCTTGTCTCTTTTTCTCACCATGAGAGCAGCACTTTTTATCTCCCAGTGCCTAGCACAGTGTACCAAAGTGAAAGTCACTCAGTTGTGTCTGAAATCTTTGCAACCCCATGGACTATACAGTCCATGGAATTCTCCAGGCCAGAATACTGGAGTTGGTAGCTCTTTCCTTCTCCAGGGGACCTTCCCAACCCAGGGACTGAACTCAGCTGTCCTGCATTGCAGGCAGGTTCTTTACCAGCTGAGCCACAAGGGAAACACGGTGTATGGTACAAGGTAATATTCAACCAGTTCTTTGTCTAATTAATTACCATATAGAAATTTGTTCCGGCCTCCCATGCTAGGCTCCATCTACTATAATCTTCTGGTCTTCCAACTTTCTACTGATACTTGACAGCACTGGCTTACCTATTCTTTCTGTATTTTAAAATTAGGACTTCTCTTTAATGTCTAGATTATCAAATCATAACAGAAATTGAGCTTGTTACATTACTGTTCTTATTCTATTTCTTAATGCTTCTTACTTTTTTTTCTTAAGCTTAGTAGTTGGCTCCAGACACAGAAAAGTTAGATTTATCAATTGATGTATATTGTAATGTATAAAACAAGCAATGGTCTGAGTCAATCAATCTTAAAATGCATTCCAACATTTGATTTCACACAATGTAACCCTGGCTTGCCAGGGAAAATACAGCAGACCTCATTTCTGGGAACTGTATTGGTTTCGTTTCAGTTGTTGCCTTGGAAGCTAGCCATAGGGTAACAAAAAAGCAAAAAGAAAAAAAAATCAAAGAAGTTCAATGCTTTAAAAACTTCGAAGTAACATTCTCAGTCACAGACGATCTCTATCCAACTGCTGGCAGCATGCAGATTTTGAAATAAAGCTATGCTGTTTTACTACATATCTTATTTTAAACATGAAAAGTACAGTCAATATATAGAATTGAGTGGAAACCATGAAAATGGACAGTCAGGTCCAAGCCTTGCAAAACTATAAACAAGGCTTCCTGAACTAACCACCCTCCAGTAACTGTTTTCCAAGTCCTCTCCAAAGTAAACAGGAGATATGGGTGAAAGTCAGGCTTTTGACAGTGATAACCTTCTGTGTATTAATTCCAGAGTTCCTTTCTCTGTACCTTGATTCTCCCCACATTAGGGTGAACACTCCTTTGTTTTCATCCTCTATGATGGAGTCTATAGTACCCAACTCAGATGTATAACAACACAAGAGAAGACTCTACACATGGACATCACCAGATGGTCAATACTGATATCAGGTTGATTATATTCTTTGCAGCCAAAGATGGAGAAGCTCTATACAATCAATAAAAACAAGACCAGGAACTGACTGTTGCTCAGATCATGAACACCTTATTGCCAAATTCAGGCTGAAATTGAAGAAAGTAGGGAAAACCACTAGACCATTCAGGTATGACCTAAATCAAATCCATTACAATTATACAGTGGAAGTAAGAAATAGATTCAAGGGATTAGATCTGAGGGACAGAGTGCCTGATGAACTATGGATGGAGGTTCGTGACATTGTACAGGAGACAGGGATCAAGACCATCCTCAAGAAAAAAAAAATGCAAAATATCAAAATGGCTGTCTGAGGAGGCCTTACAAATAATTGTGAAAAGAAAAGAAAAGGAGAAAAGCAAAGCAAAGGAGAAAAGGAAAGATATACCCATTTGAATGTAGAGTTCCAAAGAATAGCAAGGAGACATAAGAAAGCCTTCCTCAGCGATCAGTGCAAAGAAATAGAGGAAAAGAATAGAATGGGAAATACTAGAGATCTCTTCAAGAAAATTAGAGATACCAAGGGAACTTTTCATGCAAAGATGGTCTCAATAAAGGACAGAAATGGTAGGGACTTAACAGAAGCAGAAGATATTAAGAAGAGGTGGCAAGAATACACAGAACTGTACAAAAATGAGCTTCATGACCCAGATAATCACAATGGTGTGATCACTCACCTAGAGCCAGATATCCTGGAATACAAAGTCAAGTGGGTCTTAGGAAGTGTCACTATGAACAAAGCTAGTGGAGGTGATGGAATTCCACTGAGCTATTTCAAATCCTGAAAGATGATGCTGTGAAAGTACACTCAATATGCCAGCAAATTTGGAAAACTCAGCAGTGGCCACAGGACTGGAAAAGGTCAGTTTTCATTCCAATCCCAAAGAAGGGCAATGCCAAAGAATGCTCAAACTACCAAATAATTGCACTCATCTCACACACTAGCAAAGTAATTCTCAAAATTCTCCAAGACAGGCTTTAAAAGTAGACGAACTGTGAACTTTCAGATGTTCAAGCTGGTTTTAGAAAAGGCAGAGGAACCAGAGATACAAATTGCCAGCATCTGTTGGATTATTGGAAAAGCAAGAGAGTTCTAGAAAAACATCTATTTATTCTTTATTGACTATGCCAAAGCCTTTGACTCTATGGATCACCACAAACAGGAAAATTCTTAAAGAGATGGAAATGGCAGACCACCTGACCTTCCCCTTGAGAAACCTGTATGCAAGTTAAGAAGCAACAGTTTGAACTGGACATGGAACAACAGACTGGCTCCAAATAGGAAAAGGAGTACATCAAGGCTATATATTGTCATCCTGCTTATTTAACTTATATGCAGAGTACTCAAGAGAAACGCTGGGCTGGATGAAGCACAAGCTAGAATCAAGATTGCCAGGAGAAATATCAATAACCTAAGAAATGCAGATGACACTACCATTATGGCAGAAAGTGAAGAAGAACTAAAGAGCCTCTTGATGAAAGTGAAAGTGGAGAGTAAAAAGTTGACTTAAAGCTCAACATTCAGGAAACTAAGATCATGGCATCTGGTCCCATCACTTCATGGCAAATAAATGGGGAAACAGTGGAAACAGTGAGAGACTTTATTTTGGGGGGCTCCAAAATCACTGCAGATGGTGATTACAGTCATGAAATTAAAAGATGCTTACTCCTTGGAAGAAAAGTTATGACCAACCTAGACGACATATTAAAAAGGAAAGACATTATTTTGCCAACAAATGTCTGTCTACTCGAGGCTATGGATTTTCCAGTAGTCATGTATGGATGTGAGAGCTGGACCATAAAGAAAGCTGAGTGCCAAAGAATTGATGCTTTTGAACTGTGGTGTTGGAGAAGACTCTTGAGAGTCCCTTGGACTGCAAAGGTAACCAACCAGTCCATCCTAAAGGAAATCAGTCCTGAATATCCATTGGAAGGACTGATGTCAAAGCTGAAACTCCAATACTTTGGCTACTTGATGTGAAGAACTGACTCATTTGAAAAGACCCTGATGCTGGAAAAGATTGAAGGTGGGAGGAGAAGGGGATGACAGAGGATGAGATGGTTGGATGGCATCACCGATTCAATGGACATGAGTTTGAGTAAACTCCAGGAGTTGGTGATTGACAGGGAGGTCTGCCATTCTGCAGTCCCTGGGGTCACAAAGAGTTGGACATGACTGAGCAACTAAACTGAACTGAACAGATGTATAAATGTAATTATTTTTGCCTCATGTGTAGGAGGCACAAACTCAATCAATCCCAATAAACAGAACTGAAATATGTCCAATGGTAGCTTATTTCTTTCAAGATGGTCAAATTTCAGGTTTCTCCAATTCCCCCTTTCTCTTGGGGGTTGTCTAATTTCCTAGAGGAATTACTTACCTTCCTAAAATGAGTAGTCCATAATTCTGCTGCAATCCATAGCTGTTAGGTGCATTATCCACTTCAATGGATAGAGGCAATAATTTCACTTGAGAAAAATTTTCAGTCTCCCATCCCCATGCTTGCTGACTTGGGCCATGGCTCTGTTCTCATTGGCATCACTGAACTCTAATGTCCAGTGTACCCTTGGAGGTCTCCCCTTCTTCTCAGCCAGGAGGTCTTGACCCACAACAGACACATTGCAGGCATCTTGGTTCTCAACACTTCTGCGTTTCACACTTGCTCAGGCTGCTGCTGCTGCTGCTAAGTTACTTCAGTCGTGTCCGACTGTGCGACCCCATAGACGGCAGCCCACCAGGCTCCTCCGTCCCTGGGATTCTCAAGGCAAGAACACTGGAGTGGGTTGCCATTTCCTTCTCCAATGCATGAAAGTGAAAAGTGAAAGTGAAGTTACTCAGTCGTGTCCGACTCTTAGCGACCCCATGGACTGCAGCCCACCAGGCTCCCCTGTCCATGGGATTTTCCAGGCAAGAGTACTGGAGTGGGGTGCCATTGCCTTCTCCATACTTGCTCAGGCAGATGGGGACTTTTCCTGTTTCCCCTTCATTCATCAGTAGGCTGGATGCATTCTGTGTTCAGGATATCACAGTGCTTCCCCAGCTCTCTTTTCATTTTTCTCAATATGTATGCAAATATGCATTTATTTCCTGACATTCACCTGAGGATGTCATAACTTCTCAGGAAATTTCATTAAACAGGCTCAAAGTTCAGTTATGCTCAATTAGAAACAAAATGTAAGCATCCTTTTCCATTTGATTTTAACTTTGAGATGCTCGGGGTAGAGTTGCTTCTGGAGAAGATTTTATGATCCTCAGAGTGAGCCCATGATATTCTGCTTCTCTAATTAAATGAGTCTTCCTAATGACAGGATTTGATTAGTCACCATCTTTCACTATATTTATTTCATAAACTCAAATTGACTTTCCCTTCGAGCCAGTCTCTGTCAGCACCATTAGGTAGAGGGTTTGGCAATGGGCAGGCTCAGTTAATGCCCACTGGTGACAGGGAAACAAATGCTAATCTAAAATAAACTGTGAGTTTTGTTGTTTCCAACAAGGGAACAAAAATAGAAATGCACTTGGGGGAGGCTGACCTGCTAGGTGTCTGGAATACCTTTGTACTTCTAATAAAGCAAAGGGAAGGCATAGACATAATATGCAAAGAAGAATATTTGACTTTATTTTTCTTAAGAGGAGAGGCAGTTTAAAAATAGGTTCCTTCTTTATTTACTCTTTGTAAAATATTGTGTGTTTCTGAGGAAAGGGTTTCTTTTCCACATGAAAACTGGCATTCTCCTGCTCTGAAACTGCAGTTACAAAAATTCTGACATGAGAAAAACATTCTACTTCAGTCCATAATTGAGCTTTCTACATTATTTGAATCATCACAGAGTAGCTTGCAACTCTGTGGGTGCAAAAAAAAAAAAAAAAAGTTTGTTGACTAATGCTCCTGAAAAAAGACCACATAGTAATTATCTTCTCCTTTTTAAAAATGGAACGACGGTTACCCTTTGTTGATCCATAGCACTTACAGTTTAAAACATTCTGCACTCAACTTGGAAATGTGTTATAATTCTAGTGAGAAATAAAATGTACTAGTGTTCCTACATTATAGGTTTTAAAATGAGATATGGGGAGATTTCAAGTCCTACAAATATAATAAAAATTCATATTTATTGAACATCTAATATGTGCCAAGCACTGTTCTAAATATTTATCATACAAGCTCACTTAACCCACATCACAATTCTATGAGGTTAGTACTTTTATTAGCCCCATTACAGATGACCAAGCAGGAATAAAGTAGTTGAGGAAACTTGCTTAAGGTCATACAGACAAAATGTGCTAGGGTCAGAATTTCAACCTAGACAGCCTGAGTCCATTGTCAACTCTCTTAACACTACATGTGATAGCTTTTTTTCCTTTAGCTTCGTTGGGATATAATTAACAAATAAAAGTGTAATATATTTAAAATATACAATGAGATGATTTGATATACATATATATTGTGAAATGATTCCCACAACTGAGTTAATTGAAATGTCCATCACCTCATATAGCTACTTTTTTTTTTTTTTTTTGGTAAGAACACTTAAGATCCTTTGATGATAACATCTAAGGAAATCAATCCTGAATATTCATTGGAAGGACTGATGCTCAAGCTGAAGCTCCAATACTTTGCCCACCTGATGTGCAAAGTGACTCATTGGAAAAGACCGTGATGCTGGGAAAGACAGGGCAAGAGGAGAAGTGGGTGACAGAGAACAAGACGATTGGATGGCATCATTGACACAATGGACACGAATTTCAGCAAACTCCAGGAGATAGTGAAGGACAGGGAAGCCTGGCGTGCTGAAGTCCATGGGGTCGCAAAGAATCAGACATGACTCAAGCCACCGAACAACAACTTAAGATCTACTTTCTTGGCCAATTTCAAGTATACAATATGATTGTATTACCTATAGTCACCCCATGTTGTACATTAGATTATTTTATAACTGAAAATTTGTGTCCTTTGACCTATTCCTCCCCATTTTTTCCCTCCCGCAACCCCTGGCAATCATCATTCTACTCGATGTTTGTATGAGTTGTTTTTTTTTCAAGATTCTGCAAATAGGTTATACTGTCCACTATTTGTCTTTCTCTGTCTGTCTTACACCACGTAGCATAATGCCCTCCAGGTTCATCCATGTTGTTGCAAATGGCAGGGTTTCCTCTTTTTTGTGGAATAAAGTTCCATTGTATACATGTCATATTTTCCTTACCCATTCATCCATTGACACACATTTATGGATCTTAAATATCTCTTTGCTTTTTCAGTTCATCTGGACATATACCAAGAAGTGGAATTGCTGGATCACATAGTAGTTCTATTTTCAACTTTTTTGAGGAAACCCCATACTATTTCCATAATGTCTGTGCCCATTCACATTCTCACCAATTGTACTCAAGTTTTCCCTTTTCCCCGCATCCTTGTCAGCACTTCTCTTTTTGATAGTAGACATCCTAACAGCTATAAGGGGATATCTTACTGTGGTTTTGATTTGTACTTCCCTGATGGCAAAGAGCCGTACATGACTGAGCGACTGAACTGAACTGAACTGATGGTTAGCGGCATTGAGCATCTTTTCATGTACCTGCTGGCCATCTGTATATCTTCTTTGGAAAAACGTCTATTCAAATCTTCTCCTCATTTTTTAATTGTATTGTTTTAGTTTTGCTTTTGAGTTCTTTGAGTTATTTGTACATCTTGGATATTAGCCACTTACGAGTTATATGATTTGTAAATATTTTCTCCCCATCAGTAGGTTTCATTTTGTTGGTGGTTTCCTTGGCTGTGCAGAAGCTTTCTTAGTATGCGGTAGTCTTGCTTATTCACTTTTGCTTTTGTTACTTTCACTTTTGGTGTTAGACTAAAATAATTGTCTCCAAGACGCGTCAAGGAGCTTACTATCTGTTTTCTTCCTATGACTTTTATGGTTTCAGGTCTAACATTTAAGTTTTTCATCCATTTTGTGTTAATTTTTGTGTATGGTGTAAGATAAGAGTGCAGTTTCCTTCTTTTGCATGTGGTTGTCCAGTTTCTCCAACAACATTTATTCAAGAAACTGTCCTTTCCCCCATTGTACTGTCTTGGCTCCTTTGCTGCAAATTAGTTGACCCATATGAATGGATTTATTTCTGGGCTTTCTGTTTTGTTTCATTGATCTATGTGTCTGGTTTTATTCCAATATCCTATTGTTTCCATTACTATAGATTTGTAATATATTAGGTTAAGATGTTATGGGAAAAAAACAACTTTTTGGCCAAACCAATAGTTTGAAATTAGGAAGCACTGTACCTCCTTTCTAAAGATTGCCTTGATTATTCAGGATTTTTAGTTCTATAAATTTTAGGACTATTTGTTTTATCTTATTAAAAAATGTCATTGGAATTCTGATAGAGATTGCATTGATCCTGTATACTGTGTTGAGTAGTACTGATATTTTAACAGTATTGATTCTCCCAGTCCATAAGCATGGAGTATCTTTCCATTTGTATATATTTCAATTTTTTTTCACTAATGTATTGCAGTTTTCAATATGTTGGCCTTTTACCTTCTTGATTAAGGGAATATAGTCCTTTAAAAATCATTAATATTTAAATTTACTAATAACATTAAGGGAAAATTATTTTATCACCTATTGACTCCCATTCTCAAATAAAATTTCCTCAGTAAATCAGTGGTCTCTTGACCCTGGCCTCTTTGACTCTTGGTCCAGCAATCTGTCAGTTCCATCCTTGATTTCCTAGCACAGGAAATATTTAGGATCCTGGGATAGTTAATGACCCATGCCAAACCATTAGAAAAAGCTATGTGCTGTGTACTCAGGCATATCTGACTCTTTGCAACCCTGTGGACTATAGCCCACTAGGCTCCTCAGTCCATGGGATTCTTTAGGCAAGAATACTGAAGTGGGTTGCCATTTCCTTCTTCAGGGGACCTTATCAACCCAGGGACTGAACTCGCATCTCTTATGTCTACTGCACTGCAGCCAGATTCTTTTACCACTGAACCACCTGGGAACCTCCAGAAAAAGCTATAGGACATACTTAAATTTGTAGTCAAGTTTTAAGAAGAACATTAAAGAAAATATATTTATGACTTCAGAATATAGTTCAGGCTATACAAACCAATTCCTTGACAGAACCCCTTCCCTCTGACTTTCTGAAATAATTAGTAACTTCAACTCAATGGAATATTAAAATTTGATCTCTTGTTACTGTAGCAAATTGAGAACAAAATGAAAATCATTAATCCAGAAGCAAAGATGTCTTGAGTACCTAAACATTCCAGTAGAATATCTTATAAAAGTGATTAAATATATTTTTGTATCAGATATCATTATTTCTATCTGCTTATCTATCAATTTATCTATATATCATCGATGTTAAAATCAGCCTCTCAATATTTAAATTATTCCCAATTCGAAAACAGACAATAAATTCTTCTTGGGTCATTAGTGTCTTAAAAGAGTGATATATCCATAGTCTTTTAGAAGGTGAGTTATTTGAATGTTTAAGGCTTTAAATCTTCCCTTGTTGCTCAGTTGGTAAAGAATCTGCCTGCAGTTCAGGAGACCCAGGTTCGGTCCCTGGGTTGGGAAGATCCCCTGGAGAAGGAAATGGCAACCCACTCCAGTATCCTTGCCTGGAAAATCTCACGGACAGAGGAGCCTGGTGGGCTACAGTCCATGGGGTTGCAAAGAGTCAGGCACGACTGAGCAACTAACACTTACTTAAGGCTTTATGAATATACAGTATAAAAATGTTGAAAACAAAGTTAATTTTTGATGCTGTATATACAATAAAATTTTTCTTAAATTTTGTTTTATCATTTTAACCAACATTTAAGATCCTTCCTAGTTGACTTTACTCACAGTATATGCTGAAGACTAAAACTTGTTTGTTTATATGTAGAGAGCATGCGTCTCTGTGGGTGCAATACATGATATGGTTAAACTTAAACATTAGGACTTCCCAGGTGATCTAGTGCTTAAGAATTTGCCTGCCAGTGCAGGGGACACAGGTTCGATCCCTAGTCTGGGAAGATTCCACATGCCCCAGAGCAACTAGGTCCATGTGCCACAATTACTGAGCCTGTATTCCAGACCTGCACTTTGCAAAAAAAAAAAAAAAGCAGTCACGACCATGAGAAATCTGCACACTGCAAACAGAGGTAGCTTCCTGCTGACCTAGAGAAAGCTGACGTGCTGTAATGCAGACCAGTGCAGCCAAAACTAAATAAATTAATTAAGAAAAACTAGAGAATATCTGCCAGTGATAATATGGATAATCAAGACTGACTATCAATGCTCACTGCTTTTGCTAAGCTGAACTCACTTTTGGTGGGGAGGGGGGATGAAATCAAATAGGAATTGTATCCAATCATTGATACAATCTCAGTTTTGCTATTCATTTTGAAAAACACATCCTACATTGTATTAAAAAAAAAAAAGAAAAGGTCTTAGGATCAGGGATAAGAGATTTTAGTCCTATTTTGACACTATGTGATTTACAATGCAACTTTGGGAAAGTTGCCTTTTCTCTCTGGTATTCATCTTTATCTATAAAGTGAGAAGATTGATCTTTAAGATTCCTCCCAAAATTAATACTCTAGACTGAATAATTATAACCCAATCTAAAGTGCCTTCAGTTCAGTTCATTTACTCAGTCATGTCTGACTCTTTGTGACCCCATGAATCGCAGCACGCCAGGCCTCCTTGTCCATCACCAACTCCCAGAGTTCACTCAGACTCACGTCCATCGAGTCCGTGATGCCATCCAGCCCTCTCATCCTCTGTCATCCCCTTCTCCTCCTGCCCCCAATCCCTCCCAGCATCAGAGTCTTTTCCAATGAGTCAACACTTCGCATGAGGTGGCCAAAGTACTGGAGTTTCAGCTTTAGCATCATTCCTTCCAAAGAAATCCCAGGGCTGATCTCCTTCAGAATGGACTGGTTGGATCTCCTTGCAGTCCAAGGGACTCTCAAGAGTCTTCTCCAACACCACAGTTCAAAAGCATCAATTCCTTGGTGCTCTTCCTTCTTCACAGTCCAACTCTCATGTCCATACATGACTACTGGAAAAACCATAGCTTTGACTAGACGGAACTTAGTCGGCAAAGTAATGTCTCTGCTTTTGAATATACTATTTAGGTTGGTCATAACTTTTCTTCCAAGGAGTAAGTGTCTTTTCATTTCATGGCTGCAGTCACCATCTGCAGTGATTTTGGAGCCCCCAAAAGTAAAGTCAGATGCTGTTTCCACTGTTTCCCCATCTATTTCCCATGAAGTGATGGGACCGGATGCCATGACCTTCGTTTTCTGAATGTTGAGCTTTAAGCCAACTTTTTCACTCTCCTCTTTCACTTTCATCAAGAGGCTTTTTAGTTCCTCTTCACTTTCTGCCATAAGGGTGGTGTCATCTGCATATCTGAGGTGATTGATATTTCTCCCGGCAATCTTCATTCCAGCTTGTGTTTCTTCCAGTCCAGCGTTTCTCATGATGTACTCTGCATATAAGTTAAATAAGCAGGGTGACAATACACAGCCTTGACATACTCCTCTTCCTATTTGAAACCAGTTTGTTGGTCCATGTCCAGTTCTATCTGTTGCTTCCTGACCTGCATACAGATTTCTCAAGAGGCAGGTCAGGTGGTCTGGTATTCTCATCTCTTTCAGAATTTTCCACAGTTTATTGTGATCCACATAGTCAATGGCTTTAGCTTAGTCAATAAAGCAGAAATAGATGTTTTTCTGGAACTCTCTTGCTTTTTTGATGATCCAGCAGATATTGGCAATTTGATCTCTGGTTCCTCTGCCTTTTCTAAAACCAGCTTGAACATCAGGAAGTTCACAGTTTACATATTGCTGAAGCCTGGCTTGGAGAATTTTGAGCACTACTTTACTAAAGTGCCTTAAAATATTCAAATAACTGAACTTTAAAAATACAGCTATATTACTCCCTTGGGGGCACCCAGTAAATATTTATTTCCAAGTACAAAGGATCATCATGATTCACATACTCTGTATCTAAGAATTTGCCTATTCACTAAAATTTTTTTGTAACCCCAACATTTGTGGGCATTCATGGATATGCTCAGTTCAGTTCAGTTCAATCGCTCAGTCGTGTCCAACTCTTTGCGACCGCAAGGACTGTCGCACGCCAGGCCTCCCTGTCCATCACCAACTCCTGGAGTTTACTCAGACTCATGTCCTTTGAGCTGGTGATGCCATCCAACCATCTCATCCTCTGTCGTCCCCTTCTCCTCCTGCCTTCAATCTTTCCCAGCATCAGGGTCTTTTCAAATGAATCAGTTCTTTGCATCAGGTGGCCAGGGTATTGGAGTTTCAGCTTCAACATCAGTCCTTCCAGTGAATATTCAGGACTGATTTCTTTTAGGATGGATTGGTTGGACCTCCTTGCAGCACAAAGTACTCTCAAGAGTCTTCTCCAACACCACAGTTCAAAAGCATCAATTCTTCAGTGCTCAGCTTTCTTCACAGTCCAACTCTCACATCCATACATGACTAATGGAAAAACCATAGCTTTGACTAGACAGACCTTTGTTGGCAAAGTAATGTCTCTGCTTTTTAATATGCTGTCTAGGTTAGTCATAACTTTTCTTCCAAGGAGTAAGTATCTTTTAATTTCATGGCTGCAGCCACCATCTGCAGTGATATTAGAGCCCAAAAAAATAAAGTCTGACACTGTTTCCATTGTTTCCCCCATTTATTTGCCATGACTGATGGGACCAGGTGCCATGATCTTTGTTTTCTGAATGTTGAGCTTTAAGCCAACTTTTTCACTCTCCTCTTTCACTTTCATCAAGAGGCTCTTTAGTTCTTCTTCATTTTCTGCTATAAGGGTAATGTCATCTGCATATATGATTTTATTGATATTTCTCCCAGGACTTAATTCCAGCTTGTGCTTCATCCAGCCCAATGTACTTGCCATATAAGTTAAATAAGCAGGGTAACAATATACAGCCTTGATGTACTCCTTTCCTGATTTGGAACCAGTCTGTTTTTCCATGTCCAGTTCTAACTGTTGCTTCCTGACCTGCACATAGATTTCTCAGGAGGCAGGTCAGGTGGTCTGGTATTCCCATCTCTTGAAGAATTTTCCACAGTTTATTGTGATCCACACAGTCAAAGGCTTTGGCATAGTTAATAAAGCAGAAGTAGATGTTTTTCTGGAACTCTCTTGCTTTTTGATGATCCAATGTATGTTGGCAATTTGATCTCTGGTTCTTCTCAGTGCAGTGAAAAATTTGAGTCACACAATGCACATAGTCCCAGCTGAGGTCAAATAAGGTAAAGTTCTCTCTGTTTCAGCTCTCCTACTATAAAGTGCCTTTTTTCTCAGTCTTTTTAGTATGATATTGTTTGCATTTCCTTTTTACTTTTTGTTGGTGATCTCTCTGTTTCAAATGGCCCCCAAGAATAGTGCTGCTCTTCTCAAGTCCAAGAAGGCCGTGAAGTATCTTATAGGGAAAACGTGTGTTAGATAAGCTTTGTTCCATCATGAGTTGTAATATTGTTAGCCATGAGTTCAATGTTAATAAATCAAAAATATTTATTAATTGAATGTCTTCTATAATTGAATGTCTTTTAATAAAAAATTAAATGTACAAGAGCATTTTATTTTCATTCAGCTTTTCAGATGCTCGTCAAGGTATTTGATGTGATAATCATAATGTAAGCGATGGCTAAATATTTAGGATTCCATTATTTCTTTTCTTCTAATAAGATTGCTCTCCTCTATTTCTAAATTTCTTCATTTTACAACTTACTTCCACTTGAGCTGTATCTGAATAGTCCAAGATTTCATTTGATGTTATAACTCTTCAAATCATTGCTTTACAGATAACCTCCCTTCCCATCACTCAACAAAACACTTGCCTTCTTTGAGTTCACATTCAGCCTGCCCAATATTCTTTCTCTGGGAATGGAACAGCATCATTTTGACAGAAGCATATCTGAACCTCGTAACGCCCTAGGATTGGGAAAGGAAATGAATTAGCCCTTAGACAAGAAAGGTTTTGAGAGACATTTTCTGGAGAATGGGGGAGGAGTAGTCTGGAAAGTTCAGAAGTGATGGAGAATGATGGGCTGCTCCATGGTCTACAACCAGGAAGATGCCAGTCTCAGAAGAGATCACAGCAAGGTGTATCTGAGAAGGTCAGAGACTACAGTATGTCGTTTTTAGCCTCAAAAAACAAACAAAAAAAAATCTAAATTCCCCTTTGATAGGGAGCAGAGGAAGTGCATGTGACAATGATGAACAGTGTGCCCTGCAGACCAGAAGGCTATTCTTCAAGTATTCTTCAATATTGTGATTCTCAATTTGTTAGAGAGAGTAGGGATAAAAGGGAACACTCCTACACTGTGAGTGAGGATGTAAATTGATACAACCACTATGGAAAATGATGTGGAGCTTCCTTTAAAAAAAAAACTACAAATATAGTTACCAAATGATCCAGCAATCCCACTCCCAGGTATTTATCTGGAAAAGACAAAAACTCTAATTTGAAAAGATATTAACATATATAATGTTCATAGCAGCACTATTTACAGCACCTAAGATATGGAAGCAATCTAAATGTCTACCAACAGATGAATGGGTAAAGAAGTTGTTGTCAGTCACCAAGTCGTGTCTGACTCTACATGACCCCATGGACTGTAGCATGCCAGGTTTCCCTATGAATCTGTGAATAGATATATATACAATGGAATATCACTCAGCTATAAAAAAGAATGAAATATTACCATTTGTACAAAATGGATGGACTTAGTGGATATCATGCTAATTGAAGTAAGTCAGACAGAGAAAAGCAGATACATCCCACTATATATAAAATAAATAAACCAAAGGATTTATTGTATAGCACAGGTTATGTTCATTATCTTGTAATAACCTATAATGTAAAAGAATCTGAAAAAGAATATGCTACATAAATACACACATATATAACTGAATCACTTTGCTGTATACCTACAACTAGCACACTATTGTAAATTAACTATTGTTCAGTTTAAAAAGGAAAAGGAGATTCTTTGCAGATTTAACAACAACAAAATATTGTGATTCTCATACAACTCTAGATTTGCTGCAAAAACATAAATTTCAATTCTGACTCAGGTAGGGAGGAGTTCTGTGTACATTAATCTGATTATTTTAAAGAAAAAAGGATCATGTTTCTTGCACTGGATCATAGACAAAACTCATACCTGTATGTTAACTTAGGTAACCCTCCTAACAACCCTGTAGTACTGGTACTATTAAACCCATTTCACAGATAAGGAAAGTGAGGCACAAACAGTCAAGTACGTTGTCTAATGTCACAGAGCTAGGAGGTAACAGAGCTGGGACTTGAATTGGGCTATACACAGCCTCCTCCTGAATACACTGCTCTTCTATCCATCCTGTCATGTCCATGCCAGGCCTCTTAAGTCTTTTTGAAAGTTCAGTTCAGTTCAGTCGCTCAGTCATGTCCGACTCTTTGTGACCCCATGAACCACAGCACTCCAGGCCTCCCTGTCCATCACCAACTCCCGGAGTCCACCCAAACCCATGTCCATTGAGTTGGTGATGCCATCCAACCATCTCATTCTGTCTTCCCCTTCTCCTCCTGCCCTCAGTTTTTCCCAGCATCAGGGTCTTTTCAAATGAGTCAGCTCTTTGCATCAGGTGGCCAAAGTATTGGAGTTTCAGCTTCAGCATCAGTCCTTCCAATGAATATTCAGGACTGATTTTTGAAAGTGGTCTGCTACAAACAATCACTGTGCAGATGTTTTATCTCCTCTTAGTTCCCTGAGGACTGGGATGCTTCTGATTCTTTATGTTTCCTACAGTGCCTGACACTGACCTGAGAAAAAATGCTGCTCTTATATATACATGTAAAAATCAAGCTTGCTCACAAAACAGATCTGAATATATGTGTGCAAATACACACATATGTATATATAGTCTTTAAAATATAGATGTATAGCCAGGTTCAATCAGACTCAATGCAGCATCTACAAGTCAACATCTCAAACCATGTTAATCACAAATTAAATGCATTTCCACGAAACAAAACATTGATATTTTTCATTATCTATTTCATGTCATGATCAGATTATACAATAAAAATAGTAGTTAGATGCATGTTTTAAAGCAGCAAGTAAACTAGCTCTGAAATTTATTTTGAATGCCATTTCAGAACTATTTTGAAAAGAGAACACATGATTTTTCAAGAGCAGGCCATAGCTAATGGAGAGGATTCTGTTGTGTCCACCCAAACCCCCCTTCAGACCTGAAGAACTTTTGCCCCCACCTGCCAGGAGACTACCAGCTGTCAGTCCTTCAAGCTGAGCCCTCACCAGAAACTACCCTCAACTGAGGACAGTTGCCTCAAGCAGAGGAATGCAAGTGGCATGCATGCATCTGGGATGAAAGCACTGGTCAATGTGAGAATATAAAGGTACAGCCCTCCTTGTCACAACTTGAGACCACTTTGGTGGGCTATCATAACTTCAGAGCTCTCTGTGGGAGTCAGCTATGGCTTTCCTTGAAATTGAATCAGGGATTTCCATCGTGGTCCAGTGGTTAAGATTTTACCTTCCAGTACAAGGGGTGTGGGTTCAAACCCTGGTCAGCGAACTAAGACCCCACATGCCTTGGGGCCCCAAAAATCAAAACACGAAACAGAAGCAATATTGAAAACAAATTCCATAAGAACTTTAAAAAATGGTTCACATCAAAAAAAAAAATCTTTAAAAAAACTGAATCAATACCTCACTTCTTTTTCTGCCCAATCTTATTTTCTTCCCTTTCCTTCCTCTGTATTGGTCCTGAGAGCCCTCCAAATAAAATTCCTCATGCTAATCTTCAAGTCCGTGTCTGCTTCTGGAAATCAATCTGGGACATCTCATGCATTCAAATAGATGCCACATGCTACATGCTAAACTGCCATCAGCTTTGTTTCTTTGGAAACATGTTCAATACATTTTCTTGCAGCTGAAGCACTTATGTAATTTAATCTAATGGAAGTAGATAAGCCATGTCCAAAGAGTCAAGAGGCTTATCTGGCCCTGCTGTGATTCCCAACATTAAAATAAGAATATCCTCTTCCAAACAATTGTTAGATCTTCATATGATAGTATCCACTGATTGCAACTGTAGTCACTGACATTGAGTGCTCATGAGGTAACTGGCATCACGACAAAGGCTTTGCATGGATTATTTACTTTAGGCTTATAACAACCTTGTGAGACAGACACTATTATCAACTCACTTTATGGCGGGGCTCACAGTAGTTAAATAACTTTCTCAAGGTTACATGTGACATGGCTTTCCGTCTGCAGCTGCTTAGTACTTCTATATTGCCTCACCTAAATACATAATGACAAAGAGCTATAAAGAATTCAGTAATGCATTTAAATTACTTTCCATTTTATTCACCATAAAATAGCACCTGAATTCATTTGAAATATACTAATACATAAGTACTGTTTTTATTCAGCCTGCAGACAATTTTTGGAATGCAAATGCATTTGAAAACCTCCTTCAAAAACTCTGCACCTTTCATGAGAATCTCTGCTCCTCACTCAAAGGTTAGTGACCACCAACATAAAGAATTCATATACCACTCCCATCCAATGCTCCTGATGTTTAAGTCTACTGACTCTCCCATCCAACACTGGAAAAATGAAAGCAGAAAGCAGGAAAATGGGGGAAGTTCAAAAGTTGCAAAAGTTATCAACTTTGAAAAGTGGTAGATTGAGGGAAGATGTAGGAAATCTGAGCATGACTTTGTGCAGATTCTAACATTTTTACTACAATTACTGGCTCCTGAGAACCACCTTGGGGAAAGAAGGTGAGCCCCTAGACTGAAGCACACCAGGCTTCCCTGTCTTTTACTGTCTCCTGAAGTTTGCTCAAACTCGTGTCTGTTGAATCAGTGATGACATCCAACCATTTCATCCTCTGTGGTCCCCTTCTCCTTCTGCCCTCGCTCTTTCCCAACATCAGGGTCTTTTCCAATGAGTCAGATTTTTGCATCAGGTGACCAAAGTACTGGAGCTTCAGCTTCAGCATCAGTCCTTTCAATGAATATTCAGGGTTGATCACCTTTCGGACTGACTGGTTTGATCTTCCTGCTGTCCAAGGGACTCTCGAGTCTTCTCCAGCACCACAGTTTGAAACCATCAATTCTTCAGTGCTCAGCCTTCTTTATGGTCCAACTCTCAAGTCTGTACATGACTACTAGAGATTTTCATTATATATCTTTAATTTTCAGAGCAGACTAAAAGAGTAAGGAGGAATGCAAAAAAAAAAAAAAAGGGCAAATTCATACGAATAAGTGTCATGCCATGTGATGAGTGAGCCAGAATAAGAAAATGCCCAGCAGGGATAAAATTTCCCAAACCTACATATTGAGTGAATTAACTGAAGGCCTAGTGTATTCCACCAGAAAAACAAGATATTCCTCCAACCAGGTGAAAAATTATACATAGTAGAGGATATCTGACAATAATTCGGAAGAGGGCAAATCAGTGTTTTAGTTCTTTGTCAAAGAAGACCATGTCAGGAGTTTATGAATGCTTCTCCTAATCTTGCCTCTGCCCCTACTCTGAAGCAAAAAAGAAAAAGAAAGGAAGAGAGATAGACGGAATCAAAAAGGCTGACAAAAGGCAGCAGGTTTAGAACAGTTATGGAATCCACAGATTTCAACAGAAGTCAGCCACTGATATTTGTATAGAAAATAATGTAAATATTACCAACTTTGACAAAGCAAATATACTAATATGAATAACTGATATTCAGATGTGAGGGAAAATGTGGGAGGAAAAAATGTTAATCTGAATTTGTCCTATTTTTCATAAAGGCAGGCATTTGATACCATTAAACTTGAGATCCAGAATTCAAAAGAGTGACTTGCATATCTTACTTTTTCACACTATTTTTACCTATCTTTAAGATAATCTATTAGGAACTAGTATATGTTTGAGGAAGAAATAGTTACTGGGTGCTCAGCTCACTTCTGTTTATTTTCCTTTCTTAAAATAATGTATTAAATGAAATTTAAAATAGAATGTGTTCTGTGATGCCATTTTATGAAAATCATTTCCATTCATCTATCTCAGCACCTATTCTTCTATCAATCTATCTATTGATACTTATTTGTCTGTTTGTAGACACAAAGAAATATCTGGTCTTATATTCATCTAATGGTGATGGTGATTATTTCTGGCTGATGAGACTTTATTTTCCTCTCTTCTATTGCTTGATCTTTTTGATACTGATCATGTATCATTTTAATAAAAATAATAAAGCTCTTCTTTTTTTTTTAATTTTAGTTTTTTATTTTTTAAATTTTAAAATCTTTAATTCTTACATGCATTCCCAAACATGAACCCCCCTCCCACCTCCCTCCCCATAACAACTTTCTGGGTCATCCCCTTGCACCAGCCCCAAGCATGCTGCATCCTGCGTCAGACATAGACTGGCGATTCAATTCACATGATAGTAACATGTTAGAATGTCATTCTCCCAAATCATCCCACCCTCTCCCTCTCCCTCTGAGTCCAAAAGTCCGTTATACACATCTGTGTCTCTTTCCCTGTCTTGCATACAGGGTCGTCATTGCCATCTTCCTAAATTCCATATATATGTGTTAGTATACTGTATTGGTGTTTTTCTTTCTGGCTTACTTCACTCTGTATAATCGGCTCCAGTTTCATCCATCTCATCAGAACTGATTCAAATGAATTCTTTTTAACGGCTGAGTAATACTCCATTGTGTATATGTACCACAGCTTTCTTATCCATTCATCTGCTGATGGACATCTAGGTTGTTTCCATGTCCTGGCTATTATAAACAGTGCTGCGATGAACATTGGGGTACATGTGTCTCTTTCAATTCTGGTTAAGACATGTATATAGAAAACTATAAAACACTGATGAAAGAAATCAAAGAGGACACTAATAGATGGAGAAATATACCATGTTCATGGATTGGAAGAATCAATATAGTGAAAATGAGTATACTACCCAAAGCAATTTACAAATTCAATGCAATCCCTATCAAGCTACCAGCCACATTTTTCACAGAACTAGAACAAATAATTTCAAGATTTGTATGGAAATACAAAAAACCTCGAATAGCCAAAGCAATCTTGAGAAAGAAGAATGGAACTGGAGGAATCAACTTGCCTGACTTCAGGCTCTACTACAAAGCCACAGTCATCAAGACAGTATGGTACTGGCACAAAGACAGACATATAGATCAATGGAACAAAATAGAAAGCCCAGAGATAAATCCACACACATATGGACACCTTATCTTTGACAAAGGAGGCAAGAATATACAATGGAGTAAAGACAATCTCTTTAACAAGTGGTGCTGGGAAAACTGGTCAACCACTTGTAAAAGAATGAAACTAGATCACTTTCTAACACTGCACACAAAAATAAACTCAAAATGGATTAAAGATCTAAATGTAAGATCAGAAACTATAAAACTCCTAGAGGAGAACATAGGCAAAACACTCTCAGACATAAATCACAGCAGGATCCTCTATGACCCACCTCCCAGAATTCTGGAAATAAAAGCAAAAATAAACAAATGGGACCTAATTAAAATTAAAAGCTTCTGCACAACAAAGGAAACTATAAGCAAGGTGAAAAGACAGCCTTCTGAATGGGAGAAAATAATAGCAAATGAAGCAACTGACAAACAACTAATCTCAAAAATATACAAGCAACTTATGCAGCTCAATTCCAGAAAAATAAACGACCCAATCAAAAAATGGGCCAAAGAACTAAATAGACATTTCTCCAAAGAAGACATACGGATGGCTAACAAACACATGAAAAGATGCTCAACATCACTCATTATTAGAGAAATGCAAATCAAAACCACAATGAGGTACCACTTCACACCAGTCAGAATGTCTGCGATCCAAAAATCTGCAAGCAATAAATGCTGGAGAGGGTGTGGAGAAAAGGGAACCCTCCTACACTGTTGGTGGGAATGCAAACTAGTACAGCCACTATGGAGAACGGTGTGGAGATTCCTTAAAAAATTGCAAATAGAACTACCTTATGACCCAGCAATCCCACTTCTGGGAATAAAGCTGTTCTTGTGTGGAAAATTTTTAAAAGATCACCAAAATGAGAAAAGCAATGTATTTATTCAAAGCTTGAGATAGCAAGAATGTCAGTGAGCATTACTTGTGTTTTGGCAGAGGCTCAGAGGCAGGCAGAAGAATGGTAAAGGTTTATAGTGGAAAGAAAAGAAGTCTCAGGTGTGCCCGGATTGGGAGTTTAAAGCATGGGAAAGTTAGAGGTGGGCTAACTAGAAGTGAGGCATCCTGCGTGATTAATTAGGGGTCCATGCTTGGCTTTCTCTAGTTGGCCCTAAGTTGGAAGCAGTGACAAAAATTAGGGAAGCCATCCATTATTAATCAAGTCCTGGCCATTTGGGGGTTGATCATTCCAGGAGTCTTCTCGTGGCATCCTGAGTTAACCAGTTGGAGACAATGGTCTGAATTCCTGTAAGTCTGACTTGCAGTTGTCTCCCTAAGCTGGTTAGTCTAGAAAATGGGTTGGTTTCCAGGCTGGTTACTACACATTGTGGGTCAGAGTTTTCTTTTTTAAAATATTTATCCATTGTTCATTTATAACTTTTGTCTTTCACTTCAAACAAACACCATAAATAAAAATAACAGCAAATCGAATTGTGGGAGCAGTTTTTAACCAGTTCTCAGGGTTCTGTGGAGTGGCTTCAGAGACTGGCACATGATGGATGGACCAATTAGTCTCAACTCATGTTTATTTTTTTTTTCCATTTTATCAATATGGCTCTCTCTAAGCTTTTGAGTTTTTCCTACAAATTTAAAAAAAATTTTTAAACTACAAGAGTTGGATAACATTCAATTACATGATGCATTCATGTGATCTACTCTAGGGAAGTATTGCAATCTGTCATAAGGTGCAACATAATATGCAACACAGGATAGTAACTCATTTTAGGACATGAGTAGTTGACTAAACCTCATTTTCCTCATGTCTAAAGTGGGAAAAATCACATCTAATAAATAATGCCAATAATTGCATCATAATTATAATAAGGGATAATCATAACAAATTTAAACTTTTAAACCTGAAGAACACTGTACAAGGAAACGGTTATACTTTTAATTTAATGTGCTTGATGCTTTTTCTACTTCTAATTGGAATAATTATGTTGCTATACAAACAAAAAGTGATCTGCCAGGAGCTCAGCTCAGGGCTCTGTGATGACAGAGATGGATGCAGTGCAGGTAGGGGGTTGGAGGGGTCCAAGAGGGAGGGGATATGTGTATACATATAGCTGATTCACTTAATTGTACAGCAGAAACTAATACAACATTGTAAAGCAACTACACCCCAATTAAAAACAAATAGTGATCTGATTTCCATACTCTGGTTCTGTTTATATTAATGTTTATTTTAGTCCTTATAACATTTCATTTAATCGTGATGAGGCTTTTCCTATTTCTGATTAAAAAGCACAAATTAAAATAGCTTTGATTTTTAACAAAACTGGATACGTATCTTGCCTGCAGATATTTTTCTTCAGACTGATTGATTCCCCATATTTTCTTTTACTGTGACTATCACTTAGAGCCACACTACACAATTCATCAAGTCGTCTGAGAACATCATTCCTTTCTTTGTTTAATGCTTCTAAACCTGGAAGTCAAATCAGTTTTTATTTTAAAAATGACCACAGCTGGTTATGAATGATGTTATTTCCGTTGTTACATGATTCTCAATTCTAAATATTGTGTACTGTGTATGTATTACTTTTATGTATTAAAACAGCATCAAAGCAAAAGGGGAAAATGTCACCACGTTGAGTTTTATGACACAACTATCTTGTATCTTCACTGCCATTCTGTTTAAAGCAGGGACTCATCTAACAGACAATGACAGGTCCCCAACGACAGGTCCCATTCTCTTGGGATGGGAAAGGGAAAGACAGCTGAACAGAAACAAGTTGCCACAGGGTGGTTTTAAGAATTAAAGATGCAACTAAGGGCTTTGTTGTTGCTGTTTAGTCGCTGTCGTTAACTTTTTTGTGACCCCATGGACTGTAGTCCACCAGGTTCCTCTATCCGTGAGATTCTCCAGGCAAGAATACTGCAGTGGTTGTTAGTTCCTCCTCCAGGGGATTTTACCAAGCCAGGGAATGAACCTGCCTCTCCTGTATTGTAGGCAGATTTGTTACTGCTGAGCCATCAGGGAGGCCCAACTAAGGGCTGCTGCTGCTGCTGCTGCTAAGTCGCTTCAGTCGTGTTCGACTCTGTGCAACCCCATAGATGGCAGCCCACCAGGCTCCTCTGTCCCTGAGATACTCCAGGCAAGAATACTGGAGTGGGTTGCCATTTCCTTCTCCAATGCATGCATGCATGCTAAGTCGCTTCAGTCGTGTCCAACTCTGTGCGACCCCATGGACAGCAGCCCACCAGACTCCTCTGTCCACGGGATTCTCTAGGCAAGAATACTGGACTGGGTTGCCATTTCCTTCTCCAACTAAGGGCTAAAGCCAGGCAAAGTTATCCATGAAGCAAAATATCACATGCAAAGTCACTCAATTTTCTCTTTATCAAAAACTAATTCAAATATTCTGCCCTTTTCATACCTTCTTACTGTGGTCACGTTTGTAATGAGTATATTGCAAAATTATTTCACTGTTACTCTTTAATCAAGAGAAAAATCATTGTCTATTTGTGTAGCTTATCAAGAACCCCATTAGCCACAGACATTTAATTGGATAACAGAACCTTCAAATACTGACAACCAGCGGCTGATTTCTTTAACTATTACCCAAGGCAGCACATTCCCTTGGTATGTAGGTGTCCCTTTGTCAGTGTATCAAGTTGCTGAGTGCACTGGAGTGGGCTGAATTAATCAAGTGTGACAGATTGCCTTAATTGATGGGGGAGACACTGTAACCTTTTTCTCAGAGCAACTACATCATGTAATTACAGAGGAACCTATATAGCTTTTGTTAGTTGGACTAGACACCTTTAATGACATTAGCCAAGCAAAGGGTATTATTATCTCCCATTTTAGAGATTTAAAAAACTGAGACTAATATCAGTTAAGTAGGTCACAGACCCAAGGTCATACAAATGAATAAAAAGCAGTTTCACAATTCATGTCTGTTTAACCCTAATCTTAGCCTAAAATCACTATACCCAGAATCTGATGGATTGGTTTATAGCATACTTAGGTATAAATAAGATTTATAGCTGGTTTCAACTCTTAGACATTTCTGAGGCTGCATAGAAACATTACATTTGTCCTGGGTACTCACTTTCTTGGGATCATAATATATATTTGACTCCTACTTTCAGCTCTTCAGAAAAATTTCTTATGAGATGATTCATAAAAGGATATTACACACAATGACCTTAAAAATCACCCTATTTCTTGATCAGGTTCCCAAGACTAAACTGGGAGCTATGCTTTGATTTTCTCCCAGTTGGCGGCAATTGGCCTTTCAATCCAAGATCGTCTTTAGGAAGTTGCAGGATTCTCCTCATGTGTTGATCAGAAGTGTTGATTTTCCTAAGAGGAAGCCTATTGGTGCCTTCAGATATCTAGCACCTTCAACTGTCTCCTTCCTCCCAGGAGTCCTTATTTCTTAGAATTTTCAAAGAAACATGCAGGAGCAGTCCACACTGGGGACCCTTGCTAAATGTAACAGGAAATGTCCATCTGCTGCAATTAGTAAGCAGGCCTGTCCAAGTGTTTCACTTAAACTCCATTCTCCTCTTCCCTACTGAAGTCTCATTGAATACCTAATGCCTGTCCTTGAATGGAGATTCTGAGAGGTAGTAACTTCTTTGCTTGAATCATTTTCTATCTCTGGACTGAAGATTCTCACCACAAAATTAGGAGGTCTGACCATTATCTTCTATAGACTCTATCTCACAATTCTTAGAACTTCTCCCTTCAGAAGAGAACAGTCAAGAAAAATAATTCACATTCTCCACTTCCAAGGAACATAGTAAAATTTAAACTATGATAGATTTTAGAAAGATCTATCTATATACTATCAATTCTATCATCATTTTTATTTTCAGGTCCTATATTAAAATAGAAATGTAATTTTATGTAGTGAGAGTAGTGACACAGTGTGGGGGGGGGGGGGAGACGGGTCTGATCCAATAGACATGGATTTGATACCCAGCTCTAGTATTTACTCTCTCTGAAACACTGGGCATGTTATTTTGCCTCCCTTGCTTTACACATCTATAAAATAGGTCAAATGATACCAAGTTTAAAGGATATTATGAAGATTCATGAGATAACATATATAAAGCATCTAGTAATGACAGATATCAATATAGATTATAATGTTAACAATAATGTTAATATTCCTTAGAGTTTATAAAAACTCCAAATACCATATTTTTTTTCTAAGACCATACCTCAGCTGTGCAAATGCTTGCATTGCATTATCCACACAGATCATTTGAGGCTGCACAATAGGTGGAGAAAGAGAGCTGACCTCCCTAAAAATCTTTTCCATATCTCACCCTCCATACCCAGCCTCATATTCAGAAAAAGGAAATGAAAGTATTGGAATGTCAAAGAGAAAATAATAGGTTTTTTTTTCCTGTTATCAGTTTTACACATGCAGCTTTCTTTCAAAATTAAAGAGTCAGCATTCAAAATACATGTTTGAATTCTAATGTTCTCTGTCCATAAAGAAAAATGTTCATCCTGACAAGATTATGCTCATCCCTCTAGATCATAGTTTTATATTAACTCCTCATGGCTTCAAATAAAATTGCTTTGATCTACATTTAAAAACCTATTTCTCTAATGATTTTCATTAACTGGCTGTGAACAGTTAATATTCACCCTTGTCACTGTTATTCTAACTGATTATTATTTGCTGCATGATCAATGAAACTATTAAGGATTATGGATTGATTTCCTTGGGAAATACTGTTTTCACTGAGGTCCAGTTAGGAAAAAGGATACCACTCAAGTCTCATAAACAGATAGAATTGATACCAGGAACTGGTTACCTGGTGATAAATGAGCTTGTAAACCAATTAGGGGACAATGAGACAAACTGTAAATTAGCAACAGCAGGAAGCCACTACCACTCCTGGGGCTGGAGGGACATTGGCGATTTGGGTATTGCAGGAGGCAGGCCCAAACATGAGGCCAGAACCACAGCAAAGAATGCCTTGAGCTGGCACTCCAGAAAAGATTCAGTTGCTGCCTGAGATGTCACCAGAAGCAGGTGTGGCAAAGGTGAGAGGAAGCTACCCTCTTCTCCCACTCTTCAAACTCCCTAGTGTCCTCATTGTCAAACCTACCATGCTAGGAAAATGCAGTTCTCCTGAAAACAGGGACGCTTCCCTAGTGGCTCAGTGGTAAAGAATCTGCCTGAAATGCAGAAGACGTGGGTTTGATCCCCGGGTCAGGAATATCCCCTAGAGAAGGAAATGGCTACTCACTCCAGCATTCTTGCCTGGAGAAGCCCCTGGACAGAGGCGCCTGGTGGGCTAGAGTCCATGGGGTCACAAAGAGTCAGACTCAGCTACTAAACAACTGGAAAACAGACTAGGGTAGAGAAGGGTTGAGGAAAGATGTGAGAATAAGAAGGGACTTAGCTAATCAACCCCAAAATTGCATTTACTTAAAGTTGTAAGCTCCTGGGGGACAGGAAGGAGGTCCTGTTTTCCAGGAGGTCTTGTTATCCACCATGAATTCAGCACCACATCCAAGATTTTTCATATTTATGTGCTAAGTGAATCTGCATGTAATTTGGGTTGTATCAGACACCTTGAAGACTCTAATCAGATTCTCTTAGCTGCTTGTCTCAGGAGACTTCTGCCACTTGTTCTACCCCAGCTCCCAAAGCAACTGACTTTAGTGGGCACAACCCAACAGTGTGCCCTGCCCCCCCACTGTCCACTGCAGAGGAGTCTGCTCAGTACCCACCCATGCACATCTAGAGATTAATGCTCCATAGCAAACTGCAGCTGGCAGGTACACTTGTCTCCCTACCTCCCACCAGTGAACTATCCTGAAGTGCTGCTGCCTTCCCAGAAAATGATCTCATGACATCAAGCAGTCAGGTAAGCTAGATACCAAAATTGGGGTCCTTGATAACGTATCCCCACAATTATGTTCCTACCTTTCTTGCCTCATTCCCTTTCTCCTCTTTTCTGTTTCCCAGAGATAGAACTTCCTCATAAAGTAGGAGCACCCAAATTATTGCCTCAGCCTAACCCAGGCTGAGGCACTGGTAAAAGTGAGAAGCACAGAGTTAGAAGTTAACAGTAATGGGTTCAAGTGTGAGCTCCACCTTGAATTAGCTGTTTGACCTTTAGAAAATTTTTAGCTACTCAACACCTAATTTTTGTCCACATTTACATAAACATTTACTGGACATGTGTTCTAAGAAAAGCATGGTGCTAGATGCTAGGACATAAATCTGAAAAGAACACAGTTTTGGTTCTGAAGGACTTCAAATATTAAGGAATGACAGAGATGTTAAATGAATAATAATGTCCTCATCTGTAAGATAAGAATGTTCCTTATAGCTCAACAAGTCAGTGATTAAAAATTCAGGGTTGGAACATTTCAATAATGTTTCCAAAAATTTGTCACTCTCAAAGATCTATTTCCATCCTGAGACAACAATGCCTTGTCATTATATAGATCAATTTGAATCTTGAATACAATTGCCACCAAAATATACTTTTCCTGTAGTATTTAAAAATGAGAGAGTTCCCTGTTGCGTCTAAAAGAACTGCACTTGGTAATCTATACTAATGGTTAATCAGAGATGTATGTAATGATACATGGACATGGACACATCTGACAGCAGTTTGTAAATAAAAACATTGGAAACAACAATGAATGTCCAACATAGGCTGAATAATTTATGTACCATTCTTATTATGGAATACTAATTAATTTCTAAAGTGCATTAGATGTCACTTTATAGCATAGAAAGAATATTGGAGGGATTCTTAAGTGGGAAAAATTAATATTTTAAATAGTAGGGTAGATATCTAATTTCTATAAACAAATTACATATATTCACACAAATCTAGAAGAAAATGTTAGCATTAGTTACCTCTGGATGGTAGTTTATCAGCATAATTTTTCTATTATGAAGACATTTTTGAGCATAAAGGCATAACAATTGTTGAATAAGGAAAAGAGAAGTAATCAAACAGTTGATTTATTCATACAGGCACCACTGCAAGGGAAGCAACAAATCATTATTTTTTATACCATAGCCTTTCTTCTGTTAATTTACTTCAAACTACTGGTGATATTAAACATTTTCTCCAGGTTAAAAAACAAATTAATAAACAAAGAGAAATTCTCCTCTGCATCATTTTACATTAAACTTCCATTTTTATGAGGAGTGATTTTTTACGTCAATTAGAGCTCATTAAATTGGAATTCTACTTGAATACTAAAGCAGCTCTCAGTGAATTATGACTCAGGATAGAGTAAAGGATAAAACTAGCACCGTATTGAGAGCACATTTTTAAAAAATTTTATTGAAGTGCAGTTGATTTACAATGCTGTGTTAGTTTCAGGTTGACAGTAAAGTGAATCAGTTGGGTTCTTTTCCCATATAGACCATTACAGAATATTGAGAAGAGTTTCCTATGCTATACAGTTGTCCTTATAAGCTATCTGTTGGATACATAGTAGGAGAAGGCGATGGCATCCCACTCCAGTACTCTTGCCTAGAGAATCCCATGGACGGAGGAGCCTGGTGGGCTGCAGTCGATGGGGTCGCTGAGTCGGACACAACTGAGTGACTTCACTTTCACTTTTCACTTTCATGCATTGGAGAAGGAAATGGCAACCCACTCCAGTGTTCTTGCCTGGAGAATCCCAGGGATGGGGGAGCCTGGTGGGCTGCCATCTCTGGGGTCGCAGAGTTGGACACGACTGAAGTGACTTAGCAGCAGCAGCAGTCTGTATATGTCAATCCAAACCTCCCAATTTATCCCTCCCTCCCCAGTAACCATAAGTGTGTTTTCTCCATCTGTGATTCTATTTCTGTTTTATAAATAAATTCATTTGTACCTTACTTTTTATTTAGGATTCCACATATAAGCAATATCATTTGATATGTCTTTCTCTTTCTGACTTATTTCACTCAGTATGACAATCTCTAGGTTTATCCATGCTGCTGCAAATGGCATTATTTCATTCTTTTTGGCTGAGCAATATTCAAATGTATATATGTATTAATACCACATTAGTCTAGTCTATGCCTCAACCACTAATGCCAAAGAAACTGAAGTTGAATAGTTCTATAAAGACCTATAAGAACTTACAGAACTAACACACACACACACACAAAAGACGTCCTTTTCATCATGGAGGACTGGAATGCAAAAGTAGGAAGTCAAGAGATATCTGGAGTAATGGGCAAGTTTGGCCTTGGAATACAAAATGAAGCAAGGCAAAGGCTAACAGAGTTTTGACAAAAGAACACACTGGTCATAAAAGCACCCTCTTCCAATAACACAGGAGATGACTCTACACATGGATATCACCAGATGGTCAATACAGAAAAAATATTGATTATATTCTTTTCAGCCAAAGATGGAAAAGCTCTATACAATCATCAAAAATAAGACAGGAGGTGAATATGTTTCAGATCATGAACTCCTTATTGCAAAATTCAGATTTAAATTGAAGAAAGTAGGGAATACCACTAGGCCACTCAGGTATGACCTAAGTCAAATCCCTTCTGATTATACAGTGGAAGTAACAAATAGATCAAGGGATTAGATCTGATAAACAGAGTGCCTGAATAACTATCGATGGAGGTTCATAACACTGTACAGGAGTGGTGATCAAAAGCATCCCCAAGAAAAAGAAATGCATAAAAGGCAAAATGGTTGTCTGAGGAGGCCTTACAAATAGCTATGAAAGGAAGAGAAGGGAAAGGCAAAGAAGAAAAGGGAAGATATAGCCATCTGAATGCAGAGTTCCAAAGAATAGCAAGGAGCGATAAGAATGCCTTCCTCAGTGATCAGTGCAAAGAAATAGAGAGAAACAATACAATGGAAAAGACTAGAGATCTCTTCAATAAAATTAGAGATACAAAAGGAACATTTCATGCAAAGATGGGCTCAATAAAGGACAGAAACGGTATGGACCTAACAGAAGCAGCAGATACTAAGAAAAGCTTGCAAGAATACACAGAACTGTACAAAAAAGATCTTAATGACCCAGATAACCACAATGGTGTGATCACTCACCTAAGAGCCAGAAATCTTGGAGTGTGAAGTCAAGTGAGCCTTAGGAAGCATCACTATGAACAAAGCTAGTGGAGGTAATGGAATTCTACTGAGTTATTTCAGATCCTAAATAATGATGCTGTTACAGTGCTGCACTCAATATGTCAGCAAATTTGGAAAACTCAGCAGTGGCCACAGGACTGGAAAAGGTCAGTTTTCTTTCCAATCCCGAAGAAAGGCAATGCCAAAGAATGCTCAAACTACCGCACAATTGCACTCATCTCACACTTTAGTAAAGTAATGCTCAAAATTCTCCAAGCCAGCCTTCAACAGTATGTGAACCATGAACTTCCAGATGTTCAAGCTGGATTTAGAAAAGGCAGAGGAACCAGAGATCAAATTGTCAACATCCACTGGATCATGGAAAAAGCAAGAGAGTTCCAGAAAAATATATACTTCTATTTTATTGACTATGCCAAAACCTTTGATTATGTGGACCACATCAAACTGTGGAAAATTCTTCAAGAGATGGGAATACCAGACCACCTGACCTGCCTCTTAAGAAATCTGTATGCAGATCAGGAAGCAACAGTTAGAACTGGACCTGAAACAACAGACTGGTTCCAAATAGGGAAAGGAGTACATCAAGGCTGTATACTGTCACCCTGCTTATTTAACTTATATGCAAAGTACATCATGAGAAACGCTGGGCTGGATGAAACACAAGCTGGAATCAAGAATGCCAGGAGAAATATCAGTAATGTCAGATATGCAGATATCTGACAGATATTATGGTAGAAAGTAAAGAAGAACTAAAGGCCTCTTAATAAAAGTGAAAGAAGAAAATGGAAAAAGTTGGCTTAAAACTCAACATTCAGAAAAATAAGATCATGGCATCTGGTCCCATCACTTCATGGAAAATAGATGGGAAACAGTGTCAGACTTTATTTTGGGGGGCTCCAAAATCACTGCAGATGGTGACTGCAGCCATGAAATTAAAAGACGCTTGCTCCTTGGAAGAAAAGTTGTGACCAACCTAGACAACATATTAAAAAGCAGAAACATTACTTTGCCAACAAAGTTCCATCTAGTCTAGGCTGTGGTTTTTCCAGTGGTCATGTATGGATGTGAGAGTTGGACTATAAAGAAAGCTGAGCGCCGAAGAATTGATGCTTTTGAACTGTGGTGTTGGAGAAGACTCTTGAGAGTCCCTTGGACTGCAAGGAGATACAACCAGTCCATCCTAAAGGAAATCAGTCCTGAATATTCATTGGAAGGACTGATGCTGAAGCTGAAAATCCAATATTCTGGCCACCTGATGTGAAGAACTGACTCATTTGAAAAGCCCCTGATGCTGGGAAAGACTGAAGGCAGGAGGTGAAGGGCACAACAGAGGATGAGATGGTTGCATGGCATCCCCAACTCAATGTATATGAGTCAACTCAATCACTCAACTTAATGAGTTTGAGCAGGAGTTGGTGATGGACAGGGAAGCCTGGTGTGCTGCAGTCCGTGAGGTCACAAAGAGTCAGACATGACTGAGTGACTGAACTGAACTGAGCTGAACTGAACTGAACTGAATGTATGCATGCAAGGTCATGATCAAAATCCTCCAAGCTAGGCTTAAACAGTATGTGAACGGAGAACTTTCAGACGTTCAGCTGGATTCAGAAAAGGCAAAGGAACCAGACATCAAATTGCCAAAATCTGTTGGATCATAGAAAAAGTAAGAGAATTCCAGAAAACCATCTACTGCTTCATTGACTATGCCAAACCCTTTGACTATGTGGATCACAACAAACTGGAAATTCTTAGAGATGGGAATACCAGACCACCTTACCTGATTGCTGAGAAATCTGTGTGCAGGTCAAAAAGCAACAGTTAGAACTGCACATAGAACAACAGACTGGTTCCAAATTGGGAAAGAGATACATCAAGGCTGTATATTGTTACCCTGATTATTTAACTTATATGTATATTACATCATGAGCTGGATGAAGCACAAGCTGGAATCAAGTTTGCCCAGAGAAATATCACAAACCGACCCTGACAACTCAGCTGGTAAAGAATCCACCTGCAATGCAGGAGACCCTGGCTCAATTCCTGGGTGGGGAAGAGCCACTGGAGAAAGGATAGGCTATACACGCCAGTATTCTTAGGCTTCCCTGGTGGCTCAGACGATAAACAATCTGCCTGCAGTGTGGAACACCTGGGTTCCAGGTCAATTGTTTTATTTGTAAATATTTTCTCCCATTCTGTGGGTTGTATCTTTATTTTGTTTATAGTTTCCTTGCTGTATAAAAGCTTTTAGGTTTAATTAGGTCTCATTTGTTTATTTTTGTTTTTATTTTCATTATTCTAGGAGGTGGATCAAAAATGATCTTACTTCAATTTATGTCAGAGAGTGTTCTGCATATGTTTTCCTCTAAGAGTTTTATAATATCCAGCCTTATTTTTAGGTCTTCAATTCATTTTGAGTTGATTTTTTCTTATAGTGTTAGGGAGTGCTCTAATTTCATTATTTTACATGTAGCTGTCCAAAGAACACATTTTGAAATCAGAGTTCTGATTTCAAAACCTAGCTCTTCACCAAGTAGCTGTGTGAACTTGTGCTTCAGTTTCTTCCCATGAAAAATGGGAATAATTAGAACTAGTGAACAATTCCAGAAGCTAAAATGGGATAACATGGGAATGGTTAGCACAGGCCCAAGTGCAGATATAGTCTGTGAATAAACATTAATTCTTTTCCCTCTTCTATCGTGTCAAAGTGTAAAAAGAAGTAACTAGAAATAAAAGGAAAGTATAAATTATGTGTTTGAGTTTATCCTATTTCCTAGTTTCCCTGGATCTTTTTTAACATTTTGAAATATAGAGAAGTAAAAAGAATGTTTTTTTAAAAAATGAGTTAAAATAACAGTAGAAGGCTGAAATGTCATTACACTCACAAAATATCGCAATTACCCAATTTGTTTCTAAATGGTTCCAATTTAAAACAAATATTTGTTTTACCTTTCAACAAACTGGAACAAGTTATTTATATATTTTTCACTTAGGGAAGTGAAAATGTTATCTTTCAGAAGAGTAATTTTCCTGTAATGTAGCATTTGGTGTCAGAAAATTCATTTTTTGAATTTTTCATATTGCTGCTGAAGTATGCAGTTAAATGTTTCTCAATACATTATAATGCATCAAATTCTACCAAAACAAAGCTCTTAGGTATAAAAATTAAATCTCTTTTCTGTCATGTTCATACCATTAAGCTATGTGGAACATTAAAACACAAATAAAAAGGAAAAAGAAAGCCATGTTTTTCAATAAAATTTCAAAATGCCCCAGAGAAATGAATTTGATCTTATCATAACTTCTTATGTAAATTGACAATTTATGCAGAGAAAAATAAGCAATTGGGTGAACATGAGAATTGAGAATGATATGAATACAAATACAGATATATCTTAAACGTGTTATCTCAGGGCATCTTAAAGAATATTTTCCTCTTGACCTGGCCAGTTTGGCTCTACTCTAGATTTTCATGGTTCATCTCTTCATCTTCAGAAGGTAACTTGGTGCCTTCCTTAGAGTAACAAAATGATTCTTCTTGGCCTTGAACCATATTTCTGGGAAAATTTCAACCTCTACTCGGAGAAGCAATGTATGGAGAGCTGGAAGATAAAAATGAGAGGAAGCAAAAATGACAAGAGCAAAATGAAGTTTATGACAAGCTTGAGTTGATTTACCTTGTTGCTATCCAGAAACATAAGACAGTTAAGGAAAGAGCAACATGGCCTATTGTCCTTCTCTGAAGTTCAGAATGGACTGAAGCTGGACTAATAAATAGCATCATCACACTGATTGGGGCCTGGTGGCTCAGAGAGTAAAGAATCTGCCTGCAATGCAGGAGACTTGGGTTCCATCCTTGGGTTGGGAAGATCCCCTGGGGGAGGGCATGGCAACCATCTCCAGTATTCTTGCCTAGAGAATCCCCATGGACAAAAGAGCCTGGTGGGCTATAGCCCATGAGGTCGCAGAGTCGGACATGACTGACTGACTAAGCACATGCACACACACACATACACACCAGTCTTATAACTCATTAACATCCCAGGGTCCTTGCAGAGAGGCCTCTGAGGGGAAAAATATTATTAGGCTGTGAGAAACAGAATTGGATATGGTATTGGGTCACAGTCCTTGGGATACAAGCTATATATTTTTCCTTGGCATTTAGGAGAATCACAAATTTTTCAAGTGAATTTCATATTTTCTCTTTTTTCTCATGTAAGGATTATTTTAGAATCACTAGCTCCAAATCATCCATCCTATCTCCATATTTAATTAGGAGTTTAGAAGCATCTTAAGAAGTAAATTCAATTATTTAGACTTCTGTCCAATCAGAAAGTAATAAAAGGAAAGCTATAAAAAAAATTCGCCTCTCTTTCTTCTCCAGCAGGCCAGAATGTCTGTGTTTTCTGACCCAGAGAAAATAAAAGAGCAAGTTCAAGAGGGTAGAAAAAGAGAGCAACAATACTAGCTCAGTTATATATATATATATATAACTATATATATCATCTATATCACTGGCACAGTTATATATCACACAGAGCAAGATGTGAGTGAGGACTGAGGAATGGAGAATAGAAGGAGCAGAACATGGATCCCAGTATTGATGAAATGACACTTAACACTCCACCTGCAGAGTGGCATGGCCAGACAGTTCAGCTCCAAACAAACAGAGAAAACAAGCGTTCTCACAGAAGGTGAATGAGGACTCAGCCATGACAATGCGTGTGCTAGTACAGAATGGGAATACCAGAGCCAGCTGGGTCATTCAGAAAAATCTACCTGAAGCCAAGGCAAGGTAGGGCAGGCAAGTGTGCCCAGTCACTTCAGTTGTGACCGACTCTTGGCGACCCCGTGGACTGTAGCCTGCCAGGCTCCTCTGTCCATGGGATTCTCCAGGCAAGAATACCGGAGCGGGTTGCCATGCCCTCCTCCAGGGGATTGAACCTGCATCTCCTATGTCTCCTGCATTGCAGGTGGATTCTTTATCCACTGAGACACCTGGGAAGAGGGCAGGCACAAGGCCTGGAATTCACACCAGCAGGATAAAAACAAGGAAATGGTCACTCTTGTCTGCCTGCAGTAGAGGGCAGGGCAGCCTGCCTTAGATAAGTTTCAGGCAGAGAACCCCTCAGTCAGCTGAAGCAGAAGGCAGAGCACCTCCTGGCTGACTGAAATAAAGGGTAGGATTTTACCCCGGGGTTCCAGTGTCCTGAAACCAATGGAAGAAGTTCAAGGGAGACAGCTGAAATGAAAAGGACAACAGGTTGTCTCTTCTTAAAAGGCCAGCTACAGTCTTCTTTATATATCTCTGAAACTCATTCCACGGCATGCCTTATGTCTTACCTCTTTGGAAAAGCAACTCTATGCTTGCTTGCTCTTAGCATCTCCAACTTCCTGCTTCACCCCCTTGGCTCCTGATCCCTACTCCTGGAGCTCTATGCTTTCTGACAGTTCTGTCTCCATCTAGCACAGTCTATCAAGTGTAGCTTTACCTCTAGCCCCTCGAGCATTGCTCCAGGCTCAAGCTCTTAGGATTGCCTCAATCTTCCCTGGTTTATATCCGCCTCTTCAACTAGCCCTGACTACAAGTACGATTGGCCAGTGGGCAGTCTTTTACCGAAGCCCTTAAAGGGTTTGCACCTTAAATCTTTTGAACAGGAGCAGCCAAAATTAATTTCCAGATTCCACTGATAAGCACAGTTAAGGTATCCACCTAGACATCTCTCAAATCTATTCTCTGTTCCTCTGCCCAACTTGAACTACAGTTCAAGGCCCAGAATTTCTTGCCTTTGATTAGTCCAACAGCTCGCACCCATCCTTTCTTCCCTCCTCCAGTTTTGCACAGCACACACAAATACATTTCACACAACATGGTGAGAAAATTTTCCTAAAATAAAACCTGACCGCCTCATCACTCTGCCAAAGATTCCTCAATTACTTCCCTTGCTCTGAGAACAAAGACTATGTATAGCTATTTTGCTAATGCTTTCCCATCCTTTCAGACAGGGAGCCCCTCTGTTTATTTGGCATTTTCTCTTCCTGCACTTCCTCACTCCAATATTGCAGTCTCCAGCCAAACCAAAGCAATGCTCGTATTCTGGACACACCTGGCACCCTCTGCTTCTGTGCTAGACCTCGCCTCCTTGCCTCCTCTTTCTTATTCTCTTTCTTTCAGCTGGTTAATTTCTGTAGGTGTCAGCCTCTTCCAGAAAGCCTTCTCTGTTCCCACAAAACTAGGTCAGGTAGCCCGTTATGTGTTCTTATGCATTTTGTTCCTGGATCTCTTATGACAGAGGTCCCCAACCTTTTTGGCACCAGGGACCAGTTAGGGGAAGACAATTTTTCCATGGACAGCAGGGAGGGAAATTGTTTGGGGATAATTCAAGCACATTACATTTATTGTGCACTTTATTTCTGTTATTATTATATCAGTTCCACCTCAGATCATCAGGCATTAGATCCCAGAGGGTGGGGACCCCTGCCTTATGATAACTAACTACACTGTATATTAACCAGCCATTTCTTTTCCTAGATCCTCCTTCAACTCTGTGCTCCAGAGGGGCAGGGATCACTTCTATCTAGTGCAGTGCCTGGCTGAGGCAAACAATTAGTACATTTCTTTAGTGGAAGAAACAAAGGAAGAGAAAAGGGAAGAGACTGTTTGGTTGTGTTGATCATACTCCTGGATTCCTTACGAATCACTTGCCTTTTTTACGAAGATCAGGGCTGGGGCAGCTGCAGGTCAACCTGACACAGAGAGGACATGCACCCGAGTGAAGCTGCCCTCCTTCCCAGGGTCTCCCAGGAGAGTACTCCACGACATCAAGGTGGACAAGCCCAGTCACATGTCTGCCTTCACCCAGAGGGATGGCACACAGAGAACTCAGCATCACCTAAATGGTTTTGTTCCGACTCAGACATCTGAGGAAGAGAAGGGGGTGGTGCCGCAGCAGGAGGGTGTCAGGTGGAGGACATGTTCATCTGCTTCCCAGGTTTCATCTGACACTTGATGAATTCTGATACATGTAACACAGTGTTAGGAATATGCTTCTGAATGCAAACTTTGTACACGTGCCTTAGAGATTTCAGTTTCCACCCCAGGGAACAACTTGGGAGATACATTAACAAAAGCGGACAAGAATTCAGGTGAATTCTTCAATCTACTTTCAAACTAGCCGAATCCAGGAAAGGGTCACCAGCTCACTGACTTAAGTGTGATGAGTTCCAAAAAAGCAACTTGGGAAATCAGAGAGAAAAAACCACTGTCCATACTCCCTTATCATGTCATAGACCTAATGTCATTTGAACATAAGGACCATACGCTCAGGGATGATGCTTAGAAATTTTGTATTCTAAGTTGGAAACACCAGTAAGCTTCGTTTTTTTCAGCATTCAGTAATTTTCTTTGATCCCTACCACATGATGGGTGTTGGTATAGACACTGAGCGTACAGCAATGAAAATGTAAAAATGCTTGTCCTCATGCATTAAACCCTGTATCATATCTCATATATTAGACGGAGGTAAGTGACATAGGAAAAATAAAACAGAAAGGATGATATGAAATACTGAAGAGATGAGAGGTTTCATTTTTAAAACCTGGTCTGAGAAGGCCTCACTGAGAAGGTGATAACTATCTTTCACTATATTGGGGAAATTTTCAGTCACTTTTTTTTCAAAATTTTTTTTCTGCTCCATTATCCCTCTGTTCTTTCTCTGGGACTACTATTATACATATGTTAGATCTTTAAATCATTTTTCTCTGCTCTACAGATAATTTCTATTAATCTTTATTGAAGTTCATTGACACTTCTGTCATATCCATTCAACTGTGAAGTGCAGCCAGTCAACTTTCAAATTTCAGACACTGTATTTTTACATTCTAGAATTGTTTCTTTTTTATTAAGTTCTAAATCTCTCTAGAAAACTATTCTATTTCTAAATAAAAATTTATAATTTGCTTTCTGTCTTTTCATTAGGTACCTGGTTTTCTTTGCAACTTTGGACATTTTTATAATGGCTGGTTAAAAATTCTTATCTACTAATTACAACATCTGGGTCATCTTGGTGGCGATCTTCATTGATTTTCTTTTCATTTTAGAATAAGTCCCATTTTTCCTATTTCTTCATGTGTCTAATAATTTTGGATTATGACCTGGGTATTAGAAATGTGTTGTTGAGATTTTGATATTTTCCTGTGAAGTGTACTGACTTGTTTTTAAGTGGGAAGAACAGTTGGGCTGTGTGCAAACTGTCCATTTGCCTCCTCTGCAGCTCACATCTCACTCAGCTCCTTCAGGGCAAACTGGCTACTTGAAATCTGACCCACATTTTCATGTTACGGAGTGGTACCCCACTCCAGTACTCTTGCCTGGCAAATCCCAGGACAGAGGAGCTTCGTAGGCTGCAGTCCATGGGGTCGCTGAGTCGGACACGACTGAGCAACTTCACTTTCACTTTTCACTTTCATGCATTGGAGAAGGAAATGGCAGCCCACTCCAGTGTTCTTGCCTGGAGAATCCCAGGGATGGGGAAGCCTGGTGGGCTGCCGTCTCTGGGGTCGGCTAAGACTGAAGCGACTTAGCAGCAGCAGCATTGGAGATTTTGACAAAGTTTATTCACAGAGAATTCTGGGCTATCCTCTGGCTCCATTGCTGATATTGTTGTTTTTCTGGGATTTTTCCAAGAAGTCTGTGATTACCTCAAGCCAGTAAGACTCTGGGCCTGGTAATAGAGTTTTAATAAATCTAAACAGGGCAGACTAAGGCCTGAGATTAAACCTCTAAAACCTAGGAAGTCACGCAACACTTCTCTTCTTCCAAGCATTGACTTTCTTCAGTATCCACCTGCTTTTAGTCATTTTCCAGTGCCCAAAATACATAAAATGTTTTATTTGACCTCCAAAGTAGGATTTTTTAAAAAGAACTACTTGATAACAGATAGAGGCAGAACTGCTGAGGAAGTAATATTTGACTAAATACCTAAAAGAAAAATGGGAGCTAGTCATGTGAAGTGAAAGTCGCTCCGACTCTTTGCAACACGATGGACTGGAGCCTGCCAGGCTCCTCTGTCCTAGAATTCGCCAGGCAATTCTACTGGAGTGGGTAGTCATTTCCTTCTCCAGGAGATTTTCTCAGCCCAGGGACTGAACTCAGGTCTCCTGCATTGCTGGAGGATTCTTTACCATCTGAGCCTCCAGGGAAGCCCAAGAATACTGGGGAGGGTAGCCTATCCCTTCTCCAGGGGATCTTCCTGACCCAGGAATTGAACCAGACCTACCTGCATTGCAGGTGGATTCTTTACCAGCTGAGCTACCAGGGAAGCTAGTCATGTAGGTATCTGTATGAAGAGTGTCCCAGGAAACGAGGAATGCATGTGATAGTCTGAAGTAGACTTTGATTCTTGTGTCTGAGGAATGACATGGAGGTCAGCATGACTACGATAGAGGAAGTGAGGGAGAGAGGACGAGGTGAGGTCAGAGAGATAGAAATAGCAGAGAATCAAGATGTCTCAGGCTACTTAGCCACAATACTTTGATAGAAAACCACTGGAGGGTTTGAATAGAACTGTGGTGTGATTTAGCTTTTAGTTTTAAACTGACTACCTTGGCTCTATATGGAGACTAGAGGGTGAAGTATGGAAACAAGTGTATCACTTAGGACACTCTTCTAAAAATCCAGGCAAAGTAGCTTGGGCTTCCCCAATGGTTCAGAGAGTAAAGAACCTGCCAGCAATGTGGGAGACACAGGTTCAATCCCTGGGTTAAGAAGATCCCCTGGAGAAGAGAAAGGCAACCCACTCCAGTATTCTTGCCTGGAGAATTCCATGGACAGGAGAGCATGGTGAGCTACAATCCATGGGGTCACAGAGAGTTGGATACAACTGAGTGACTACACACAAAATAGCTTTGGCTTAGACCAGGATGGCAATAATGGAAATAGTGAAAAATGGTCAGAGTCTGCATACATCTGATGTCAAAGCAGAAGGGTCTACCAAGATTTTGGATTTAATGTGTGAAAGAAACTGCCATGGATGACTACAGGTTTCCTGGCTTGAGAAATGAGGAGGATGGACAAGGCTTTGGTCAGTAGGGTTAGGGACATTTGTGTTTAATATCCCTGGTAGACATCCCAAGGAGGAAATTAAATATTGGGCTGGAGTTCAGGGGAGAGGTTAAGCCTGCAGATGTAGATTAGTAAGTTGTCTAAATATAGTATGGTATTTAAAGCCAGGAGAAGACATGAGATCACTGAGGAGCCTGATCTAATTAAAGACAAGATG
The DNA here is from genome assembly GCF_042477335.2 of Ovis canadensis. Lineage (NCBI taxonomy): Eukaryota > Metazoa > Chordata > Mammalia > Artiodactyla > Bovidae > Ovis > Ovis canadensis. The sequence goes on from NC_091259.1 coordinate 67,902,652, forward strand.
ACTTTCAAGGACAGCGCTCTGATGACGGTATGATTAGAGGTCACTGACAGGAGGAGAAAACCAGTAAGGGAAACCAAGAAAATGCCAGTCACAAGAGATGAACTGGGAGAGGGCAGAGTCTTGAAAGCCAAAGCAAGAAGTGTTCAGTGTTTAAGGAAGAAAGGAGTAACTAGGTATGGCAATTCCCACTGGGAGATCAAGTACAATGAGCAGTGAGGACTGGCCCTTAGATCTGTCAGTGTAGAGGCTATGGTCGATCTTGACAAGGGCACGTTTAGTGGAATGGTGAAGATGAAATACTAACTGAAGAGGGTTTAAGAAAGAATAAGAGAAATTGAAAACAGCATATATGTATACAATATGATTATGTTATGATTATGAGAGTCTAGCATGATAGCTCAGTTGGTAAAGAATCTTCCTGCAATGCAGGAGACCCCGGTTTGATTCCTGGGTTGGGAAGACCCACTGGAGAAGTGATAGGCTACCCACTCCAGTATTCTTGGGCTTCCCTTGTGGCTCAGCTGGTAATGAATCCGCCTGCAATGCTGGAGACCTGGGTTCGATCCCTGGGTTGGAAAGATCCTCTGGAAAATGAAAAGGCTACACACTCCAATCTTCTGGCTTGGAGAATTCCATGGACTGTATAGTCCATGGGGTTGCAAAGAGTCAAACACGACTGAGCAACTTTCACTTTCCCTTTTTACTTTCAGCATTATAATATGCTATAAAATAGGGGAAACTTATGTCTAAGGTTGGGCAGAGGAGAGTCAAAGTAGGAAAAAAATCCATGAATTTGAGGAAAATTTCTACAGGGTAAAGAACAGAGGCATATAAACTGCCCTCTGGGCTGAAGAATGCTTTACAGAAATCATTTGAATAGAAAACTTTCACTGACTGCATCTGGGTTGGGAAGATCCCCTGGAGGAGGGCATGGCAACCCACTCCAGTACTCTCGCCTGGAGAGTCCCATGGACAGAGGAGCCTCAAGGGCTATGATCCATGGGGTCAAAAAGCGTGGGACATGAATGAAGCGACTTAGCATGCACACGTGCACCATGGGTAGCAGTCTCACACCTGGCCTTAGGAAACTGACATTTGCCGCACCACTGTGGAATGACGCAGGCTCAGATCTCAGCCCGCCAAGTCTAGTCAACTCCTGCTCTGCTTCTAGGCCCAGGCCCTCTTGTCTGACCTCATCTGATTTTTCTGTCCAACATCTTTCCTAAGATTTCTCTCTGTCCATTACTGCAACTCTCTAATACTGACCTTTTTCTGACTCCCAAACTTCCTTAGTGGAGGCAAAAGTTCTTTTTGCCCATAACTTACTTCTAGAGAATTTGGTCCTATTCTAACCAAGACTGCCTCCCAGGTTGTGTTTGTCCTCCCGTCAGGTCAAGTCATAGCCTAGATCCAAATACTGAATGGATGGTGGAAGGAAAAGAGTTTGGGATATGAAGTCAGAACAATGAGAATTCAAGTTGCCTTGAATTCTGGAGTGGGCAGAATTCAAGCTGCCACTTTACTTACCAGCTGTGTGATCTGAAGCAGGTTCTTTAACCTTGTGGAGTTTTATCTACCAGCTCTGGTGGCTCAGACTGTAAAGAACGCACCTGCTAATGCAGGAGACATGGGTTCAGTCCCTGGGTCAGGAAGATCCCCTGGAGAAGGAAATGGCTATCCACTCTGGGATTCTTGCCTGGAGAATTCCACAGACAGATGGAGCCTAGCGGGCTACTGTCCATGAGTCACAAAGAGTCGGATATGACTGAATAAGTAACACTTTTTTCATTATGTGATCTGAGCAGGTTCTTTAACCTCCCAAAGTTTCAGTTCTGTTATCTACAGAATGGAAAGAGCAACTCTTACCTTTAAGGAGTTGTAAGAATTGAATGAGATAACATATATGCTAGGATTTAGAGAAATTTTTATCTTTATTGCAGCTAGTAAGAGAAGACCCACAGAGTAAGAAGAAGATTGCTTTGTTGAGAAGATCCTGCTCGATTAAGTTGTGGTACCCAGAAGTCAGTCAGAAGAAAGGCCTAGTGCTTCTGAATAAAAAGATATGGTAGGAAGTGGGGTGGGCCAGGGAGCTTCCTAGTGTGGGGTTTTCACATGCAATGTAATATTTTTCTCTGGGCAAATAAATTTGGGGGCTTGTTTGATTTCTCATGGAAGCTTGTGAAGGTATAAATTTTGAAAATCATTAGAAATACATTAAAAGTTAGACTATAAGACTACAGAGGAAAGAAAGTAACTATTTACATGTACAAAATTCCCATAAACTAGTGGGTTCTCTGTTGTTAATTCTTTACTTCTCCCATCTCTTCACCCTGATTGATCATTGTGTACAATCCACCAGTGGCAGGAAGGGCCCTGAATACAGTAGTAACTTACAATATAGACTCTATAGTCACACCATCTGGGTTCATATCCTCGTTCTATCTCCTAATTTGTGACCTTGAGCAGTTATTTAACAGTATTGGGCTTCAGTGTTTTCTGCAAAATTGAAACCTAACTCACAAAGTAATTTGAGAGAGAGAGTTTACCATAGTTACTTCACCAGGCAAGAAAACTGGAGTGAGTAGCCATTCCCTTCTGCAGGGGATCTTCCCAACCCACAGATCAAACTGAGGTCTCCTACATTGCAGGTGGATTCTTTACCATCTGAGCCACTAGGGAAACCCAGAGTTTATCATAGTTGATAAAGTATTAAGTGGGATGATGCATGAGAAGCAATTAGGCAAGATTCTGGTACAGAGCAGACACTCACTATTTCCTGCTAATATCATTATTCCTAGTATCCCACTTGCCAAAGTAATATTTGAAAAACTCGCTCAGAGCACAGCCACATGATCAGTCTGAAGAATGAGCTCCACAGAATTCACTGAATCTCAAGTAGTGAGGGTAGCATAATGATTGAATAGGATATACCTTAAGAAAACTTTCATTTAAGTTTGTATTGTTTTCTCTGCTTCTTTAGAAAGCAAAGTACATTTTACATTTCTGGTGTGTCACTTTGAGAAGAACCAAGTTCTTGCTCCAAAGATGTCATTCTCTGTTTCATAAGGTGATGCAATTTGCTAAACTAAAGCAATCTTGGGTGAGTCACTGCCAAAAAAACAATGCATCATCCAGGCAATTTTATCTTCTTAAGAAAGAGGCAGCAAGGCATAGTGTTTTCCTCTAAGCTCCTCAAGTTGTGGCTGAGAATAAAGGCAACCTAAAAAACCTCCATGCTTCTATCTGTATGAACTATTCTCACCCTAGAGAAGCTGGACTACAAAAATTGTAGATTCTGATCTCAGACAAGTATTTAGATCCAGACCTATCACTTGTGAATTGTGTGACCTTTCACAATCTACCTATCTGTGATGTGGCAGGGACAGCTGCTGTCCATCAAAAATGTATCCTATTTTTCCATACAGTAGAGTTGCCATTGAGAAGCAGCTGCACAGCCAGCAACTGCACTTTCAAACCTTTATTAAATCTAGAAAGGGCCATATGGATGAGTCTGGCCAAGACAGTGTGAGTTGGAGTGATAGATGCAACTCCCTGTCCTGACCCATAAAATCCCCCTCTGCAGTCTCTCTTTCCCCATCTCTGACAGAATACCCAGCACCACCATGGCATCCACATAGTAAAGGATCTCTCAACCTAGATCTCTGAATGACACCTCACTATCACACCACTGCCACCTTCTCTCCCAGACACTGAAGTAAAATTTAAAAAGTAAAATTTGACTGTTGGAAACCACTGAGATGCCAGGCTTTATCTATCTATCATTACCTTAACTAATTACAAGTTTTAAGCCTCTTCTTCATCATTAAAATGGGAATAATTTTAGTAGCTATTAAGAGTTGTGGAGATAATTAAATAAGTTGTGTATAAGCACTCAGAAAATTCCTGGAACCTAGTAAGGACTCAAAAAATATAAGCTACTATATATACTAGTTAAGTGAAGTGAAAGTCACTCAGTCGTGTCTGACTCTTTGTGACCCCATGGACTGTAGCCTGCCAGGCTCCTCTGTCCATGGGGATTGATTCTCCAGACAAGAAAACTGGAACAGGTTGTCATTCCCTTCTCCAGGGGATCTTCCCAGCCCAGGGATCCAACCCTGAGTTGGATCTCCAGCATTGCAAGCGGATTCTTTTTTTTTTTTTTTTTAATTTTATTTTATTTTTTTCCATTCATTAGGTTTTCCTTTTTTTTTTTTAATTTTAAAATCTTTAATTCTTACATGCATTCCCAAACATGAACCCCCCTCCCACCTCCCTCCCCATAACATCTTTATGGGTCATCCCCATGCCCCAGCCCCAAGCATGCTGCATCCTGCGTCAGACATAGACTGGCGATTCAATTCACATGATAGTATACATGTTAGAATGGCATTCTCCCAAATCATCCCACCCTCTCCCTCTCCCTCTGAGTCCAAAAGTCCGTTATACACATCTGTGTCTCTTTCCCTGTCTTGCATACAGGGTCGTCATTGCCATCTTCCTAAATTCCATATATATGTGTTAGTATACTGTATTGGTGTTTTTCTTTCTGGCTTACTTCACTCTGTATAATCGGCTCCAGTTTCATCCATCTCAACAGAACTGATTCAAATGAATTCTTTTTAACGGCCGAGTAATACTCCATTGTGTATATGTACCACAGCTTTCTTATCCATTCATCTGCTGATGGACATCTAGGTTGTTTCCATGTCCTGGCTATTATAAACAGTGCTGCGATGAACATTGGGGTACATGTGTCTCTTTCAATTCTGGTTTCCTCGGTGTGTATGCCCAGAAGTGGGATTGCTGGGTCATAAGGTAGTTCTATTTGCAATTTTTTAAGGAATCTCCACACTGTTCTCCATAGTGGCTGTACTAGTTTGCATTCCCACCAACAGTGTAGGAGGGTTCCCTTTTCTCCACACCCTCTCCAGCATTTATTGCTGCAAGCGGATTCTTTACCAGCTGAGACATAAGGGAAGCCCAAGAATATTGGAGTGGGTAGCCTATCCCTTCTCCAGTGGATCTTCCCAACCCAGGAATCGAACCAGGGTCTCCTGCATTGCAGGTGGATTCTTTACCAACTTAGTTATCAGGGAAGCCCTCTATATATACTAATATAGTCATATTTCCTTTTACTGCTTCTGAAATCGATATACAGAACTCCTTACTTTGCCAGCCATGTCTAGAATAAGCTATTCCCCAACAATAATGAATCTCACAATTCATGGTTTCTTAGCATTGAAAACATATTGTACTGTTATTGCCATTACTATTATTATTTAATTATCCACACTTTTTACCAAGATCATCATACAAGCCATCTCTCTCTCTTGCTTTTACTTTTGCTTCCACTGCATCCCTCTAGTAACAATCTGTCTTTTTACATCAATGTTAACCAACGTCATGCATCCTGAAGAGGAACATTTATTTGTGAACTAAGGAAGTGATAAGATATATAAGCCTGCTGCTGGCAATTATCTCAGGCCAGCATACAACCTTCAGTGAGTCCCTCGAGTTATTTAAAAGACAATGCCACATAAGAGATGCTACTTGAGATACTGTTCTTCATTACTTATTAAGTGACAGTCTGTTCTTTAGTGGAGGGCCTATCTTACAATAAGAGGGGTGGGGGTGGGCAAATGTCTCAGTCCCTATCTGCTCCTGGCCTTTCCTTGATGGACTGTGGGCACTGAAGCCCTGCCACCTGCAGCCACTGCCTGTCCACTTCTGAGCTGATGGAAACCAGATCTGGTATTATCACAGAAGAGAGCCTTTACATTACAGAAGGGGAAATATAAGACAAAAATTGAGCTGCTACCCTGAGCTGGATGTGCAGGGCCTATAGTTTGATTACTGGGCTGTGTTTCAGACTGACCTCCCTTCTAAGCCCCTCCATGGGTGCCCAAGTAGAACAGCTGGGTTTATGCACACCCTCCTCCACTGCTATCCCACTTCTATTCCTGGTTTGCACCATATTTTTCACTAAGAATGGTACATAGCTTTGAATCATAATGATCAACATCATTATCATTATGGTCATCACCATGGTAATAATAATAACTAGCTGACTGAGCATCTTCTGTGTTTCAGGAACTGACTGCTTTGCACATGTCATTTCTTTTTCAAATATTCATGACATATCTCCAACATAGATATTATTATGCCTATTTTAGAGATGTGGAAATTGAGGCTGTAGGTAGTTAAGTTGTTTGCTAATAAGGAATAAAGCAGAATTCCAATCCAGCTCTGATTTTATAATGTGTGTGTTTTATCTTTCAGCTGGCCACTTCTTAGCAGGCTACGCCCCTCAAACCCTACTTTTTCGGTAGATTGGCTTAGCTTCTGCATAAACCCAAATGGGCTGCCCTGCCTCCTGTACTGACACTACTCAGAGACTCTAACCTCCAATCAAGGATATTGGAGTGGGTAGCCTTGATTGGAGGTTAGAGTCTCCTTGATCAGTCCACAGATGCTGAACAAAGCATACAGCCAACACAAACACACTTCCTTCTGACGTGGAGATGTGGGCAGCTGACCCTTGCTGGAAGAAAAAGGTAGAACTGCCAAATTGTTTCCTAAGCCCTAGCCCCACAGGTCCCAAGTCATGCCTCCTCCCTCTAGTGCTCCCCTAGCGTGAAGGCTGTGCCTCAAAGACACACTCATGAATGTCAATAAACCTAATGAACAAAATAGATATCTGCGGTTGTTATTCTGCAGTACACAGCAATTAATCAAATCCTTCTTTAAAAAATCCTTTGGGTGTTAAGTGCTCCTATTATAGTTGGCTACCTCTTCAACCTAAAGGTAGTTTATAGATTTCTGAACTCTAAAGATAAAGGCCACAGTCAATTAATGATCATTTCAAAATCAAGCTAAGTGAATGATGTAGTAAATTAAAATAATCAGACTGCTGCCAGTTCTCCTTCAGTTCTGCTACCAGTGTCCTGAAAAATCCAACACTGGCTTGAACAGTTTCTCTAATCAGCAACATGGATGGTCCTAGAGACTGTCATACTGAGTGAAGTAAGTCAGACACAGAAAGATGAATATCATATGATACCGCTTACATGTATAATCTAAAAAAAATAGCACAAATGAACTTATTTACAAAAATAAGAATAGAGTCACAGATGGAGAAAACAAACTTATGGTTACTAGAGAGGAAAAAGGAGGGAGGGATAAATTGGGAGATTGGGATTAACATATACACACTATTTCTGTGGTAGCTCAGTTGGTATAGAATCCACCTGCAATGCAGGAAATCCTGGTTCAATTCCTGGGTCAGACAGATCCCCTGGAGAAGGGATAGGCTATCCACTCCAGTATTCCTGAGCTTCTCTGGTGGCTCAGATGGTAAAGAATATGCCTGCAATGCAGGAGACCTGGGATTGATCCCTGGGTTGGGAAGATCCCCTGGAGATGGGAAGGGCTACCCACTCCAATATTCTGGCCTGGAGAATTCCATGGACTGAGAAACCTGGCAGGCTACAGTCCATGGGGTCGCAAAGAGTCAGACACGACTGAGCAACTTTCACTTATATATAAAGTAGATAACTAATAAGGACCTACTGTATAGCACAGGGAACTCTACTCAATACTCTGTAATGACCTATATGGGAAAAGTATCTAAAAATTATTGGATATATGTATATGTGTAACTGATTCAGTTTGCTGTACATCTGAAACTAACACAACATTGTAATCAAATTTACTCCAATAAAAATTTAAAAATAAAGCCTATAAAGCAAACTGTAAGGTATTAGATGCCACATTACATCTGTCCAATGGTATGAGGTTGTTTTCAGGACACGTCCCTGGCTCACCTGAGTTGTCGGACCATGCAGAAATGAACAGTATGGTGATCAAGAGCAGTTTTAACAGTAGTAGAGCAGCATGGTGGGAAAGTACACAGACCCCAGACCCAGACTCCTTGCCACCTGCTAGCCAAGTAGCCTTGGGCAGGTTACTTACCCTCATTACATCTTAGTTTCCTGGATTGTAAACAGGGAATCAGAACTGTACCTGCCTCAAGGTGTTAGAGGAATAGGTGAGTGCATACTGCTTGTGACACAGCCTAGCCCGCAGTAAGCATTCAGTAACTGCCAGATATCACAGCGGTCTGCTTTCCCTAACTGGTGTTTAACCATCCTCTCCCCCTATCCTCTCTCTGTCATGAAACTCACATCATTTTTCCTATTTTTGCCTGCTCTGCTGTCCACTTATGACCCACTAGAGTACCCATCTGGGTTCTTGGCTTCACTTCTCAGTTTACAACCCGTGTTTTCCCTCTTTGCTTGAACACTCCCTGCTTGCTGATGTGTTCAAGGTGACTTACATCACCTCCAAGTACTGATGGTCCTATGTACAGACACGCTTGCAGTGGAGTCCAGTCTTGACAATGGAGTGAAGTAACCTTGATTTTCCCCAACACTTTTATATTCTTGTTCCCAAAGATCTGATTCTTTATATTCTTGCCCTGTTGTTTCCTGCATCAGGTCATTTTCTCTGTTTTATATCTTTTTCTTACTTACCATAGATGCTCTAATCAAAACTGTTTAACAACCATACACAAAAATAAACTCAAAATGAATTAAAGATCTAAACATTAAGACCAGAAACTATAAAGAACATAGGCAAAACACTCTCTGACATAAATCACAGCAGGATCCTCTATGACCCACCTCCCAGAATATCAGAAATAAAAGCAAAAATAAACAAATGGGACCTAATTAAAATTAAAAGCTTCTGCACAACAAAGGAAAATATAAGCAAGGTGAAAAGACAGCCTTCTGAATGGGAGAAAATAATAGCAAATGAAGCAACTGACAAACAACCAACCTCAAAAATATACAAGCAACTTCTGCCGCTCAATTCCAGAAAAATAAACGACCCAATCACAAAATGGGCCAAAGAACTAAACAGACATTTCTCCAAAGAAGACATACAGATGGCTAACGAACATATGAAAAGATGCTCAACATCACTCATTATCAGAGAAATGCAAATCAAAACCACAATGAGGTACCATTTCACGCCAGTCAGAATGCCTGCTATCCAAAAGTCTACAAGTAATAAATGCTGGAGAGGGTGTGGAGAAAAGGGAACCCTACTACACTGTTGGTGGGAATGTAAACTAGTATAGCCACTATGGAGAACAGTGTGGAGATGCCTTTAAAAACTACAAATAGAACTACCTTATGACCCAGCAATCCCACTGCTGGGCATACACATCAAGGAAACCAGAATTGAAAGAGACACACATACCCCAATGTTCATCACAGCACTGTTTAGAGTAGCCAGGACATGGAAGCAACCTAGATGTCCATCAGCAGATGAATGGATAAGAAAGCTGTGATACATATACACAATGGAGTATTACTCAGCCATTAAAAAGAATACATTTGAATCAGTTCTAATGAGGTGGATGAAACTGGAGCCTATTATACAGAGTAAAGTAAGCCAGAGAGAAAAACACCAATACAGTATACTAATGCATATATATGGAATTTAGAAAGATGGTAATGATAACCCTGTATGCAAGACAGCAAAAGAGACACAGATGTATAGAACAGACTTTTGGACTCTGTGGGAGAGGGAGAGGGTGGGATGATTTGGGAGAATGGCATTGAAACATGTCTAATATCATATGTCAAACGAATCACCAGTCCAGGTTCGATGCATGACACAGGATGCTCGGGGCTGGTGCACTGGGATGACCCAGAGAGATGGTATGGGGAGGGAGGTGGGAGGTGGGTGCAGGATGGGGAACACGTGTACACCCATGGAGGATTCATGTTGATGTATGGCAAAACCAATACAATATTGTAAAGTAATTACCCTCCAATTAAAATAAATAAATTTATATTAAAAAAATAATAAATAAATAAAAGGCAGAGACATTACTTTAACAACAACAACAACAACAACAACAACAAAAAGACTGTTTAACAGTTTCTTCCTATGCCCCTCTCCTGCCACACTACTCCCAGAAACTTAGTCTGGTGTTTAAGATCCTTTGGTAACAGGGGAGAAATGGCTGGTTACAGGAGCCCCTGAGCTTTTACTCCATCAGCTCTTCAAGGGTTGTTGGAGTCTACTTTCTAGAGATCTTTCTCCTACTTGTCAATCCTTACAAGTTCTCTTCTATTCTCTGGCCTTCATTAATCCCCATCATCAGCATCTGCCCCCCTCTCCCTGTAATTCAGAAAGTCCATACAGATGAACATAGCTCCCCTTTTACATTTTTGAAGCTGATAACGAGACTTTGAATTTCTCAGGCATGGAGTAAAGAAACGCGCCACTGCATAATGTCATTTTTGTCTCTACCCGACAACATAACAACTGTGCTATCGACTTTCAAAAGAAAGTCTGCCCTTGTTCTCAAGCAGAAAATTGTCTCTGGATTTCAGATATAAAAGATGCTTTGTGTAATTAGAAGAAGGGATGAGAGTGAATAGAAATTCAAAATGCATTCTCTTCTACGTATCTTACTTTGCTCAGAGTCTAATTAAGGGAAGGGCTTGGCACTTATCTTTAAAAGAGGGTACAGAACTAGTCAATGAATTTTGAATATTCATCCATCAAGTTTCCTGTGTCTGACAGAACAGCCTAAGTTACATTTTGTGTGCATTGAAGACAGCCTAAAGAAGCCTGGCTCACAGCTTACACCCAACTTACATCTCTCTCCACCCTATGGTAGACTGCAAAGACCTCTCCACATCTCCCCGAAAGAAGGAATCCAAGGTGTTTGAGGAGAAAATGGTTGCATTTTCAATCATTCTTAAAATATGAAGTGTTAGGTGAAACTGATTTTTTAATTTTTTTTATTTGTATGCCAATTTGAAAATGATAAGCTTCGTCTTAGTCTCTGGAATTTTCAGAGTCTTGGGTCTTGGTCTTGACCAGAGATTCCGTGGGATTAAACTAAAAGATATATGTCATAGTTTCTTATATAGAGTAAATGTTCAATAAATATTGGATCAGAATCTGAAGTTCTCAACTGACCCAGTACTTGAGGAAAAGTTTATCCTTCTTACCCTCCCATCCTCCTCCCTCAGTCACTAAGATCTGATCAGCAGAACCCCAAGCTCATCCCATAAAATGGGAGTGAAAGCCCTCAAAATAGTCTGGAAACAGTGGCAGCACACACAGGTTCAAAGTCAGGGAGAGACAGCTGAGTCAGGATGAGAGATCAAGCCAGGAGCATTCTGTCCACCAAGAAGAAACAAGTGCTTAAGTGGGAGTCAGAAGACCAAACGGGCAACAGGACAGGACTGTATGACTTCACACTCTTTCTAGCTGTGAGATACTATAACTCCTGATCCTTGATGCACAAAAGGGGAGAAGACCAGAAATTATTCATGTAATTTTAATTCCCCACATCCCTAAATTGGCAGACCTTTCAACCATCCACAAAGCAAAAGTATAGCTGCAACTTCCTGAAATCATAACAGATTCCTCATATTTGTAGAATCCTGAGACCTTCATGGTCTGTTACTCTAACTATTTACTCTTCTAGCATCTCTCAGTTGCTCGGATGCCAAGATCCTTCTTGAGACAAAGAAGGGGAAACTGGAGTTGATGAATTTATAAAGCAGATATGTGGAACCCTGCCCAGACAGTGTCATGGAAAATCCTCTGTCATTGATTCTCAGATACTGTAGCTGAAAAAAAATCTCCTTCCCCTAGACCTAATGCTCTATAAATACTACCTTGTACACTATCTGTGCTCAATAAACACTAATGGCTGATTCCTATTTGTCCTTTTTTCCCCATTTGTTATTTATTAAAGACACAATTTGTCTATTTAATCTTGATTTGTGTGATGAATTGCAATTGGCCGCTCTGCAGTATGATTCACAAAGAAATAGAATCTATCTCTCCACCCCTTAAATCTGACCTTCAGTATGTAATTTGCTTTGGTCAAAAGGATATTAGCAAATGTGACATAGGCAGAGGCAGAAGAAATACTTGCTTAATGTCACATATCCTCTCCTAATGCCCTGAGACAACCTGTAAGAAGCCCAAGCTAGCCTCCCAAGGTGAAGAAATCAAGTAAAGCAAAGAGAGGTAGCCCTGCTGAGGCCAACTAGCCCAACTAGTCTGACAACAGCCAGACCCACAAGAAAGGGCATCCTAGACCATCAGATCTTAGCTAACTCAGTAACTGACTGCAGAACTGCTTGGCTAATACATAGACTCATGAGCAATAACATTTTAAGCCATCACATGTTGGAGTAATTTGTTACACAACAATAGATAACTAAAAAAAAACAGATAGAAAAAAAAAAGCAATTGAATCAGGTAAACAGTAAAAATAAGAGGGGAAATGATAAGACCAAGTAAGGAATACAAACATGTTAATCATAAAGGGCTATGCAGTAGATAGAATTGATCTTTGTCTCAAAGACCTCCAAAAGCCAACTGACAAGCAAGTATATAATTCTCAATATCAACAGAAAGTAAGCACATCTTGTCCTTAGAAGAGACAAAATGCCTCTTGTACTTGATTCTGAAAGACATTATGTGGATACCTCTTACAGGAAACAGGAAGTGACATGGCAGATGGCATTTTCTCAGCAAATCTGACAGCTGGCTTTAGTATGTAGCATACTACAGGAACCAAAAATATAGTATGAGAACACCATTTCAAGAAGGCAATTCTTAGGAGGCTACTGAAGGTCATGTTTCAAATTTTCCAAGACTCTCAAATGTTCCCCGGTATGAAGCATGAATAGCTTTTGGAATCAGTAATCAAAAGAGTCTTTGATCATTCAGTAAAGACTTAAGTTTCCTTTTTCTGGAATAGCTCGATTTCAGTGTTTTGTCAGTGGAAAATGTGAATCTCTTGATAATTGCACCCAGTGTGAAAGTAGCAAATTTAGGATCTGAATCTAGATCATTCAGGTTCCAAAGCCTATGCCTTTTTAAAAACCAAATTGTGCTTTGAGTGATTGAAGAATTGCTGATTTAAAATATAATAGCCTCTTTAAGATAATATGTTTATATTTTGACAGATTTCAATAGCTTGAGGTCAATGGGGATAAAGTTGGGGATTTCTGATGCCTGAGCCAAAATGACAAGAGTAGATGAGAGAAAGGGAAGAAAGCAAGTTGAGGTTTTTTCCTAGTTCTTTGGTCAGCCCTGAAATTACAGCATTTGGACCTAATTGAACAGCATTCTGAGTCTGCTCAATCTAACGCTACTCCATCAGTAGACTTAACCCCCTCTTTCAAAAACATTGTATGTGATAGCAAATATTATACGTCAAATTGCTGAAATAATGGAACCTGACATTTTGGCCCTACTTGGACTGCTAATCCTCAAATATTTAACTAAAAAAAATGAATGGAATGCCAATACTTTGATTTCTCCAAAATTATATATGTCTTCCCTTGGCAAAGAAAACACAAATACTGACTCTTTCATTGTGCTCTCGAATAACAGTAAAGTGAGTTTACAAAGCCTCTGAGCTCCATCTCTTCTCTGACTCTTCAGTAACAATGAACAATTACAAAGCCAGAACCAAGATTGTCCAAGCACTTGTCCAGACTTTATAATTCACCAGCTATTGATCACAAGCATCCTTCTTTCCAATTAGCACTTTGGAATAGGCTGTTTGCTCCAAATTTTGTTAATGACTGTGGAAACCAACACCATATATACATTAAGGAAGAGACTTAGATGTCTATCCACATTCATTTCATAATAGACACAACCAACCTGTACTCATTCTATTTGGAATGCACTCATCAGTGCTTAGCCATCTGTGAAAATGTGTCCTGTTGAAAAAAATATCATTTGAACCAATAATTGACCATTTCAAACATCAGCATGGAAAACTGCATATCACATAGTTACAGCCTGTGACTTTATGAACATCCATCAAAGGGTAGACCATTAATGAATTGTATCTACATTTAATATACCAGGCCTAACTGGATTGTTTGTTTTTAAAACAGATACCTGCTGTCCTCACTGCGGAATTAGCTGACTATAACATTGTCCTTCCTGTAATCTAGAGCCAGACATCTTGGAATGTGAAGTCAAGTGGGCCTTAGAAAGCATCACTATGAACAAAGGTAGTGGAGGTGATGGAATTCCAGTTGAGCTGTTTCAAATCCTGAAAGATGATGCTGTGAAACTGCTACACTCAATATGCCAGCAAGTTTGGAAAACTCAGCAGTGGCCACAGGACTGGAAAAGATCAGTTTTCATTCCAATTCCAAAGAAAGGCAATGCCAAAGAATGCTCAAACTACCGCACAATTGAACTCATCTCACATGCTAGTAAAGTAATGCTCAAATTTCTCCAAGCCAGGCTTCATCAATATGTGAACCGTGAACTCCCTGATGTTCAAGCTGGTTTTAGAAAAAGCAGAGGAACCAGAGATCAAATTGCCAACATACGCTGGATCATCAAAAAAGCAAGAGAGTTCCAGAAAAACATCTACCTCTGCTTTATTGACTATGCCAAAGCCTTTGACTGTGTGGATCACAATAAAATGGAAAATTCTGAAAGAGATGGGAATACCAGACCACCTGACCTGCCTCTTGAGAAATCTGTATGCAGGTCAGGAAGCAATAGTTAGAACTGGACATGGAACAACAGACTGGTTCCAAATAGGAAAAGGAGTACGTCAGGGCTGTATATTGTCACCCTGCTTCTTTAACTTCTATGCAGAGTACATCATGAGAAACCCCGGACTGGAAGAAACACAAGCTGGAATCAAGATTGCCGGGAGAAATATCAGTCACCTCAGATATGCAGATGACACCACCCTTATGGCAGAAAGTGAAGAGGAACTAAAAAGCCTCTTGATGAAAGTGAAAGAGGAGAGTGAAAAAGTGGCTTAAAGCTCAACATTCAGAACACGAAGATCATGGCATCTGGTCCCATCACTTCATGGCAAATAGATGGGGAGACAGTGGAAACAGTGCTACTTTATTTTGGGGGGCTCCAAAATCACTGCAGATGGTGACTGCAGGCATGAAATTAAAAGACGCTTACTCCTTGGAAGAAAAGTTATGACCAACCAAAATAGTATATTCAAAAGCAGAGACATTACTTTGCCGACTACGGTCCGTCTAGTCAAGGCTATGGTTTTTCCTGTGGTCATGTATAGATGTGAGAGTTGGACTGTGAAGAAGGCTGAGCGTTGAAGAATTGACGCTTTTGAACTGTGGTGTTGGAGAAGACTCTTGAGAGTCCCTTGGACTGCAAGGAGATCCAACCAGTCGACATTCTGAGGGAGTCCAACCCTGGAATTTCTTTGGAATGAATGATGCTAAATTGAAGCTCCACTACTTTGGCCACCTCATGCGAAGAGTTGACTCATTGGAAAAGATTCTGATGCTGGGAGGGATTGGGGGCAGGAGGAGAAGGGGACAACAGAGGATGAGATGGCTGGATGGCATCACTGACTTGATGGATGTGAGTCTGAGTGAACTCCGGGAGTTGGTGATGGACAGGGAGGCCTGGCGTGCTGCGATTCATGGGGTCTCAAAGAGTTGGACACGACTGAGCGACTGAACTGAACTGAACTGAGATAGAATAACAATAAAAATATCATGGTTACTATTAAGTATGGACAAATTATATGAAAAACACAGAATTCAGTATGTTATATATTGTCATGCAGTCATAAAATACATATCGAGTAAGTATCTAGCATTTTTATATGCTCCAAAACAAGTTCATAACAAGACACCTTACCCTTACCCTTAAGGAGTTACCCATAACAAGTCTTTACACTTAAGGAGTAGAATTTACATTAGAAAGAGAAATAAATACATGGTTCTCAGCTCATTTAATGTTCAAAACAATGAACAATGTTTATTATCCCAATGTTTACAGAAGAAGAAAGCAGTGTTCAGAAAAGCTAAATATCTTTCCAACCACAGGTAAACAGAGTCAGGATTTGAACTTAGAATCTTCTGACTCAAATGATTTTGCTCCTAACTACATTATTATATTGGTAAACTTTACATAGTTGTGTCATTGACTGGCTGCCTTACGACCCTGATTCTGTTACATATTTCTAAACTCTTTTTCTCTGTTCCCTTTGCACATTCATTTAACCAGCCCTCATCAAATACGTGTTGAGTATTATTCTAGGCACTGGGGATACCACATCTTAAGAGTATACTTTATGGAGAGAGAACAAGATGGCAGAGCAGTAGGTGGATGTGCAGGACATCTCTCTCCGTGGATACATCAGAAATACACCTTCAGACACAGAAGTGCTTGCAGAATACCAGCTGAGGACCTGACCAGTGGCAAAGAATATATGGAACTATGCAAAACTCGGTAGGACAAAGGAAATGGGGGCAAAACAGGCGTGTTAGTAGGACTGGACCTGCCCTCGGTGGGTGGGGGAACTGAAGCAGGGGTCCAGTCCCCACATCGGGACAATTGTCTGAGTCAGAGGAGAAACATTTAAGACTGAGAGTGAAACAGCTGATCTGTAGCAGCCTAAAAGGAATGAGAATCAGACAATCCTTGCCACAACATACATACCCCAGACAGGAACGCAGGTCCCCTGGAAGGCACCGTGGCTGGGAGCTGGAGTTTAGGGGTTGTGAAGAAATCCCAGGGTGAGGGCTGCTGTTGACTGCACGGAGACTGATCTAGGGGATGCGAGGGAGGAGATTGTGGTGGGAAATGCCTGTGAAGAAAAGCTGGGCAGCCATGGAAGAAAGGTGATACTGCTGAGTCAACATAGGGTGGTGGAGCCATCACCATAGCCTCTCTCTTCCCACACGCCAGTATTGGCAACTAAACAATTGAGTCTGGCCCATCAAATGCCTGACACACTCAACTGCATAATAGGACTCTAACCAAGGTGCTCCTTTTAGTGACTCACATACCGAGCTACAGAGTAGGACCCCAGCCAGGTGGGCCCCATTATGTGCCTGATGTGCAGAACAACAGAGAAGAACCCCAAGCAAGGGAGCCCTCTAAGTGCCTGAATGGGGGGAGCTACAGAAAAAGACTGGCCAAAGAGGCTTTCTGATTGCCAGCTACAAGAGGCTAGAAAAATGACTCTGATAGGGCCATAGCTCCTGCAGTGGAGGCAGTCTGTCCCTGAACACTTGGCACCACCAGGGTCCCCACAAGCCAAGCAGCTGCGCCACCTTCACGCTCAACTCTCACTGGGGCAGAGCTGCCACAGGTAAAAAAAAAAAGTCGTGTGTCGATGCTTGAGTAGTCCAGCTCTTGTGTCAGTCCAGCTCTTTGCCACATTGTGGACTATGGCATGCCAGGATTCTTTGTCAGGGAGGGGGTTCTCCAGGCAGGAGTACTGTAGTGTATTGGCCAATATTGGTTGCCATACCCTTCTAGAACACTATATTTCCTGCTGCTCTAGCTGTCAACCCCCCTGAGTACCTGGAGCTGCCAGAACCTCTCCAACCCAAGCAGCTGCACCACCTCCACACCTGGCCCTCACAGGGGAAAAGCCAAGCCCTCCACGGCAGCCTCAGGACCTAAACCCCAGTGGATGACCCTCATGCAAAGGCGGAAATAAAACCACAATTGAAACCCAGGGGCAATGTGGCTAAGGAAGAAGACCCAAAATCTCCCACGAGCCATACAAGCTGCAGATTAAATCCGCATGATCAACTATACAGACTCTGTGTCTATGGAATACATAGAAGGCCATTGAGAGCTCCCACAAAAGAAAACACAATAGTTCTGATAGCTGTAGACATTGTGGGCAAGAATACACAGGAGTAGGAATTAGAATCTGGGCTGCCCTCAGAGCCGGGGGGCACAGTGACGCTCTCAGCTCAACCCAGAGATCTGCACAGTGTTGGAGGGCATCCTAAGGAGGTGAGGTGGACTGTGACTCCCAGTGAGAGAAAAGTCTCTAACAGCAGTGACTCAAGAAAAACATTTATTACTCTTATGTTTTGACTTATTCTGTAGATTCTTTTGGACTTTTTTTTCTTTATTCTTTTCCTTTTTTTCCCCCCTCTCTTGTAGTTGTCAGTTTTACTGGCACTATGAAATATAATTAAGCTTTTGAGCTTTTTTTTTGTTTTTACCCAGTCATTTTTTTTTTACTTGAAAATAATTTTTACTTGAAAATTTTGATAATCATCCCATTACAATTCTTTGAAGGAAAAAAAAGTACAGATGTAAATCTTAGTAAAAATCCCAGGGGATAATAAGTTAAATACACAAAAAAATAATTTCTTCTAGACTGAATTAGTATTACAGTATCGTCAATCAACAATTTCACAATACAACATACCATGAATTTTAAAAATTACTAAATATCTAAAGTAAAGCTTTATTGAAAATGCTTCCCTTAATGAGACATGAAATCTTTTGTTTGTGGGATTTTATTTTTCTATTTTCCTTATTCTCATTAGTTTATAATATCCATAGGCAAAGATTATATACTGATAGAAGTATACAGAGTTCAGCATTCTATCCAATTCTATTCCTATTTTTGATCTTTTTGATCTAAGTGCTGAGAACATTTTTTAACATTAAAAAGAAGATGAAATAGAAGGAGTTTTACTATAATCCTGTACCTCAGTTCTTTGAACTCATCCCTAGTTAGAGGTCAAAATCACATGAGGACGGACCATGAAATTAAGAATTATGTCTAATCACTTTCCATCTTAACAACTTATGGAGATCCTCCTACAGATTTATGGAAAGAAAGTTTTACTCCACATGATTTACAAAGAGATCTGTTAGCCAACAATCATAGTCACTGAGTTCACTTAGTACTCTCCATTGATTTCTTCTTACACCTAAAATGTCTCCATTTAGGAATTAGAGATCAAACTTCAGTGCCTATCTCTTACACTATGTATAACATAAACTTCAAAGGAACTTGTGCTCTATACATGAACACATAATGTCCTCATGTCGCACTAACTGGGAGCTCTAGCTACCAACTAGAATCTGAAAACTCTGGCTTTTAGTCCAAGTCCACCTGCTAATGCCTGAAGGGTAGGGTTCCACAAGCCTCTTGTCCATCCTTGAGAGGTCTGTACCCAGTCATATTTTTTATTGTTGTTATAAACCTCTGCCTTTATGTTGGGCATTTGCAGTTCTGTGGAACTTTCTTTTTCTTTTTTCTTTCCTCTTTCTTTACTTCTAATTTTTTAAACCTACAATTATTTTTTCTACATTTATTCCTTTGTTTGCTTTTCCTACTGTTCTTTTCCTCTTGAAGTAAATCTTTAATGTATATAAATCTTCCTCACCTACCTCTATTTAACTTTGCATATCTGTTCTTTCTTTTTCCCTTTCCTTTCCTTTCAACACATTTGTTAGTTTTATTTTCATTGCATTATTCCCCACTTAGCACCTTGCTTTAGTTTTGTTTTCCAGTTTATGTTTTAGTTTTGTTCTTAATTGATAAATATAATTTTTGATTTGTTTTCAGGGTCAATCTACTGTACTTTATTTTTATTGGACTGTGTTGACTTTGCTCATGGGTGTATATGTATTTGTGCATACTCCATTATTTTAATTATTATTTGCCTGATTTTGTAACTGCCATTTTTCTGGGGTTCATCTTTGGTTTCTTATTTAGGGATATTTGTCTTAATCTCACTTAATGCCATAACAAACCACTTGTGGAATCTTCATTCCTGACCAGAGATCAAGCCCTGAGCCTTTGGTGTGGGAGCACTGACTCCAGAACCCTAAATTACCAGAGAACTAACCCTAGGGAGCATCAAATAGTGCCCACTCACACAAAGGCAACCACATGAATACAAGACCTGGTATCACCCAACGACCAGTCACACCCTGTGCAGGATGCCTCATCTAAACAACAAACAAAACAAAAATACAAACCCAATCGTCAGCAGGCAGGATTACCACCTCACTCAGCCTTCCTTCAGAGGAAAAACAAACAAGAAAACAAACAAAAACTCAGTACAAATCTCACCCTTTAAGAAGCTTACACAAACCACTGGACCAACCTTGAAGTGAAGTGAAGTAAATTCACTCAGTTGTGTCTGACTCTTTGTGACCCCATGGACACCAGGCTTTTCCGTCCATGGGATTTTCTAGGCAAGAGTACTGGAGTGGGCTGCCATTTCCAGAAACAGAAGGAAGAAAGAATTCAACCTTAAAGCCTGGGAAAAGAAGACCTCAAACACAACAAGTTAAAAAAATTATCATGAAAAGGCAGAGAAATACTACACATATGAAGGAACAAACTAGAAACACAGAAGTCCAAATAAATGAAGAGGAAATAGGCAAACTACCTGAAAAAGAATTCAGAATAACGATAGTAAAGGTGATCAAAAACCTTGAAAACAAAATGGAGAAAATGCAAGAATCAATTAACAAAGACCTAGAAGAATTAAATAATAAACATACAAAGACAACACAATTACTGAAATTAAAAATACTCTAGACGGAATCAATAGCAAAATATCTGAACAGAAGAATGAATCAGTGAGCTGGAAGATAAAATGGTGGAAATAACTTCTGAAGAGCAGAATAAAGTAAAAAGAATTAAAAGAACTAAGGATAGTCTCAGAGACCTCTGGTACAAGATTAAACGGACCAACATTTGAATTACAGGGGTCCCAGAAGAAGAAGAGAAAAAGAAAGGGTATGAGAAAATTTTTGAAGAGATTATAGTTGAAAATTTCCCCAACACAGAAAAGGAAATAGCCAATCAAGTCCAAGAGGCACAAAGAGTCCCATACAGGATAAACCCAAGGAGAAACATGCCAAGACGCATACTAATCAAACTAACAAAGACAAAACACACACACAAAAAGAATATTAAAAGCAGCAAGAGAGAAGCAATAAGTAACATATGAGGGAAACCCCATAAGCTTAACAGCTGATCTTTCAGCAGAAACTCTGCAGGCCAGAAGGGAATGGCAGGATATATTTAAAGTACTGAAAGGGAAAAAACTACAACCAAGATTATAGTACCTAGCAAGGATTTCATTCAAAATTGATGGAGAATTAAAAGCTATCAGACAAGCAAAAGTGAAGAGAATTCAGTACCACCAAACCAGCTTTAAAACAAATGTTAAAGGGACTTATGTAGTCAAAAAATACAAGAGAAGAAAAAAGATCTACAAAATCAACTCCAATCAATTAAGAAAATGGCAATACAAACATATATATCAATAATTACTTTAAATATAAATGGATTAAATTCTCCAACCAGAAGACACAGATTGGATGAATGGATACAAAAACAAGATCCACATAGATACTGTCTACAAGAAACTCACTTCAGACCTAAAGACACATATAGACTGAAAGTGAGAGGAGGCAAAAGTATATTCCATGCAAATGGGAAGTGCATGAAAGCTGGAGTAGCAATCCTCATATCAGACAAAATAGCCCTTAAAATAAAGATAATTACAGGAAGTAAGGAAGGACACTATATAATGATTCAAGAGGAAGACATAACAATTTTAAGCATCTATATGCCCAACATAGGGAGTCTTTTGCCTTGGAAATGAACAGAGATCATTTTGTCATTTTTGAGACTGCATCAAGTACTGCATCTTGGACTCTTTTATTGACTATAATGGCTACTCCATTTCTTCTAAGGAATTCTTGCCCACAGTAGTACATATAATGGTCATCTTATTTAAATTCACCCATTCCAGTCCATTTCAGTTCACTGATTCCTAAAATGATGATGTTCACTCTTGCCATCCCCTGTTTAACCACTTCCAATTTGCCTTGATTCATGGACTTAATATTCCAGGTTCCTATGCAATATTGCTCTTACAGCATCAGACTTTACTTTCATCACCAGGCACATTCACAACTGGGAGTTGTTTTTTCTTTGACTCCACCTCTTCATTCTTTCTGAACTTATTTCTCCACTCTTCTCCTATAGCATATTGGGTACTTACCGACCTGGGGAGTTCATCTTTCAGTGTCCTATCTTTTTGCCTTTGTCACCCTGGCTTGTTTAACTTATATGCAGAGTACATCATGAGAAATGCTGGACTGGATGAAGCACAAGCAGGAATCAAGATTGTGAGGAGAAATATCATTAACTTCAGATATGCAGATGAAACCACCGTTATGCTAGAAAGCGAAGAACTAAAGAGCTTCCTGATGAAAGTGAAAGAGGAGAGTGGAAAAGTTGGCTTAAAGCTCAACATTCAGAAAACTAAGATCACGGCATCTGGTCCCATTACCTCGTGGCAAATAGATGGGGAAACAATGGAAACAGTGAGACTTTATTTTGGGGGAGGTTCCAAAATCATTGCAGATGGTGACTGGAGCCATGAAATTAAAAGACACTTTCTCCTTGGACGAAAAGTTATGACCAACCTAGACAGCTTATTAAAAAGCAGATACATTTCTTTGCCAACAAAGGTCCGTCTAGTCAAAGGTATGGTTTTTCCAGTAGTCATGTATGGATGTAAGAACTGAACTATAAAGAAAGCTGAGTGCCAAAAAATTGATGCTTTTGAACTGTGGTGTTGGAGAAGACTCTTGAGAGTCCCTTGGACTGCAAGGAGATCCAACCAGTCCATCCTAAAGGAGATCAGTCCTGAATATTCATTGGAAGGACTGATGCTGAAGCTGAAACTCCAATACTTTGGCCACCTGATGTGAAGAATAGACTCATTTGAAAAGACCCATATGCTGGGAAAGATTGAAGATGGGAAGAAAAGGGGACAACAGAGGACAAGATGGTTGGATGGCAACACTGACTCAAGGGACATGAGTTTGATTAAACTCCAGGTATTCATGATGGACAGGGGGCCCTGGTATGCTGCAGTCATTGGGGTCACAAAGAGTCAGACATGCCTGAGTGACTGTACTGAACTGACTGATGCACCCAACATAGGAGCACCTCAATGCATAAGACAAACACTAATAGACATAAAGAGAGAACCTGACAGTAATACAATAACAGTTGGTTTAAAACTCAACTCACACCAATGGACAGCTCATCAAAACAGAAAATTAATAAGGAAACACAAGTCTTAAATGATACGTTAGATGAGATGTATATCATTACTATCTTCAGGACATTACATCCAAATGCAGAATACACCTTCTTCTCAAGTATACATGGAACATTCTGCAGGATAGACCACATCTTGGTTCACAAATCAAACCTCAGGAAATTTAAAAATATTGAAATTGTATCAAGCATCTTCCCTGACCACAATTACAAGAAAAAAACTGTAAGAAACATAAGCACATGGAGATTAAACAACACGTTTCTAAATAACCAATGATTACTGAAGAAATCAAAAGGGAAATAAACAATTTCTAGGAACAAAAGATAATGAAAACATGACAATTCAAAATCTATGGGACGCAGCAAAAACAGTTCTAAGAGGGAAGTTTATAGCAATACAATCCCACCTCAAGAAACAAGAAAAGCACTGAGTAGACAACCTAACATTACACCTAAAACAACTGGAAAAAGAAGAATAAAAAGAAACTCAAAATTAGTAGAAGGAAAGAAATCATAAAGATCCGAGCAGATATAAATGAAAAGGAAAGAAACAAAAGTAAAGATTAATAAAACTAAAAGCTGATTCTTTGAGAAGATAAACAAAGAGGACAAACCTTTAGCCAGACTCATCAAGGAAAAAAGAAGAATCAAATCAACAAAATTAGAAATGAAAAAAGAGAGGTTACAACAGACAATGCAGAAATACAAAGGATTATAAGAGACAATTATAAACAACTATATGGCAATAAATTGGATAACCTGGAAGAAATGGACAGATTCCTAGAAAAGTTCAACCTTCCAAGACTGAACCAGGAAACAATAGAAATTATGAAAAACCCAATTATAAGCACTGAAATTGAAGCTATGATCAAAAATCTCCAAAAAAACAAAAGCCCAGGACCAGATGGCTTCTCAGGAGAATTCTTTCAAGAATTTAGAGACGAGCTAACGCCTATCCTTCAAAAACTCTTTCAAAAAATTGCAGAGGAAAGGAAACATCCAAACTCATTCTACAAGGCCACCATCTCCCTGATACCAAAACCAAAGAAAACTGCAGGCCAATATCACTGATGAACATAGGTGCAAAAATCCTCAACAAAATTTTAGCAAACAGAATTCAACAACACATCAAAAAGCTCATACACCATGATCAAGTTGGGTTTATTCCAGGAATGCAAGGATTCTTCAATATATGGAAATCAATTAATGTAATATACCATATTAAAAAATTGAAAGATAAAAATCATAAGATAATCTCAATAGATGCAGAAAAAGCCTTTGACAACATTCACAAATCAAACCGCAGGAGGTTTATTTATGATTAAAACTCTTCAAAAAATGGGCATAGAAGGAATTTACCTCAACATAGTAAAGGCCATATATGATAAGCCTACAGCAAACATTATTTTCAATGGTGAAAAACTGAAAGCATTCTCCCTAAGATCAGGAACAAGACAAGCGTGTCCACTTTCACTACAATTATTTAACACAGTTCTGGAAGTCCTAGCTATAACAATCAGAGAAGAAAAAGAAATAAAAGGGATCCAGATTTGAAAAGAAGTGAAGCTCTCACTGTTTGCAGATGACCTATACATAGTGTATATAATATACATAGAAAACCCTATAGATAGTATCAGCAAATTTGGCAAAGTTGTAGGATACAAAATCAATACACAGAAATACTTCCATTTCTATATACTAACAATGAAAAATCAGAAAGAAAAATTAAGGAAACAATCCCATTCACCATTGCAACAAAAAGAATTAAATATCTAGGAATAAATTTACTTAAGGAGACAGAAGAACTGTACACAGAAAATTATAAGACATTAATGAAAGAAACCATCCACGTGACCCTCCATATCCAAGGTCAGGAGGGGTGGCAGTGAGGAGAACCCCTTGTCCAAGATAAGGAGCAGCAGCTGCACTTTGCTGGAACAGCCAAGAAGAGATACCCCAAGACAAGGTAAGAGAAACCCAAGTAGGATGGTAGGTACTGCGAGAGGGCATCAGAGGGCAGACACACTGAAACCATAATCACAGAAAACTAGTCAATCTAATCACACAGATCACAGCCTTGTCTAACTCAATGAAACTAAGCCATGCCGTGTGGGGCCACCCAAGATGGGCAGGTCATGATGGAGAGGTCTGACAGAATGTGGTCCACTGGAGAAGGAAATGGTAAACCACATCAGTATTCTTGCCTTGAGAACCCCATGAACAGTATGAAAATGCAAAATGATAGGATACTGAAAGGGGAACTCCCTGGGTCAGTAGGTACCCAATATGCTACTGGAGATCAGTGGAGAAATAACTCCAGAAAGAATGAAGGGATGGAGCCAGAGCAAAAACAACACCCAGTTGTGGTTGTGACTGGTGATAGAAGCAAGGTCCGATGCTGTAAAGAGCAATATTGCATAGGAACCTGGAATGTCAGGTCCATGAATCAAGGCAAATTGAAAGTGGTCAAACAGGAGATAGCAAGAGTGAACGTCGACATTCTAGGAATCAGCAAACTAAAATGGACTGGAATGGGTGAATTTAACTCAGATGACCATTATATCTACTACTACTAAGGGCAGGAATCCCTTAGAAGAAATGGAGTCGCCATCATGGTCAAAAAAGAGTCCGAAATGCAATACTTGGATGCAAACTCAAAAATGACAGAATGATCTCTGTTCGTTTCCAAGGCAAATGATTCAATATCACAGTTATCCAAGTCTATTCCCCAACCAGTAATGCAGAAGAAGCTGAAGTTGAAGGGTTCTATGAAGACCTACAAGACCTTTTAGATCTAACACCCAAAAAAGCTGTCCTTTTCATTATAAGGGACTGGAATGCAAAAGTAAAAGTCAAGAAACACCTGGGGTAACAGGCAAATTTGGCCTTGGAATACAGAATGAAGCAGGGCAAAGGCTAATAGAGTTTTGCCAAGAGAACGCACTGGTCATAGTAAACACCCTCTTCCAACAACACAAGAGAAGACTATACACATGGACTTCACCAGATGGTCAACACCAAAATCAGACTGATTATATTCTTTGCAGCCAAAGATGGAGAAGCTCTATACAGTCAGCAAAAACAAGACTGGGAGCTGACTGTGACTCAGATCATGAACTCCTTATTGCCAAATTCACACTTAAATTGAAGAACGTGGGGAAAACAACTAGACCATTCAGGTATGACCTAAATCAAATTCCTTATGATTATACAGTGGAAGTGAGAAATAGATTTAAATGACTAGATCTGATAGACAGAGTGCCTGATGAACTATGGATGGAAGTTCGTGACATTGTACAGGAGACAGGGATCAAGACCATCCCCATGGAAAAGAAATGCAAAAAAGCAAAATGGCTGTCTGCGGAGGCCTTACAAATAGCTGTGAAAAGAAGAGAAGTGAAAAGCAAAGGAGAAAAGAAAAGATATAAGCATCTGAATGCAGAGTTCCTAAGAATAGCAAAGAGAGATAAGAAGGCCTTCCTCAGTGGTGAATGCAAAGAAATATAGGAAAAAAACAGAATGAGAAAGACTAGAGATCTCTTCAAGAAAATTAGAGATACCAAGGGAACATTTCATGCAAAGATGGGCTCGATAAAGGACAGAAATGGTATGGACCTAACAGAAGCAGAAGATATTAAGAAGAGGTGGCAAGAATACACAGAAGAACTGTACAAAAAGGATCTTCATGACCAAGATAATCATGATGGTGTGATCACTCACCTAGAGCCAGACATGGTGGAATGGGAAGTCAAATGATGCTTAGAAAGCATCACTATGAAGAAAGCTAGTGGAGGTGATAGAATTCCAGTTGAGCTATTTCAAATCCTGAAAGATGATCCTGTGAAAATACTGTACTCAATATGCCAGCAAATTTGGAAAACTCAGCTGTGGCCACAGGACTGGAAAAGATCAGTTTTCTTTCCAATCCCAAAGAAAGGCAATGCCAAAGAATGCTCCAACTACTGCACAATTGAACTCATCTCACACGCTAGTAATGTAATGCTCAAGATTCTCCAAGCCAGGCTTCAGCAATACGTGAACCGTGAACTTCCAGATGTTCAAGCTGGTTTTAGAAAAGGCAGAGGAACAAGAGATCAAATTGCCAACATCCGCTGGATCGTGGAAAAAGCAAGAGAGTTCCAGAAAGACATCTACTTCTGATTTATCGACTAATTCAAAGCCTTGGACTGTGTGGATCACAATGAACTGTTGAAAATTCTTCAAGAGATGGGAATACCAGACCACCTGACCTGCCTCTTGAGAAACCTATATGCAGGTCAGGAAGCAACAGTTAGAGCTGGACATGAACAACAGACTGGTTCCAAATAGGAAAAAGAGTACGTCAAGGCTGTATATTATTACCTTGCTTATTTAACTTATATGCAGAGTACATCATGAGAAATGCTGGGCTGGAAGAAGCACAAACTGGAATCAAGATTGCCAGGAGAAATATCAATAACCTCAGATATGCAGATGACACAACTCTTATGGCAGAAAGTGAAGAGGAGCTAAAAAGCCTCTTGATGAAAGTGAAAGAGGAGAGTGAAAAGGTTGGCTTAAAGCTTAACATTCAGAATATTAACATCATGGCATCTAGTTCATCACTTCATGGGAAATAGATGGGGAAACAGTGGAAACAGTGTCAGACTTTACTTTGGGTGGCTCCAAAATCACTATTGATGGTGATTGCAGCCATGAAGTTAAAAGACACTTACTCCTTGGAAGGAAAGCTATGACCAACCTAGAGAGCATATTGAAAAGCAGAGACATTACTTTGCCAACAAAAGTCCATCTAGTCAAGGCTATGGTTTTTCCAGTGTTCATGTACGGATGTGAGAGTTGGACTGTGAAGAAAGCTGAGTGCTGAAAAACTGATGCTTTTGAAGTGTGGTGTTGGAGAAGACTCTTGAGAGTCCCTTGGACTGCAAGGAGATCTAACCGGTCCATTCTAAAGGAGATCAGTCCTGGGTGTTCTTGTGAAGGACTGATGCTAAAGCTGAAACTCTAATACTTTGGCTACCTGATGTGAAGAGTTGACTCATTGGAAAAGACTCTGATGCTGGGAGGGATTGGGGGCAGGAGGAGAAGGGGACGACAGAGGATGAGATGGCTGGATGGCATCACTGACTTGATGGGCATGAGTTTGAGTGAACTCCGGGAGTTGGTGATGGACAGAGAGGCCTGGCATGCTGCAATTCATGGGGTCGCAAAGAGTCAGACATAATTGAGTGACTGAACTGAACTGAACTGAATGAAAGAAATCAAAGATGATATAAATGAATACTCCATGTTCCTGAGTAGGAAGATCAATATTGTGAAAATTACTATACTACCAATGCAATCTACAGATTCAATGTGATCCCCATCAAATTACCAAGGGCATTTTTCACAAAACTACAACAAAAACTTCACAATTCATATGGAAACACAAAAGACCCCGAACAGCCAAAGCAGTCCTGAGAAAGAAGATTGGAGCTGGAGGAATCAACCTTCCTGACTTCAGGTTGTACTACAAAGCTATGGTTATCAAGACAGTATGGTACTGGCACAAAAAGAAATATAGACCAAAGGAACAAGACAGAAAGCCCAGAAACAAACCCATGCACCTATGGGTACCTTATTTTTGACAAAGGAGGCAAGAATATACAATGGGGCAAAGACAGCCCCTTCAATAAATGGTGCTGGGAAAACTGGACAGCTACATGTAAAAGAATGAAATTAGAACACTTCCCAACACCACACACAAAGATAAACTCCAAATAAATTAAAGATCTAAATGTAACACCAGAAACTTTAAAACTCTTAGAGGAAAACATAGGCAGAATATTGAATGACATAAATCAAAGCAACATCCCCTATGACCCTCCTCCTAGAGTAATGGAAATAAAAGCAAAAGTAAACAAGTGGGATCTGATTAAAGTTAAAAGCTTTTGCAATAGCAAAGGAAACTATAAGCAAGGTGAAAAGACAACCCTCAGAATGGAAGAAAATAATAGCAAATGAAAAAACTGACAAAGGATTAATTTCCAAAATATAAAAGTGGCTCATACAACTCAATGCCAGAAAAACTAACCCAATCAAAAAGTGGAGAAAAGACCTAAACAGACATTTCTTCAAAGAGGACATACAGATGGCTAACAAACACGTGAAAAGATGCTCAACATCGCTCATTATTACAGAAATGCAAATCAAAAGTACAATGAGATATATCACCTCACACCAGTCAGAATGGCCCTCATCAAAATGTCTACAAACAATAAATTCTGGAAATGGTGTGGAGAAAAGAGAACCCTCTTGCACTGTTGGTGGGAATGTAAATTGATACAGCTGCTATGGAAGACAGTATGGAGATTCCTTAAAAAGTAGGAATAAAACCACCATATGACCCAGCAATCCCACTCCTAGGCATATACCCTGAGGAAACCAAAACTGAAAAAGACACATGTATCCCATTGTTCACTGTAGCACCATTTACAACAGCTAGAACACGGAAGCAACCTAGATGTCCATTGACAGATGAATGGATAAAGAAGTCATGGCACATATACACAATGGAATATTATTCATCCATAAAAAGGAACACATTTAAGTCAGTTCTGATGAGGTGGATGAACATAGAACCTATTTTGCAGAGTAAAGTGAGCCAGAAAGAGAAAGATAAATATCATATTCTAACACATATATACAGAATCTAGAAGAATGGCACTGAAGAATTTATTTACAGGGCAACAGTGGAGAAACAGACATAGAGAATAGACTTATGGACATGTGGAGAGGGGAGGAGAGGGTGAGATGTATGGAAAGAGTAACATGGAAACTTACATTACCATGTGTAAAATAAATAGCCAATGGGAATTTTCTCTATGGCTCAAGAAATCAAACAGAGGCTCTGTATAAACCTAGTGGGGTGGGATGGGGAGGGAGATGGGAGGGAGCTTCAAAAGGGAGAGAATATATGTATACCTATGGCTGATTCATGTTGAGGTTTGACAGAAAATAACAAAATTCTGTAAAGCAATATCCTTCAATAAAATAATAATAATTTTAAAAAAGATTTCTAGAGTATACTTTATGATAAACACTGAGCCAGGATTTCTCCTGTTTCCTCTGTTCAACTGATTCCATCTCCAACATACCTTTTGTTCCTCTTACTACATTAAATGGTTAAAAAAAAAAAAAACTTTCTATATCTAAGTGATGCTTTTGAACTGTGGTGTTGAGAGTCCCATGGACTGCAAGGAGATCCAACTAGTCCATTCTAAAGATCAGCCCTGGGTGTTCTTTGGAAGGAATGATGCTAAAGCTGAAACTCCAGTACTCTGGCCACCTCATGCGAAGAGTTGACTCTTTGGAAAATACTCTGATGCTGGGAGGGACTGGGTGCAGGAGGAGAAGGGGACAATAGGATGAGATGGCTGGATGGCATCACTGACTCAATGGACATGAGCCTGAGTGAACTCTGGGAGTTGGTTATGGACAGGGAGGCCTGGCGTGCTGCTATTCATGGGGCTGCAAAGAGTTGGACACGACTGAGCGACTGAACTGAACTGAACTGATATCTAAGTAACATCCTTTTTAGCTTGTATAGACATAGCACAACTTAACAGATGTTTATGAATGAATGTTAATGCCATTCAACATGTGCTTTTGAGAAAAAGTACTCCCAGTTTGACTTTCAACAATTAGGCAACATTTCTTTTCATGAGAATCTCTTTTGATCCATACCTGTTTTGAATTCTGAGTGACTTCAAGTGCCAAGGGAGAGGACAAATACTCTTGGATTCTTAGAGATCATCTATTTTACCAGTCCCTGCCTTTCTTATGTTGATTCATAAAGGTGGTAACTTGTCAAGAGAGCTCTCATAGAATTAAAAAGGTAGGTTTCTTAGAGATCATCCATCACAGGGGTTCCAAAGCTTGATTGTGCATTAGAATCACCTATGGTTATTTAAAAAAAAAAAAAAAGACACTTGGGGATAGATCAATGGCCAGAAGAGAGAGCCAAGAAATAAACCTGTAAGTGTATGGTCAATTTACTTCCTAAGTAATTGAACAGGGAAAGGGTAGTCTTTACAACAAATAGTGCTGAAACAACTGTATATCCACTTGAAACAGAAAATGAACCTCAACTTTACCAATATACTAAAATTAAGTTGAAATGGATTATGAATCTAAAATGCAGAAGCTAAAACCATGAAACTCTTAGAAAGCAACATAAGAGAAAATCTGTGCAAGTTATGGGTAGGAAAAGATTGCTCAGATAGGGCACAGTGAACACAAAACATAAAGAAAAAAGTGATAAATTCGACTTCATTAAAATTTTTTTTAAAAAGCACTCTTTGAAAAATACTCTATTAGTTTGTTAGAACTGTAATAACAAAATACCATAGATTAGGTGGCTGAAACAACAGAAATTTATTTTTTTAACAATTCTTGGAATAAGAAGACCAAGATCAGAGCGTTGGTATGTGTGGTTTCTCCTGAGACCTCTCTCCCTGACTGGCGTATGACTGCCTTCTTCCTGTGTCCTCTCATAGTCTTTCTTTCATGTCCACGTGTCCCTGGTGTCCCCTTTGCAAGTTCAAATTTCCTCTTTTTATAAAGACACCAGGCAGATTCTATTGGGAACCACCCTAAAAGCTTCATTTTAACTTTATCTCCTCATTAAAGATCCTATCTCTAAATACTGTCACACTCTGAGGGTACTGGGAGTTAACTTCAAGATATAAATATTGGGAGGAAGTTATTCACCCCATAACAGAATCTGTTAAGAAAATTTAAAAAGCAAGACACTGACTGGGATAAATATATTAATCATATCTACATCTGACAAAGGATTTGTATCCAGAATATATAAAGAACTTTTAAAACTTAACAGTAAGACAACTCAAAAAATGGGCAAAAGATTAAACAGACACATCGGAAAAGAAGATATACAAGTGGCCAATAAGCACATAAAACGATGTTCAACGTCATTAGTCATAAGGAAAATATTACCATATAATGTGACAATTCCACTCCTAATATGTAACCACGTGGAATGAAAATGTCCACACAAAGATATGTGTATATATGTTCGTGCACGTGTGCATAGTCACTCAATCGTGTCTGACTCTTTGCGACTTAATGGACTGTAGCCCACCAGTCCAGGGAATTTTCCAGGCAAAAACACTGGAGTGGGTTGCCATTTCCTTCTCCAGATCATCCCAACTCAGGAATTGAACCTGTGTCTCTTGCATCTCCTGCATTGGCAGGCACATTCTTTACCACTGTGCCACCTGAGAAGCCCCCATAATATATTCATGGCAGTTTTATTCATAATAGGTAAAAATTCAAAACAACCCACATCTTTGCCAGACAGTGAATGTATAAGCAAACTGTGGAATACCTATACAACAGGATATTACACAGCAATAAAGAGAATAAACCACTGATACACCTAGAAATATGGATGATCCTCAAAACCACTATGCTAAAGGAAAGAAGCCATACCAATAACAGTTCACACTACAGATGCCGCATATCAATTTCTAGAGCAAGCAACACTCACTTATGGTGACAAAAAGCAGATTAGTTGAGGTCTGCAACTGGGAGGGGGCCAACTGACCACAAAGAGTCCAAGGTAAATTTTTAGAGTTATGTAAATATTTTGTCTTGATTATAGACATAAACCTGTCAAAACTCATCAAATTGCATGTTATTTGGGTGCGTTTATTGTATGTCAGTTCAAACTCACAGATGCCTGAACCCAATTCAGTTGCATTATATCAAAATTTTTTTTGAAAAGGGCCTATGAATGAGCTTGATTTTTTAATCCCATCCACAGGTAGGTCTGATTTAGCCAAGTGTGGGCCATTGGAGAATAACATGGACACAAGAGGATGGAATCAATAGGCAGGGGTCTTTTTTAGTCTTGAGAGAAGAAAATGAAATTATTTCATCTTCAGACTTTTTTTTATTTTTATTTTTACTTTATTTTGCTTTACAATACTGTATATGTTTTGCCATATATTGACATGAATCAGCCACTGGTGTGCATGAGTTACCAATCCTGAACCCCCCTCCCACCTTCCACCCCATATCATCTCTCTGGATCATCCCTGTGCACCAGCCCTAGGCATCCTGTATCCTGTATCAAACATAGACTGGCGATTCGTTTCGGACTTTTAAATACTATTGGAATGATTTTTTTTTCCTTTCTAAGCAGGGAAAATAATGCTATAAAAGCATCTTTTCATTACTTGTTGCATCCTTTTCACACACATACTAGTGTTTTTTAAAAATGTATAAAATACACATTTTTGTACAAAAACACTTAAAAGATTAAAAAGGTGATCTACTGCATCACCCTTAGATGGTCATGAAGTTTCAACTTGATGCCCACCTACCTCCATCTCCCTTCCATCCTCTGTCTGCAGCTCACTCTCATGTACGGTAGCCAATTCAACTTTAGAACAGCTCTTTTTCTCACCGTGGTATGCACCTTACCCTTGGTCATTGGACTGTTGAAATGGCAGGTCTCTAGGGTCTAATGCTTTTCTCTGTTACCTGTATCCTAGCAACTCAGGGCTGTTCTAGGGGTGTCTAAGAAACAAGGGGTCCAACCAAAGTAAAAACATGACTTCTCTGTTTAAATTACTGTTGACTCATCATTTCCTTGGCACTGGGCTAGATGCTAGGGATAGAATAAGAACAATATTTATAATCATGGCCCCAACTGAGGCCCTAGATGGACACTAGACACCTCTGTTTGAGTGTGTAGTATTAGAAGAAAACAAGTAGACCAAATTTATGTAGCAGAGGTCTTTTTCTGTTCATGCCCCAAATTAGGGATCTGAGCTCTTTGCATTGATGGCTCAGAATCTCTCAGTTCTTTGTAGTCCACACCAAAAGAAACACCAAGTCATGCTAGAATGCAATCACTTATCATGAGTCCTAGTGCCAAGTTTTACCCCATCTGCTCCTTTCTCCCGCTAGTTGTCTTCCACGACCCTTGTGGATCCTGCCCCATAGTCAAGACCTGCTTAGACCTGCTCTTCCAGATCTGCTCCAGAGTCACAGACCCTGCTGGCTTTTAAAGCAAGGCCAACCTAACAAATTTAATGTGAAAGAGTGAAAAGTGTTTTCACAGAGGCAGGAAAATGTGTTCCAGGGGCAAAGGGCCAGATTATTCCCATTTATAAAATATTTTTACATATATTATCTCATTTAAGATGACTTGTGACTGAAAGTAATAGTAGCCACCATTTATTAAGACCTCACTAAGTATAGACACTGTGCTAAGTGCACTGTATCTTTTAAATCTTATTTGAGCGTTACAACAACTGTATCAGGTACATATCATGTTATTCTTGTTTTACAGATGTGGAAACTGAAGCTGAACAAAATTAAGTAAATTTCCCAAGGTAACACAATTAGTAAGTGACAAATATGGAGTTTGAACCAAGGTATGTGTGAATTCAAAGCCTATACTCTCAACTACTATTGTCATTAGTGGCCTTAAATGCTTTCAAGAATAAGAGGTTTTTATTTTCCTTTCTTGGTTGACCCTTAATTGCTCTAGACAACTCCAGAAAGAATTATTGAGTAGAGAACTCAACTAAATTAAAATGATGTAGGCTCAGATTCCCCTAAAAACTCATCAATATAAAGGTCAGGTAACTATCTTCATTACAGAGCTAGATAAGCTGAACCTTATCCCATCCCTCAAAACTCTTCTACTTTTTCAATATCCCAAATATCCAGCCTTGCATTGCACACCATTAGCATTTTCCCTTCCTTTTAAGGATAAAGGATAATAAAGAGTTAATTGAGAATTTTTAAAATGAGAAGTTGAACCTCTACCAGCTACTTGGTCAAGCATACTTTCCACAACTACGGTAGTACTGGCAGCACTAGAAGACCCATTACTCATGAGAGGGAATCCTTTCTACGTTCCATGGTCTAAGAAGACAGATCCTAATTAGCTACATTCCTGGTCATGACCTCTACCCACAGACCGCTCTTCCGAAGTGGAAGAGTGACTTTTCAATTTGGACCTTCATCGCATGGGTTAGCTCCATCTAGGATCTTCTTGGCATCTGTTGCCTGGAAAAGCATGCATTCTGACCTAGACTCTGGGCCAGGAACGTTTAGTGGGGCAAGCCCTACTTCTATCAACTAGGCCTGCATTTTTCCAGCTCTGTCAGTACTGAGTAGATAAGGTGACTTTTTAGGTGCAATATTAGTTAAGTCCAGCTTTGCCATACACATAGGCCACATCCAGGATATGCGTATCTCATGCAATCTGAAAAAAGATAATTTATCCTCTGTGAAGATCAGCTACTACTTTAACTGGTAAATCTTGAAATCAAGGTAGCACAACACAAAAGCAGTTAGTTTCTTCCTCATGTAGATTCCAGTCTGGGCTTAAGAAGGCTTTCCCTACCTCAGTAATTCAGGACTCCAAAATACAGGAAACTCTGCTGTCTTCAGTTCTTGGCTTCCAAGATCTCCCTGATTATTAGTAGCTAATTGTCAGAGGGGGTAAGGGAAATATTAGCAGAGCACAGGGAAAGCTTTTCTGGGTCTGAACGTTGATGTGTCTTGCTTCTTCTTACATGGCATTCATCAGAAGTCAGTCATATGATCTAATTTATCTACAAGGAAGAATGAAAACAGTCTACATGTGTGTCCACAATGGAAGGAAAATAATTTGATCAACAATCCACACCTAGCCTTTATCTACCATATACACAGAATATATAAAGAATTCCTACAAATGAATAAGAAAAGCCTAAAAACCCACCTAATAAAAAGTGAGCAAAAGATAAGCAAAGATATTTCTCATGAAACATAAATAGCCAACAAATGTATCCAGAGATCTTAACTTCATTAGTAATCAGAGAAATGAAAATGAAAACCACAATAAGATATCAGTTTACACCCAATAGATTGGCAAGACATAAAAACTCTGATAATGCCAAGTGTTAGCCCAGATGCTTAGCACAACAGACACTATCATGCCTGTCCATCTCTTTTGACTTCCCCAGAAGCTGGTTAGGGTAGGATGAAAGCAGTCAGATAAATCAACCAGGCTAGGTGCTGATGAGAGGGCAAGTATAGGAGTGGCACCATTTAGTGTCTAGGACTACAGATTCTGGGCAAAAGAGATGTAGGTTTGAATCCAGCTCAGCTCTTTGCTAAGTCTGTCCCCTTGCATGAATTCTTATCCTCTCTGAGCTTCACTTCCCTGAATCTGTAAAATGTATTAACAATAGGACAAATGAAGACTAAAGCACTCACAAGCACAAGTGCTTAGCATAGGTCTATATATTGCACACACCCAATAAATGCTGACTATTAGGGAACAGGCTGAGACAGTGATGAGGGAGCATTGTCGGGGGGCTGAAAAAAGGTCTCACCAATCTATACCCAAAGAAATAATGGCCTCTCAAGGCCATAAGTAAGTAAAATCAGGAACAAGGGCTGAACTTCCTGATAACTGGACTTTGGAGATAGCGAAATTATTGATTTGGGGAATGGGGGAATAATTCTCAAGATGCAAAAGTTTAATAAACTTATGGTCTCTATGACATCATAGGCAATTACTGATGACCATTAAAAACATTAATTTCTAAGCCATGTTATCCTTTGTATGTTAATAATACAGACTTCTGTGGAGGGATGCAGTTTAAATTTTTCATTGTTTTTACCTTTTCATTTTCTGGTTATTTTTTCATTTTCATTCTGAGTGATTTTTTTTTTCTTTAAAGTCTTCATAATCACTTAATCCTTTTTACCACCTGCATCAAACATTTACCATCTGTCTGGGTCATGGCTCACCCAGCAACCAAGCTAAATTATGTCCTTTCTCTAAAGCCAATCATCTCAACTCAGAAAATCAAATTCCATACACCACATGTTTCTACTCCCTTCCTTGGCTTAGTTAATAATGTGTATTACAAAAAAAGATGTGAAAATATTAATACTTAAACCTTCTTAAGGGCAAATGTTGAGATCTGTGTAGAGAGTAACATATCAAGCCCTGTATATATTACAGATTCAAAGTGCACTCCCACAAAATAAAATTTCATATATCTTAGAATCATGATTGACTTACTTCTTAGCCTTGTTTTCTTCGTGCTAAGACAGTCTGTTTTTCACCCCTCTCTACAGGTCTGATATCCACCCTTGAAAATTTTTCAAGTTCCCAGCATCCGTCAGCCATGTCCCCCTATCCAAACCTGTAGCTAGTGTTCCTGGAACTTCTTGTTATCCTATGATAGGTTAGCTGGTTTCATCACTGTTTATACTGTTGCTGGAACTGAGTCAATGAATTACCACTCAGGGTTTTTAACTTATTCTTACCAGCAACAGTCCTCTCACTGTGTAAGACTGTACTCAATACATCAAACACCAGGACCAAACTGAAAAAGAAAATCAATTAGATTTTTATTTCATTCCACACATCTGCCCATAAGTTTTATCCTTTGTCTTTTGAAGTCTGTTTTCCAAAGTTCTGGTTATCTTTTTCTCTGCTCCTATCTCCTTTAGACACCCTCTTCCTTCTTGGTTGAGGAAGCTTCAAACTACACATAAGCCTCTTCCTTTCCAAATTATA
Source organism: Ovis canadensis (assembly GCF_042477335.2). Classification (NCBI taxonomy): domain Eukaryota; kingdom Metazoa; phylum Chordata; class Mammalia; order Artiodactyla; family Bovidae; genus Ovis; species Ovis canadensis. The sequence goes on from NC_091259.1 coordinate 67,940,193, forward strand.
TCTTGAGAGCCAATCTAAAGGTAAATATGTCATAATTCCTGCCCTTAGGGAGTTTACCCTCCTACCGTGTAGACAAGAAAACAATTCTGATACTGTACCATAGCACTATATATCACAGAGTGCTGTGAAATAAAGTGATGGGGTAGGGCAGGGAGGACTTCTCAGTGATAAAGAAGCCCAAAGAATATTTCGAAGGACAAGTGCACTTACAAAGAGAAGGTACGTCATTGAGAAAGGCCATAACAGCCCTTCCCTCCCACATGAAGTTCCCTGTTATCTACTCTCCAGGTGTTACCCTAACTCAGCACGCACTCACCCTCAGAGTTCTGTCAGCTAGAACCTCAGTTTCCAGGGTGTTGACAAGCTACTAAGAGCAGTGAAATATGTGCTAGAGATATTTTTTGAGTTTTACAAAACATTTCAGATGAATTTCTGGTAATGCTGATAGTGATTGCCAGTCAGTCCATGAATCACAACTATTATGCATTTCTCTTTGGCAATGATGATACTTCTGGGCCAGGAATGGATCAATCTCCTCAGCCCGTTTTTTATGAAGACGGAGTCAAGGGACTTCTGAGGTTCATTAAACCCTAGGAGCATTATGTGAACTTTCCAAGAAATAGCCCACTCTGAGTATGGACAGAATACAAAATATTACCTTTGTTACTCTATAAAGTTGGTTAGGAACATGTGGCTTAGGTGTGTGGCAAAAATGGTCTTAATAATACTGTAATCAAAAAGTCATCTTACACAATTCGTCATGAGAAGATCTGGGAACTACAGCCCTAGTTCACAGGACAGGGCCGACACCAGTAAACCTAGGTACGGCCCAGAGAACAGCTCAGAATGCATATTCCTTCCAGGCAACAGAGGCCCAGAAGATCCTAAAAGGAGCTAAGCCACAAACTTGTACTTCCGAGTGGAAAAGTCACTCCTCTCTGGGAAGAGTGATCAGAGGGTAGAGAGAAGCCAGGACTAAGAGACTAACTCATCAAATTTAGTTTGTTTCCACATATATATCTCCCTGTGATAAATGTAAAATTCTTGGATAAAGGGAATACCTTAATCATCTTTTTTTATTTTTAGTGCTCAGCTCTATGCCTGATACACCGTAGATGCAAAATACTTGATTGCTAATTATGATCTTTTTCTAGTTCTAGAAATAGTAATATTCTTCTCTTTCCCCAATTACTTTGCTTTGACTCTGCTATTTTATCTTACTCCTATTTTTTTTTCTTCTCTTTTACTCAGGATTCTGAATCTATCAGTTCTAAACCATTTCCTCTTTCACTGTTATATAATTTATAAACATATTATTAAGTACTTTAGTATTAAAACAATACAAGCCTTAGAAAGTAGTGTTAATGGGAGTCTATCTAATAGGAAAAGAATGAAATCAATTATTGAGATTATGTAGTTTGTCTTTTTGCTCATCTTGAAAAAGAAGAGGGAGAGAAGGAGAAAAATAGAGAGAAAGAGAAACAAAGAAAGAGTTCTTAATTGGGTCTTTGACATTTGTATGAGGGGCTAGTTCCCTTGGAGAGACCAGAATACCTTCTACCCAATTAGAGAAGCAGTATAGCATACCAGTTATAGGCAAGAGCTCTAGATCCATAATACCCAGGTTTAAATGCCAAGCGTGCCACTCACTAATCTTGATCTCAGGCAATTTTCTTCACCTTTCTGTGCCTCAGTTTCCTCACCCTCAAAATACCTTCAAAAATAGATGTTATAAATGAAGCTCACAGGGTTGTGGTGAAGAGTGAATGTATATAAATCATTTCCTTCTCCAATACATGAAAGTGAAAGTGAAGTTGCTCAGTCATGTCCGACTCTTTGCAATTGCGACCCCATGGACTGTAGCCTACCAGGCTCCTCTGTCCGTGGGATTTTCCAGGCGAGAGTACTGGAGTGGGGTGCCATTGCCTTCTCCATTTAGATCAATGCTCGATGCATAATAAGCACTATATGGCTTGGTAGGAGGTGAGTGAGAAGCGGGGGCTTCCCAGAAAGTTTGGTAGATGAATGGAATGAAGAATCTGGATATAGAACTAGATGTGGCACGCACACAGGCCACTTCGAAAAAGGACAAGAAGTTCTAGGGTGGCAAAGCTATGGTGCCCCTGTGCCCCTGCCTGTGCCTATGGCAGACTTTTCACATCAATTATGAAATCCATCCTCTTTGAGCCTGGATGTAGGTTCAGAATTTTCCCCCAAGTATCATAGCAGGTAGCCATTTCTAGTCAATCAGAGTCAAAAAATAGAGTGAGACCTATTTTCATCCCTGTCGGAGGCACAGTATAAGGTCATGGCCAGCAAAGTGGACGTGATTTAACTTTGAGTCTCTTACAGGCCAGAAGCAGACCAGATGAGCACCAAGTGGACAGGCCTGTCTGTCTATAATCCAACCACACTGAAGTTCCTTCTCCTGATAAGAAATCAAACCATATTTTAAAGCAAATAATGAGGGAAACTTCCATAAAGACAACATGACTATTTTCCAAAAGCTTCTCCATAATTCCTCCCCTTGGGGTTAATTGTGCATACGGAGGCATTGATAAAGGAGGGGAAACCTGACCACAGAAACTGATGGGGAATGAGTGGTATTTTTCCTTAAGTATTGCAATGGGCTGACCATGCATATTATTTTCCTTTGGCTTTACTTCTCTCCAATGACATGACTTTTGAATCCATGGCCATCAAACATCCCCATGAGATCCCCCAAAGGAGGTAGGGATGAGGACTCTGCCTTCAGAGGCTCCAGTGAAAGTAGCTTACAATCCCCAGTTCACCCCATGGCTCAACATTTGCCAATTTGTTTTTCAGTCACTCAGGCATGTCCGACTCTTTGTGACCCCATAGGCTGAAGCACACCAGGCTTCCCTGCCCTTCGCCATCTCCCGGAGCTTGCTCAAACTCATGTCCATTTAGATGGTGATACCATCCAACCATCTCATCCTTTGTCATCCCTTCTCCTGCCTTCAATCTTTCCCAGCATCAGGGTCTTTTCTAATGAGTCAGCTCTTCGTATCAGGTAGCCAAACTATTGAAGCTGCAGCTGCAGCATCAGTCCTTCCAATGAATATTCAGAGTTGATTTCCTTTAGGATTGACTGGTTTGATCTCCTTGAAGTCCAAGGGACTCTCAAGAGTCTTCTCCAGCACCACAGTTGCTGAAGGCATCAATTATTCAGCACTCAGCCTTTTTTATTGTCCAGCTCTCACACTGGTACATGACTACTGGGAAAACCATAGCTTTGACTATACGGACCTTTGTAGGCAAAGTAATGTCTCTGCTTTTTTCTCTTTTTTTTTTTTTTGTAGGTAAAGTAGTGTCTCTGCTTTTTAAAATGCTGTCTAGGTTTGTCATTGTTTTTCTTCCAAGGAGCAAAAGTCTTTTAATTTCATGATTGCAGTCACCATCCACAGTGATTTTGGAGCCCAAGAAAACATAAAGTCACTGTTTCCATTGTTTCCCCATCTATTTGCCATAAAGTGATGGGACTGGATGTCATGATCTTCATTTTTTGAAAGAGGCCACCTCTAGAGGGAGCTAACTCCACTGTCTTACTTCATAATGTAATAAGCAAGGAACAGTCAACTATAGGATTTTTCAGGGTCCCAGGATTTGATAAATTAGGGCACTCTCCCTTGTTCCCACACTTTTAGGGAACTCTATAATGATGCCAGAAGGCAGTCATGTGTTTCTTAAGGTGAGGAGATGCCTACCTGCAGAAAATAGAGGCCAGTACAGAAAAAAGTAATGGCCTCATTGGCTTTTCCAAATCCATTTCAAAGGGATACTGTTTTTCCCTTCAAATTTCCCTTCAAGTTTCCTCTTCAAATTTACTTTAATATATCTAATTCTACCTCAATAAAATATTGGTAGATACAGTGATAGCAAAAGAAGGCTGTACGAGAGCCAAGAGGAGGTGCACAGTCTGACTAGGACTTCATACTTTACCAAACTTACAGGGCATTTGCAACTTAACATTTAAGCTTACTCTGAGACACATTTGCATTCCTGGGCTCTAACCAACATGACGCAGGGAAATAGTCATGAGGGGATCTGCAGCTCTTAGGTACTTTGTTAAGACTTGGTTGATTCTGTGCAACATCTCAAAGTTTCCATGTAATACTCAGCTAAAGTGAAAGTGAAGTCGCTCAGTCGTGTCCAACTCTTTGCGACCCCATGGACTGTAGTCTACCAGGCTCCTCCGTCCATGGGATTTTCCAGGCAAGAAACAGAACAGTAAACAATGAATACCAATGGAATCAGGCAGAAAAAGTATAGCTCTAGGCTGACAGCTGACAGACCATTCTCTGCAGGTGAATGTGGCTCCTGAAGTACAGGCTGGGAAAGAGAGAAGAAAGGCTATGATGCTGCCAGCCTGCTGCAGCCCTGAGGTATAAGAGGCATCTGGCTGACACTGTAGAAAGACGCTGAGAAGAGTGGCTGGGGATGGCAGAGAGACTGCCGGAGGCCCAGCCCCCTGGTGAAAGAAACTGGGTTCTGTTTTAAAACTTCCAAAGCAGGATAAATACCAGGTCTCAGCCTGAATAGAAATAACCTCCTTAGCAGTCCCCAAATGCCTCCACCCCCAGCTACGAGGGGCTCATCAGGCTGAGGACTGGGGGATCAGCCTATGTAAAAGAGGACTCTCCTGTGTTCTAATTAGTGAACTGAACAAGCTTACAGGATCAGGGAATTTAAAAAGCAGTGGCTAAGGGACTGCATTTCACCTGCAGTCACCCTGAGGCCAGAGAACATATTAGGAAAAAAAGAAATTAGGACCAAAATAGATTCAAAATGTGATGTCTTAGAGCAATGTTATCCTTGTGAAAATTGCAGTGACCTCTAAGAGAAAGTGAAAACAGGAGAAGTTGAAAATATGCTCAGCTGAGACCCTATGGAGTCCCACCTGGATCACAACAATGGACTCCCAGCCCATGGCCTTTGCTTCTAGTCACGCTTCTCCCAGTCTTTCCTGCAAAATGATGAGACATTCATCATGCCCAGACTTTCCTTCTGTCACATTATGATCCTTTGCCCAGGAAAGTTAAATGCATCCTTGCTCTAACTCTCAGAAAATTGGCATCACATATTTAACTGTCCTCATTCCTCAGCACAGAAGTTGGCTCAAGTTGAGATATTTACTTACATTTGGACCAACAAGTCATGAGGAGGCCCAGCAAGAGCAGAAAGGACCATGCTTTGGTGTGCTTTGGTGTCCAACAGACTGTGCTTTGGTGTCCAACAGTCTCATCTTCAGGGCCAGCCCTGCACTTGATCCATGGCAGGTCTCATTCATGCCATTTGATTTTCTCAACCCCGACGATAAAACAAGGATAATACCAAACCTTTCAGTAGTTATCATGACAAAATGGAAACATGTGTCTAAAGTGTCCAGTATTACAGAGCCTGTAACACTCTGAAAATTCATTGATAATACTTTTTGCTTATCAATCATTTTCTGTTTTTCTGGCTTCCCCTTGTGGCTCAGCTTGTAAAGAATCTTCCTGCAATGTGGAAGATCTGGGTCCAGTCTCTGGGTTGAGAAGATCCCCTGGAGAAGGGAAAGTTTACCCACTCCAGTATTCTGAACTGGAGAATTCCGTGGACTGTACAGTCCATGGGGTCACAGAGAGTCAGACAAGATTGAGTGACTTTCACTTTCACTTTCTGTTTTTTAAATTGTAACTTGCTGTTTGTACTTTAACATTTATAAATGCATAATAAAAAAAGAAACCTAGTCTTATCAAGATGAGGGAACACTAAAATGTGTCTCAGGAATACCAGTCAGATTCCAATGAGAGAGGATACAGCTTGGAAAAGTTCTGAAAGTAGGTAGCAGCTCTATTTGCTGCTCTTTTTGGTCCCTTTTTGTTTGCAAAGTACTACACAAATTCATCCTGTCATCCTCATTTTCCATGACATCTAAACTGTTCTGTGACTTCAAATGACAACAGTAATGTCAGCTCTGTAGAAGGGCTCTAGAAGACACAAGCCTCAACAAACACAAAAGCCCATCCTATGGAAAGTACCGTGGCTTCCCAGGGGGCGCTATTGGTAAAGGGCCCACGTGCCAAAGCTTGGCTTGGAAAGATCCCCTGGAGGAGGGCATGGCAATCCAGTCCAGCCTTCCTGCCTGGAGAATCCCACAGACAGAGGAGTCTGGCAGGCTACAGTCCATAGAGTCACAGAGTTGGACGTGACAGAAGGAAATAAACTACTGCCGTAGAAAGTTCCAGCACTTAAATGTCACTAGGTTGAATCCATAATCCTTGCCTATACAGAGCTTGCTTTGTCCAATCTGCCCTACAGTGTGATAAGGCTAACAGAATATAGCTGGTTTTACACCTTCTAGCTCTTCACCAGAAGACGTATTTTGCATGACCACCACTTTGATCTATTTTGTGAAGACAACAGGTGGGCTGTGCACTAGGCTGTGTGGGAGCATCTGCCAAGGGCATTGTTCTGTGTTCCTACATTCTTTTCCTTAAGCAGCTGAACTCCCATTTATCTGTTCCAGTTTCTTCAAGGAACTAAGGTAAGGTTCATCTTCAAAGAAGTAATTAAAAAAGGAAATGAAATTGAAAAGGAGATTAGACGGTGATCGACATCTTGCTGCCCAAATTCAAATATCCATTAATCTTCAGGGCATAAAAGACCTGGGAAAGCTCTTCAGGGCATAATAAACATAGAAATGATAACATCTAAAAAGCAGAGGAGAGAGAGAGCAAATTTAGGATAAGAACAAGAGACTATATTAAGAAAACAGAAGATGACTGATAAGTAGAAATGATCAATTTGTTCTATTGAAAAATACCAGTATATTCTAGAAGCAACAGGAAGACACAAAATAAAGAAGCTTTCATTATGACACTTTTTCAGAAGCTGAGCACCATAATCCAAAAAGAACTCTATTCTTAAGTTCATATATGACTCAGAAAAGTGAATACTGTCCCCAAAGGAATTAAGAGTACAAGAATTTTCTAAAATGAATATTTTAGGAGGGAAGAGAGGGAATGTTCACCATAAGAAAACTCTCTGCCTTGCAGCTGACACAAGTAGCAAGGGGAAATGAAAAATAACCTTATCCAATGTCATACTCACCTTTTTTGCACCCTACACATTGACCCAATCAGGAGAAAGGACTATGGGTATTTTGGAGTCCAGATGTCACTTCCTCATAAGCATAGAGTTGTTTCAAACCAACGCTGTGTGGAGCTATTGCCTTAATAGAGTCTGATGGCTAAGGCTAGAAACCCTGCTATGACTCAGACTAGGGAGAAAAATATTAAGTTTCAGAGCATGTCATCGACAGAAGACTAAACAAAGCTTTGGAGATAGCTCAACATTTCAAAAAAAATAGCTTTAGGCAATTTGAATTATTAGTTTATTGATGCCTACTAAGAGAAGAAGCATTAAGTTTCCAAATAAACGCTATAGACCCAAATTAAATAAGCTGTTAGACCCTTGGGGCACACTCAGAATATTCCACTCCCATATTTCTGCCGACACCTCTTATTCATCTCTTGCTGCTGCTTCTTCAGTGTCTCTACTCTTACACTCCCATACTAAACACTCCTGACACTCTATGTGTTATTTCATTTAAGACGTGTATCCATTCCTTTAAAAACTTGTTTTACTTAAAGGCTAGTGCATTTTGTGTCCTCTCCAAGAAATATTTGCTTTTTTCAAGTCACAAAGATACGTTCCCATGTTTTCTTCTAGAAGCTTTATAATTTTAGCTTTTATAACTCACAATCCATCTTGAATTAATTTGTTTGTATAATGAGAGGCAGTGGTAGACGTTACTTTTTTCCATGTGTTTAGCCCAGTTATTCAAGCACCATGGGTTGAAAAGATTTTCCTCTCCCCATTGAATTGCCTTGGCACCCTTCTTGAAAATCAGTTGACCTTATATGCGTGGGTTTATTTCTGGATTGTACTTTGTTCTGACAATGTATTTGTCTATTTTTAAGCCATCATCACACTGCCTTGATTATTGTAAAACATAGAAATCCTTTTATATTTTACAGAGAGCCTAATTCTGGGGTCTAAGACCTAAATTCTAGGGCTGACTTTGGCATTAACTGGTTGTGGAATTTTGGACAAGTCATCCAATTTCTCCATGCCTGAATTTATTCATCTGCAAAATAAGAAGAAGGATATAAGGGTTTCAAAATTAAAATACTTGGCAAATAATTTCAATCAATTAATCTGGAAGTTACAATACAATAGAGAGCGGTGAGAATTGTGCCAAAGTTCATGTCCAGTCTAAAGACGAAAGTTATCACTCAATTCTAGCTTGCAAGGAATGAAAGCTTGCAGCTGACAGAGCTTCTGATTTTTCCAGAGAAAAGAGAAGCCTGAATTTTTTGTGTGAAATCTTCTGACTTTTGCAGCATTATGTAGGACAAAAAAGTACAGATGCTCAGCCCTTGAGGTGCCAGTTTGAGAACCATGAACTTGCAAACCTCTCAGAGTGCTTATATAGAATTATTTATAAAGAATAAACAAGGTAATATGCAAAAATGCCTAGCACTATGCCTGGTACATAATGAATACTAAGTAAAAATTCTGTCTTTTCTTCTGGATTAAGCATTCTATACTTGTGTACCTGGAGAAGGAAATAGCAACTCACTCCAATATTCTTGCCTGGAGAATTCCATGGACAGAGGAGCCTGGCAGGCTGCAGTCCATGGGGTCACAGAGAGTCAGACATGACTGAGTGACTAACACACACACACCACTTGTATACCATATCTCTACCACAAGGCCCACTCTTCTGATCAGTTAAGAACCATTTCCTCCTTCAAGTCCAGCTATTAGCTCACTCAGCATTGAGTTCACCATCTATCCTGTGTTGGAAACTTCTGGTTGCCCCTCCCAAGCCTCCTTCCACCTTTCTCCAGCTCAGTTTGTGCCCAGAAAGACTGACTTAACGTGAACTTTATGAACAGGGTTCTTTTGTCATTGGCCAAAGCAAATATCAACAAAAGAAAGACGCAAGGGTAGGAGAAGAGTGAAGATGAAGTATGTATTCCCCCAGTTCCCCACCTCTCAGTCACCAGGACTGAGTGTGGCCAAAAGCCATCACTCTTTAGGCTGCTTTCTCCAGAGAGCTAACCACCATCTTTGGGTTCCATTAACCATTTTCTCCTATTGACTCTTCAGGACGAGAGGTGGCAATAGCGCTCGTGTTTTTTTAACACTTGTTCACTCCCTTAAAACACTCGTTCACTCCCTTAAAACACTCATTCAGTTTGAGCGTGCAGTGTCATCCAGTGCACTGACAGTGTCTGATGTGCCAAGCCCTCGCTCCAAATAGAATTTCTTTCCTTGTTCCCTTTATCAATCACAGGGCCAGTATTGTACCAATTAACCAGCCTCAAAATGATGGTCCCTGATATATCCACTATGGAGAACAATATGGTGATTCCTTTAAAAACAAACAAACAAAAACTAGGAATAGAACTGTCATATGGCCCAGCAATCCCACTACTGGGCATATATCCTGAGAAAATCATAATTCAAAAAAACACATGCATCCCAACATTCATTCAGCACTGTTTACAACAGCTGAGACATAGAAAACAACCTAGATGTCCACTGACAGATGGGTGGATGAAGAAACTGTAATACATATAAAAATGGAATATTATTTAGCCATAACAAGGAACAAATTTGAGTCAATTGAACTGAGGTGGGTGAAGCTAGAGCCTGTTATACATAGTGAAGTAAATCAGAGAGAGAAAGTTATCATACCTTAGCGCATATATATGGAAACTAGGAAAATGGTACTGATGAACCTATTTGCAGGGCAGAAATAGAGATTCAGGCATAGTAAAGAGACTTGTGGACACAGTGGAGGAAGGAGAAAGTGAAAGTCGCTTAGTTGTGTCCAACTCTTTGCGACCCCATGGTCTATACAGTCGGTGGAATTTTCCAGGCCAGAATACTAAAGTGGGTAGCCTTTCCTTTCTCCAGGGGATCGAACCCAGGTCTCCTACATTGCAGGTGGATTCTTTACCGGCTGAGCTGGCTGAGCCACAAGGGAAGTCCAAGACTACTGGAGTGGGTATGCCTATCCCTTCCCCAGTGGATCTTCCCAACACAAGAATCGAACCAGGGTCTCCTGCATTGCAGGCAGATTCTTTACCAACTGAGTTATCAGGGAAGCCCAGAGGGAGGAGAGAGTGGGACCAACTGAGAGAGTAGCAGGGACCAACTGAGAGAGTAGCAGTGACCATATATATTACCATATGTAAAATAGATAGCTAGTGGGAAGTCGTATGACACAGAGAGCTCAACCCTGTGCTCTGTGACAGCCTAGAGGGATGAGAGGGGTAGGGTGGGAGTGAGATTCAAGAGGAAGAGGATATATGAATACTTAGGCTGATTTACATTGTTGTACAGCAGAAACCAACCCAACATTGTAAAGCAATCATTCTGCAACTTAAGAAAAATAAATCTTAAGAGAAGAAAAACACTGAAGTTTTTCTAGTAGGAAAGACGGTTCTCATGCTACTTTCAGGCCTGACTCACCCCTACAGATAAGTCAGGGAAAAGGGCAAAAAAAATCTCATCCACCAAAGAGAAGGGCAAATTCAAGAGCTGGTTAGGCTCAAGGAAAATGACTTAGCCACATTTTCTAGGAGAGGCGTTTCAAACAGAATAATGTTTATTGCTTTTGCAGCTATAATTTTCTCCCTTTATTTAAACAGGTAAAAGGGTAAAGGCTCAGGGGTGCTCTGTGCAATCCTCTGTCCCTCACTTGTGAATATTTTATCCTCTTTCATGCCTCGGGCCATCAGCACTTCTCCCTTGGTGCTAGGCACACTCCGAATTGACCTTTCCATACCATCAGTGGAAGATCTCCTAACCAGGATGAACTTCATAAACAAAGTCGTTTGGCCTGCTTTGCATCTAAGCTATATATATATAGATATACACACACACATATATATGCTTCTTCTGGTGTCTTGCAAAGTTTTCCATATGGTTCACCCCAGCTTACTGCTATTTTGACTGAAAGTGCAAACAGAAGTCTCTGCTAATAGTGGTATTACTCTGCTTCCTCTCAAAATGTTTTCAAGTATCTTCCTTAGGAGGCTTGATGAACTAAGGTAGAATTTGTTGATCCCTGATTATACAAGGATGAAATTTCAATGCAACGTACAATTAACATGAAATAAAGTAAGTGACGTAGCCTAGTCGTGTTCGACTCTGCAATCCCATGGACTGTAGCCTACCGGGCTTCTCCATCCATGGAATTCTCCAGACAAGAGTACTAGAGTGGGTTGCCATTTCCTTCTCCAAAGGATCTTCCCAACCCAGGGATCAAACCCAGGTCTCCCACATTGCAAGCAGATGCTGTACCATCTAAGCCACCAGGGAAGCCCTATTTCAACATGAAATATTTGACATCAAATTTTACTCACCCCAATTCTTTATCCCAAGTGTTCACGATGCTTTTTGCTTCTGGTTTCAAAAATGTCACTCATTTCTGTCTCCTGTTCTGCATCTTTGCCTCTACTACGTTCACCTTGGTCCCTGATCCATCATCACACCAATCCAGTTATAAGAACCTCTGCCTTTTCCCATGCCTCCTGCCCATCTCTGTCTGAGCGATCTTTTGTGTAGAATATTTCCACCATAACTCTATTGCATATTACTTCAAATATAAATCCCATGGGACAGGTTTCAGTGTTCCACATGATATGTTCAGCTAATCTCAATTGTCCTGACAAGAAGAGTGGGAGAGAGCAGAGTCTTCTCAGTGTTTCATCTACATATCATGCTTGTTTCTATCTCCAAGCTGTGCCCTTGCTTGATATGCCATGTTATGTTCTGCCTGTAACTCATATTCTTTCTCAATCCTTTCCTTCTTAACCAATACTTGACTTTACCTGTGAACGCATATGAAATGTTTAGTCTCTTCCATACACGATAACCATTAAATATACATTGTCCTATGCTATTTTCTAATTGCTTCAAATATATTTGCACTAAATACATTGTTTAGTGTTAGTGGTGGGGGTTTCCTGATGATATCATGACCACAGGACTAGGAACTGTTCCCATCTAGCTTGTGGTCCAGCTATTGTTCCTTTCCTTCAAGACTCTAAAAGTCACATTGCTAACAAGGGACAATGACAAATGTACTGATCATCTTGTGATAGTTTTATCTGTCAGTTTGGCTTGGCTATAACCACCCCCCCCCCCATTATTCAATCAAAAACTAATCTAGGTGCTGCTACGAAGACACATTGTATATGTAATTAATGTCCATAATCATTCAGTATGCTTTAAATAAGGGGGTGTTATCATAGACAATATGGGTAGGCCGAATTGAATCATTTGAAAGGCCTTGGGAGCAGAGCTGAGGTTTCCCAGAGAAGAAATTCCAGCTGTGGACCCCAGCTTCAACCTGTGCCTCAGAGTTCCAGCCTGCATCCTGACAGCAGGCTCTCTGGGTTTTGGACTTGCCTAGTCAGTCCCCATAGTTGCTTAAGAAAATTTATTGAAATAAACATCTTGAAACATATCTGTGACTAATTTAATTCTCTGGTTTAAGCCTAACTCACGTAGATTATGACATCTATTACTGGAGTATTGGAGTAACACACACAAAAATGTGGAAGTACTTTGGAATTAGGAAATAGAAGCTGGAAAATTTTTGAACAGAGTGATAGAAAATATAAATTAATATATTTCCTTGAACAGACTGTTAGTAGAAATATAGGTGCTAATGATGCTGCTGTTCTTGTTCAATCCCTATGTCATGTTGGATTCTGTGACGCCAAAGACTGTAGCACGCCAGGCTCCTCTGTCCTCCACTATCTCCTGGAGTTTGCTCAAATTCATGTCCATGGAGTGAGTGATACTATGTAACCATCTCATCCTCTGCTTCCTCTTCTCCTTTTGCCTTCAATCTTTCCCAGTATCAGAGTCTTTTTTCCAATGAGTTAGCTCTTCGCATCAGGTAGCCAAAGTATTGGAGCTTTAACTTCAGCATCAGTCCTTCCACTGAATAGTCAGGATTGATTTCCTTTAGGATTAACTGGTTTGACTCAAGGGACTCTCAAGGGTCTTCTCTAGCACCAGAATTTGAAAACATCAATTATTCGGTGCTCAGCATTCTCTAAGGTCTAACTCTCACATCCGTACATGACTACTGGAAAAACCATAGCTTTAACTATATGGACCTTTGTCAGCAAAGTGATGTCTCTGATTTTTAATATGCTGTCCAGGTTTCTCATAGCTTTTCTTCCAAGGAAAGCAGGGTATAGAAAGTTGGGTGGGAGGATATACCAAGCATTCTGCCATGTAGTCTTATCTTAAATTTCTGCTGCATGGAAACAAAGAGACTGAGAGAATCACACAAGCAGGTTCATAGATTGCTAAACTATATGGAGACAGTGATTACACCCACTATTAAATAGTGCCCAATCAGAGTTCTAAATTCTGGTCTAGTTAGATTCACACTTAAAATAATAGTTAAAAGCCTTGAATTTGGAGTCAGATTGCCTAGGCTTGCATCCTAACTCATCACTGTGAGTTAAAAAAAAAAAAAGATGCTTTTAACTTCATTGTACTATGTTTTCCTTATTTGCAAAATCACAATAGTAACTGTACTTTCCTGACAGGATAATTATGAGAAAAGATTTCCAATGAGATTGAAACAGTGTCTAGCCCTGTTATGGAGGAGAGGAGGGGAGAAGACAGAAAGGAGTGTATACACATATGTACATACACACACACACATTGCAATAATTCTGATAATGTGCAGCATGTGGCTGAGCTCAGAGTAAGTTCTAACTGTATACTTATGTGGCTCAGATGGTAAAGCATCTGCCTCCAATGCGGGAGACCCAGGTTCAATCCCTGGGTCGGGAAGATCTCCTGGAGAAGGAAGTGGCAACCCACTCCAGTATTCTTGCCTGGAAGGTCCCATGAATGGAGGAGCTTGGTAGGCTACAGTCCATGGGGTCACAAAGAGTCGGACACTACTGAGCGACTTCACTTTCACTTTTCTTTTTGACAGGACCAAGTATCCTATGGTTACCTTTAGTTGAGAAAGAGACCAGACCTGGAAAGGATGTAGAGACAAATCCAAATAACCCTACTGACTCAGTTAAAAGATCTGACGAATAAGGAACAGTGCCTACTGTTTGGGAGTCCTCTCTCTAGTTTCTGAAAGGCATAGGATTTACCCTGATTAATATGTCTAAAATACCATTCCAAATCTTTGCTTATCACCTTAAGATATGAATTTATTTCTGTAAAAAGAATTTCTCTCCCAGGGTCATTCTCCAGAGAAAATGAATAAATGTCATATTAGATTTTTCCATAGTTGAAGCCTACAAATTGAAGTCACTAGGAATCAAGACACTAAAATCAAGGCCAGACTCATAAGGAAGAAAATCTGGTGCTACTTTCTTAATATTAATCTAAGAGGCAATGAATCTATCCAACTTGTCCTAGACTTCCATCAAACTATCTTCTAGCGAGTCTCTTGTTTACCTGCTACTAACTGTATGTAAGGTATATGCCTGGCTCTAAGGAATCAGCAGTGAACAGGACCAAGAGGATTAATGCTCTAGTAGTTCTTCAGACCCACTAGAGAAAACAAACATTGTTAAACTTTACAGATAATTAATTCATGTGCAAAACGTTTGGAAGACAGAACACAGGTTGTTACGGGAAACTATAACAGTGGGCTCTAACCTGACACGAGGGTATAGAAAGAAGCAATAGCGAAGCTGAGATCTGAACTGGGCTTAGAAATTTGCATATTCTGTTCCCTGATCTAGGTAAAGGGGTAAAGCAAGGGATCTGCAGGCAGTCTCCAAGGTAAGAAAGCTGACTTTAATGGTAAGATCAAACCACAGAAAATAGAAAATACACAAGACAAACCTATCTTCACTCATGATTGAGAACTAAGCAAAATAGTCATAGTTATTACCTGCAGTTGTGACAACAGTTTTAGCTAAGCTCTGGGTATGTCAGGCTTGGCAATTTGGTTCCAGAGTTAACCTGACTCTTGATAGAGGGCATATCTTTGGAGAGTAAGGCCCATGAAGTAAATCCTCCTCACTTAAAGCTGAGTAGATGTCCAGTTATTGACTTGGGGACAATTTCCAAATTTCCAAAATGAATCCAGGTCAGGGATATGCCCCATGGGTTAAGAAAAGTTTATGCAGGACAAAAGGGAAGAAGAGTTACGCAGGACAGATGGGTACTTTTCATGGGGAGCAGACTCTGTTCGAGAAGCAAAGTTCCCACAGAGAGGTTTTAAAGATTAATCACTGGTAATTTTCATTAATGATGAGTCATTAGTGATAAATCATTCACGATCCCCTTCCCAACAGTGATGGATGGAGGGATGCATCAGAACAGAGAGCTCTGAGCAGAAGCTAGGAGGCCAGTCATTCAGGAGAACTGGGCCCCAGGGCTCCCCTGTGAGTAAAGGTTTGGCTGAGCAGGAGATAACAGCTCTCCCAGAGGAAGCCACAGCACTGTTGAAAGCATTTTTTACAGTGCCATCTAGTGGACATTAGATCACTGCACAACAGTTCCAACATACATTCTAGTCCTGACACTGAGAGAGAGAGAGAGAGAGAGAGAGAGAGAGAGAGAGAGAGTGTGTGTGTGTGTGTGTGTGTGTGTGTGTGCGCGCACGCTCTCAGTCGTGTCCAACTCTTTGTGGCCCTGTGGACTGTAGCCTGCCAGGCTCCTCTGTCCATGGAATTTTTCTAGGCAAGAATACTTGAGTGGGCTGCCATTTCCTACTCTAGAGGATCTTTCCAACCCAGGGACCGAACCCACTTCTCTTGTCTCTTGCATAGGCAAGCAGGTTCATTACCACTAGAACCACTTGGGAAGCCCTCTTTGACACTTAACTCAAGCCACAAAGTTAATACCAGTCCCTGGACACCTTTGTTCAGTAAGTAATAGCAAATATCATTTTTGCCAGTACAGTAACCTGTAAGTCTCCTTTATCTATAATATGAAGAGAAACAACAGTTACCTCTCAGCGTTGTTACCCAAATAAAGTATTTTCAAATGCTGGAGTCATAATACCTGGTTAATGGAGAATAATGGCAGGAGAGGAGAAGAGAAATTCTTGCAAAGGTAAAGAGTAAAGGTAGTAAATGTTAAAGATGAGCTAGTCAGGAGCTTCCTGTGGGTGTCCTAATGTAACCAAGAGATGGTCTACTGTAAAAGGGAAAGCACAGAATAGATAAAGGTGGATAAAAAGCTGGTTCCATGACTAAATAGTGGTGCAACAACAGGAAAGAGGCTATCCTTTATGAATCTGTCCCTTTACCTATAAAAAGTGGTATCTATGCCTACCTCACGTTGATAAGATTATGAGAAAGCACAGCCAAATAGAAAATGTTTATGGTCGTCAATTCCCTTCCCACTTTCTGTATCAAACTCTCACCTGGTTGTAGGGCCCAAATAACTCATCCTTTTCGATTATATCACTTGAACTAGGGTTTTGCCTCTTCCAAAGCTTCTTAGGGCTTCCCAGGTGACTCAGTGGGTAAAGAATCCACCAGAGATGCAAGAGATGTGGGTTCAATCTCTGAGTCAGGAAGATCCCTGGAGGAGGAAATGGTAACCCTCTTCAAAATTTTGCCTGGAAAATCCCATGGACAGAGGAGTCTGGCGGGCTAAGGTCCACAGGGTTGCAAAGAGTTGGACACAACTGAAAAGACTTAGCACAGATGCACACAAATCCTTTTAATCCCTTCCCTCAAACTTCCTTTCCTGACACTCTTTACTCCAAGGAAGCAATCTGTTCCAATCAGACTGTCCATCACAAGTCAGACATTTCTAACTAGTCTTTTCCCAGAAGTTGCTGGAAGGCTATTCATACTTCCATCTGCTCTTCACAGAAAATCTATAGTAATTGTTCTTCCCATTTGTCTCCCAACACAGAGAAGAAGGCTGCAGCAGACTGCTGACTTTTGACCCCATAGATAGATAATTTACTCAGCTGATACTTTTTTCTGCACATTTCCCCCCATTCTCCTCTCACCTTCCAAGTTTTTTGTTTTTAATTCATTGGACCATTTGTCTATTGCCCTCATAGTAGAGACAGCTTTCTGCCTCTCTATCCTGTATACCCTAAGTGAGTAATGCCCTGGATCTGGGAGAACAATAAAGGATGAGGTTTTAATTCGATGCTGAGAAAAATAAGGGTATATTCCCTATTTCTATGTAAAGGTTCATTCTTAGTCAGAGGGACATGCCATACTTCAAAAAAGGTTTCTCTCTGATGCTGGTTTGTCCCTCTTGGAGACATAAAGAACATTTTCCTCAGCAAAAGTTATTTTCCTCCTGTGAAACCTGTGGACAACTGAATTGATTTTTCCAGCCAAAACAATTTTAGAGTCTATTTCACTTCTCAGGATGATCACCTTCACCAAATCATTTTGTCATCTCTTTGCTGTGGATTTCTGTAACAGAGAAGATTGTAAGCCTTCATACGTTAAAAATAAATAAATAAATTCTGTCTTCCTTGCTGAAAGCAGCCCTCACCCAGACTTTTGAGACAGAAGACTATAGATACGGAATAACACAATGGCATCCTTGTAACAGGTACAAGTTAAATGCTTTATTATTTTAACCCTTTAGTTTTTTCAAAAAGCTCTCCAAAAATGATTCTACAGATAAATTTAGTGAAAGTGAAAGTTACTATGAAATAACTGTTGAAGACTCAATTTTTTCACATTCCTTTTTCTTCCCTTTGGAACATAGAGAAAGAGGCTTAGGACATGAATTTTACTTTTGCATTATAAAATCAAAGCATATACTGGTTTAAAAAGAAACAACATAAAAAGTCTAGAAGAATTTAAGATAAAAACTAAGTCTTCCCCTACTTCTATCCCCAGATATAATCTGTATATAGAGTTTTGTGTGTGTAAGTATATAGGCATATACATAAACAAAAACCCTATTATCCAGCTTCTTCCATATAATATACTTTAGAGATATTTTTATACCAACACTTAGAAAACTACCTCATGTTTAAGTGGCCACACATGCATATATCATAATTTATTTACCCAATCCCTGACTGATTTTTTTCAGAAATTTTAGCAAATAACAATTACAAACTGTACTTCAAAGAACAGCCTTCAATCCATCTTTATATTTTTGGATGGGTGAAATTGCCTGATATATTTGAGCAGTGGAATTGTTGGCTCAAAATTATAAGAGGGGCAAGAGAAAAGGTGCAAAGCTTTCCAGCTGAAATATTTACAAGTCAGATTGACAGTTCAGTTCAGTTCAATTCAGTCACTCAGTCGTGTCTGACTCTTTGAGACCCCATGAATTGCAGCACGCCAGGCCTCCCTGTCCATCACCATCTCCCTGGAGTTCATTCAGACTCACGTCCATCAAGTCCGTGATGCCATCCAGCCATCTCATCCTGGGTCATCCCCTTCTCCTCCTGCCCCCAATCCCTCCCAGCATCAGAGTCTTTTCCAATGAGTCAACTCTTCGCATGAGGTGGCCAAAGTACTGGAGCTTCAGCTTTAGCATCATTCCTCCCAAAGAAATCCCAGGGCTGATCTCCTTCAGAATGGACTGGTTGGATCTCCTTGCAGTCCAAGGGACTCTCAAGAGTCTTCTCCAACACCACAGTTCAAAAGCATCAATTCTTCGGTGCTCAGCTTTCTTCACAGTCCAACTCTCACATCCATACATGACCACAGGAAAAACCATAGCCTTGACTAGATGGACCTTAGTCAGCAAAGTAGTGTCTCTCCTTTGAATATGCTCTGTAGGTTGGTCATAACTTTTCTTCCAAGGAGTAAGCGTCTTTTAATTTCATGGCTGCAGATTGACAAGCAGATGCTAAGTCCTTAGTATATCTGGTCCAATCTTTCTGGGAGACTGAAGGAATTAAAAATCTGTACAATATAGATTATAACCACATGGATCTTGCCACTTTAAGTTCTCTCCATTTAGTAAACCTCTTCAGGTTTTTGGTTCATTAGTTAGGTTGTCTTAGCTCTTCTCCATTTCTGCTTTTCTTTCCTTCTCGCTGCCAAAGTGGAGGGAATATCTTCGATAACATCATAATGATGGGAGAGGCCCCCAATCCGACTGTTGTCCTTCTGAGCCTTCCAGATGCCACTGAGGTCTGCCTGGCTTAGTTTTCTCTCTTGACTTTCTTCCCTGATAAACTGGTAACACTGACTGAGCTGCACCAGGTTGTGAGCATCTGTAGATCCACTCCTGACAACCACGGACTTTATCGTTGCCTCTGGCCATGAACTCCCTATACTCTACAGCCTTCCTGTCCCAACCCCAGATTTCTTCAGTCCACTTTCTTATAAAGCAATTCTATGCTTCTTGATTAAGGCACAAAGCATTTTATGAGTTTCCCAGTGCCATGCCCAGGCTGGGGACAATTGGGAGTACCATCTCGGCTCATGGACATCCACATGATCCTCTCCCCAAGGTCGCTCTGTAGTTCTTAGACTATTCTGCACATGGCAGGAGGCAGAGCACCAACCTGCATAAACCTGGATCCTCCCTCCACCTGTCTTTGGTTTCTCTGGGGCAAACATGGACAACGTAAGTGGTCACAGGAATTCTATTTCCATTCTCAGGGTCCCAGGTTATATCAGAACCTCAGTAATTCCCCCTGATTTTATCTGTTTTCCTTTATTTCTTTTCAGTTCAGTTCAGTTCAGTCGCTCAGTCATGTCCAACTCTTTGCAACCTCATGAACCACAGCACGCCAGGCCTCCCTGTCCATCACCAACTCCGGGAGTCCACCCAAACCTATGTCCATTGAGTTGGTGATGCCAACCAACCATCTCATGCTCTGTCGTCCCCTTCTCTCCTGCCCTCAATCTTTCCCAGCATCAGGATCTTTTCAAATGAGTCAGCTGTTCGCATCAGGTGCCCAAGGTATTGGAGTTTTAGCTTTAGCATCAGTCCTTCTAACGAACACCCAGGACTGATCTCCTTTAGAATGGGCTGGTTGGATCTCCTTGCAGTCCAAGGGACTCCCAAGAGTCTTCTCCAACACCACGCTTCAAAAGCATCAATTCTTCGGTGCTCAGCTTTCTTTATAGTCCAACTCTCACATTCATACATGACCACTGGAAAAACCATAGCCTTGACTAGATGGACCTTTGTTGGCACAGTAATGTCTCTGCTTTTTAATATGCTATCTAGGTTGGTCATAACTTTCCTTCCAAGGAATAAATGTCTTTTAATTTCACGTCTGCAGTCACCATCTGCAGTGATTTTCAAACCCAGAAAAATAAAGTCTGACACTGTTTCCACTGTTTCCCCATCTATTTCCCATGAAGTGATGGGACCAGATGCCATGATCTTAGTTTTCTGAATGTTGAGCTTTAAGCCAACTTTTTCACTCTCCTCTTTCACTTTCATCAAAAGGCTCATTAGTTCCTCTTCACTTTCTGCCATAAGGGTGGTGTCATCTGCATATCTGAGGTTATTGATATTTCTCCCGGCAATCTTGATTCCAGCTTGTGCTTCTTCTAGCCAGCGTTTCTCATAATGTACTCTGCATAGAAGTTAAATAAGCAGGGTGACAACATACAGCCTTGATGTACTCCTTTTCCTGTTTGGAACCAATTTGTTGTTCCATGTCCAGTTCTAACTGTTGCTTCCTGACCTGCATATAGGTTTCTCAAGAGGCAGGTCAGGTGGTCTGGTATTACCATTTCTTTCGGAATTTTCCACAGTTGATTGTGATCCACACAGTCAAAGGCTTTGACATAGTCAATAAAGCAGAAATAGATGTTTTTCTGGAACTCCCTTGCTTTTTCCATGATCCAGCAGATGTTGGCAATTTGATCTTTGGTTCCTCTGCTTTTTCTAAAACCAGCTTGAACATCTGGAAGTTCACAGTTCACGTACTGCTGAAGGCTGGCTTGGAGAATTTCAAGCATTACTTTACTAGCGTGTGAGATGAGTTCAGTGATGCGATAATTTGAGCATTCTTTGGTGTTGCCTTTCTTTGGGATTGGAATGAAAACTGACCTTTTCCAGTCCTGTGGCCACTGCTGAGTTTTCCAAATTTGCTGGCATATTGAATGTAGCACTTTAACAGCGTTGTCTTTCAGGATTTGAAATAGCTCAACTGGAATCCCATCACCTCCACTAGCTTTGTTCATAGTGATGCTTTCTAAGGCCCATTTGACTTCACATTCCAGGATGTCTGGCTCTAGGTGAGTGATCACACCATCATGATTATCTGGGTCGTGAAGGTCTTTTTTGTATAGTTCTTCTGTGTATTCTTGCCACCTCTTCTTAATATCCTCTGCCTCTGTTAGGTCCATACCATTTCTGTCCTTTATTGAGCCCATCTTTGCATGAAATATTAGTTTGGTATCTCTAATTTTCTTGATGAGATCTCTAGTCTTTCACATTCTATTGTTTTCCTCTACTTCTTTTACTTTATTTCTTTTCACAGTTTGGGAAAGCTTTGGTCATCATATACCATACATCTCTCTACATCATGGGTTTTTGGAAAACTCTATGCTCACATTTCCAGCTCTGTTTTTGATATGTAAATGGAAACGTTGAGAAGTTTTTAAATCTTTATTCTTTTATTAACTCCAGTGAAGACTAGTGACTTGCCAGGGACTAAACAAAAACCTAATTTGTAGCTCAATCGTTCTTATATTTTAGGGCCTCTCTGCCCTAGCTTGGAAGCAAGGCTATTACTGATTCAATAGGTGGAGAGTCTCAGAATGTCATGACTGACTGGAAACGAAGATACACAAGGAAAATTTTCACTTACAATGCAAGCAAGAAGCTCCTACTAAATTGATCTTCCTGGAGACAATAATATAAACTCTAAAAAAGAAATGAAAAAAAAAGAAGGATCTGGAGAGTGAATTCTATAGAGGAATGAAAAGCCCCAGTCTATCTGACTTAACGAGAAAGAGCTTAGAGGAATACAAAGGCTAGAAACAAAAGATAAAGTGAAAATATTTAGAACAGCCAGAGAAAAAATATCAGGCTATATTCAGTGGAACAACAATTTAAATGACTCAAGTTCTCACTAAAAAAAAAAAAAAAAAAAGGCCTGAAGACAGTGACATAACACCTTTGAAGTATTTTTTAAAACTCAAGACCTGTCAGCCAATCAGTTCAGTCATTCAGTCGTGTCTGACTCTGCGACCCCACGGACTGTAGCACTCCAGGCCTCCCTGTCCATCTCCAACTCCCAGGGCTTGCTCAAACCCATGTCCATCGAGTTGGTGATGCCATCCAACCATCTCATCCTCTGTCATTCCCTTCTCTTCCTGCCTTTAATCTTTCCCAGCATCAGGGTCTTTTCCAAAGGGTCAGTTCTTCACATCAGATGGCCAAAGTATTGGAGTTTCAGCTTTAGCATCAGTCCTTCCAATGAATATTCAGGACTAATTTCCTTTCAAATAATTGATATTAGTAACTACTAGAATTTGCTGCCAACAGATAAGCACTATAAGAAATGCTAAAGGAAGTTCTTCAGGCTGAAAAGAAATAAGACTAGTGGGAATCTCAGATTTTTTCAATCCTTAAGAAGAGATGAGAAAATAGTAATCTTGGTAAATACTTTCTAAAAACTATTTTCCCTCAACTTATTTACCCAGAATTGTTTAAGGCAAACAATGAAACATTGCCTTGTGAGTTTGGTAACCTATATAGCTGTAATAATACACAGGAAAACAAAAAGACAAATTTTTTAAATAATATTTAAATCAGAATCAGTCATTATTCTTTTTAATAAGAAAATATTCTTCATTGAGACATAAGGTTATTTACAATTTTCTGTCATAATCATTTCAAAATTTCTACATAAATGTGTATATTGTATATATTTATACGTTTATACTTCTGTGTGGGCACACACTGGAATATAAGCATGATACACTGTTGTGGATGCTGGGTGTATTCGGTCGCTGCTGTGTCTGACTTTTTGCAGCCCCATGGACTGTAGTCTGCCAGGCCCCTCTGCTCATGGAACTTCCCAGGCTAGAATACTGGAGGGGATTGCCATTTCCTACTCCAGGGGATTGTCCAGACCCTGGGATCTTACATTGGCAGGTGGTTCCTTACCACTACGCCACCTGGGAAGCCCTTACAATGGCTAATATTTAATATGTGCCAGGCATTTTGCTAAGTTTATATGAATTATCCTAAATAATTTTATTGAAAAATGATCCCATTTTAAGGAAAATAGTGCTTAGAAATGTCATATATCACACAGTTAATAAATGAAAAATTCAAAATTCAACTCCAGCCTAATTCTAGGACCTGAGTTTTCATATTCTGTGTTAAAGGACAGAGATAAAAGTTTGTTATCGTTGACGTTACTAAGGCACTTTTATGGCTATTGCGGAGATCCTTACTGTTTCACTCTTTAGTCAACAAGACTAGTTGTTGGAATTCTCAGTACATAGAATAAATACTGTTTTTATCAGGAAATTTTAGGTTCCAACACCTGGAAATGGCTATGAAGGAAACAAGATGACCCACCATCCACAATTTTGCTCTCTAAAAGGTCCAATACCAACACCTTTTGTATCAAGTGTCAGGAAATGCCTACTCCAGAATGTGAAGTAAGGCCTAGAAGAGAGCTCAGCAGGCTTCCTGAAGGATAATGATACCTTGTGTTCATGGGAGACAATCCTGCTGGCCTTCTTGGTTTGCCCACCAATGTGTTTTCTCTTAGTCAAGCAACACTAATGGAGCACTCTGAATATATTTTATGTTGATGCCTCTTTAATTTTATGGGCTCCATAAAGTTCAAGGTGGGTTAGAGTGGATGCCTATGGTTAAATCCAGACAGGCCCTGGGGGCTGGGAATTTATTTTTTCCCCTGCCCTAGAGAAATGGTATAAGCAGGCATAGGGATCCCTCTTCTAATTTTTTCATTACTCTCACCTTGTCATGGCAGGGAAGCCATCCTATCAAATGGATGGCAAAAGCCAGCCCAACCCGAGTTTTAACTCATGGCCTTTTAGAACCCAACACTTGTGATTTCCATTGGTCCATAGATCTTGTAAATTCTTACAGTAGAAGTGAATGACAAGGAAGTATTGCCCAAATAGAATTCTATAAAAGTATGTTCGTCTTTTAAACATCTTTAAGTCTAATGGAGAAGGTCAAAAGTTGAGAAGTAAGACCCTGGGTAATTAGCAGAGTTGATCTCTATGGTTGCAATGGAGTTACTGAGAAGTCTAGAAATTCTAATCAGTCCAAAGAGTCAGACATAACTTAGCAACTGAGCAACAATCCGCATCCTAGCTTAACCATTGGGCCCTCCCTTTCAGCTTGCATATTTGCTTGAGAGTAATGAATGCCAAGGTGACGACTTCCTCTGCCAAATCAAATGGAGGCTTGTGACCAAGATCCTTGGTCAGTATCACAAGAATATATAAAATCTTTGACAGGTTATACCTGTGACTATCAAACTGTTATTCTAGGTCTATCTTCTAGCTAAATATGCAGGTCACAGAAAAGTTCTGGCTACCCCCCGAAACAGCATTTTCTAAAATACATTGAAACATATATATTATCATATGTGAAATGGATCACCAGTCCAGGTTCGATGCATGGGACAGGATGTTCACGGCTGGTGCACTGGGATGACCCAGAGGGATGGGATAGGAAGGGAGGTGGGAGGAGGGTTCAGGATGGGGAACACACGTACACCCGTGGTGGATTCATGCCAATGTATGGCAAAACCACTACAATATTGCAAAGTAATTAGCCTCCAATTAAAATGAATAAATTTATAAATTAAATAAAATGTATTCTATGGAATTCTAGGCCCAAAATACTCTGTAGGAAAAAAGAGGGACTGGGGACTCCATATTCATATATATTTAGGAAATATAGCATGATATACTACACATACAACACTAATCAAAATATAAACACACAAACATGCATATGCAAATATTTTTGAAATTTCTCAAAAAATTAGCCCATCAAAAGGTCTAAAAAGTTATAAGTATAAAATCTTGATGAACTTTAACTCATTGCTTTTTAGATTGATACAAGGAGTGCTTTCTTTGTGTAATACCCATTCACAAACCATCAGAAAACACTTTAGACATTGCTGATTGGAGCTAACAATATGATTGCCCAAAAAGGTCAAGTCCTATTTCACAAAATAGTATACATGTTTATTTACGTTAAAATACTTTTTAAATGGGTTTATGTTTCTGCATTTTCTCTATTGAATTTATCCAGCTTAAAGGTCCATCTAGTCAAGGCTATGGTTTTCCCAGTAGTCATGTATGGACGTGAGAGGTGGACTCTGAAGAAAGCTGAGTGCCAAAGAATTGATGCTTTTGAACTGTGGTGTTGGAGAAAACTCTTGAGAGTCCCTTGGACTGCAAGGAGATCCAACCAGTCCATTGTAAAGATCAGTCCTGGGTGTTCTTTGGAAGGAATGATGCTAGAGCTGAAATTCCAGTACTTTGGCCACCTCATGCGAAGAATTGACTCATTGGAAAAGACTCTGATGCTGGGAGGGATTGGGGGCAGGAGAAGAAGGGGATGACAGAGGATGAGATGCCTGGATGGCATCACCGACTCAATGGACATGAGTTTGAGTGAACTCCAGGAGTTGGTGATTGACAGGGAGGCCTGGCATGCTGCGATTCATGGGGTCACAAAGAGTTGGACACGACTGAGTGACTGAACTGAACTGAACTGAACTGAAGACAGTCTAGCACGGGACCCTAGCAAGGTCATCATCAAAGCAATTTATATAGCACTACACACATTACAGGGTTTCCCTGGTGGT
Organism: Ovis canadensis; assembly: GCF_042477335.2. Taxonomy (NCBI): domain Eukaryota; kingdom Metazoa; phylum Chordata; class Mammalia; order Artiodactyla; family Bovidae; genus Ovis; species Ovis canadensis. Next base: position 67,966,012 of record NC_091259.1, read on the forward strand.
TCAGCGGTAAAGAACCCACTTGCCAATGCAGCAGACATGGGTGCAATCCATGTCTAAACAGCAGAAATATTTTCACAAATATTTCTTCATTTAACCTTTGGGACAAACCTTTCAGGCAAATATCTCCTGTGCTTTGTTTGCTCATCTCAAATACTGGGAAAATAAATGACCTGCCTAAAGTCACTCAGCTGATGTGAGATTGCAATTTTATTGGCTCCTGATATATAGCTTCTGTAAAACTCTCATTTGACTCTGTAATTCCTGATGGCTCAGAATTGCTAGCCCAAACTTTTGGAAGAGCTTGTGTTCATAAGCATTTTCTATGTTGATAATGAAAGTAATTAAAGGCACTGGTTCAGGCTTAGAAAAGAAAGAGGTCCATCAGAAATTTGTGAAGAGTATAAATTAGAAAGACAAGGCAACCTAATTCATTCTAGAACTCCTTGACTCATATGTAAAAAGCAAAGCTATCCATCAGTTCAAACATTTGTACATGGAAGTTACTGTGACAGGTTAGGAAGACAAGTTAGACATATTCCCCACCTCCAAATAACTGATTAAGATAAGCAAACAACAGCTTTAAAACAAAGTGCATGATCATTTTTCAAAGGAGAAGTTCAAATGAGAGAAAAAAATTAGGCAGCCCAAGCCAGGAAACTGAGAACTGAGAAAAAGTCACTGAATTTCAAACCTGGAGATGTCTGACCAGAGTACTTAGAAAAAGCAGATTGCTGCAGAAGTAGCTCACAAAGGGTTAATACATAAGTAGTTACACCTGGGAACATGCACCTCCAGTCTAAGTTTAGAATTATTGTCAGCAATTGCAGAGCTTTGGATAAACCTCATGAGCTACAACCTTGCAATGTGTTTAAAAAAAAAAAAAAGGCTTTCATACCTTCCTTCTTTTCAGCCTTGCAGAGAGCAGAAGTGCTGTATTTTTCCACATGCATAAATGAGTTTGCCTCTGCTGCTTTAGAGCAGGAACTAAAGGGTGCATAAAGGATGCTCTCAAAATGCTTCGGCTTCTCCCTAAGACACATGGGCTTCCTACAGCTGACCAGAAACAGCCCAGCTCTGTATGTGAATCAGGCCAGGCTGAAGGAAGTTGCCCAGCTCTTGAGCTGAAGATATCCTCTATCTGGCCTGACACCTGGAAGAGTGTCCAGTTCTGATGTACTGGAACCAGGAAGCTCCAAGGGCAGCCTTGAGGGACCCAGGGAAACCTTGCATCCAGTACTCTCCGCACTTTTTCTGTCTTTGAACCTGACTCACTGCTGCCCTTATATGTCCTTACCAAGGGAAAAAGCAAAAAGCATTCAGGATGGGAACAATATTGAAATACACAACGGTATGAAAAATCAGGGTATTCCTTTCTTCTCTAGTATAAGCGGCATGAAGTAGAATGGTGAGGAATGAGGCAAAGAAGTCAACAAGGCTATGCTGGCTTCCACAGGACTCCAAAGAAATGCTTCTTAATCCTTGAAAAAATTCATGAAAGAGCTAAACAGAGGCTTACTTGTAACTATAGTAGACTTCCCAGAGAAGCCATATATTAAAAAGGCTCAAGTAGAAACATAGATTGCTCCATCAGAGCTTAAGAGAAAGGCAATCTCAGTGGTTCTCGGAACACAAGAATATGTGCACATTAGGCAAGAGTGTGAAGAGCTGAAAAAACTGAAGATGCCACTACCCTGGGATATGATCATGACTCTACAGGGTTAGGAAAGGAAACTGAGCCTCGAGTTTGCAACTTCTGGCTACAGGTTCAGCCAAGCAGCTGAAAGCCAGCCATTTCACACTCTTTCATCAATTCAGCAATTGAGTTCTACCATATGTTCCAGGCCCTGTATAAAGGCAGGAATAAAAAACAAAAAGCAATAAATAGAGCAATTTTCCTGCTTTGTGCAATACGCATTCTAGTGAAAAAAAAAGACAAAACAATATACATGTGTTAATCTGTCTGAAACATGGTGTTGAGAAGGATTCTGAGCCTCAGAAGGGAAAGGAAAGCTGTGATTGACTAGTAGTATTGGCCAGTGGGCCCTGGCTGACAGAGAAAGATCTACTTAGCTAATGGATTCCTGGACATTGGTTCCATATAATGTCTGTGTGTGGCTGATACAGTCTTTCCTGTTCCTATCACTTAGTCTTTCCTTACTGAAAAAACTTGGTGTAATTCAAATCCTGAAGATAGGAAAATTTGAATATCCCCTCCAGTCTTCTCCTAACTTCAAGTCAGAGCCCAACAGAAGCGTCTGACCTGGCTTCATCCATCCACTTTTTAGCTCTCTCCTCCCTGACAAAGGTAGAAAATACCTGTAGATACCAGGTGTTAATTGTTTCACTTTTCTCTACCTTCAAGGCTGTGTTGCAGAAATACTGATTCCAGCTCTACTGGCAAGTTTCTTTGTCCCTTTTATCCCCTAATATATTTTCGCCTAGTCATTACCAAAATCATACAAATGGTAAATGTTCTAAGACTAGAGTGTATTTCTAGGGCTTCCTTGGTGGCTTAGATGGTAAAGAATCTGCCTGCAATGCAGGAGACCTGGGTTCAATTTCTGGGTCAGGAAGATCCCTTGGAAAAGGGAATGGCTACCCACTCTAGTATTCTTGCCTGGAGAATTCCATGGACAGAAGAGCCTGGCAGGCCACAGTCCATGGGGCCACAAAGAGTTAGACATGATTGAGTGACTAGCACTTTCAGAGTGTGTCTCTAAACACTGCCACCACCATAGCACTTAGCAATATACCCAGTATAGAACTGAAGTCAAAGCAGGTACTCAGTATGGGTTGAATGAAAAAGAAAGGAAGAAGGCTACTACTTTATGAATTTTAAGCTTAAGGGGCATTTTGTTATGAAAGAAAGGAAAGCACAATGATTCTGGAATATTTACCATACCCACAGCCAATTTCATTTGCCGTACTGACAAACACTCCCCTCTTCACTTTTAATGACATTCCATCCAGATTTATGATAGCAACAACCATTTTAGTATGGAGATCTCATCAGAAGTAAAAGCCAGAAAAATAAATATTTTCCAAGTGATAAAATATCAGAGAAATTTGATATATCATCAATGGAGAGCTCAGCTAAAGCTGAAGCTTGGTGTCAACCTGATTTCTTTCTTTCATTAGGAAAAATGCAATATTCTGGTTTAACTCCCATAATCTAGCTTAAGGATTCTGAGCATTCCCTTATCCTATCTGGATTCCAGCTCACTCATCTGTAAATGCTTGGGGTAGAGGGAGGGATGGGTTTAACATTTCTTCCAGGTTTAAAGTCCATGATCCATCATCTAAATTGATATTTTAAGTATTGAATCTGCAAAATGAAATTATTTTGATTAATATTTAATACAGAAAGTGTTCTGTGATGAAGGACCTGCTTGGATTTTAAACATTTGGAGGAAGCATTTGGCTATTTTGGAGCATGTACTTTAATCAGCCTATCTACCTACACTTTTAGAAAACACTTTATAATTGGGGAACTGGGGAGACTGGCTTTGATCACAACCCCAACTGCCACTCAGTATACTCTCTGCCAGTGCAGAGTGGCTTTTTACAATTTTGCTGTCTCCTGATTCCAAATGCAATTTCAAAACCAGCAAAGGCAGAGCTGCCGCTGCAGTTGGAGATATTCTTTATCAAATGATTCAACCTTAAATGTCCTCTCCTGGTTCTTCATTTGCTTGTGTTATTATCTCTACTCTTTGCCTCTGTCTCCTTCAACTGCTTGTAAGCAAACCAGCCTGCATGACTGCCTCATTTCTATTTAAATATTTCTCCACATGAGATCCTTTCCTGAGCACTCAGGACTCATGACCTCTCCCTATGGTAAAAGGCTGCTTCCTTATTATGAAATAAAACTGGGATCCTACAGCTTTCTCTTTGGAAGGATAAGCCAATCTTATCACACTTTCTTTGTCCTAGAGCAGTTTCTTCTGCCTGAAACAACTGTTCTCCCAACTCTCAGCAAAGCTGAATTATTCTTATCCCTCACATTTCAACCCACATATTACTATCTTCACGAGGCCTTTGCTGATCCCCACCCCTCCAACAACTGCCACTCTTCCGTTATCTCCTTATATGCTTCCAACATAACTTCAGTAATTAATCATGCTTGAAATCACATTTTCAGGCTCTATAACCTGCCCTGAAATATGACCACATGAGGGGAGAGAAAGAAGGGAGAGAAGGAGACCGGGAATGAGTGGCTTGGTTCTGGCTTAGACTGTCACCTTCCTCTAGCATTCTCTATCTTTGATCACTGCCACTGCCACCACCATGATGCTGCTAGCAATAGAAGGCAGGATGGTATGTGTGAAAAGACCAAGGTTTAAATTCAAGCTGTGCTATTTAATAACTCTAGAATTTGAGTAATTTATCTGGCCGGGCTAAACATGATTCATTGTCTAGAATATACTTTGCAGGGTTACTGTGAGGACAAAATGAGATCATGTCTAAAAAAGTACAGGATGCTTGCTCAATAAATATTAATTACTTTCCATCTCCACTTTCCCCCAGCCCCCACCCCAAGTGTGCTACTGTTCCTTTAACACTTTGGTTCAAGTGTGGACAAAAACATCTTCTCTTGGTTCTTCTTAGCACATCTGAGACAGACTGGCACTTTACTAATTGCCAAGGGAAAAACGAAAGGTAATTAAATACAGAGAGTAGCGGCAGTATAAGGTTGCCTGGCTCCCCAGAGCAGGGTTTAGTTTCTGTCATATTTACTTATTTTTCCTACTCAAGGCCCTATTAGGGCCTATCTGACTTAGGGCCCCTCCCTGAAAGGGGTCCTAAAGACAAAGAGAATCCTATGGAGCAAACTCATTTATCCATTCATCTTTTCATTCATTCATTCAATAAATGTTGGTTATGTCCTAGTTAGCAGGGAGTTGGTGCAAACCAGTTGGCTTCTATGGGGCTTCCCAAATGGCTTGTAATGCAGGAGACATGGGTTTGATCCCTGGGTCAGGAAGATACCCAGGAGTAGGAAATGGCAACTTCCTCCAGTATTCTTGCCTGGAAAATGCCATGGACAGAGGAGCCTGGCAGACTACAGTCCATGGGGTTGCAAAGAGTTGGACACGACTAGGCCACATAGCATTATGGACAGACAGTGAAACTTTAGCTCAGAGAGAAAAAAAAGAATAGCAGAAATTCATAGGAATACAAGAAAATGAGGATAAAGTTGTGGTCCTCAAGCTAGAAAAGTAGGGTTGTCAAATTTTTAAGGGGAAAAAAATCAAGATACCCAATCAAATCTGAAAAAATAGCTCTGTCCTATTCTTGCAGTTTTTCTAAAAAGACTTCAAATCAGGATGCCCTGACAAAGTCAACACAGGACACAAGTCAGAAAATAGACATGTCTTGTCACTACAGGATGCCTGGCAAACTTGCCCCGAGGGTAAGGGCCCATAATTAAAGGCCAAATTCTACCCATAAAGTGAGGTTTGAGAGGAGCTTGGATCAAGGGAGGATCCTTCAACCACTGGCAGACCTGCTGCATACAGAGGGACTGAGGTCAGGCTGCAAAGAGCACTGCAGAGGCATGAGCACAGTGAGGAAGGGTGGTACCAGGTTCCAGACTCGGAGCTGGCAGGGCCAAAACAAAACATCAGCAGGCTGGGAAAGAAGGAGGAACCTTCAATATGGAGAAGGAGCTCAGGGAGCAGCTCAGTTACCCCTTGAAAATGAGTGCTACTCTAAGAACTTAGCAGCTGAGAAGCAGGCCCCAGAGAAATTAGAAAAGGTGATCCTGGGTTCGCTCTGCCATGCCAGGCATTAACTCTGCAGTTGCTGGACATAGGGAAGTCTTGGAGAGAGTCTAAGGGGCCAGAGTGCCTGTGGGGGTGGAGGGTAATCAGGGTGCTAAGGGAAGAACTATTTACTCCTAGGGGAAAAAAGTGTTTCTGTATTTTAACAACTAACATAGCTGTTTCATGGCACCTCACAGAATGGGAGACCTGCCCCAGTCAATTCTCAGGAGGGGCAGTGTATTCACGAGGCCTGGGAACAGGCTCTGGCTCTTATTCTGAGCCTCGCTAGGTGTAGCCTGGTCTTTCTGATGATTAAACATCTGTGGAGGGTGGCTGAGCTGACTTTGTGACAGTAATCTGGACTTTTCTGGAACTAGGGCAGAGGCTGGGATAGAGGTCAGACCAAATGCATTATACCTGCATCACCTATCTCAAATCCATCTCCCCTTTTGGTGAGGATGAGAGCAACATCTCCTGGACTAGAAGCTCCAGGAGGAAATACTGAGTTAAGTAAACACAACAATCGTATCAGGTAAACAAGGGAAATAACATCAGCATGGAAGAGTTTAAGCAGTTTGAAAGTTGTATGTTTATTCATCGTGCATTTATTTTTGCCTACCATGTGACAGGTATTATGCTTTACCCAAGGATAATAATACATAAATGTATTTTAAAAGCATTTTCTTTAAATATTAAAATGATAATATACTAAAATACTAATACTAAAATACAAAAAAAGTATTTGATTTTTTAAAATGCCCTTGATGTAAAATAGACATACTGATTTTTGAATCATACTCAAAATATTGACTATGTATATAGAATACATATATACCTATACTTATATATATGCTAAAAAATAAATTCTATTAAGAAAAAACAAACTTTATCTTGCAGGATTCCAAAGTGAGCCATACTCATTTTTCTTGGGAAGCACTTTGTACTGCCTGGCTTGGCAACAAAAAGAGGAGTCAGGATAACCATCAATCTGCAGCTATAATAATTATCATTTTTCCACTGTGCAGGAAGAAGACAGACAAAATTAATTCCCTTTCGGTCCTGTGATTATTGCAATGCTTATTCTGACTTTGTCTCTGTGCTAAGGAGAACTCCATGACGTAGAATTTAAACGCATGAAAGCTTGCCACCTATTTTTCCTAATTTGTTCATCATTCTCTAGATGTGTGTGTGTGTGTGTGTGTGTGTGTGTGTGTGTACACATGCTTTGTTATGTCAGACTCTTTGCGACCCCATGGATTGTAGCTCGCCAGGCTCCTCTGTCCTTGAGATTTTCTAGGCAAGACTACTGGAGCAGGTTCCTACTCCAGGGGATCTTTGCAACCCAGGGATCAAACCTGTATCTCTTGCATCTACTGCACTGGTGAGTGGACCCTTTACCACCAGCACCACCTATATGTAGAATTTTCTGGGCATGGAGGGAGTTACCTTGAGTATGGCTACCAAAACAAGCTACAACATATGTCTTTACCTCAAATTAGGGATAAAACATATATGAGTAAAAATTTCAACAGCCAAATAAATTAATTTGAAAGAAATTATTTACTGATCAGGTATATGAAGATTTTTTATTTATGGCCTGTACATTTAGTTATATACTTTTCTTCGATAGTAATGATGTTTATTTCCTTAACAGATTAAGTAGTAGGAGGGAACCACATAACTCATTCAAATGAGGATAATCTGGACATAATCTGGGGACCTATTAATAAATACACCAGCACAACAACAAAAACTTGTTGTGCTTGTTGTTAAGTTGCACTTATTGAATGCTTCCATTGTATACTTCTATGCTCTGCACTTGACATACGTGTGTTCATTTAATATTCAAAAACTTTCTGTGAAGGACATTATTAGACCCATTTTACAGATGAGCGGGCTGAGATTTGGGCAAAGCTAAGTACCTTGCCCAAAGTACTCTGCTGTTAAGTTGAAGAATCAGGACCTGAACCCAGGTCCATCTGACTCTAAAAACCCTCACCTTAAAGAAAAAAACAAACTAAACAAAAAACCAAGCCAAACAAACAAAAAAGCACCACCTGCTAGCAAAGGAGAAAAACTCAAACCAACAATAACAGTGCAGGATGAGAAAAGCTCTGATAGCAGAATATGCAAGGTATATAGTATTCCAAAGGTGAGCCCCTGGTTCAGACTGGGAATATTAATAATAGCTTCTCAACAGATCCTAAAGGCGGCATATGAGCTGAGCTTTAATCCCAAATGACTCTCAGATCATTCCAAAATAACTAAGTCAGCCACTACATACACTGACTTAAATATACCAGAGGCAAAGCACTTAAGAAATGATTACACCATTGGAGAACTTCAGCAAATTGCCAACAAGACAGGATAACAGGAAAAACATAAATCTCAGTGAGCTACTCAAAAGTGTTAATGGGGCAACTGGTGAGCATCCCAATTATATATTATCATACATCCTGTCATGGTGATCAATGCTACAGAATATAATTCTGCTGAAATACTATCTGTCTTGTCAAACAGACAAGTTGTATCTGCCATTGGGTGGCTGTGTGCTGCCCCACTCCTAAAGGAAAAGAAGTGGATGCTAAATTCCTAGAATGGTAATAACGGCATAAGCTACTGAGAAAAAAATAGCAAGTGAAGGGCTCACCTTAAAATGCTGCTTTGGGGTTAAGACTGTTTTCCAATTCACCAGCAGTGGACAGCTTTAAAACCAGAGTTGGTGGTGGAAGGGATGGTTGTTGTTGTTCAGTCATTAAGTCGTGTCCAACTCTTTTTCAACCTCATGAGCTGTAGCCCACCAGGCTCCTCTGTCCATGTGATTTTCCTGGCAAGAATACTGGAGGGGATTGCCATTTCTTTCTCTGGAGTATCTTCCCGATTCGAGGATCAAACCTGAGTCTCCTGCATTGCAGGAGGATTCTTCACCACTGAGCCAGGAAAGCCAGGGGAAGGGTTGGTTGCTGTCAATAACTCCCAAGTACCACGATGGCAGGACAGAGCAGAATGAACACTGGCCCAGGTCTCCACACTTGCACCTCTCATCCCAGCTCTCCTATTGCATAGCAGTGTGATTTTGAACAAGCTCCTTAACCTCTCTGGCTCTGTTCCTCCCCTGAAAAAAGAATTCAGTACTAGAACTTCATCATCTGACATCCTTTCTGTCTGTAAACCAAGAGCGACTCACCAGGCCAAATTCAGGATTAGTATTAGATGACCATTCACCTAAGAAAGAGACTAGAAAAACCCTTGGTTCTGTGCCTAAACATGATCCATCAAGAGGTGCCGTACTATTCTAGGAAGTCAAGAAACACCTGGAGTAACAGGCAAATTTGGCCTTGGAATGCGGAATGAAGCAGGGCAAAGACTAATCAGGTTTGCCAAGAAAATGCACCGGTCATAGCAAACACCCTCTTCCAACAACACAAGAGAAGACTATACACATGAACATTACCAGATGGTCAACACCAAAGTCAGACTGATTATATTCTTTGCAGCCAAAGATGGAGAAGCTCTATACAGTCAACAAAAACAAGACCGGAAGCTGACTGTGGCTCAGATCATGAACTCCTTATTGCCAAATTCAGACTTAAATTGAAGAAAGTAGGGAAAACCGCTAGACCATTCAGGTATGACCTCAATCAAATCCCTTATGATTATACAGAGGCAGTGAGAAATAGATTTAAGGGTCTAGATCTGATAGATAGAATGTCTGATGAACTATGGACACAGGTTTGTGACATTGTACAGGAGATAGGGATCAAGACCATCCCCATGGAAAACAAATGCAGAAAAGCAAAATGGCTGTCTGGGGAGGCCTTACAAATAGCTGTGAAAAGAAGAGAGGCAAAAAGCAAAGGAGGAAAGCAAAGATATAAGCATCTGAATGCAGAGCTCCAAAAAATAGCAAGAAGACATAAGAAAGGCTTCTTCAGCGATCAATGCAAAGAAACAGAGGAAAACAACAGAATGGGAAAGACTAGAGATCTCTTCAAGAAAATTACAGATACCAAGGGAATATTTCATGCAAAAATGGGCTCGATAAAGGACAGAAATGGTATGGACCTAACAGAAGCAGAAGATATTAAGAAGAGGTGGCAAGAATACACGGAAGAACTGTACAAAAAAGATCTTCACGACCAAGATAATCATGATGGTGTGATCACTAATCTAGAGCCAGATATCTTGGAATGTGAAGTCAAGTGGGCCTTAGAAAGCATCACTACAAACAAAGCTAGTGGAGGTGATGGACTTCTAGTTGAGCTGTTTCAAATCCTGAAAGATGATGCTGTGAAAGTGCTGCACTCAATATGCCAGCAAGTTTGGAAAACTTAGCAGTGGCCACGGGACTGGAAAAGGTCAGTTTTCATTCCAATCCCAAAGAAAGGCAACACCAAAGAATGCTCAAACTACCACACAATTGCACTCATCTCACATGCTAGTAAAGTAATGCTCAAAATTCTCCAAGCCAGGCTTCAGCAATATGTGAACTGTGAACTCCCTGATGTTCAAGCTCATTTTAGAAAAGGCAGAGGAACCAAAGATCAAATTGCCAACATCCGCTGGATCATAGAAAAAGCAAGAGAGTTCCACAAAAACATCAATTTCTGTTTTATTGACTATGCCAAAGCCTTTGACTGTGTGGATCACAATAAACTGGAAAATTCTGAAAGAGATGGGAATACCAGACCACCTAACCTGCCTCTTGAGAAATCTGTATGCAGGTCAGGAAGCAACAGTTAGAACTGGACATGGAACAACAGACTGGTTCCAAATAGGAAAAGGAGTACGACAAGGCTGTATACTGTCACCCTGCTTATTTAACTTCTATGCAGAGTACATCATGAGAAATGCTGGACTGAAAGAAACACAAGCTGGAGTCAAGATTGCCGGGAGAAATATCAATAACCTCAAATATGCAGATGACACCACCCTTATGGCAGAAAGTGAAGAGGAGCTAAAAAGTCTCTTGATGAACGTGAAAGAGGAGAGTGAAAAAGTTGGCTTAAAGCTCAACATTCAGAAAATGAAGATCATGGCATCTGGTCCCATCACTTCATGGGAAATAGATGGGGAAACAGTAGAAACAGTGTCAGACTTTATTTTGGGGGGCTCCAAAATCACTGCAGATGGTGACTGCAGCCATGAAATTAAAAGATGCTTACTCCTTGGAAGAAAAGTTATGACCAACCTAGATGGCATATTCAAAAGCAGAGACATTACTTTGCCTACTAAGGTCCATCTAGTCAAGGCTATGGTTTTTCCTATGGTCATATATGGATGTGAGAGTTAGACTGTGAAAAAGGCTGAGCCCCAAAGAATTGATGGTTTTGAACTGTGGTGTTGGAGAAGACTCTTGAGAGTCCCCTGGACTGCAAGGAGATCCAACCAGTCCATTCTGAAGGAGATCAGCCCTGGGGTTTCTTTGGAACGAATGATGCTAAAGCTGAAGCTCCAGTACTTTGGCCACCTCATGCGAAGAGTTGGCTCATTGGAAAAGACTCTGATGCTGGGAGGGATTGGGGGCAGGAGGAGAAGGGGACGACCCAGGATGAGATGGCTGGATGGCATCATGGACTTGATGGACGTGGGTCTGAGTGAACTCTGGGAGATGGTGATGGACAGGGAGGCCTGGCGTGCTGTGATTCATGGGGTCACAAAGAGTCGGACACGACTGAGCAACTGAACTGAACTGAACTGAACTGAACTAACTTTCCACTTTTTACTCACAAGATTGACCAAGGCAAAATGACATCCTCTCTGAATTTTGACCCGGTTCCGTACCCTTTTCAATATTAAATGAAATTATGTGAACAACATGCTCACCACAGGCTCTGAACTTCTTAAATGGCTCCTCATAAAAATTACTTCTGCTTCCTCTAAGGGTTTTGGGTGTCTAATATTCAATTGCCTTGTGTTTTCTAAATAGAGATTTTCTAGTGCCTGTTTGATACATGAAAACCGTTTCTCATCAGACATAAAAAGACCAACTCTGTTGATGACTCTCAGAGGCTAGCCAACATTGTTTCCTACAAGACCCAAACAAATAGCTCTTTATCTGGAGACTCCATTCCCGAGTCCCCAGAATTTTGAGAAATAGAACCAGGACTATATCAGAAGGAACCCTACAGGTCCTCATTATTGACAAAGGCTAAGTTGAAATAAACTGCATGGTTGGAAAAGCAACTCTAGCTTACCAACTCCTCTCCAAACTTAGGTGGATACCCACTGAGGCAGGGGCTGGCTCCCCCTAGAAAGGAGGAGTAGCAGGGGAGGAATGTTCTCTGTGGGCAAGTGCATGTCTAAGAGAAGGGAGAGCAGAGCAAGGTCAAGCAAACCCAGCATCTACTTCCAAGTTTACAATGAGGTAAAACTCTCCATCATTCCAAGGAGGGGGCAATAAATATTTCAAGAGGCTCAGTTCAGTTCAGTCACTCAGCCATGTCCAACTTCTTGTGACCCCATTGAAACTGCAACACACCAGGCTTCCCTGTCCTTCAGTGTCTCCCTGAGCTTGCTCAAACTCATGTCCATTAAGTCAGTGATGCCATCCAACCATCTCATCCTCTGTCGCCTCCTTCCCTGCCTGCCCTCAATCTTTTCTGGCATCAGGGTCTTTTCAAGAGGCTAGGACAGCTCTTAAGGAAAATCCCTCCATTTGAAAACTGGGAATGGGAAAAAGGCATTTTCCTCATTCATGAGAAACCATGCATCCAAAATATCATAGAAGAAATAATTGAAGAAACAAACTAAACACCAGTCTCAGTTACACTATGGAGAAAGGGTAGAAGTGGATTCAAGCAACTGAAGCCCTAACTTGACCACATGGAAACACCCAAGATGATCAGATCTCCATATCAAACTCTCAAAAGTTCTAAATGTGTCACCTTCACTTCCAAAGAGAAGGGAGGCTCAGGTTAAAGTCCTGACCATTTTGAGGAGCAAGGCTGCAGCTAATTTGCTGTGGCCAGCAAAACTGAGGGAGCTGTATCAAGGGAAACGATGTCCTCTGGGATGATCACTCAGCTGAAAAATTACTTGACCAAACACAAGCAGGGTGGGAGCCCCACTGCCCAGAAGGGGGCCAGCTGCTAATTAGTGTCTCTCTGGAGAAGTGCTTCCAACAGTATTTCTGGGTTGTTAGATGATTAGATTTCAGTTAAATCGATAAAGCCTCTAGGGTTAACTATCTAGAAGATATTGCTCCACAATTATAATACACAGAAAAGTGTTTATTATCAGTGTTCTCTTGTTTTGGCTTAATTATTTTAGCACTTGAAATTCAGTGGTTACCTTCCCGCCTCGCCAGAAACAATCTGAGAAGGAAATTGGCAAACATTTCAAAGAAATCAGATCTATTTCTAATGGACAAATGAATCAAAAGAAAAATGGACCTATTTCTTACCTATATTCAGGAGGAGCACAATTATTCAATAAATCAATGGGCATTTAGCTCAGGACAGTAAAAGCCACAATGTACTGAGTGTTTACCATGTGTCAGGTTCAAGCTAAGTGCTTTGCCAACATTATCTTATTCAATCTTCATAACTTCCCTGAAGGATAAGCACTGTTTTCCCCATTTTGAGATGTGAAAATGCCAAGTCAGTAAAAGAAAGAGACAGGATTCAAATTAAGATTGGTTGGTGTTATGGGTTGAATTGTGCCCCCTATCAAAACTCATATATTGAACTTCTAAGCCCTGTAACTCAGAATGTGACCTTATTTGGGGATAATGGAGACATAATTAGTGAAGTTAAGATGGGGCTATCCTGGAGTAGAATGGGTCCCTAATCCCACATGTCTGGTGTGCTTATAAAGGGAGAGGATTTGGACAGAGATATGCACATAGAAGTACTGCTGTGTGAAGATGAAGGCAGAGATCAGAGTGATAAACCAAGAAACTCCAAAGACTGCCAGCAAATCACCAGAAGCTAGGGAAGAAAAGTGGAACAGATTCTTGCTCACAGCCCTCAGAAAGAATCAAATCTATTGATTTTGGACTTCTAGCCTCTAGAACTATGAAACAATAAATTTCTCTTGTGTAAGTCACCTTGTTTGTAGTACTTTGTTATGGCAGCTCTAGTAAACTAATATAGTTGGGTCCCCCAGATCTGTGCCTTTCTTCTGGGTCATGCTAGGTGGGCAGAGCTTCTTGCTGCTCTTGGACCAACTCATCTGGTTAGATACCCTGGACCAACCTTTACTAAACTTTGGACTGAGGTTGTGGAGATATCTCTGACAACAAGTCTAGTGTGGCTTCCTTCCCACACTCCCCTGGCCTGACTATCTCCTTAGCTGTCTTCATGTTTCTGAGAAATCAGTATCGCCTCACCAGCCACATGTTATTCATTCATTCATCAAATACAATACTGAGCTCCTTCTTTGTTCCCATTAGTCTCTCATGGAGTTCACAGTCTAGCAGAGGAGCATGAGGTCAATAAAATTATTACATTGAGAATTATGGCATCTATAATAAAAATGATTGTCTTAGAGCCCTATCCAACTTGAGACTGATGCTCTTCTCTGCTAAAAGCTTTACTCTGATTCTTTTCAAAAATAAGCAATGAGATAGATACTCCAGAATACCAAGAGAGAAGTCGAGGAAAACTTTATTGTTTTACTTATTCTGTATTCAAAGCAATGATAAGCAATACTTTGGCAATTTTCTGTAAATTTTCTCTAGTTTAATAAAAACCATAAACCAAAAACTCAGTAGCAAAAACCCAAAGAAAACCACACCAAGGCATACCATGCATCTGTGCTCTGTCGCTTCAGTCATGTCTAAGTCTTTGTGACCCTGTGGACTGTAGCCCATCAGGCTCCTCTGTCCATGGGATTCTCCAGGCAAGAATACTGGAGTGGTTGCCTTGCCAATAAGTATAAATTCAGCAAAGCAGGTTGAAAATTAGTGATAAAGATAAAATCTTTAAACTAGTCAAAGGGAAGCAAGACATATTACATAGGGGGATAAATATATAAGACTGCAGAATCCTCATCTGAAACAAGGCAAATAAAGAATATGAAGTACTGAAATAAAACTACCAAAAACAGACTTGCTAACCAAGAATTCTAGGTAGGAATTCTGTAACTAGAAAGAAAATTCCTTCAAAAACTAAGCTGAAATAGATATTTTTAGTAAATTTAAGATTGAGAGAATGTATTGCCAGATAATGTGCATGACAAAGAATTCTAAAGAATGCTCATTAGACAGGAGAAAAATAATATGTGTTGAAAAAGATAATATGTGAGTAAATACAAAAGACTTTTCTCATTGTTTAAGTATCTTAAAAATATAATTGACTACTTAGAACAAAGATAACAACAACATAGTGAGGGATTAGAATAATGTTGAAGTAAAATAAACAACAACTGCACAAAGGATGAGGGTGGAGAAAAATGGAATGTTATAAGCACATACTTTCATTGTGTGTGAAGTGGAATATTATTACTTGAGGTAAAGGATGCATTTTAAACTTGAGAATGAACCAACAAATAAATAAGTCAAGCTGTTAAGCCAATAGTGGAAATGAAACAAATACTAAAAAATTACCAATTCAAAAGAATACAGAGTACATGGAAAAATGAACAAAGAATAAATGAAACAAAGAACAATATGATGACCGTAAACCCATGACTATCAAAATTATGTTCAATTTAAAGATTCTGAGCACTCCAATTAAAAGACAAAGATTATTAGACTAGATTGTTTTTAAAAGCAAGACTCAACTATATGCTTTCCGGATGAAACGCACTTTAAATACAAAGACACAGGCTGGAAAAGATATATTTTGAAAACACTAATTATCCAGGTAGAGTGACCATAGTCAAATTCTTCTCTCAATAATCAATAGAACAAGCAGACAGAAAGTTAGATAATATATAGAAGAGTCAAACAACACTAACAAGACCCTTACAACATCTCACCTCAAACCAGCAGAATATCTCAAAAGGTTTAAAAGGACAGAAAGTACACAAAGTGTTGTTTTCTAAACACAAGGGAATTAAATAATCAATAATGAAAAAATCATAAACACCCCCCCCAATTATGGAACTTAAAACAATATGCTTCCAAACAACCTATGGATCAATGAAGAAAGTAAAAGAGAAATTAGAAAATATATTTAACTGAATAATGACAAATCAACATGAATTAAGATTTGGGGATGAATCTAAAGCAATACTTACAGGGGAATTTGTCACTTT
The DNA here is from genome assembly GCF_042477335.2 of Ovis canadensis. Lineage (NCBI taxonomy): Eukaryota > Metazoa > Chordata > Mammalia > Artiodactyla > Bovidae > Ovis > Ovis canadensis. The sequence goes on from NC_091259.1 coordinate 67,981,980, forward strand.
AAATGTGTTTATTTTGGGGGGTGCTGTACTGCTTGGCATGCCCGATCTTAGTTTCCTGACCAGGGGTGGAACTTGCGTCCCCTGCACTAGGAGCACAGTCTTAGCTACTGGACAACAACTTAATGTTTATATTAAGGCAATCCCTGTGACATTTTTTAAATTGATATATAGTTGTTCTACAATATTATATGTTTCAGATGTACAACACAGTGACTCACAAGTTATAAAGGTTATACTCCACTTACTACAAAAGATTGACTATATTCCCTGTGATATGCAATATATCCTTGTAGCCTATTTTATATCTAATACTTTGACATCCTTGTAGCTTATTTTATATCTAATACTTTGTACCTGTTAATGCCCTACCTTATATTGCCCCTCCCCTCTTCCCTCTTCCCACAGTAGCTACTAATTTATTCTCTGCATCTGTGAGTCTGCTTCTTTTTTATCATTATATTCACTGGTTTGTTGTATTTTTTAGATCCCACATATAAGTGATATCATATAGTAACTTTCTTTCACTGTCTGACTTATTTCACTAGCATAGTGCCCTCTAAGTCCATCTATGTTGCTGCAAATGGCAAAATTTCATTCTTTTTATGGCTGAGTAATATTCCATTGTGTGTTTGTGTGTATATGTGTGTGTATCTTTATCCATCTGTCTGTGGATGGACACTGAGGTTACTACCATATCTTAGCAATAGTAAACTGCCAACAATACGGGCGCATATATCTTTTCAAATTAGTGTTTTTCTGGGTTTGGGGTTTTTTTTTTCAGATACATAACCTGTGACATTTTAATCCTTATAATAACTAGAACTATATGAGAATTTCTGACATGTTACTGTGTCTCTTTTTTTGCCAAAGAGTACCTGTTGAATTTGAATGAGATGGTAGAGTTTGGGAAGCAGGTTGATTTCAGTTCAGTTTGAATGGGTCAAAGTCTATGAATGTGAAAATACTTTGGGATTTCTAATTGCTTGCTTCCCAGTCCAGGATGAAGTCTGTCCAGTTCTCCTTCCTTTTTTGTTGCTGGAGAGCAATCTGCTGTAGCAGCTGCGAGATGATCAACATTAACATCACGGTGGAGAAAAAGGAATGTAGCTGCATAAGCATCAACACCACGTGGTGTGTGGGCTACTGCTACACCTGAGTAGGCACTTTGCTTTGCTGGAAGTGAGGGTGCTGAGGGTCTGGATAAGGCCAGTTTCATTGATTACTACTCTGTCAATATTTTGTCTCTTCTAAATTATAGCCATGAGTCCCTTAGCCAACACTGTCTGTGTTGTAATTGAGGCAAATTACCATGATATCATTTAGATGTTTGGGTTTGGATTTAATTCGGATAAAACAGATTTAGGACAGCTCAGATTGATGTAAATGACTGCTTCAGTAATGTGCCAACTCTACATTTTAAAAGAGCACTTTTCTGCTAGCTTTACCTATTGAGGGATAAACATGGACATGAGTACATATCTATAATTAAACATGGAATATTGTCAATAGTCTTTAAAATAACAATTGTAATAATAAAAGGCATACCTCCGCAACAGGGATAGTAATAACATTCATTTTACAGCCAAATAAAAAATGCAAGCAGCCAATTATAAAATTCATTTTATTGGCCCCTTTTTAATACAATACCAACAAGCAGCCTGAGAGCAATCAATGCCTGGAGACAAGCCAAAATGAGTCAGCAAACCTACACCCTTCTTTATGCTGTTAAGAAAATCAAAGAATAAAGGTATTAAGCCATTTGTCTACATTCCCACAGCTTCTTCAAAATAAACCACCTAAAGGGGACAATGTTTCTTTGCTGCTTTTCTACACAGCTGGCTATTTAGAAGTTCAATAAACTGAAATTGAAAGTGCTGCATCTTAATGAAAATACTTTATTTATTTAATATTAAATGAACTGAGCAAAAAACTCAACTTACCAATAGGAACTGTTGGTTCCTATTCCTCTTCTAAATATACCTAGAAAAGATTAAATATACATAGAAAAAAGTTGGAAATATTTTTCTAAGGCCTGATGGCCATCTGGGGAAATGAACTATCCAGCAGCCCCCCTTCTCCCTCAAAGCCAATTATTTTCTTAGTGGGCCTATAGAGGAGTGAAATACATTTGACCTAATTTCAATGTTCTGATACTGAAACTGTATCATGTACCTTTTGGATTAAGAATCCTACACAGGTACAGAATTTAAGGCAATGGCAAGGAAGAACCTAAAAGGCAATAGAATATCAGAATCCAATATGTGATTTCCCAAACATTTTGGACAAAATAAAAATAATTGAGCTTATGACACCACCCTTATGGCAGAAAGTGAAGAGGAACTAAAAAGCCTCTTGATGAAATTAAAAGAGGAGAGTGAAAAAGTTGGCTTAAAGCTCAACATTCAGAAAACTAAGATCATGGCATCTGGTCCCATCACTTCATGGGAAATAGATGGGGAAACGGTGGAAACAGTGAGATACTTTATTTTGGGGGGCTCCAAAATCACTGCAGATGGTGATTGCAGCCATGAAATTAAAAGACACTTACTCCTTGGAAAGAAAGTTATGACAAACCTAGACAGCATATTCAAAAGCAGAGACATTACTTTGCCAACAAAGGTCCATCTAGTCAAGGCTATGGTTTTTCCAGTGGTCATGTATGGATGTAAGAGTTGGACTGTGAAGAAAGCTGAGTGCCAAAGAATTGATGCTTTTGAAGTGTGGTGTCGGAGAAGACTCTTGGGAGTCCCTTGGACTGCAAGGAGATCCAACCAGTCCATTCTAAAGGAGATCAGTCTTGGGTGTTCTTTGGAAGGACTGATGCTAAAGCTGAAACTCCAATATTTTGGCCACCTCATGCGAAGAATTGACTCATTGGGACAGACTCTGATGCTGGCAGGAATTGGGGGCAGGAGGAGAAGGGGACGACAGAGGATGAGATGGCTGGATGGCATCACTGACTCGATGGACACGAGTTTGGGTGAACTCCGGGAGTTGGTGATGGACAGGGAGGCCTGGCATGCTGCAATTCATGGGTTCGCAAAGAGTTGGACGTGGCTGAGCGAATGAACTGAAGATTAAATATACATAGAAAAAAGTTGGAAATATTTTTCTAAGCAATTAAACCCAAATGCTATGTTTTTACCTGTCATTAATACAGCTTAAGATTACTACGTACAAAAAAAATAATAATAAAACACCCATCTTTAAAGTGCAAAGGTCATATCTTCTGTATTACTTTATCTTTGCATGTTTTTATGCTATACAAACTCAAAGTTTTTATAGAGTTTTAGAAATATTAAATATATGGGTACTCTCTTGGTAGAGAGAAAAGAGATAACTACACTTTCTGTAACATTCCCAGGACACTTCAGAACAACGGTATAATATGAGTTCCTTTCTTGCTCCCTCAAGTCGTTTTCTTGCCTGTTTTTAACTGCTCTGCTCATCCCAGAGACTTCAATTATGAGAATATGAACCCATGTTCTTCTACACCATCATCTTGATTTCCAGAACCCAAGGGAAAGGAGCAGTGACCCCACAAGAGACTGAGCTTCCAGATATACAAGCCGGATTTAGAAATGGAGAGGAACCAGAGATCAAATTGCCAACATCCATTGGATCACAGAAAAAGCAAGGGAACTCCAGGAAAATATCTACTTCTGCTTCATTGTCTATGCTAAAGCCTTAGACTGTGTGGATCACAACAAACTGTGGAAAATTCTTAAGATATGGGAATACCAGACCACCTTACCTCATTCCTGGGAAACCCGTATACAGGTCAAGAAGTAACAGTTAAAACAAGACATAGAACAACAGACTGGTTCTAAGTTGGGAAAGGAATATGTCAAGATTGTATATTGTCACCCTGCTTATTTACCTTCTATTCAACGTACATCATGTGAAATGACAATGAATCACAAGGTGGAATCAAGGTTTCCAAGAAAAATATCAGCAACCTCAGATATGCAGATGACACCACCATAATGGCAGAAAGTGAAGAGGAACTAAAGAGCCTCTTGATGAATGTGAAAGAGAGTGACAACCTGGCTTAAAACTCAACATTCAAAAAACTAAGATCCAGGCATCCACTTCTATCATTTCATGGTAAATAGATGGGGGAAAAGTAGAAGCAGTCACAGATTTTATTTTCTTGGGCTCCAAAATCACTGCAGATGGTAACTGCAGCCATGAAATTAAAAGATGCTTGCTTCTTGGAAGAAAAGCCATGACAATCATAGACAGCGTATTAAAAAGCAAAGACATCATCACTTTGCTGACAAAGGTCTATACAGTCAAAGCTATGGTTTTTCCAGTAGTCATGTATGGATGTGAGAGTTGGACCATAAAGGAAGCTGAGTGCTAAAGAACTGATGCTTTGGAATTGTGGTGTTGGAGAAGACTCTTGAGAGTCTCTTCGACTGCAAGGAGATCCAACCAGTCCATCCTAGAGGAAATCAACCCTGAATATTCACTGGAAGGACTAATGCTAAAACTGAAGCTCCAATACTTTGGCTATCTGATGTGAAGAGTCAACTCAACAGAAAAGACTCTGATAATGGGAACGATTGAAGGCAGGAGGAGAAGGGGATGGCAGAGGATGAGATGGTTAGATGGCATCACCGACTCGATGGTCATGGGTTTGGGCAAACTCCAGGAAATGGTGAAGGACAGGGAAGCCTGGCGTGCTGCAGTCCATGGGGTTGCAAAGAGTCAGACATGACTGAGAGACTGAACAAAAGCAACATGAGTTACTTTATGGGGTCAAGTTTTCTGTGCTTCAGGATCCTAGAAACTGGTCTTCTGAAAGGAAATATTAGAGCAAGCGGTATTAAATCCCTGTCCCTTATTTACTAAGCCAAACAGAAACTTGCAGAATAATGTAACCTAATTCCTAAACCACTCAGGACTTGGTGTACAGGGACCCAGCAAGGCTCAACATTCAGAAAACATGTACCTTCAAGGAGCTCGTGTATGAGATGGTGAAAGTGCCTGGCTGTGCTCACCATGCAGGCTCGCTGTACACGTACCCAGTAGCCACTGAATGTCACTGCAGCAAGTGTGACTGTGACAGCACTGTTTGCACCGTGGCCTGGGGCCCAGCTACTGCTCCTTCAGTGAAATCAAAGAATAAAGAGCAGCGGATGCTTTGAGCTGCCTACCCTTATCCTAAAGGACCAAAATATCCAAGATGTATATGTGCCTAGGCTCCAAACCACCATGGAAGACCCTATGATCTCTGCTCACCTGAGAGGAGGAGTTCCAGGAATGGAGAGGGCTGGGGCCTGTCACCACTCAACCTAGGTCTGGACTCTGTTGGTTTCATTTAATTTGAATTCAGGATCTATAAGCTGTTTTCCATTTTTAATAGACTTAGACGTCTTCAAGATCAACCTTGTCATTTTATATATAAGAAAATGTAGACTTTGGAGAAGGAGGTCTCAAGATGATGGAGTAGGAGAACGAAATGGAACATAATCTCCTGTAAGATACACAGCCAGCAAGAAGAGAGCCAGTACTGCTTTAGCGTCATGGTGCAGGTACCTAACTCTGTCTAATTGTTTCATTATTAAGAGGATAGTCAGGAAGGTTACTAAGCTAAGACTGTCCACTTTATTGCTCATCCAGGGAAGTACCGTCATCAGTTCCACATCACCTGTGTCTTCCAGGCAGAGAAGTTGTTGACCTAAGAGGGTGGGAGTAGGTGCAGGAAGGTGGTAAGCTGGGAAACAGTGCATCCATTTACAATCTGCAGCTTTAAATACAGCATCTTAATTTTTATTTCAAATTTGAATTTAGCTCCAAGACAAGAACAATGAATTTGGGTCTGTGTAAATTCAATTGCAAGACCAATGAATGTCTTTTCCTAAGTTGCTACCCTTATATACTTTGTCACTGAAATAAATTTGATCAAGAATATCCAGCCTTCTGTAGAGCTATCCCTCAGCAATAAGACATATCACCTGTTGTTATTGCTATGCCACTTGTACCAGAATTCTCCTCCACTGCTGGGATAAGAACCCTGAAGTCCACATGACGGCACTTAGGGCAACTTAACAGGTTATATTTAATTTGTTTTCCACTTAACTTTTCAGAGAAATGCATGCCTGCTAAGTTCCTCAGTCATGACTGACTCTTTGCAACCCCATGGGCTGCAGCCTGCCAGGCTTCTCTGTCCATGGGATTTTCCAGGCAAGAATACTGGAGCAGGTTGCCATTTCCTCCTCCAGGGGACCTTCCCAATCCAGGTATCAAACCCACATCTCCTATGTCTCCTGCATTGGCTCTTTACCACTGGACCACCTGGAAGAACTTTCAGAGAAATACCTCCCTTAAAAAGAGTTGTCAGTCTAGAGAGAAAAGCTGTATTTTCTGGACTCTCTCTATGTTTGCTTTACCTCTTGACTACATGTTCTCCCAAATCTATGATTTCTTTCAAAATGGTGTACACTAAAAATGCTTTATGACTTAAATTTCTTTTAAAGATATTAACTCCTTTTTTAACCTGAATATTTAAACATACTTAAAAATCAAAAATGTTACCTACCAAAGGCACAACTTTGGATTTTTCCATGCTCTTGAACTGTTTGTTAATGACACATACATGTGTATTTTGATAATTTTAGTGGTAACATTACAAGAAATCTCTTTTAAACCCTTCTATAAATATCACCTGTAGTCACTGTTCACTTGGAAATATCAATAAGAATGTTGCTGAATTTAGGTGTTCTTTTTTCTCTAACACAGACTTTCTGTTATTTCTTACATCATCATTTTCTTAATTTATCCCTACTGCTCTTTAGCCCCCAGTCTACACTAAAATTGATTTGTTCTCAGAAAGCTCTTAGCATGTCTTACTTGAAACTCAGACCTAGTGGAGAGTTTTCCTCATAATCTTTGAAATCTAGTTAATACTAGAATTAATATACTGTCCAGCACATGGATATCAAAGATTAGTCTCCTCAGGAGATACAGAAAAATTATTTGACAAAATTCAACATCCTTTCATGATACAAACTCTCAAAAAATTGGATATAGAAGGAAGGTAACTCAACATAATAAAGGCTATATTTGACAAGCCCAGTTAAATTCCTAGTCAACAGTGAAAGATTGAAAGTTCTTCCTCTAAGAGCAGAAACAAGAGAAGGATGACTGTTCTCACCAGAGAATATTCAAATATTACTAGAAGTCTCAGACATAGCAATCAGGCAAGAAAAAGAACTCAAAGTCTTCCAAATCAGAAAGGAAAAAGTAAAACTGTCTCTCTTTGCTGATGACATAATCTCTGATGTAGTCCTAAAGACTCCATTCAAAAACCGTTATAACTAATAAATGAATTCAGTAAAGTTTCAGGGTACCAAATCAATGTATAAAGTTGGTTGTATTTCTATACACTAACATCTGAAAAAGAAATAAAAGAAATAATCTCATTCACAATAGCAATGAAAACAATATAATAAAAATAATCTTCTTTATAATAGCATCAAAAACAATAAAATAGCTGTGAATAAAATTAACCAGGAAGTGAAAAATCTGTACACTAAAAAATAGGACAATGATGAAAGAAACTGAAGAAGATACAAATAAATGGAAAAGTATCCCATGTTTATTGATCAGAAGAATCAATATTGTTAAAATGTCCAGACTACTCAAAGTCATCTATAGATTCAATATCAAAATTCATTTTTATAGAAATAGGAAAAACAATTCTAAGATTTGTATGGAGCCACAAAAGACCCTGAACAGCCAAAGTAATCTTGAGGGAGAACAAAACTAGAGGCATCAGAGTCCCTGATTTCAAACTATACTGCAAAGCTATAGTAATTAAAACAGTATGGCACTGGCATTAAAAAGACACATAGACCAACAGAACAGAATCAAGAGTCTAGAAATAAATAAACCTATGCATACATAGTAAATTAGTATTTGATGAGGGAGCCAAGAATACTCAATAGGGTAAAGATAGTCTCTTCATTAAATGGTATTGGAAAAACTAGATATCCACATACAAAAATAATGAAACTGGACCCCTACTTTATACCACTTACAAATATTAACACAAAGTGAATTAAAAATCTGAAGTAAAACATAGAACCATTAAACTCCTAGAAGAAAATTTGGGGGTAAGCTGATTGACATTGATCTTGACAGTGATTTTTTTGGATATGACACCTATAATGCAAGCAACAGAAGCAAAAATACATAAGTGGGACTACATTAAACTAAAACTGTTATGCACAGCAAAAGAATTAATCACCTGTTGAAGAGGCAACCCAGGGAATGGAGAAAATATTTACAAACCATATGTCTCATAAGGGGTGAATATTCAAAATATAACTTAATAGCAAAAAACATAACCTTATTTTTTAAATGGGCAAATGACCTAAACAGACATTTTCTCAAACAAGACATACAGATGGCCAACAGGTACATGAAAAGTTCTGATCAACAGAGAAATATAAATCGAAACCACTATAAGAAAACCTTCTAACAGTTGTGAAAGGACTTTTATCAAAGAGATAAGAGATAACAAATATTGACAGGTATGTGGAGAAAAGAGAATCCATGTACCATTAGTGGGAATGTAAGTTGGTGTAGCCCCTATTAAAAACAGTATAGAGGCTCCTCAGAACTGAACTACCATATTATCCAGCAATTCCACTTCTGGGTATATAGGAGAAGAAAGTAAAGTCACTGTCTCAAAGAGATACCTACACACCCATGTTCATTGTAAAATTATTTAAAATAGCCAAGATTTTTAAATAACTTAAGAGTTGATGACAACTTAAGTGATGGATGAATAAAGAAAGTGGGGTATGTATACGCAATTGAATATTATTCAGCTATAAAGATGAAGGAAATCTCTCTGTAACAACATAGATGAAGCTTGAGGGCATTACAGTAACTGAAATAAGTCAGAGGAAGGCAAATATTGCTTGATATCACTGACATATGGAATTTAAAATAAACCAAACTCATAGAAACAGAACATATTGGTGGTTGCCAGGGGTGGGTGGTCAAGTGGCAAAATATGGGTAAAGATGGTAAAAAGACACAAAGTTCCAGTTATAAGATGAGTAAATTCTGGGGATCTAATGTACATCATGGTGACTATTCTTAACACTACTGTATTATACACCTGCTGCTGCTAAGTCACTTAGTCGTGTCCGACTCTGTGTGACCATTGCTTAAAGATACCTTCAAAGTTCTCGCCACAATAAATAAATAAAAAGACAACTATGTGAGGTGATAGATGTGTTGACAAACTTTACTTTGGTAATCATTTCACAATATATGCTTATATCAAATCACCACATTTCACACCTTAAATTTCATGGTGTATATCAGTTATATCTTAATAAAACTGGAAAAAATAAAATCAAATTCCCAAAGAAAAACAATTATTCTTTCCAAATGACTTTCTTTTCCATTCAGTGTGAAATTCTCGAATTGAGAATGAGTACATTTTAAATCAGTGGGCCTCTCATAATAATCATCTGCCCTGTTCTTCAAGAACAGATGTGATTATATTTTTGGACTGTACAAAGATCTAAGAACAAACAAAAAGAAAGCTGAATAGAATCATGGAATGGAGAGAGAACTGAAGGCCAGCTAGTCCTATATTGCCATTTACTATGTGCTAACACTGAGCCCTGGGATCATATGGGCTGTCATGTGATCAGAATTAGGACCCTGTGCTCCTTATTTTGGGGCTTTGCTGGCGGCTCAGGTGATAAAGAATCTGCCTACAATACAGGAGACACGGGTTTGATCCCTGGGTCGGGAAGATCCCCTAGAGAAGGGAATGGCAACCCACTCCAGTATTCTTTCCTGGAGAATACCATGGACAGAGGAGCCTGGCGGGCTACAGTCTATGGGGTTGCAAAGAGTCGGCACAACTGAGGGACTAACACACATGCACACACACACTCCTTAGTTTTAGTCTCTGTTCAGAATATTTCCCATTATGCCACCAAAATACTTTACCAGCCACATTAGACCATTCAAATATGGCTATCTGCAAAATGTAGACTATCACAGACATCTATGTTCTCTATAATAACATTTTTATGCCAAGACTAGACTGACACTCTGGTGATTAAAAAAAAAAATGTTAGTAACTCTGTGAATGCAGGGATTCTGTCTGCCCTTGTCTGCTTTTGGGGTAATTCCTTGGCACTTAGTAGGTACCATGGTGGTCTGAATGGATTGATTCACACTGAACTGAGAATCTCTTTGCCTATAATTTGCATCCAGTTTTCTCTTCTGGAACTGTCCAAAACAAAATTAATCTCATTTCCGCTTGAACACCATTCAAGAAAGGAGAGCAGCTACTTTCTCGCTTCAAGCCTAAAAATTAGCAGCATCTTCAACTATTCTATTCTTTGAATAATCCAGGGTTCAAACAGGCCCTTCCATAATCTTGATCAATATTCTTTTATGTGGGCTTATATAAAGCATGGAGATTCATAAAGGGCAGAATGGACCCAGACTGAAGACATTAAATAACTGCAGACAACAGATTCAAATGGAAGGTCTTTGAAGACAATGAACATATTACAAACATGTCCTGAGAACCTCACCCAGCGCCTGACACATCCTAGACTCCAGTGACCATGTCTAAATGACCTGACCCTCTGATCAGCACTGTTTCACGGCTCCATCTGAAACCGGGAAGGCAAAGCCTTTTGCCCATTTCAAAGGCAGGCATTCTTTTCTGTACTCGCTGTTACTCCCTTCCAAAGCACTTCAGTCAGCCTATTGAGTTTGAATTTTTATCACTATTTCTATTTCTCTTCACAAAGAAAATCAGGAAAAAAAAATATTCAAGGCAAGAACTTAAAAGTAAGAGGTGAAAAACCTAAGACCTGTTAATAAATCAGCATTTTACCAATATTAACACAGAAATTGTGTTTACATACCATGGGTTGCCCAGGGAAGTAATCGAGGAATATTGGTCTGAACAAATTCAAGTTGCTAATAGGCAATATAATAGATGACTGATAGACATATGAGTTCAGATGCCAGCTTGGCTCCTTTCTGTGTGCTGTTGGTTAAACTATGTAACCTCTCTGAGTTTGTGTCCTCACTTTCAAAACAGTAATAATATTTATAGCTAACATTTATATGGAAGCTATCACGAGCTAGGTACTATTTTTTAGCTAACTCATTTAATCCTCATATAGTCCTCTGAAGTAGGTATTATTATTGCTATATTTTACAGAAAAAGAAATAAGTTCAGAAAGATTAAATAATTTGCACGTCACACAGCTAATAAATGACAAAGCTCGGATTTAACCCCAGGTGATCATTCAGTCCTAAAGGAAATCAATCCTGAATATTCATTGGAAGGACTGACCCCGAAGTTGAATCTCCAATACTTTGGCCACCTGATGTGAAGAACTGACTCGTTGGAAAAGACCCTGATGCTGGGAAAAATTGAAGGCAGGAGGAGAAGGGAATGATAGAGGAGGAGATGCTTGGATGCCATCACCAACTTAATAGACATGAGTTTAAGCAAGCTCCAGGAGATGGCAAAGGACAGGGAAGCCTAGTGTGCTGCAGTCCATGGCACAAAGAGTCGGACATGACTTAGTGACTGAATAACAGCAACCATCAGCTCCAGGGTTTCTGCTTCCAGCCATTACACCATACTGTCTATATCATAAGCATAAATTCCAGAATATTCTCTCCTATTACTATCATTCCCCTCACAGTAAAAGGAAAGAAAAGGGAGATTTGGGCTAGATCCAGATTCCACTCCCAATTCCTCCCTGACTACCTCTGTGACTCTGAACAAGTTATTTTCTCTCTGTGGGCCTCAGAATCCTCATGTGTAAAATGAAAGTGTTCAGGGGTCATGAATTCATGTTTAGAGGTGCCCAAAGAGTAAAGAGATGAATGAAACAGACTAAGGTATACTCTTTCCATAGAGAAACACTTTGCTTGCATATGTAATACATAAATTACATGAACACACAGGGAAGTGCTCGGTACAGTTGCATCCATCATTATCATTTTTCCCTTTCCCTTCCTGCCCTCATGCCTCCAGAGTGTTCAACCTTAGGAAAAGTTAGAAAAACTATATCTCTCAGTTACCCTCATCATTTTAGATCCCAGAAAAAGTTATTAGCATGGAAATAGCCTCGCAGCAAGAAGGCCAGAGGAAGGCCAGGAATCAGCCCATTTCTGAGACTGTTTAGTCTTCTCACAGCTGGCCTTGACTTTCTGGCTAGCTCTGAGCCAGCCACAGCAACAGCTCTTCAGACCAAAGCTGTGAAACAGTGTTCCACAAGCAGTCATAACCTCCCAAATCCACTAAATCCCCTAATCCCCACCTCCCAGCACAACAGGAGCTCACACTGAACACCTGGCTCTCAGCCTTTACCCAACAGCTTCCACGAAGACCTAAGCCCAGTCCCGCCTACTCTGCTCTGACCATCTCAAACTCAGAGGTTTCTATTTCTAGAGGAAATGTTCTCATGTATAGATGGAGTTTGCTAATATGTAAAAGATGAAATCCAAAGTACATTTGGCACTTGGACAAATGTCAAATGTTTCCCTATGCACCAGATTTAAAATAGAAATGAGAAAAGTTGAAGAAAAAAAAAAAGCAAAAGGCAAGCAAACAGGCTGCTCTGATTCTGGTGCTGCTGCTTCTTCTCCAATAGAGGATTCTCAAAAGGTAAGTGAGATTCCCACTGCGTTCTAGAATGTTGACCTTACTATGCCCTCCCTATTGCCATTACTTCCCACAGTAGCAGGAAAGAAGAGAACACTGGGTTGAAAGTCAGCTGGGAGGCATGAGTTCCATGCACAGCAACTGCCAGACTAGCTCTGTGCAAGTCACTTTATCTTCCACATCTTCAGCATCCTCATGTGAAAAAGGCAGATGTCTGCAGGTCACAAATGTATACTCAGAGAGACCCAGAGAGCAAAGCAATGAGTGAAACAGACTAACAATCATTCAACAGAGAACACTTTGCTTGCATGTTTAATACATAACACTCTCCATTTTCATAAATATGCCAATTTCATTTAGTATACTTTTAATTTTAGGACAGTTTAAGGCTCACAGAGAAGTTGCAAAAATAGTTGGGTTCCAACATAGCCCACACCCAGTCTCCCCTTTTGTTAATATCTTACATGAGCATCTTACAATTATTTTTTCTTAAAATATGTAGCCTTCTCAGCCTATCTACAAATATGAATACAGAAAAATATTTTTCTACTGAGGAAGAACAAAGGCAATAATAATATAATCTTGATAATTCAGCCTAAACTAGAGATTCAGTGGGGAGTGGAGTGGGCTTCCCAGGTGGTGCTAGTGGTAAAGAACCCACCTGCCAATGCAGGAGACATAAGAGACTGTGGGTTCGATCCCTGCTTTGGGAAGATCCCCGGTAGAAGGGCATGGCAACCCACTCCAGTATTCTTGCCTGGAGAATCCCATGGACAGAGGAGCCTGGCGGGCTACAGTTCATAGTGTCACAAAGAGTTGGACACGACTGAAGTGACTGTGCATGCATGCACACAGGGACCGGAGGCGAGGACTGTTAACAGGCACAAATCCCAGGGACAGGAGAAGCTGCAGTGCAGATTCAGGGGATGGATGCCACATGGGAACGCAGAGCCTGTATTTCTAAGTCTCTTGGTTTTATCCTTTTGTTTTTCATATAAGCCAAAAATCTATATTTTTATGTCAATTTATCAATTTTTAAAATGATAAAGGTCATCTCATTTCTTTTTCTCAAAATACTATGATGGCCAAATAAAATAGGTACACTAACTGGCCTATGGTTTTCAGCTGGGGATCTCTAGTTGTATAGGTTTCACTTGACCAATGTCAAGTGTCTGCACTTGGTTCCCTTCAGAGGCTTTGAGGAGAGGGTCTGTTTCCTCTTCCAGCTTCCAGTGGCCACCTGTTTTCCTTGGCTTGTGGACCCTTGCTACATCTCCAAAGCACATCACTCCAGTTCTGCCTCTGCCATCCCATGGCCGTCTCTGCTAACTCTGCTCCTGCATCTGCCTTATCAGAAGTGTTATGCTGACTTCAGGCCCATACACATAAACCAGGATAATCTCCCCATCTCAAGATCCTCAACTTCAGGACATCTGAAAGTTTCTTTTTGCCATAGAAGGTAACATTCATGGGTTCCAAAAGACTAAGACATGGACATAAGTACGTGTGTGCTAAGTCACTTCAGTTGTGTCCAGCTCCTTGTGACCCATGGACTGTAGCCCACCAGGTTCCTCTGTCCTTGGGATTTTCCAGGCAGGAATACTGGAGTGGGTCACCATGCCCTCCCCCAGGATGGACATAAGCTGGGGAGGTCAATATCCAGTCTTGTTGTTTTGGTCACTAAATCATGTCCAAATCCTTGTGTCCCCATGGACTGTAGCATGGCAGGCTCCACTGTCCATGGGATTTCCCAGGAAAGAATAATGGAGCAGGTTGCCATTTTCTTCTCCAAGGGATCTTCCTGACCCAGGGATCCAACCCACATCTCCTGCATCAGCAGATGTATTCTTTACCACTGAGCCATCCAGGAAGCACCAATATATACTCCATCATGTTAGTTTAGATGCTAAGTTCCCGTCCAGTTGTTGTATTTAAGGACTCGCTCTCAGATCACTTTTTTAGGATGCCATCTTCTTTCTTATGATTCCATCTTTCTTGGCCTCCTATCAGAGAAGCCACTTTAGCAAATATTTGGGGTGGGGGGGGGGCAGCTGTCATAAGCCCAGCAGCATGCCAGGGACAGAAGGAAGAAGTAAATACAGAGACACATATTATCCTCTATTCCAAAAATGTCTGATATACTTGGTAAAGGACAAGAATCTAGAGAAGATACAGTGCTCTAGAAACTCATTTTACTATGAAAATTTTCACTAGGTCTAAGGGAAAGCATTAAGGATATACACATTTTGCAAGAGAATATTACATAAGTATGTATCATCATTATCCATATACTGACACTTGACAGAGCAGCCACTAGGCACCATTTCTATGTACAAACTTCAAAAATCCATCCTAGAGAGGACACAGGCTGTGAAAACACAGACCCAGGAGGAAGGGCATGAGAAAGGTAAACATCTCTGAGATGAAATTCTTGGAGAAGACAGCCACCTTATTCCCCTGAACAAAGCTTTATATCCAAATACTACAGCCATCAACTATTGAGTAGAAAGGGCATCTTTTCACTGGAACTCTACAGTGGACATCTTTTGGAGTATATGACCCATACAGAAGTCAACAACCCTACACCCTTCCTCTGGGAAATATATCTCCCTGTAACTCATTAAAATGTCATCTTGGCATATCTTTGCAATCACTGACTCCATGTGATTGAGCCAGTAGGCATTTGATGCATACAGTTCCATCTCTAGATATTTGGAATTAAAACCATGAGATTATTTGCTTGAGGCCTCTAACATAGAAATTTGGAAGATGAAGAATTACTCTTTTTCTCCATTACAGACTGGGTTAGAGAGAACTACTCTATACAAAGAGATAGCCAGAAAGGTATGAAACAATCGCACAAAGAGAGACTAAAGTGATATATCCAGAGAAGCCTCATGGCTTTTACATTTCTGCTTCTAGTCACTTCTTTGATTTGGCTGCATTGTTGCTTTGAGTTCCAAAAGACAACTCTGTTTCTTTAAATAAATTCCATCTTTCCTTAGGTGAGACCAAGTTGGCTTCTGTCCTTTGAAACTAAAAAAGCATTACAGTCCCCTGAGTTCTCTCAAAGAGCTTCCCCTGAAGGCTCCCACTCATGATATCTCTACTGAAAATGTTTCCCACTATTATTGCGTTTGGATCTCTGTCCTTTAGGAACTACTTCAGAAGAATTTGGCACCTGGCATCTATAAGATTTGAGAATAAAGGACACCTTAGGCAACACAATTCACACATCACTTTTGCAGAAGTGAAATGTTTGGCCTAATTTCTCAAAATAAAGTCATTTTTATGGGTGGTGAAACTTCTCATGCCCCACTTGCTAAAGGGTTTCATGTAAACTTAAAAAGTTTACAGGAATTTGATCCTCATCACAGGCACTGTCCAAATTTTAAGGGATGAAAAGAAGTTCGACAGATGCCTGTTTAATGCTTTCACTTACTAAACAAGTATTTAAGTACACAAAGACAGATTACTCAGTGTTTGGCCATTTACAGAATATCTTCACTCACAGGGTCTCATTTGATCCTCACAACAATCCAGGGAGAGATCAGGTATCCCCACTTTAGAGATTTTAGAGGTTCTGAATGCTAAGACCTAGGGAAATGGCATTGGATTCTGAGCCCCTAGTGGGTAAGCATTAAGTCTGTGCTCAGTTGCTTCCATCGTGCCTCACTCTTTGCAACCCTAGGGACTGCAGCTTGCCAGACTCTTCTGTCTATGGGATTCTCCAGGCAAGAATACTGGCCTGGGTTGCCATGCCCTCCTCCAGGGCATCTTCCTGACCCAGGAATCAAACCCATGTCTCCTGCATCTCCTGCATTGGCAGGCAGGTTCTTTACCTCTAGCACTACTTGGAAAGCCCATATATTAAGTCTTGTCATTTTCTGTGCAGGGTGATTAGCATATTAGGATAAGTACCAATGCTAATTACCCTGCATAGAAAATGATACATTGTGTTTCAGGAGAGACAAGTCATTTCATCTTACACATCCACTCCAACCCATTGATACCGCCTGCCTCCAACACTGTTGACAAGGATTCCAGGGATGCATCTGGACTCTGAAGAAGTGCTGTGATTGAACACTGCTGCCTGCTGAAAGGTAAGGGAGAGAAGAGAGGCCACACAGTGCTCCATATTTCCATTCCTATAGTAAGTGCTCTTAAATATTCATTGAGTTAAACCACATTAGCACACCCAGGACTGAAAACCAAGTCACCTGACTTTGTTTGCTGGTGTTCTTCGCGTTACACTAGATATTACCTTCTCTCCCGCCCCTAAAATTCTAACCAGAGGTGAGAAAACAACAGTCCAAAGATCAGACTTGCCCTGCTACCTGTTTCTGGAAATGCAGTTTTACTGGAACACGGTCATGGGCCATGCTCATTTGTTTATGCGTTGTCTGCACATGCTTCCCTGTAACAATGACTGAGCTGACCAGTCACAACAGAGACCAGGTTGCCCACAAAGACTAAAACATTTACCATCTGTCCCCTCACAGAAAAAGTCTGGCCACTCCCACCCCTAAATCAAATCAAAGAAGTTGAGAGTAGCTCCAAATAGATTCATGCTGTCCTATCTTTTCTTTCCCCCCACAAAACAAAATTGCCAATCTTTGGGCTTTGGGGACCACATTAAGGTATACCTTGCCATCACTAACATTTTAAAATAAAACAGTGTGTACTCTTTATTTGCATATTCATGGATTGGCATTTTAAAAAGAAGCACCTCTAATATAAATTAAGGACTTTAATTATGTGTGCCTGACGTGATTTTTCCATTGAAGAGTAAAGGAAATATACAATATAAAATGGTCATGATCAAATTAAAACTTACTATAAACTCCTATTCACCCAGGATCCAACCAACCATAGAGTCACTTTATATATATATAGTTCTTGTTGTTGTTCTTTTGGGGAAGAAATATTAGAAAAAGATTTGTTAATGAAATTGAGGAGAGAAACAATTTTTAGCATGTCCACTCATAAATAAAGGTAAAGCTTTATGAGTAATGTGAAAATGACTAGTAATCTTTGTGAGACTTTGGGGGCCTATTAAGTTAATCAGCACTAGTGAGCCAAGTTGCCCAAGTTCAGAATACACAGGAGAGGAAGTATGTTGGTTTATCTTTAACTTTTAGTTTTTATGCATTATTATAGAAGCTAACCCAAGGAACAGAAAGAAAGAAAATGCATTGAGTTAGTTCTCTCCTTCTTCAACAGACTGTGGATCACCAAATCACTCAATGTAACACTCAGCTTGGTGATCATTAAATACTTGTGATCAATAAGGTAATTTACATATAGCCACCAACTGCAGTCGGAGAAAATGATAGTAAAGCATCGAACACATTGTGAGAGAAACTATGCTGGGTTGACTGAAAAGATACCGGCTAATGGGCTAATAATTCCTCACATCCAAGTAAATATAAATCGCTTCAGAACAAGTAGTGGATCTATTCTCTTTCCCCTTGATCTGGGCAGGCCTTGTGACTTGCTTTGACCAATAGAGTGAAGCAAAAGAGGCACCCTGAGATTTTCCAACCAGGTCTTAAGAGACCATCTCTTAGAATCTAGCTGCCATGCTGTGAAAAAGCACAGGCCAAGTCCAAGACTGAGAGAGGCCCAGTGGAGAAGGCCCTGCCAAACAAGAAGTCATCTCGGGCACTTCGGCTCCTAGCAGCTTCCCACCAAATACAACTGCCTACACAATTGGAAGCAGTAGAATCCCCCAGCCAAGCCCAGTAAACCCACAGTAATCAAGTGTTACTTTAAGCCACAGTATTTTGGGGTGGTTGGTTACACAGAAAAGTGAAAGTGAAGTCTCTCAGTCGTGTCTGACTCTTTGCGACCCCATGGACACCAGGCTCCTCTGTCCATGGGATTTGCTATGCAAGGGTACTGGAGTGGGTTGCCATTTCCTTCTCCAGGGAATCTTCCCAACCCAGGGATCGAACCTGGGTCTCCTGCACTGTAGACAGATGCTTTACCATTTGAGCCACCAGGGAAGTCCTGGTTATATAGAAGTAGTTGCTAAAACAGAGACAGATTTTGACAGCAAGATTGTTTAGACTGAAGGTCAGGGGTAGACTTAGGAGAAGGTGTTGTTTGAACTGAGTGAAAAGAAGGATCCAGTTGGAGGCTTTCTGGTGGCAGAGCATTCCAGGCAGAAGACATAGCAAGTACAAAGCTCTGGAGTAAGAGTAAACTTGGTGCACTTGAGAAAAAACTAGGACCCTTGATATTACTGCAAAGTAATGAGAAAAACTGAGTCAGAGAGGGAAGGGCTAGGAGGACCTGTAAGCCACAGTAAGGAGTTTAGATTTACTTTTACGCCAGTGGAAAACCACTGGAGATTTTTAAGCCAAAAAAAAAATGATATAAACTGATTTGGATTTTCAAAATATCATTCTGGTTGCTGTGTATAATTATGGCTTTGCCATTCCTAGAAATTTTATATAAATGTAATCATACAAAATGCAATCTTTTGTGTCTGGTTTCCTTCATTTGGCATGTTTCTGAGATTCATGCATATTGCTCTGTGTATCACTTTCTTCCTTTTTTGCCTAGATAGGATTCCATTAAATGTATATGTCATATTTTATCTGTTCACCTGCATATAGGTTTCTCAAGAGGCAGATCAGGTGGTCTGGTATTCCCATCTCTTTCAGAATTTCCACAGTTTATTGTGATCCACACAGTCAAAGGTTTTGGTATAGTCAATAAAACAGAAATAGATGTTTTTCTGGAACTCTCTTGCTTTTTCAATGATCCAGCGGATGTTGGCAATTTGATCTCTGGTTTCTCTGCCACTATCTATTTTACTAATGGTAATGTACAAATGTCAATGATACTCTCCCATTTCTTCCCACCTTTTCCTTCTCCCCCAGGTCCCATCTCTATGTCTGCATCTCTATTCTTGCCCTGCAAATAAGTTAATCTGCACCATTTTTCTTGATTCCATATACATGCATTAATGTACAATATTTGTTTTTCTCTTTCCTGCTTACTTTACTCTGTATAACAGATGCTAGACATCATTCAGTTCAGTTCAGTTCACTTCAGTCACTCAGTCGTGTCCGATTCTTTGCGACCTCATGAATCGCACCATGCCAGGCCTCCCTGTCCATCACCAACTCCCGGAGTTCACTCAAACTCATGTCCATTGAGTCGGTGATGCCATCCAGCCATCTCGTCCTCTGTTGTCCCCTTTTCCTCCTGCCCCCAATCCCTCCC
This sequence comes from Ovis canadensis, assembly GCF_042477335.2. Lineage (NCBI taxonomy): Eukaryota > Metazoa > Chordata > Mammalia > Artiodactyla > Bovidae > Ovis > Ovis canadensis. The sequence goes on from NC_091259.1 coordinate 68,001,898, forward strand.
AGCATCAGAGTCTGTCCCAATGAGTCAACTCTTCACATGAGATGGTCAAAGTACTGGAGTTTCAGCTTCAGCATCAGTCCTTCCAATGAACACCCGGGACTGATCTCCTTTAGAATGGACTGGTTGGATCTCCTTGCAGTCCAAGGGACTCTCAAGAGTCTTCTCCAACACCACAGTTCAAAAGCATCAATTCTTCAGCGCTCAGCTTTCTTCACAGTCCAACTCTCACATCTTTACATGAACACCAGAAAAACCATAGCCTTGACCTTTGTTGGCACAGTAATGTCTCTGCTTTTCAATATGCTCTCTAGGTTGGTCATAACTTTCCTCCAAGGAGTAAGCGTCTTTTAATTTCATGGCTGCAATCACCATCTGCAGTGATTTTGGAGCCCAAAAAAATAAAGTCTGACACTGTTTCTACTGTTTCCCCATCTATTTCCCATGAAGTGATGGGACCAGATGCCATGATCTTCGTTTTCTGAATGTTGAGCTTTAAGCCAACTTTTTCACTCTCTTCTTTCACTTTCATCAAGAGGCTTTTTAGCTCCTCTTCACCTTCTGCCATAAGGGTGGTGTCATCTGCATATCTGAGGTTATTGATATTTCTCCCGGCAATCTTGATTCTAGCTTGTGTTTCTTCCAGCCCAGCGTTTCTCATGAGGTACTCTGCATATAAGTTAAATAAGCAGGGTGACAATACACAGCCTTGACGTACTCCTTTTCCTATTTGGAACCAGTGTGTTGTTGCATGTCCAGTTCTAACTGTTGCTTCCTGACCTGCATATAGGTTTCTCCAGAGGCAGGTCAGATGGTCTGGTATTCCCATCTCTTGAAGAGTTTTCCACAGTTTATTGTGATCCACACAGTGAAAGGCTTTGGCATAGTCAATAAAGCAGAAGTAGATGTTTTTCTGGAACTCTCTTGCTTTTTCCATGATCCAGATGTTGGCAATTTGATCTCTGGTTCCTCTGCCTTTTCTAAAACCAGCTTGAACATCTGGAATTTCATGGTTCACGTATTGCTGAAGCCTGGCTTGGAGAATTTTGAGCATCACTTTACTAGTGTGTGAGATGAGTGCAATTGTATGGTAGTTTGAGCATTCTTCGGCATTGCCTTTCTTTGGGATTGGAATGAAAACTGACCTTTTTATAACTTAATTAATGAGATGTTGGATACAGACTCTCCCAGACTTTTTTCATTACAGCCATGATACACTGAATATCTTTGAATACCTTCAAACTGTCTTAAATTCTTGGGATGCCTTACAGAGTCAAAGGGCACACACACTTTTCACACTGTTGAGAGGTATTGTCAGTTAGAAAAACAACCCTGGTTTGGATCATGTCCAGCCTTTCTACTTGTCTGAAGGTGGAGAATAATTCAGAATGAATTAATTTCCTTGTTTCCAGAAAGCTTATGGAAAAGCAAAAAGGCCACATGTAAGCAGTTCATTAATATGCTAAGGATTCCTGGGAGTTTGTTGATTGGTCTTTTTCATTCACACCCCAGGAATATTTCTAGTGTTCCTTTAGAGTATCAGGTTGTTCTCATAGAAGTGACTGGAATGTTTCTCACTGGCAATTGGATAGTAAACTTAGGCTAAACATGATGTGTTTTGCCATTGGTGTATCTCACTCTCTGCTTGGCATCTCCTGCCACATCATATGTGATATATTTGAGAATTTGGTCTCACTAGGGTTGCTAAGGCTGTCTTCCAAAATGGAAGGCACCTGAAGCACTTTTCCAGCTGTGGCAGGAGAGTGCTAAGACTCTAGAAACAAATTGCCCACGTTTGGATCCACGCTCTGCCACTTGGCTGCATGACTTTTTGCTACGTTAAGAAGCCTTTCTTCTTTCAGTTTCCTCGTCCATAAAATGTGATAATTAATAGCATGTTCTTACATGTCTACTCCATATCAGTTCAGTTCAGTTCAGTCGCTCAGTCGTGCCCAACTCTTTGCGACCCCATGAATCGCAGCACACCAGGCCTCCCTGTCCATCACCAACTCCTGGAGTTCCCCCAAACTCATGTCCATCGAGTCAGTTATGCCATCCAACCATCTCATCCTCTGTTGTCCCCTTCTCCTCCTGCCCCCAATCCCTCCCAGCATCAGGGTCTTTTCTAATGAGTCAACTCTTCACATGAGGTGGCCAAAGTACTGGAGTTTCAGCTTCAGCATCAGTCCTTCCAGTGAACACCCAGGACTAATCTTTAGGATGGACTGGTTGGATCTCCTTGCAGTCCAAGGGACTCTCAAGAGTCTTCTCCCCACACCACAGTTCAAAAGCATCAATTCTTCAGGGCTCAGCTTTCTTCACAGCCCAACTCTCACATCCATACATGACCACTGGAAAAACTATAGCCTTGACTAGACGGACCTTTGTTGGCAAGGTAATATCACTGCTTTTCAATATGCTATCTAGGCTGGTCATAACTTTCTTTCCAAGGAGTAAGCATCTTTTAATTTCATAGCTGCAGTCACCATCTGCAGTGATTTTGGAGCCCCAAAAAATAAAGTCTGACACTGTTTCCATTGTTTCCCCATCTATTTCCCATGAAGTGATGGGACCAGATGCCGTGATCTTAGTTTTCTGAATGTTGAGCTTTAAACCAACTTTTTCACTCTCCTCTTTCACTTTCATCAAGAGGCTTTTACTCCATATAAACACTATGTAACTGTTTGATAAACAGCCTCATCAGTGCAAAATGTACTTTTATTCTCTTCAAACTCTATCTATACTTTGTGCTTCTCATGGAATGAGAGAGCAGCAAGTTCAGTCTACCATATCATTAGCTAAAATTGAACTTGATGGGACTTCCTGGTGGTCCAGTGGCTAAAACTTCATGTTCCCAATGCAAAGGGCCTGGGTTTGATCCCTGGTCAAGGAACTTGATCCCACATGCTGCAACTAAGATCCGGTGCAGTCAAATAAATAATAATAAAATAAAATAAAATTGAATTTGAGTCAACTAAAAACTAGCTAGGTCAGCATCTCCCATAATATGCCACCTGGGTGGCACATTTCCTCTATAGGGGGAATGGGTTCTGATTAAGTCAGTTAGGAAAATGTTGCCCTCTTTCTAGAGTTAGAATACACATTAGAAAATCTGGGATCCTGAAAAGTCTTAGAATAAAGAGACCTGTTGACTTGACTTTAACCAAGCATTTTCCAAAATTATTTGATGTGGACATTTTTCACTGAACAGCCCCTCCTTGAGAACAGGCTTTGGGCAATGCTGCCCACCTATAAGCACAGTGTCTTTAAAGACATCGGTTTGTGAAAGGAGTCATTAGCTGTTCTTTCCCTCAGAAACATCTGTTAAGCTTCCTCCCCTCACCCCCATCTTGTGCTTGTACTATTGATTTATTTAAACTTTTGGCAGAACTTTACATTCTTTCTAATCAGTTCCATCTTATCTTGTTAGCTTCTGTCTTTTATTTTAGCTTACCAAGATTCGGGGTGAATCTTATGATTAAGTATGCATTCCGGTTTGTCTCCCAGAAAATTTATCAGCATGATTTGTTTTGTCTTCCTCCAGGCATTTGGCAGAAATATCAAGGAAAGTCTGCCCAAGGACAGTGCCAGTCTGTTCACAATTGTTCTCTGTCTATGTTAGTGATATCTAACAACCCTGAAAATAATTCTCACTAATGTCTTGGTGGTAACAAATATTAAGACAAAATATTCTTCGAAGTGTTTTGAGAGGAGTCTGGCTGAAGACATTAAGTTTGATGGAGTGAAAAACTGAGGGTTTTTTTTTACACGTACTTACTGATTAATTGGTGGCTATAGGGGGCATGATTTAAGATAGGTTTGGCCCACCTCTGGGTCTCATGTATTTGCCATAGATTCAGAAAGAAAAAGAGCTGTGGTCTATGTCTTATATTTACAAATTTGGCCTTATCCTAAAGCATAGACTAATTCTCTTCCTCTACCCAGTCCAGTGACAGGTCCTGCAGACATTTGGGGTCAAAGATAATTTGGGAACTTTTTAGGCTTGCTGCCACTTAATCCACTCAATCCCTAGCACTAGCCCCCCAGAGTTTCATTGATTAGCTACAACAGAATTTCTTTAGCAAAACGTAATTTATATTAACAAAGCAAAAGCAACAATTTAATAAAACTGCCTTAAAATCAAAGCAATATAATCAAAGTGTTAGGTAGGTAGAACAGGGAAAAGGAGTCCAAAATGGCGGTGGCCAGACAAGGAAGGGAAAAGCCCGCAAAAACGAAACAAAAGAAGGTCCAAGGACCGAAGTGAGGACCTCAGGTGAAACAAACAACACTCCTGGCTGGCCCAATTTACAAAGGACAGGCCCAGAGAGAGATAAACATATAAACAGAAGAGCCAAAGCTAGCTCTCTCTCTCTCCTGCGCGCTGGGTTGCTCTTCTCCTTGTGTCTTTAGATCGATGTGCCCTCACGCCTCGAAGATGGATTTTCCTGCTATCTTATAAATAAAATAGAGCTGTAACACTGAGCTGTAACACTGATTTGTCTAAGAGCTATAACACGGTCCATTTGAGACCTGAGAGCTATAACACGGTCTATCCAAGACCTGAGAGCTGTGACACGGCGAGGGGGCTTTCATGTCCATCACTCCAAATCTTTGTCGTGACGAGACAAAGAATCGAGGAACATACACTCGCGTGACAAAAGTCATCAGAAACTGGAATTGAAACAAATTACGAAAACAGGAAATCCAGGAGTTGTTCTATATTTCCCTTTTGCGAAGGACAGAGGGATTCTATTAAAATTAAGCTTATTGTTCTCCACATTCAAGTCTATTAAGGTTACAATTATGCCAAAGTCCCTTCTAAATAATATTATTGTATTTTAAGAGATATACTAAAAGTGTGTTTTAGAAAGATGATTGAGAAATTAAAGTGCCTTTGTTGCACATGAGGAATGGTGGAAAAAAATGAGGAGAGATAAGACAAGTGTCCTAAAACACCTGGATAATGAAGTGTGCTTTATTATAACTTCCATTGGCATTCAATAATGATCACCAAATCCTCTATCAAGCTGTTGTGCTCTCGATCAACGTATCCAACAAACTTCTAAAACTTACCTCTGCAGGATTAGAGAAACACCTAAAAATTCTCATGTCCAAAGCTGGACTCATTATCTATCTCCTCAGACCAGCTGCTTCTGCTCTGTTGCCTCTGTTAAGAAATGGTGCCAACAGCTCTCAGTGACCAACTCAGGTGCGTGGTGTCATCTTAAGTCTCTTTTCGTCATCCATACAACTGGTAACTCATAAAATCTAGCTCCTACAAAAACAATAGTAAGAGCAGCTTACACTTTTTGAGAGTGTCTATGTGCTGGTCCTCACCCCGAGTGCTTTACATACATTAATTCATGAACGGCCTTAAAAATTACTCAACGCCCTTCCCTTCCACTCCATTCTTACTGCCAGCTTCCTGATTCAGGACTTGTCATTTTTCCCCTGGATTACATTGCTTCCTAATTGGTGCCTCTCACTGTGGCCACTTCAGCCCTCTGGTGTCTCTTCTATACTGAGACAAAGAACCTTTCTAATGCTGAAAACTGATCTTGTCACTTCTCTGTTGAAAATTTCTTGCATGGTTTTCTGTGGACTACATGATAAAATTCAAATCCCCTCCTATGATGATGGACCAGCAGCCCTCAGCTATTCCTTCCACTTTCCACCTTGCACTTTCTTTACAAATCACTGATGTTCTGAGACACAGCGCACTGCTGATCCACCCCTTGCCCCTCTGCCTCCAGAAAGTACCTGCAGACTAGAATGCCTTTCCCAGCTCCATGTTGGCTCTTGCACTCCTTTTCCCTTTCAAATCGCAGTTCACACTTCACTATGTCTTTGAAACCTCCTTTATCCAACTCCAAAGTTCTTTACAAGCTTTTGTCCCCTGACAGACAGTGAGCTCCTTGAAATCAAGTGTAAAACTTTACAGATTTTGATACCTTCAGGTCCTGGCTATACAGCTGCTTTCAGAAATGAACGTTATACTCCGTGGAGATAGGGAATATATAAACTCCCTTCTAGTTCCAATATTCTATAATATAATAGCTTTCAAGACCTAACTATATACAGGGACTGCTTGATACTATACAGATATGAATGTCATCCTTCCAGTCACTCAGCAATGGCTATCTGAAGATAAGGTACTCATGTGTGCCTGATTGCTGTCGTTGTTTTTCAGTTGCTCAGTTTCCAACTCTTTCTGACCTCATCGACCGCAGTACACCAGGCTCCCCTGTCCATTACTATCTCCCAAAGTTTGCTCAAATTCATGTCCATTAAGTCAGTGGTGGTGGTGGTGGTTTGGTGGTGGTTTAGTCACTAAGTTGTTTCCGACTCTTGCAATCCCATGGACTATACGCCACCAGGCTCATCCATGGGCTTCTCCAGGCAAGAATACTGGAATGGGTTGCCATTTCCTTCTCCAGGGGATCTTCCTGACCCAGGAATTGAACCTGGGTCTCCTGCATTGGAGGCAGCCCTGAGTCAGTAGTGCTATCTAACCATCTCATCCTCTGCTGCTCTCTTCTCCTTTTGCCTTCTATCTTTCCCAGCATTAGGGTCTTTCCTAATGAGTCAGCTCTTTGTATCAGGTGGTCAATGTATTAGAGCTTCATCTTCAGCATCAGTCCTTCCAATGAATATTCAGATGGCATATTCCAAAAATTGCTACAACAGCTCCCTTCCTCCATGGTCTTCTTGCAATAGATGTTGACTCTTTGCCCACTGAAATGTGAGACACGTTCCTTCCCCTTGAATCTGGGTGGGTTTGTAACTCTGAAAAAAGTGCCATTATATGACCTACAAAGCAAGACCATTAAAGGTCTCTGCCTGGGACTGCTGGGGATGCTCACTCATGGAAAGCAGCCACAGCGCTATAAGGAAGCCCAAGATTGACATGGAACCATCATATGTAAGTGTGCCTGCCAACAGCTATAGCTGAGGTTCCAGCCACTCCAGACTTGTTAAAGAGGCTGCAAATGATAACAGCCTTTAAGGTACCCTGAGCCTTGGAGACTTTCCCACCAACATCATGGAACAGAAACAGCCTATCCCTACTGGGCCCTTTACAAGTTCCTGGTCCACAGAGACTTGAGAATAGTATAATGATTGGGGACTTCCCTGGCTGTCCAGTGGTAAGGACTCTGCACTTTCACTGCTGAGTGAAATATATATATTATGCAGCAAAAGATAACTGATACAATATGCAATAAGGTAGGGTGACCTTTATTGTGCCACTTTAAAAGAAATTCTGGTGTACTGGGAGGTTTCGGTAAGTTTTCTGAGGGGGGGAAAAAAGAGGGGTGAGAGCAGTAGTTCAGCTGTCACTCATAACTCCTTCTTAAAAATTTCCATTGCACAAAAATTACATAATGGTTTTAAACTCCAGAAGCAACAACCCAAAGCACATACCACTGTCAACATAGTATTCCCCAAATATTTAACAATGGATTCTTTTTGTCATCACACATAAAGCTACAGTTTGTAGAATAGTCCAAAACACTGGGTTAAATGAACTTAAATTCACTGAATCAAACTATCCCAAACACTGGTCACCTGGAAGAGAGAATCTTATATTGTTATTCAGGAGGGGCGGCCTTAAATGTGAAGCATAAGCAGTCAGGTTGTGACTAGAAGTCTCAGCTAGCACACCGTGCCTCCCCTCAGCGGTTCTTATAGGAAATCAGCCTCTGAGAGGTAGTGGGGGCACGGAGGGAAAGGCATTTGATAAGCCCCCATGCTTACATAATCTGCATAGACTGTGCAGGCCCCAGCTTCAGCTGTACTAATGGGAGCTCCCTGGCAAACAATGACAGGTCTGAACATGCTCAAGAAAAGGACGGATGGGGAAACAGGAAGATGCCTGCTTAAAGGGAGACTATTTCCAAGCAATTAAAAAAAAAAAAAAAACTTATTTTTCTGCATGGCTTCTTTTTATTTCAAAATAAACAGGATTCACAGTCCAGAGTGGGAAAGTGATCCTCACATGGTCCAGAACAGTTAATCTTGGTTGTTCACACGGTGATAGGATCCTTGGAATCAGTGAGTCTGTCTCATGCCTGGGGCTTGAGGCTTAGGTGGCATTTTCAGTCCTCAAGTTTCCCATGCATATATGTTACTAATGTTCTGCCTTGCTCTTTCAGTGTGATTTGATGCTGATGAGAGGCAGGATAGTACACAAGGTTACCCATCACCTCCAGTCACGTGCCTCGCAGCAGGTTACCTGGGCTGTGGGTGAACGCCACTGCCACCCAGTGGCCTTCTTTCCAAAGCATATTTCTTCACTTTCAACAGTCTGGATTGCTCAAACTTTGAAGGAGATGAAATACTCCAGATCAAAAAAGACAAAGCAAAAAAAATCCTAAAAGATGATGCTGTGAAAGTACTGCACTCACTATGCCAGCAAATTTAGAAAACTCAGCAGTGGCCACAGGACTGGAAAAGGTCAGTTTTCATTCCAATCCCAAAGAAAGGAAATGCCAAAGAATGTTCAAACTACAGCACAATTGCACTCATCTCACATGCTAGTAAAGTAATGCTCAAAATTCTCCAAGCCAGGCTTCAACAGTACGTGAACCATGAACTTCCAGATGTTCAAGCTGGATATAGAAAAGGCAGAGGAACCAGAGATCAAATTGCCAACATCCACTGGATCATAGAAAAAGCAAGAGAGTTCCACAAAAACATCAACTTCTGCTTTATTGACCACACCAACACCTTTGACTGTGTAGAGCACAAGAAACTGGAAAATTCTTAAAGTAATGGGACTACCAGACTACCTTACCTGCCTCCTGAGAAATCTGAATGCAGGTCAAGAAGAAACAGCTAGAACTGGACATGGAACAACAGACTGGTTCCAAAGTGGGAAAGGATTATGGCAAGGCTGTATATTGTCACTCTGTTCATTTAACTGATATGCAGAGTACATCATGCAAAATGCCAGGCTGGATGAAGCGCAAGCTGGAATCAAGATTTCTGGGAGAAATATCAACAACTTCAGATATGCAGATGAAACCACCCTTATGGCAGAAAGTGAAGAAGAACTAAAGAGCCTCTTGATGAAAGTGAAAGAGGAGAGTGAAAAAGCTGGCTTAAAACTTAACATTCAAAAAATGAAGATCATGGCATCCAGTCCCATCACTTCATGGCAAACACATGGGGAAATAATGGAAACAGTGAGAGAGTATATTTTGGGGAGCTCCAAAATCACTGCAGATGGTGACTGCAGCCATGAAATTTAAAGACGCTAACTCCTTGGAAGAAAAGTTATGACCAACCTAGATAGCATATTGAAAAGCAGAGACATTACTTTGCCAACAAAGGTCCATCTAGTCAAGGCTATGGTTTTCCCAGTAGTCATGTATGGAAGTGAGAGTTGAACCATAAAGAAAGCTGAGCACCAAAGAATTGATGCTTTTGAACTGTGGTGTTGGAGAAGACTTTTGAGAGTCTCTTGAGAGTCTCTTGGACAGCAAGGAGATCCAACCAGTCAATCCTAAAGGAAATCAGTCCTGAATATTCATTGGAAGGACTGATGCTGAAGCTGAAGCTCCAATAATTTGACCACCTGTTGCAAAGAACAGACTCATTTGAAGAGATCCTGATTCTGGGCAAGATTGAAGGCAGGAGAAGGGGATGACAGAGGATGAGATGGTTGGATGGCATCACCGACTTGAAGGACATGAGTGTGAGTCAGCTCTGGGAGTTGGTGACAGACAGGGAAGCCTGGGGTGCTGCAGTCCATGGGGTCACAAAGAGTCGGACATGACTGAGCGACTGAACTGAACTGGGAATACAATATCTTCAGCTTTACTTCAAAGACATCTACTGGTTCGCACCTGAAAATGTAGAAGAGGCAAACCATATAGCAAAAAGCTCCTGGGCTTTGTCTAAATGAAGCTGGATTAGCAGTTCAAAAATGTGTGATTATGAGCTGTAACAAGTACCACCAACTGGGTGGCTTAAAACAACAGAAATTTATTATCTTATAGTCCTAGAGACTAGGAGTCTAAAATGAAGACATCAGAAGGGTTGGTTCCTCCTGGGTACTCTGAAGGAGAACCTGTTCCATGCCTCTCTCCTAGCTCATGACAGCTTCTGACAAGCTCTGAGATTCCTCAGCCTGGGGACACATCACTCTGATCCCTGCCTCCATCACTGGTGTGTTCTCCCCGTGTGTCTGCATCTCTGTTTCCTCTTATTATAAGAACATGAGTCATCAGATTAGAGTTCCCCAGTTTGACCTCATTTTAACCAACTGCATCTATAAAGACTCTATTTACAAACAAGGTCACATTTGGAGCTTTTGGGTGTTCATGAATTTGGAGGAGACACTATTCAACCCAGTATAATTACTGTATGTGAATACAGGGAAGGATGAGCAATTGATCCATTTCTTCATAAACTCCATTATCACTGCAACTTATGAAGCCTTTATGTTTTTCTATTTTATTTAAAGAAAAAAATTTGCTACCAATATATAAATATATATGTGTGTACATATATGTATATGAACTGTACATATATATGTATATGAACTGTGGTGTTGGAGAAGACTCTTGAGAGTCCCTTGGACTGCAAGGAGAACAAAGCAGTCCATCCTAAAGGAGATCAGTCCTGAATATTCATTGGAGGGACTGGTGCTAAAGCTGAAACTCCAGTATTTTGGCCACCTGATGTGAAGAACTGACTCATTGGAAAAACCTTGATGCTGGGAAAGATTGAAGGCAGGAGGAGAAGGGGATGACAGAGGATGAGATGGTTGGATGGCATCACTGACTCGATGGACATGAGTTTGAGCAAGCTCTGGGGGTTGGTGATGGACAAGGAGGCCTGGCATGCTGCAGTCCATAAGGTTGCAAAGTCGGACATGACTGAGCGACTGAACTGAGCTGATATTTATATGTATATATATATACATATCTATATATATATACATATTTTTTTTGTCTAGGCCAATCTTCTCCTTTAAGAGATGAAGACAATGAATCCCAGAGACGGAAAGTAGATGGCCCAGATTAGTAACAGAACCAAGAACAGGCCTCAACACAGAGGCCCTTACACGGCAACACCACCCAAGGCAGCAGTTCCATTGTTGCTGCTCCTCCTGTTGTGCTGGTGGCTGTTCAATAGCCGAGCATTCAGCTGGGTGCTGCAGGAGGCAGAATAATGCCTCCTCCAAAGATGCCCACATTTTAAAATTTTTCAGTCACTTAATCATAATTTAAAGTCCATATATTGAAACTCTGCTACACAGATATCTTGAAACATTTTAATCCATTTGTACATCCACTGAATCTTTTCAGCAGCTCTTTATTAGAAGTCTATTATTTCTAGAAACTGAGGATTAAGAAGTGAACAAGACTCATAAATTCCTGCCCTCACTGAAGCTTACATCCTAGTGGGAAAGAGTCAGTCATCATGTCATCAAATTACTATGTAAGAGTTTCAAATTGTGCCAAGTTTTTTAAAGTGGCAATGACTCAAGAGAGAGGGGATATATGTATACTTGTGGTTGATCCACATTGTTGTATGGCAGAAACCAACACAACATTGTAAAGCAATTATCCTCTAACTAAAAATAATTTTTTTTAAAGATGTCAATCAAAAAGAAAACAGCAGGTTAATTCTGCTTTGCCTCTGGCCTGACTAATGTGCATCCCCAAACTGAGGGTGATGCCTCCTACAGCAACCCCAAGTTCCCAGCTCTTATACACTGTTTGTTGAAAAGGCAAGAGGGTGCATGGGGTTCTCTTATTTGGATATATTGTTCCCAATATATATTTTTCTCTTAATCCCTCTTGTTGTTTGTTATCAAGGCTGGGTTCTCATAAATAAATGAAATTATTCCTTTATTAAATGAAAAGTTGCATGTAGCCACAAAAAAAGAAGAAAGTGGTGGTAGGAGAGAATGTAACTACATTAAAAAAAAAAGAGAGAGAGGTCTGGAAAAGCACTGTAGCCAGGGTCTGTGAAGGTCAACTAGGGCATGTAACATTTAAACTGAGAACTAAATGAGAAGAAAGCAGTCACGTGACTACCTGAGGAATGAGTATCCAAGCAAAAAGAATAGCAGGGCAAAGACGCTGAGGTGGAAAAGCTCTCTATGTCTAAGGGACAAAAGGAGGCAAGTGTGGCTGGATGATGAGAGTAGCTAGGGGCGGGCAGTAGTGACTCTGGTAAAGAATCACAGCAATAGATTCAGAAGCCAAGACTGCAGACCTCTGAGAAACATGATATTGCATTTAGATTGTATTCTCATCACAAAGAGGAGCTATAGGAGGGTTTTAAACAAGAGAGAGATATGATATATATAGAGAGAGAAACAAAGATTTTTAGATGACTTGTTCTTTGTCCAAGGACAAGGAAACTCAGAGGTATAGCCCTAGACAAACCTATGTGGGAGGATTATGGGAAGGCCTGGGGGAGGAATAAAGTCATCTGGTCAACCTTCATAGCTGAAGGTTGGGGGAAAGCAAAGGAAGGGGGAAAAATGCAGGGAGACAGAGAGCATCCCAGGAGCCCAGGCAGGAGAAGCAAAGGCCCTGTGACAGCATGTGTGAGCAGGCTATTCTAGCAGGTCCAAATCACTGGAGAAAGAAAGTTGAGACACATTATGGTGAGGTCTGAGGTAGAGTAGAACAGGACAATTCATGAAAGGCCTTGTATCAATATATGCTGGGATAAGAAACAGGAACTTGATCCTCTGTATAACATCAGAGGATTTGGAGCAGCATGGCCAAAAGATCCAGTTTATGACTTAGACAGAGTGGCCTGAAGGTACTGCTGAAGTCAATTTGGCAACAATAAAAGATACAGAAGGAGAGATAGGAAGCTGATTAAATAATCCAGGGAGTGATTGATCAGAACCTGAACATAACTGTGTTGGTAGTATGACATGACAATTAGAACGATAACAGCTTTAACATATTGTGGTACTTGTTTTGCTTCAGGAAACCCTTTTAAACAATTAATAAATATTAAATCATTTAATACTCACAAAAATCTTATAAAGTAAGACCTATTACTATCTCCATTTTACAGATAAGGAAACTGATATAGAAAATCATTAAATAACTCTCCAAAAAGTAATAGATGAGTACAGTAATAAGAAATATGTGGTAAATCTGGGAGTAAGGGTTAAGGGAAGGAATTCCAGAAATACCTAGGGGAAAAAGTATTTCAAGGAATAATTTAAGGAAAAAAATTGGTAACATTTTATGAGCAGGAAGAATTATTAAAAAATCCTATATTTCGAGCTGTGCCTTGGGTGTTTGACTATGGTATTGCATGAGAGAGAAAAACAGTGGGTAAGCCAGTAGACCTGTTGGGAAATGAGTGGGTTCAGTTTGAGATGTTTGGAACACCTGTGGAATATTCAAATGGGAATAGAGGAGCAGGAATTTGGAAAAGTAGGGGTTTTTTTAATCAAAATATAATCAGAAAGATGTGCACATTTTAATCTGTAGAACCTGTGAATAAATTATGTTACATGTCAAAGGGAAATCAGGTTGCAGTTGAAATTAGTATTGCAAATCAATTGACTTTGAGATAAGGAGGTTATCCTGGACTAGTCAAATGTGTGGAATGTAATCACAAGGCCCCTTAAAAGTAGAAAGGGAAAGGCAAAATGTGCCAGAGAAAGATGTGACCACAAAAGAAAAGCACAGAGAAATGAAACAGCATGGGCTTCCGAAAATGGAGACTGGGGACCACTAGTAAAAGAACATGGGTGGCTTCTGAAAGCAGGAGAAAGCAAGGGAACGTCCTTCCCTAGAGCCTCCAGAGAGGAACACAATCCTTCCAACTCCTTGACTTTAGTCCAGTAAGATCCATTTTGGATTTTTGACCTCCAGAACAGAGAGATAAGTATATGTGTACTGTTTAAGCTTCTAATTTTGTGGGGTTTTGTTATAGGAGCAATAGAAAACTAATATAGACACTCTGAGGAAGATTTTCCGCTCATTAATAAGAAGTTTGGAGTTAGTAATAGTAGGATGGTTCGGGTACTCAGTGAGATCATGAAAGATTCAGTTTCCCTCTTATCAGAGGCCTCCTCAGAACTCCACCAATAATACTTTTGTTCAGTCACTCAGTTGAGTCCAAATCTTTGTGACCCCATGGACTGCAGCACAACAGGCTTCACTGTCCTTCACTATCTCCCAGAGTTTGCTCAAACTCATGTACATTGTGTTGGTGATGCCATCCCATCATCTCATCTTCTGCCATCCCCTTCTCCTTCTACCCTCAATCTTTCCCAACATCAAGGTCTTTTCCAGTGAGTCAACTCTTTGCATCAGGTGGCCAAAGTACTGGAGTTTCAGCTTCAGCAGCAGTCCTTGCAATGAATATTCAAGGTTGATATCCTTTAGGATAGACTGATTTGATCTCCTTGCTGCCCAAGGGACTCTCAAGAATCTTCTCTAGCACCACAGTTCAAAAGCATCAATTTTTTGGAATTCAGCCTTCTTTACAGTCCAACTCTCACATCCATACATGACCACTGGAAAAACTATAGCTTTGACTATAGGGATCTTTGTCAGCAAAAATGATGTCTCTGCTTTTTAATATGCTGTATAGGTTTGTCATAGCTTTTCTTCTAAGGAGCAAGTATCTTTTAATCACATGCCTTATTGGTCCAAAATGGGTTATACAGAAATACCTAGTTGCAAGGGAAGTTGAGAAATCTAATATCTGGATAAGAGTAACAGCATTATCAAGACTAGATAAAACAAGTCATGATTCACCGCTTCTAGCTGGGAATATCGCTGTCCTAAAACAAATTGGTAAGAATGCAGTGAAGAAGGTATTAGGGAGGTAAATAACCTTTGGCAAAGACATAATTTAGCATCTGTCTGATTCTGAGAAGCTTAAAATTCATAAATGTTGGGACAACTGTTCATTTATATAAAAATATAAAAACCCAAATAAGGCACTTATAACCAGATGCACCCAATCAGAGACATAAAGCATGCAGAGGAGGTTAGAGGGCACTATGTGTAAGAATTAGGACTTTCAATAGGTACATGCTTGCTTGCTGAGTTGCTCAGTCATGTCCGACTCTTCACAACCCCATGGACTGGAGCCCACCAGGCTCCTCTGTCCATGGGGATTCTCCAGGCAAGAATACTGGAGTGGGTTGCCAAGCCCTCCCCCAGAGGATCTTCCCAACCCAGGGATCGAACACAGGCCTTCTGCATTGCTGGTGGATTCTTTACCATCTGAGCCACCAGGGAAGCCTCAAAGACAATGGCCATCAGGTTGGTGAAGATTAGATGTTAAGTCACTGGGAAGTGAAGTGTTGGTCGCTCAATCTGTCTGACTCTTTGTGACCCCATGGACTGTAGCCCACCAGGCTCCTCTGTCCAAGGAATTCTCCAGGCAAGAATACTGGAGTGGGTTGCCATCCCTTCTCCAAGGAATCTTCCTGAAACAGGGATGGAACCGGGGTCTCCTGCATTGCAGGAGGATTCTTCACTGTCTGAGCCACCTAGGAAGCTCTTTCAATAAGTATAGAAGACAAAAGTCACCGATCCCAGGTAAGAGATAGAAAACTCTCTTAGCTTAAGGAGGTTAAGTGATTGGACCCAAACCTACCTAGTGCACAATAGTCTAAGTCCAGATTCTCATTTTGTGTTTCCCTAGTTGAAAAAGTAAAGGGTAGTTAGTGATTGATGCTAATTAAACGCTGGTAGTTAGAAACTTCACAGATCTATCTAGAAGGGCACTGGAAGAGAAGTAGCCAAACTGTTACAACTAGAAAGCCACCAAACATGACCAGGTCTCAAGAATGAGGAAGGAAAGCCTGGAAGGAGGCACAGGTTTTCTTTTTTTGCCTCTTCACCTCTGGAATTCTTGGGACAGAATATGATTCTTCTTCTGTCTGAAGATTTTATTTTACATAACTTCAAAAAAAATTATTCCCTTGGCTTACACCAAAGAGTGATTTCATAATAGTGGTTACCTCTGAAAAGGATAGAAAGGGAAGGGGGATCAAAAGAGGTAGACAGGGACTTTCAACTAAAACCATAATGTTTAATCTCGTGGAAATACGAAAGATTTGAATAAAAAACAAAATGGCACAATTAAGAGTATACAACTTAGCTGATGCACATAAAAGTGCTTGTTATAGTACCTATTTTTTCTTTAAATACATGAAATATCTCCCAATTTAAAAAAATTTTTAATAGATAATTTTAACTCCACAGTGAAAGTGGATTTTATTCATCATTCATTAACTGTATGTGAGTTAAATGGTGGCTATGTGCTAGATACTCTTCAAGACAATACAAACAAGACGCACAAAAGTCATGCCTCCGTGGAGATGACATTCTAGTCAAGGCAGACAGGAATCAAATAAGGGTATTGCAGTGAGCGTTGTGTGTTAAAGGAACAAAAGAGAGGAATATGATAAAGAGAGGCCTAGAAACTGCTGATTCTCATGAGGTGGACAGAAGAGGAACATTGCTGAGGAGCTGGCATTTGATCTAGAACATGAATAATAAAAACAAGTCATTCAAAGAATAAGGGAAAGAGTACTTCATGAAGAGCTATCAGAACATGTAAAGGCCCTGAAGCCTTACAGCATTCTAAGAACCAGGAGCAGCCCAGGCTTGTTAAGGTGCAATAAGCAATGTGGTGACAGATGCGGTCAGAAAGGTAGGCAGGAGAGCTTTACAGTCAAGGCAAGAAGTGCAGTGGGTAGCCAACGGATGGAGGGGTGAGAGAGACAGCTTAAGGAAGGGCACAGATAACCTAGAACATCATTATATTATCATCACTGCCAACTAGTATTCAGATTGCTAAATGGGTAATGATTGCAGAAAAGCAAGGGAAAAAATAGAGAAACTTGGTAACAGCCTACAGCAGTAATTTAAGCAGGAGATGATATTAGTTTGGAGATAAAACCTGTACACTATATATATATAATATAGTATATATGTTATATATACTATAATATATAATTTATATATTATTATATAATTTATATTATTCTATATATTTATATATTATATTATATTAAACATACTGTTATGTATATTTATTATATATTATTTATATTATATGATGTATTATATTATATATTTATTATATTATTTATATTATATGTATATATAAATATATATTTATGATACATTTTATATAATATTTATATATAAATAAAATATTTATATAAAAGTAATATGATATATATTATTTATCTATTATATATAAGTATGCATATAAATGTATTTATTATATATTTATATATGTATATGGCACATATAAAATATATTACAGTATACTGACAAGTACAAAAAGCATATTAAAGAACACTATGATAGTAACATATCATATTGTTTGCATGGAAGAAAGTTGGGAAACATTTATTCAAATGAAGTGGGATTTCAGATGACCTGATTAGATTTTCTGTCTATATGTTCTATCTGTCTATATGTTCTTCCTTTTCTTTCATTGCCCAGACTCTAATGCTGGCTTCTAACCCAGTACTGGGTTAGATTCTCTTTTTGGTGAATCATAATATCCTTCCCATATCTGGTTGTCCTGATAGATGTTTCAGAGAGAGTTCTACTGGCCCTCAGGCTAATCTTGGATCATTCCCTATAAGTATCTGATCTGGAGACCCAGGAGAGAGGTGATGGTAGGGTTTCATTTTAAGTATTCCAGGTGTGAGATGTTTATATCTGTTAGGACAGCCATAACAAAGGACCGCAGACTGAGCGGCTTAAACAACAGGCTAAAAGTCGTCAAGGTGTCCACAGGGTTGATTCCTTCTGAGTCCCTCCTTGGCTTGTAGGTGGTCATCTTCTTTTTGAGTCTTCACATAGTGATTCATTTGTGTGTGAGTATGTCCTTCACCTCCCCTCATTAGAACACCAGATATGTTAGACTAGGGCTCACCCTAACAACTTCATTTGAACTTCATTACCTCTTTAAAGAACCTATCTTCAAATACTGTCTCATGTGGAGATAATGGGGTCTAGGACTCCAACATATGAATTTGGGAGGTAGGGGAGAAGGGGAAAAATTCAACTCAGGACAATATCCACCCAGGGGGAGATTTTTCAGAGGATGTAAGGAATGTGGGTCTGCAGCTGAGCAGAGCACAGTCCATAGGTAAAGACTTGGGGGTCTTTCCTGTATAAGTATCAATGCACTCACCCTAGGAGAGCCTGTAGCATCAGAACAGTCCATGACAGACAAAGGGGCAACAGGGAAACAGCCTGTGAAAGATATAGGGAAGGCCTGATCCAAGAAGGAGGACAACAAGGAGGGGCTGAAACACCTGTCTCCCTGTGTCTCCTGCATTGCAGCCAGAGTCTTTACCTGCGGAGCCATCAGGGAAGCCCAAGTGTTTGATCCCTGGGTTGGGAAAATTCCCGGAGTAGGCAACTGACAACCCGCTCCAGTGTTCTTGCCTGAAAAATCCCATGTAGCCTAGTGGCTACAGCCCAAAAGCTCCGAAAGAGTTCAACACAACTGAGCAACTATGCATGCAGGATCATATTGTGCAGAGCCTTAAATGGTGGATCACTTGTTTTATTGCCAGTGGGAGCCACAGCGATGACCTTGAGCTGACAGTAGAGGTGCAGTCCGTGAGGGGTCCTCAAAGGATTATTTGTAGGATGTGTTTTCAGAACCTACACTTGGACAATGCTGACCACTCTCCTTCTTGAAACTTGCATGTCCTCAGCCCTTCCTTGTTGTACTCCTATGACACCCCACTCCTGTACTCTTGCCTGGAAAATCCAATGGATGGAGGAGCCTCATAGGCTACAGTCCATGGGGTCGCAAAGAGTCGGACACGACTGAGCGACTTCACTTTTACATGTTATCTCCCTTTAGCGGTCTTCAAAATCATTCAGCATTAGTAATACAGAATTGTCCCTACATACTTGCCCAAAGTGCAGTGGGCTCTGTCCCTTCTTGCGTGTTACCTTCACACCCAGAATAACGTTTCCATTATTTTGCTCACCCTGATTCTACCATCCTTCAAGGACAATTCCACCCTTAGCAACTTCTCCATATGCAGTTGATTTCTGTGCATCTCTAATCTGTTACACTGGGACTGTGGGCTCTTTAGGGAAATCTTGTCTATGATTTATCCCTGGCACCCCATGAAGCATGCCATGGTGCCTTGTATATAGCAGGTGCTCAAACAAGGGCCTTTTGAATGAATGAACTGTTGCTGTTTTGAACCAAACAGGACAGAATCCAGCAGTTGACATTTTAAAATGTTGATGCTACTGACTCACCTGCCTGGGGAAGGGATGAGTTTTCTTTGAAGACTTAGTGACTTTCACAGCTGTCAGATGTGCGGTATCCTCTTTAACGTGATCACTTACTACAAGAAAAACAGGTACTCAGGATTCCAGTATTTTTGTACAGTTGGATTATTATGTCTGGAAATTAATATTGTTCTGTCCTTTGATATTTACTTCAGGGTCAGTAGAAATGTAACCACCCTTACTCTCTACTCATGTTCAATATAATCACTTAGCAAGAGGACTAGAGTTGGCACACACTGATTATTTTGAAGACCTGGGAGTGATTTTTTTTTTGATACAGTAAATATTTTCCAAATGTATTAATATATGATAATTATTTCTTAATATTTTAATCTTCTTAACATGTTAACATTCTTAACATTTTGTGAGTCTCTGAATATTGAGGATAATATATACACAAGGCTGTAGGCTTGTATTAGAACATTTTTCTCAATGTTTTATTGTAGTTATATGTACAGATAAGGTACTGCTTCCTTCAAGACCTTCATTACAGTCAAATTGTAATTTTATTGTGGATTAAGGATATTAAGTCATTTTATTACTGTTAATTTCTTACATATGATGCTATTTAAAACATTTCCAAACCCATCAACTCATGTAACAACACTTTGAGATAGTCTGGCCAGTGCTACCCCCACCATTTTATTTAAAAATAAGGGACATTTTTTAAAAGGACATAAACAGATTAAGAAGATAGAGCAAGTTACCAGAACCACGAAAGAAACAGGCCTCCTTTCCTCAATTCCATGTACTTGCCAAAGACTATATAAACTTCAAATAATTTGATATTGAATTAAATGATCTTTAAGGTCTCTTCTAATTCTGAGATTCTAGGAGGCCACAGATAAACATATTTCTTTAAATAGTCCTTCATATACCAATCTTTGTTTTTTATTAACTGTAGTGCTTAATGGTTAAGAGCTAGTGATCTGAAGTGAATCAGAATAATGGTCCAGCTAGAACAATTATAATGTTGGTTTAGTCAATTTAGATAATTTTTCTGAATTTCATTTTTTGCATCTGTAATTTAGGGATGATAATAGTACTTACTTTCCAGAGTTATTATGAAGTTTCAATGAAATAATATCTATAAAGTCCTTAACAAAGTTCTTAGGTCATAATAAGCTCTCAACAAACACTAGATGCTATAATTAATGCTGCTGTTATTGTTATCAATATTATTAAATTTGAGGATATATTTTTACTTTTAGAACTACATCTTAAGGATATTAAGAATAAACTAGTTGAACATCTTTCCTCTATGAATTTTATATAAACCAGGGTCATGAAATATAGCTAGCCAATTGATCATTCATGTTATAGAATATAAAGCATGTTTTTCCTTTCAGCTGTTAGTTTAAAAAAAAACTTTTTGTTTTGTATGGAAGTATATTGATTAACAATATTGTGATAGTTTCAGGTGAACAGTGAAGGGACTCAGAGCCATACATATATACATGTATCCATTCTCCCCCAAAGTCCCCTCCCATCCAGGCTGCCACATAACACTGAGCAGAGTTCCATGTGCTATTCAGTAGGTCCTTGTTGCTTACCCATTTTAAATAACAGTGTATACATGTCCATCCCAAACTCTCTAACTACCCCTTCCCCCCATTCTTCCCCCCTTGGAATCCATAAGTTTGTTCTCTAAGTCTGTGAGTCTCTTTCTGTTTTGTAAGTTCATTTGTATCATGATGACAGAGCATTTAGATGCCCTGAAACTGGAATTCAACCATGAATTAAAATATACAGTCTCTTGACTATAATACAGACAAATGCTCTGGTGGAAATAGTTCACCAAGGATTTATTAAAACTTTCCTATAGAAGGAAAAGATTCAGAGGTTTTTCACTCTAAGTAGAAAATACACAGAATCAGAACTTAAACCTCAAAACCTCTTTCTTTATAAAGTTCAACAGAAGTCCTCTTAAGAAGTGTTAATCCAGTTAAATATTTAGCAAACCTTATTCTCAGCTGCAATGGGTGTCAAATCTCACATTAGAAAATTTCCTTTTGGTTAGCTCCCATTGGATTCAGCTGCAATATTTCCTGTTACTTGCATTGTAAGACAAGTATTAGCACAAAAGCTTCAGAATCAGTGTTGGAAATCGACAAACCAGTGAAAAGCAAACCATGACAGTCAAAGACAGTGGATTTCCTGTGTGCTCTTAAAAAGAGAAAATCATTTATTTGACTATTAAGAATACAATAAAGAAAAGCTTTAAGATAATGTTTCTATCAAAGACTGAAGGAATACATATTAAATCTCTATATTAAGGCAAATATGGAGAAAGAAATGGCAACCCACGCCAGTATATTCTTGCCTGGAGAATCCCATGGACAGAGGAGCCTGGTGAGTTACAGTCCATGGGGTCACAAAGAGTCACACACGCCTTTAGCAACTAAACAACATGAGGCAAATATACACAGATACTATCAAGTTTTCTTTACACAACCTTGTAACAAAGGGATATTATTCCTTATCAACATAAAATTGTGCAGAGACAAAGAAGTGAGTAGGTTGTGGTGACATAGCTGGTAAAATATAAAAGTAGATTCAAGTCCCAGAGCCTAAGACCTCTCAGCTGGCTCAAACTGTTCTTTTTCATGCATTCAGCAAAAGTTTATGGAACTATACGATTTTAAGTTGACTAGGAATCAGATGGAGAAACAGTGGTGAATGAGACATAGTTCCAACCTGCTCTGAATTTATAGTCCTGGAAGACAGATAAACAAATGTGCTAAGACAGCAGTAAGAAAAGTGGAAAAAGGATGAAAAAGGGAGGTTACTAACTTAGATCTACTCTCTCATTACAGGTCTCAGGGGAGTTGCATTTTCAAAGAAGCACATAATACGGTATACAGGTTTACAAGTATACACACTGCGAGTATATCGAGATTTAATTCCACTAGCAGGACCTTAGCGGTCCAATCCCCAAGCAAACACCCAAGGCTGATCTCCAGAGATGTTTCTGAATCTTAATCAAAACCTCCAGAGTTCCCAACCCAGTATGAATTTCAGCATGAGGATGAAAAGAAGAATGAGAAGGAAGGGAAATGAATGATTCTACAGCTTAAAGCAAAAAATCAACTCCTCTGTCAGAGATACGTATTAATTTACAATATCCCACTTACATTTTAAAGGACACTGTTCTGTTTTGGTTAAAGGAAAGTATAGACCCACACAACAATGTCAAACATATTAGAGCTAATTGCTTTATACCCTTTCCCACATCAGTGCACCAGCCAGAAGTGAAACTAAGGGGGCTAAAGCTATGCTGAAACTAGAATGAGTTCAAAATTATAAAAGCTCACATATAGTTTCCACATCTAGAAATTCTCTCTTTCCTTGTCACACTGACCCCATCCACAGTCATTGTGTCCTCCCTACAATCACTGTCCTTTATGCCACATTCCTTTACCTGAGCTGGTGCACTGGGATGTTCAACTCTCCGTGTTTATTCATCATCAAACCTTCATTGGGCTTCTATTACGTGCCAGGCAACACTGTGGGCTGGAAATACCAGAAACAGAATGAAGGATCTCATCTTCTCCCACATACATACTAAGAGTTCACAGCTTGAGCAAACATACCTGCTTAAGTGGTGGTAGCAAAACATGGCTAAAATGGTTGAACTAGCCCAGGAATGGCAAATAAGCTAGGTGAGGAAAATAATTAGGACCATTAGAGTCAACACTCAATTCTTGATTCCACTCAGTTGTTTGACCTTGAGCAAGTCATTTGTGTCCTCTGTGCCACAGTTTCTCCACCTGAAAAATAATGATACTTCCTAGTACATAACACTGCAAGATGATTTTAGAACAAAGTGAATATTATCTAGAACAATTCCTGGCACATGATAGGCACTCAGAAAATATTGGTGTGTCTTTCTCACCGAGCTGATTAGCAGTTAGGTCGGTTGGGATTACTTGGATGTAGATGTGATATGAAGTTAAGAATGCAAAAGGTATATTAGTGACTAACACCTGTAAAAGGAAGTGGGATGGAACAGAGGGAGCCATCTGAACGTCCATCTAGGAGCTCTAGAGCACAGACTGCCCCTTAGAATTGTCCCACTTCATACACAAATGGTTGGGCCCTTATACCACAGCCTTGCTCAGGGATTGAAAGAGTACAGCCTCAGCTCTAAAGCTGAGACAGACACTGAAAGACCAAACAGCAGAAGGCCTCTTGTTCAATCTCTCAGTCATGTCTGACTCTTTGCAACCTCATGGACTGCAGCACACCAGGCTTCCCTGTCCTTTACTACCTCCCAGAGTTTGTTCAAACTCATGTCAATCTGTTTGATGATGCCATCCAACCATTTCATCCTCTGTCACCCCCTTCTCCTCCTGCCCTCAATCTTTCTCAGCATCAGATTCTTTTCCAATGAGTCAGCTCTTTGCATCAGGTGGCCAAAGTATTAGAACTTCAGCTTCAGCATCAGTCCTTCCAATGAATATTCAGAATTGACATCCTTTAGCATTGACTGGTTTGATCTTCTTGCTGTCCAAGGAACTCTCAAGAGTCTTCTCCAGTGTGACAGTTTGAAAGCATCAGTTCTTCAGCACTCAGCCTTCTTAAAGGTCCAACTCTCACATCCATACATGACTACTGAAAAACTATAGCTTTGACTATGCAGATCTTTGTCAGCAAAGTGATGTCTCTGCTTTTTAATATACTAGTCTAGGTTGTTAACTAACCATAATCTCAGCAGCTGGACAGCAAGTCCTTTCCTAAAGGGAGACCTTGGGCAGGCATTTTCACATTGGCCATAGCAGTCAGTTTGAGGTGCTGACTCAGAAGGATTCAGAAAAGTGTTAGAATTCAATGGGCAAAGGCAAGTGGTAAATCACAACTGATTAAGGCTTGAGCCATGGGTCTTGAGCAAGGAGAGGCCCACCCATGGAATTTGTCCTACTCAAATCAATTATTTCAAAAGGATCCTCCACCTCTGACAAAATTCCTTCTTCAGCAGTTTCTTTTAGACCCCAAAAATGCCAGGAGACCCTGGCCCCAGGTCTCTGCTGCTCCCTAACACAGTACTATATAAACCATGCTCTTTTAAGGGAGGGAAATCTGCCAACTATCCAGAAGCTCCAGATTCCCAGAATCATAGAGCACTAGTGGCCACCCTTAGCTCAGGCTCTGTGTTTCCTTCTCAGAACCTCTCCCAAGGCCAAGAGTTTCTCAAATGCATTCAGACTAGGTCTGAAAGAATGACAGTCTGACTTAGAGCACCACTAATTATTTACATCCCAATCTTATTCCAAAATGGATTTACAGACTCTTCAAAAACAATATCAATAGACTATTTCTTCTAATCAAGGCTTTATCTAAATTAATGATGCACTTGTAAGGGAAACAGAACATAGATAGAGTATAACTGTAGGGAAAGTTTCTGGAAAAGGGGGGCTCTGGATGAAAGTAAAATACTATCAGTGAAGAAAATCAGAGTTATCAGCTCAAACAGGTAATGGATCTTTTAGCACTTAAATATTTTCTCGTTGTTTTTCAATTGTGCTTTCAGTAGGGGGGAATCTATGATTTAGTAATAGGGCTCATTTTTGCTGTCCATCGTATTTCACTTATGGTTAAGCACAGTGAGGATCCGGGTGTGTGTTCAGCTGCACCTGGCAGAGAGCAAGAAAGCTGAACAGCTGATGACAACAGCCAGTTCCATCTCTCACCTGGTGGCAGCCACCTGCAGGGAGATAAATCTCCTAGGAAGAAACTAAAAATCTCAGTTGCAACTTTAAAGTCTTAAACTTCAGAACTCTAAGTGCACAAAAAAACTGAAACAACCTCTGATGTTGATACCTGAATTTTGGATTTAAAATATTTTCAAATTTTTAAAAATATTTCTTCATGAAGTATAGTTGGTGGTCATGAACAGAATGCAGAAAATAAGGCAAAGCTGTCTTCTATCCTGGAAGTTCATGAAGCAGATTTATCAAGTTTAAGACCTACAGTGCTCACACACT
Organism: Ovis canadensis; assembly: GCF_042477335.2. Taxonomy (NCBI): domain Eukaryota; kingdom Metazoa; phylum Chordata; class Mammalia; order Artiodactyla; family Bovidae; genus Ovis; species Ovis canadensis. The sequence goes on from NC_091259.1 coordinate 68,027,180, forward strand.
GTATGTTGGTCTTAATGTCCTCTCTGTGATTCCAAATCAAGGAATCATCACTCTTTTCCTACTTTACCACCACTTCCATCTCCCTTAACATCATCAGCTTCTATAACACCAGCCCTAGATCCTTGCTTACAGAAGTTCAGCGGAGACACTCACCAGGGCCCCTAGTTGGAGCTTCATCTTTCACCTCACCTTGGAATTTAGATTGCAACTCATTTTGAAAGTCAAGAATGTAAGTGATCTAGAGCTGAACCTTGGGGCCATTCCAACTGGATTGGGAATTCGATTCCTCCAAAATGCCACAGCCATGGCCAGAGACACCTTTCTCATTTCCAGGCAACAAAGTCCCAGGGAATACTCCATGACTCATCCTCAACAGCTGTTTCAAGGGCACTGAGTTCTGCAGGCTGAAGAGGTGGGGGTCTGTCTTCTCTCATTTATTTGACAGAATTTTTCATAGTCAAATGCCAGGAGAAAAGGAAATCACAGTCATAGCTCTTAAGAACCCCCTAAAGAAACATAGGGTTGGCCTTCAGCAAATTTTGATATCAGAAAATTAGCTTTAAGGCTCTCCGGTTTCATTTTTTAACAATCCTCTTGCTCTGTGATGCTGCTGATTATCATATTGCAACTTTCCCCTAATTTATATAACCGTGTGTGGGGGGGGGGGGTGTGTGTGTGGGTGTGGGTGTGTGGGTGTGTGCACGTCTGACTCTTTGTGACCCCATAGACTGTAGCCCACCAGGCTTCTTTGTCCATGGGATTATCCTGGCGAGAATACTGGAGTGAGCTGCCATTTCCTCCTCCAGGGGAATCTTCACAACACAGGAACCGAGCCTGTGTCTCCTGCTTGGCAGGCAGACTCTTTACCGTGAGCCACCTGGGAAGCCCATATAACCATGTACCTATTAGGAAATCCCTGTGAGCATCTGAGAAGGGTTCTATGACTCTAGCTGGGACTAGTTGCTCCCTTTTCTGTGATCTTATTGCAACATACTGTAGTACAAATCATATTGCAGTATTGCCTATGATCCATGTATTTATTTATTTTGATAGACTATAAGATCCCTAAAGGTAGGCACCAAGGATTACTCACCTTTATCTAGCACATGGGAAGCTAGTTGAATATTAAAAATCTAAAGATTTCTTCATTAAAACAGATATCATTTTATGCACATTTTAAAATAAGGAAATCAGATGAGCCAAAGAAATGCAAATAAACACGGTTCAACCTTACTAGTAGTTAAGAAAATACAAACAAATTACAATTTTCTGAGTTGTAAGCTGTCAAATATATCCCCTCCCCACACACACACACAAATATTCTGTCGGGATTTTCAATATAAACTGCCAGAAGTGTAAGGTTCGTATTACTATAACCTCCTCAATTTTGTGCGTGTGTGTATGTATGTGTGTGTGTGTATATATATATATTTATATATACACATGTGTGTGTGTATGTGTATCTCATGTTTGGGAACATTTGCCCTTTAATTTGCAATTAAAATCAGTTTCTTTAAGTATGTTAGTTACAAGCTTTCAATAGTGAAGCCAGGCCTTGCTTCTGTGCTCAAGACACAGATGAGTACTCTGTCCTAAACAGCAACCTCAGGGTCAAATGTCAGTAGTCTCAGGCCTAGAAGCAGTTGGATATTCCAATGATTGTGCCCAGATCTAATTTTCAGTACCTGAGAAGTGACATCAGCCATTTGCCCAATGTGTACTAACAAGGTGGGGCTGGTTTTTGCCATAGGCCATTCCTCCCCAAACCTATGTTCTAAAGAAGAACTAAGGCCCTGCTCCCTAAGGGTCATAATGCAGGAAGGAACAGAAATGCCTCTTTAGGCTACTTTGGTGCTTATACCAGTGAAATTGAAGTTCAGGTCAATCTGAACTAGTTCATAGACCTCCCTCACCCCCCTCACTATAGAGTCAGGCCCTCCACGATGGCTATTGTCTTGCTCTCTGTACATCCGCTACTTGACCAGGCCCGGCTTCACTCACATGACTATCCAACCTTCTTAATTATAGGGCTTCATTAGTGCCTGATAGCTGATTAGCCCACCTGAAGTCAATTCCCCCTATAAATGGTAGCCTTCCTCTTCCCCCAGAATAGTGAAGGCTACTCTCATGTCTGGCTCACTCTCTGCTGCTCCATGACCTTGCTTCACACTGATAAGATTCCCTATCCACTAAACCACTGATGTCTCCGTCTCTGTCTCTAGGTTCTTTCCTTGGTCTCCAGGCTGGGCAACTATAAGGCATGCAGGCCCGTGGGGTGTCATGCAACAATATATATATACACATATAGTGAAAGTGAAGTCACTCAGTCGTGTCCGACTCTTTGCGACCCCATGGACTGTAGCCTACCAGGCTTCTCCGTCCATGGGATTTTCCAGGCAAGAATACTGGAGTGGGTTACCATTTCCCTCTCCAGGGGATCTTCCCGACCCAGGGATTGGACCCGGGTCTCCCGCATTGGAGGCAGGTGCTTTAACCTCTGAGCCACCAGGGAAGCCCCATATACACATATATATGTCCCCTATTCTCCTAATCCTACCTATAGAAAGCTGACCTTAGGAAAAAAAAAATCAGATACAGATGAATAATACTATGATATACTGGAAGTATTGCTTGTAACAGTGGGGAAAAAAATGGAAGTGGCTTATCCAAATTTCTGTAGGAAAGTAGTTGTTGGATCAACCAAGTTCATCCAACAATTGAAAACAAATTTCATAAGGATATCTAATGACATGAATGAAAGCGAATGATAAAGTATTGAGGGGAAACTACAGGGGAAAAAAACAATTATTGTAAATAGAGGAGAGCAGCCAACAAGAAAAATGATATACAAATGTCATGGAAAATAAAGTGAATATTAATAGCATATTGCTTTGGCAACTTAAGTCAAATTTATTCTCAGCAAATGTATTTCTTTGTCTATATCTTTAAAAACAGCCAGTTGCTTCTCTGAGTGTTTAATTTAACCAGCTCTTGGGCTCTCTGAGAGCTAGCGGCAGAAGAAAATGCACAATGATGGAGTCAGATATGGGTTTAAGGTTTCAATTTCACCACACATTACATATGAGACCCTGAAGTCATTACTTAAACTTTGATCCTCAGTTTTCTTATCTTTAAAATGAGCAAAATAATTATAGTCTATCCAGCACAGTAACTAGCAAACTAGCAAATACTGATAATCTTTTCATTTCCATTTCTTACATATTAAATATATTTATAGTTACCTGTCCCATTCAGTTTCTGCTAACTAGCTATCAACCAGATGAAATTAATCCTTGACCATAGTTGACAGGCTAACTGATCCTAGAGGAGATTCATTTACAAACAAATATGATTCAATCAAAATTTCTCATCTGAAAATCCAAATAATATGGGAAAGTTTCAGTAATTGGAAGAGGAGCTATAATTGGAAAGAAGCAGAGCTAAAACATCAGAATATAGACTTGAGGCTGATAGCTGTTGAAAGCCCATTAAGAGAGAAGAGGAGTAGCACACATGAAAAGAAAGGAGAAGAGTGACTATAGTTTATTGTAACAACTTATCACAGACAGGCTTCTCAGGCATGCCAGCCCACAGTCAGGCGGGGCATGAATGGGAGCTTCTGCAGAGCTGTTCTCCGCTATTGGCCTCAGTTCAGTTCAGTCGCTCAGTCGTGTCAGACTCTGCAACCCCATGAATTGCAGCACACCAGGCCTCCCTGTCGATCACCAACTCCTGGAGTTCACTCAGACTCACGTCCATCGAGTCCATGATGCCATCCAGCCATCTCATCCTCGGTCGTCCCCTTCTCCTCCTGCCCCCAATCCCTCCCAGCATCAGAGTTTTTTCCAATGAGTCAACTCTTCGCATGAGGTGACCAAAATACTGGAGTTTCAGCTTTAGCATCATTTCCTCCAAAGAACACCCAGGATCGATCTCCTTTAGAATGGACTGGTTGGATCTCCTTGCAGTCCAAGGGACTCTCAAGAGTATTCTCCAACACCACAGTTCAAAAGCATCAATTCTTCAGCGCTCGGCTTTCTTCACAGTCCAACTCTCACATCCATACATGACCACTGGAAAAACCATAGCCTTGATAGGCCTGCTGCTGCTGCTGCTAAGTCGCTTCAGTCATGTCCGACGCTGTGTGACCCCATAGACAGCAGCCCACCAGGCTCCCCCATCTCTGGGATTCTCCAGGCAAGAACACTGGAGTGGGTTGCCATTTCCTTCTCCAATGCATGAAAGTGAAAAGTGAAAGTGAAGCTGCTCAGTCATGTCCGACTCTTAGCGACCCCATGGACTGCAGCCTACCAAGCTCCTCCCATGAAATTGTCCAGCCTAGTGATCCCTTAAACTCGTGGAACTTCACTTGTAGTCTGCCATATCAGAACACAGAGAGAAGATGGCTGTCTATAAACCAGAAAGCAGGTTCTTACCAACACCAAATCTTCTGATTCCTTAGTCTTGCGTTTCTAGTAGCCTCCCAAACTGAGAAATCTGTTTATAAGCTACACAATCTGTCATATTTTGTTATAGCAGCCCAAATGGACTGATATCCACAAAACCTAAAATACTGACTACCTGGCCCTTTTACTGAAAAGACTACTGACCTCTGATACAGACCACAGTGAAACTGTTTTCCTTATATTAATATTATCCTACAACTACAGAATACTGATTTACTTTATTCATTTATCATTCTCTACTTTATTTAACTTATATGCAAAGTACATCATGAGAAACACGGGGCTGGAAGAAGCACAAGCTGGAATCAAGACTGCCGGGAGAAATATCAATAACCTCAGATATACAGATGACACCACCCTTATGGCAAAAAGTGAAGAGGAACTAAAAAGTTTCCTGATGAAAGTGAAAGAGGAGAGTGAAAAAGTTGGCTTAAAGCTCAACATTCAGAAAATGAAGATCATGGCATCTGGTCCCATCACTTCACAGGAAATAGATGGGGAAACAGTGGAAACACTATCAGACTTTATTTTGGGGGGCTCCAAAATCACTGCAGATGGTGACTGCAGCCATGAGATTAAAAGATGCTTACTCCTTGGAAGGAAAGTTATGACCAACCTAGATAGCATATTGAAAAGCAGAGACATTACTTTGCCAACAAAGGTCCGTCTAGTCAAGGCTATGGTTTTTCCTGTGGTCATGTATGGATGTGAGAGTTGGACTATGAAGAAAGTTGAGTGCCGAAGAATTGATGCTTTGAGCTGTGGTGTTGGAGAAGACTCTTGAGAGTCCCTTGGACTGCAAGGAGATCTAACCAGTCCATTCTAAAGGAGATCAGTCCTGGGTGTTCATTGGAAGGACTAATGCTAAAGCTAAAACTCCAATACTTTGGCCACCTCATGCAAAGAGCTGACTCATTGGAAAAGACTCTGATGCTGGGAGGGATTGGGGGCAGGAGGAGAAGGGGATGACAGAGGATGAGATGGCTGATGGTATCACCAACTCGATGGACGTGAGCTTGAGTAAACTCCAGGAGTTGGTGACAGACAGGGAGGCCTGGCGTGCCACAATTCATGGGGTCACAAAGAGTCGGACATGACTGAGAGACTGAACTGAAATTCTACTATGCCATTTTCCACTTTGACAACAACCAAAAAAATTCTTGGAGAATTGGTATTTGCTATTGTTATTAGTCTCCAAATAAGACTGTTTTTCGGGCTTCCCAGGTGGCACAGTGGTAAAGAATCTGTCTGCCAAATGCAAGAGATGTAAGAGATGGGGGTTCAATCCCTAAATCAGGAAGATCCCCTGGAGGAGGAGAGGGCAACCCATTCCAGTATTCTTGCCTGGAAAATTCCATAGACAGAAGAGCCTGGTGGGCTACAATCCATGGGGTCGCAAAGATTCTGATACGACTGGGAAACTGAGCACACATAAGACCATTTGTTATCAAGTCTCTTCAATATGGAACCAAAAGATTCTGGGGAAGCAATAGGATTTTCAAAGAGGTTCATGTGTGAAAGCTGGGAAAGTCAGGGTTGTTTTTAGTATATCTGAATGCTGAGGTGGAAGGAGTGTTGCACAAATGAAAACCAGGCTTTTTCCAATGCTATGAACACTCTCATGGTTACCTCTTGATTACCTATATGCCTGAGTTATGAATAAAAACAGGCCTCTATGTTTTACAGGCCTCATCATTCTAGGGTCAACTTAGTTTATTAAACTGCCTGTCGTCTTCCAGAATGGTACATAAGCCTATAATACATGCTCTTTCCACCCACTTCAAAAGCCCTATGACCCATTAAAAAAAAGAAAACCCTTAAATGTGCCAACCCACACACACAAAGGTACTTTAAAAAAAAAAAACTATTCTTTCAGGCTTGTGCCTTTTAAAATAGTAGTGTCTGCAGAAATGTCACATCAAAAGAAACTACCAGAGGTAGAAGTACTTCACTGAAACTGCTTTTATTAGTATATTGCAAGAAATCTGCTGGCCTAAGAATGGAAAAAGGACTAATACTGAATAAAAATATCATGGTGCCAAAGGGAGATTTTTTTATATTAAAAAAATCCCACCTCATATTTTAAACTCTAAATGAGAAGATTCTCTGACTAAAGCCAGTTTCTTTTTGTTTTTAAAAATAGTAGCCATTTCTGACGGAGAAGGCAATGGCACCCCACTCCAGTACTCTTGCCTGGCAAATCCCATGGATGGAGGAGCCTGGTAGGCTGCAGTCCATGGGGTCGCTAAGAGTCGGACACGACTTAGCGACTTCACTTTCACTTTTCACTTTCATGCATTGGAGAAGGAAATGGCAACCCACACCAGTGTTCTTGCCTGGAGAATCCCAGGGACGGCGGAGCCTGGTGGGCTGCCGTCTATGGAGTCGCACAGAGTCGGACACGACTGAAGTGATTTAGCAGCAGCAGCCGTTTCTGAATCTGCCCCAGAATTCTGATCCCTAAACGAAGTTTAGAGCTAACCCATTAAGTTAGTTAGCTGGCACATATACTAGTCTCTAAAGCCAGTCTCTACTACACAGCTGTCAACCATGTCAACCTCCCTCATACCCCTTCCAGAGCTGCTCACAACAGAGCTCTTAGCAGGCACTGTACCCTCACTTGTCTCTGGGCTATGCACAGACTCTTCCCTTTATTTGCAAAGCCTTAAATCCAGTGTTTTGATTAATCCTCATTTTACTACCTATGACTCACCATGTGCCAGGATTTTAATGACCCATATCCTCCTCCCTTACCCACCACCTCAGGAAGACTCCTAACCCTCACCTCCTCCAAAGCATCCTCAACTTTTTAGGAAGTCCACAAAGGGGTGCCTCACATGCCCATAGAATGGGCATCTAGTTTCATCCTTTACCTAGTGTCTGCCATGTTTTCTCAGGCTCTGGCTCCCTGTGTCTTGGGCTTGAGAGCAGTCCCCACTGCAGGTGATGCCAATTGTATGAACGCCAAAGTTCTAGCCAAGGATACTATTGCTGAACTTGCTAAAATGGGAAAGACAGGGATGCTGGCTTCCCTTAAATGCTCCTCTTCCTCTAACTCTACACTACTTTGTCATGTGGCACCAAAGAAAACATCTGTCATCTTCCTGGCATACTATGTGCACACTCAGTCACTCGATTGTGTCCGACTCTTTGCGACCCCTTACTGTAGCCCATCAGGCTCCTGTGTCCATGGGATTTCTCAGGCAAGAATACTAGAGTGGGTTGCAATTTCCTCCTCCAGGGGATCTTCCCAACCCAGGAAGATTGAATCCCCATGTCCTGTGTCTCCTGCATTGCAGGCATATTCTTTACCGCTGAGCCATCAGGTAAGCATCCATCTTCCTGGAGCAAGTTCCCAAACAAGAACTCACACATCTTTTTCCAATAATATGCAACAGTTCTGCCTCCTCAGGACAGTCTAAAATCTAGTCATTTAAAAACATATATCCTCAAGTTCTCATTTTACTGATTTCCCCACTCTCTCCCAAATCAAGGCCAAACATATCTTTTTTCATGGCTCTTCCATAGTTATATTTTGGAGTTTTCAAATTCAAAATTTTACAGATTTTCAAATTGTAAGCCCAACATTCCTTTCTTGTCTCTGACAGCCTCACATTGATACATTACGCCAAAAGACCCTTTTCCTACCAGCACCAAGAAGGAAAATGAAGGCAATGGAAACAGGAAATCCCTCACATCACATGTATATTTGTCAAACTAAAAGGTTTTGCACCAAAAATGAATTAAATCTCCATCTTTCTAGAAGACAATAACCTGTAGTTTCACAATGGCAACTTCCCCAGTTTTGAGGTTTCTAAGATCTTAGGGCCAAGACTCAATCTCAGGTTCATATCCAGGTACCAGAGGCATCCCCCACTCTCTACAGACTCTATGAAAGCTGGTTTCCTCAGCATTTGACCTAAGAATGGGAGCTCTGCCCAGAGATAATGACTCTAACCACATGTATTAGTGAGATGCATTCAGCTTCAGGTAATGGAGACCCAAAATAACAGTGGCCTAAACAAGATAGAGATTGTATTCCCTTCTTCGTAAAATTCTGAAGTTTGGTAGTCTAGGGCTGGAACTATTCCGGAAGTCCTCAGCAACTCATGTTTCTGGGTCACTGTACCACCAACTCTAAAGTATAGCCTTTGCCCTCTTACTCCAAAATGACCCAAATTATAAGGAACAGGATGGAGGAAGGATGAAAAAACGGCAAAAGCTGCTTGCTACCTGTCACCTGAAGTTACCAAAGACTGCCATACAACATTCTACTTGTGTGTCTTTCTGTTCAGAACATGGCCGTTCCTGGCTGCAACGGGCAGGCACTCTATTCTTTGTTCTAGGCAGACACATACCCAGCTACCAAGTCTATTCATGTGGGAGACCAGAAAGAGGATGGATATCAGGGGACAAATAGAAGTCCTTGTCATAGTGCGCTCCCGAAATCACTCTTTCTCTGTGCTAAAAATAAACCCAGAGTCACTTAAAATAGAATGCTTTGTATTCCCTGTTTTTATAAAAAGTTGACCTACGAGTCCAAATTCTGCCACTCAATGTAACTGTAGGCAAGTCACTCGGCAGTTTCTTTCCCTTTCACCTTAAAGGATTGTTACTCTGAGGACTGATTGGGAATAAACTAAGAAAATAAAGGTGAAAGTAATTTTTTGAAATGTGATATAAATAACTCGAGGCAAAGTAGGATTCAAGCATAAATTATCTTTTGTATTCTTTAAACCTATGTCTCTCATTCAAATTATCTCCATTCTTCGTTTAGGTTTCTTAATGAAATGTAGCAGATAGATGTCAAGAGAGCAAAGGACCAGAAACAAAGGCTTTGATACCAAGTGATTCAGCTAAGGTTATTTGTATACTGAGAAAGAAAAGGAAATTCTCTAGAAATTGTCAATATTTATGAAAACTCACACCATTAACCTGGTCTTTCAACGTTCTGCATGCATGCATGCTTAGTGGCTGAGTCGTGTCTGACTCTTTGCAACCCCATGGACTGTAGCCCCCACCAGGCTCCTCTGTCCATGGGGATTTTCTAGGCAAGAACACTGGAGTAGGTTGCTATGCCCTCCTCCAGGGGATATTCCTAACCCAGTGATTGAACCCAGGTCTCCCACATTGCAGGCAGATTCTTTACTGTCTGAGCCACCAGGGAAGCCCAAGAATACTGGATTGGGTAACCTATCCCTTCTCCAGGGGATCTTCCCAACCCAGGAATCAAACTGGGGTCTCCTGCACTGCCGGCAGATTCTTTACCAGCTGAGCTACCCAGAAAGCCCCTCTCAACATTCTACCCATATTTACTTGTTATTATTAGATATGGTATTAGGTCTTCATAACAGAAGTTAATATTCCTCAGACAAATACTAGGTTCTAGCAATCTGTCTTGCCAAAGAAGCTACCCTAGACATTTAGAACAAATAGAGCAGCTATAAAATCAGCTGGTGTTTTTCAAATAATTTTCTAAAGGCTTTACTTTTGCTGATATTGTTGTTATTTCTGTTGTTGTTTGTTGAAAAGTGATGGAGAGATGGACTGTCTGAAAAGCACCTAAGAATTCTAAACTACTTCAAAGAAGGAAACAAATGAAGGCAAAGGGAGTCTTGTTAGTGGTAACTTATACAGATGCTATGGTTTTGCCCCACTCTGCTGGAGAAACAGAACATGGGGGATGCAGGGATGTTGTTGAAAGTTTTGGGAAAGCAAGGACAATTCTGAAAATCATGTTAGAACAGATTCCAGCCTCCAGCTGTATGTTTTTATCCTCTTCCTTCGGTTTGGCATCATACAAAGTCAAGCTGACTGTAATACCCTCTAGGTAACCTCATAAAAGACTTGTCAGAATAGGCTGGGTCGTGTGTATGTTTCTTCAGTCATGTCCGACTCTGTGACCCCATGGAGCATAGCCTGCCAGGTTCCTCTGTCCATGGAATTTTCCAGGCAGGAATACTGGAGTGGGTTGTGTTTCCTCTTCCCGACCCTGGGATCAAGCCTGTATCTCTTGGGTATCCTGTATTGGCAGGTAAATTCTTCACCACTGTGCCACCTGGGAAGACCCAGGCTGAGTTATGGTGCACCAACAAAAGAACCTCAAATTCTCAATGACATAACACACTAATGTTAATGTGTTAATTTCTTTGCCATGTTACATATCTAGCATGAGCTAGAGGAGACTGCTGCTCTATATATCTGTCCAAGGACACAGGCTATCAGAGTCTCTAGTAACTTCTGGGTACATTAACAGGAAAAGAAAGCCTCTGTTGTACCCACAGAAAGGAGAGAGAGCACTGGAGAGTCATCTAAGAGATTTTTACCACCTTAGCCCACAAATAATACAATTCACTTCTGCTCATAGCCCACTGAACAGAATAGGTCATGTGGCCCCAAACTAAGTGCAAAGAAGCCAGATAATGTAAGCAAGTACATGGAATATTTGGCAATTTTTCTACGCCATGGTAATGGTTGAAATGCTTCCTGTCTCATTTCTTCTTCATGCTTTCTATAAATGACAGGTTTTATTTTGAAGAACTTTCTTCTTTTGTAGAAGGTAAGACAGTATCTTGGCCTTCCAGTATGATTCCCTCTATGCACACACAGTGAAGGAATAAAAATTTATTCTAAAGGTCATGAAGGTACATGTATATTTAAATCTGAAGTGTGTTCCAATGAGAGTGGCTGATAGAACAGTATAATAGGCAAAAGCACAGGTCCTAGACAACTTGGGTTTGAGTTTCATTTCCCCCATTTATCAGCCACATGAAACTCCAATACTTTGGCTACCTGATGCAAAGAACTGACTCATTTGAAAAGACCCTGATGCTGAGAAAGATTGAAGGTGGGAGAAGTGGACGACAGAGGATGAGATGGTTGGATGGCATCACCGACTCAATGGACATGAGTTTGAGTAAACCCTGGGTGTTGGTGATGGACAAGGAGGCCTGGCATGCTGCAGTCCATGGGGTCGCAGAGTTGGACATGACTGAGCAACTGAACTGAACTTGGTAAAGATATTTGAACTTCTATGTCAAATAGAAAGTTTTCTCATCTCTAAAATAAAGATGATTATAGCACTTATTTTGCAATTCCTGTAAAGATTAAATTAATTAAACTGGTATATATAAAATATTTACCACCAAGGTTAGTACTTACATGTTCAGTGAAAGTTAACTCATTGTTTAGTGTCCTGGCTTTTTATTTCATCGATTCAGTTTCAGGCTCTAGTCTCCTAACATGTCTACTTGGATTAATGATTCATTGTATAGTTTCCACATCTTTCTCCTCTCTCTTCTTTCAAAGTCTCTGCTTTTTCTAATCTCCTCAGTTGCTGGTTCTCTTTTCTCCCGTATCAAATGGCACCTCTCCAAAATTCACATACACACACAATGTTAACGCAGAGCAGTGACAATGCCTTTTAGTTCCTGGGTGCTTCTCCTCCACTGGTCCAATCTGTCCAGCAAATAGTTATGTGACCAAAGGAAGAACACCAGGAACCCTGGAGTCTCCTTGCCCGGTCTGGACTTAAAGCTCTGTTGCTTATTTACTGTGACATTGGATATCTTAATACACTGCTCTGACCTTCATTTCTTTATTTATAAATGTATGGATAATAGTAATATGTAATTCATTAGGCTGCTGATATATGCATTTAGTACAGCGATTGGTATAGAATAAGTGCTCAATAAATTACTCTGTAAAAGAGGACAACAATACTTGAAGGACATGCATGAGCTTAAGGAAGCTGTGAAAACATAAACTGTTATGTCAGTGTTTTCTATGCATGTATATATCTATATGTGTGTTTGTATGCATACATATATGTGGGTATACAAAGGTGCTCTTTACCAAAACAAAAAGATGCAAAAACAACTAGAATCAGCATTTTGCGCTAGGGATAACTGCTGGCCCATCACTAGATTACTATCCTTTCAGCACAGATCTCATCAAGCATCAATATATTGTTACTTACTTAGATGTACACCCCATTCTTAGTGCATTATGCTTTAGTGTCTAGAAAGCTGCCAACTAGCATCAATACAAAAATAAAATGTGTAAGTATTTACTGAATGCTTACTCTATGCAAGATACAACTGCTGTGAAACTGATGAAATATTTTTAGCTTCGTGCATTATCAGTTGACTGATACCAAAGATACTTCTTACTGGAACATTATCATGGAATATTGAGTGTCATTTCTGTTTTTAAAGAGTTCCTATCAGGAGAGCTCTATACTATTTTGTTCTATTTTGCTCTGAGAAAAAGAAAATGCAACAGAGATGAACATCAGATTTTGTTTTGTTGTTCACAGTATGGTACTATCTTGTCTGATGAAATGAATTAGCTTTCCATCTGACTGCTCCTGTGGATGAGAAGAAGTTTACCTGGTAATATGAAGACTGACCCTACTAACTCCTTCTCTGAAAAATATAAAGTACATTGTTGTGTTTTTATATTAATAAACATTGGCAACCAGTGGATTTCAGTTTATTATTTTTTCAGAGTTTTTCCAACTGACCTAGCCTGGCAATATTTAATGTACAAGGGCCAGGCATGAGACCAACAAGCAAGCCTTGTGACCTCTGAAAATTTACTCATTAGCCAGTAAGTTCTGTACTAGTGCTATGCAATAGAAATATGTGATCCAGTCACATTATTTAGAATTTTCTAGTAACCACATCTTAAAACAAAGTACTTTTAAAGTAAAAGAAATAGGTGAGATTGACTTAATGAGGTGTTTTAGTTAAAATAATGTCATTTCAATGTAATCAATACAAAAATCATTGAGATAGCTTGCATGCACTCTTATTTTGTCTCTGAAATCCAGTGGGCATTTTCCACTTACAGTATATCTTAATTTGGACTACCTGCATTTCAGCTGCTTAATGGCCACATGTGGCTGGTGGCTGCTATACTTAGACAGTGCAGTTCAACTCAGACACTCAGTTGTGTCCGACTCTTCACGACCCCATGGACTGCAGCATGCCAGACTTCTCTGTCCATCACCAATTTCTGAAGCTTACTCAAACTCATGTCCATCAAGTCAGTGATGCCAGCGAACCATCTCATCCTCCATCATCCCCTTCTCCTCCTGCCTTCTATCTTTCCCAGAATCAGGCTCTTTTTCAATGAGTCAGTTCTTCATATCAGGAGGCCAAAGTATTGGAGCTTCAGCATCAGTGCTTCCAATGAACATTCAGGACTGATTTATCTTGCAGTCCAAGGGATTCTCAAGAGTCTTCTCCAACACCACAGTTCAAAAGCATCAATTCTGGACAGTTCAGTGCTATACTATTGTTGAGTAATCTACTAGGTTAAAAACAATAAAAATTTAGCACTATATATGGAATTATTACATCATATATTATATATTACTTTGTAATTTAAATAAAGGAAACAAATTCAAATGGCTAAAACAAATTCAGATTTAAAATTTTTTAATATAAATTTATTTAATTGGAGGTTAATTACTTTACAATATTGTATTGGTTTTACCATACATCAACATATATATTAAACATTTTTTTAAATTTTACATTATAAATCATTTCTCATGTGGCCAGAAGAAAAGGAGGAAAAGAATGCTAGACCATAGAAGGAGCAAGTCGAGATATGAGCACAAAGGTACTTCCCTGGGGGTCTAGTAGTTATGAATCTGCCTTGAAATACAGGGGACGTGGGTTCAATTCCTGGTCAGGGAACTAAGATCCCACATGCCACAGGGCAACTAACCCTGTGCACCACAACTACAGAGTCTGCATGCCACAACTAAGACCCAAAATAAATAAACCATTTTTTAAAAAAGGGAATTTTTAAAAAATAGGAAATTAATTTTAAAAATTAATTTTAAAATTTAAAATTTAATTTTAATTTAAAATTAATTTTAAAAATTGGAAATTAAGTACCTTCGTCACATCCCATTTTTTAAAAAAGGATGTGAGGAAGGTACTTAATTTCCTATTTTTAAACACAACCATAAAGGAATGGTTGGGAAAAAAAAAATAACACCTGTATAAGGGAAAAAAGGATATAGTCATTGAGTATATACAGAGGTAGAAATTCTAAGGATGCTCACACAGTTGTGGACACTGGTTCACCAGAATTCACAAGAGAAGTCTGCTGTTCATTTAAAATACAATGTGATGAGTGTTAACATTGAGATATGTACTGGGAACTAAGGAAACAAAACAAAGCACTGGAAAGAGGATTGAATATTGAATAGCTTAGATGAAAAGAAGAGAAATGTATCTCAGGCTCTTATTTTTCTTTCAAGTAAGAGAGAAAAAAATACACATGATTTTGGAAAATGGGGAGGTGTCTCAAGTCAAGAAAGTAAGAATCTGACATAAAGCTCTCCTCAGTCAACATTTTGTTAAATATTGAGTCAATATTAGGATACTAAAATAATAGGGCTAGAAATAAAGATGGGTGTTATCACTCAGTTTCCAACCAGGAAAACTGAAACCACTCCTGATATGTAAAACAGAGGGAATTTATCCAGGGAATGCATTGTCCAAGTGTTAGAATTACAGAGAAACCAGAGAGGAGAAAGGACAGGACTCAAAGGTCAGCAGTCACCAGAAGCCCCACTCATCTTCAGGATTAGAAGAACACAGGTGGGTTTCCAGAGCCAAAACATGAGACCACTTAGCAGAAGCTCAAACCACAGAGGGTTTTCCTCACGAAAGCTGGGAAAACTGAGAAAAGCTTCCTGTGTGACCTGGACTCGGAGAAAATGCAGCTACTAACCAGAAAAGAAAAATGTAAAGGGCCCAGGTTTGATCCCTCATCAGGGAACTAAGATCCCACAAGCCATGCAGAGTGGCCAAAGAAAGAAAAGGGAGACAGATGCTCTTTCTTCCTTCTCCTTCTATGCTCCGGTCTCCCTCCCCAGAGGCTTCCGAGAGCAGAACAGAGCAAGAACAAGAAATGCATCAGCTAGCAAACAGGTTATGGACCAGCAGAGCGTTAAGGGAAACTATGAGTGATTTGTGTTTCAATTTGTTCAACAAAAGTGAATCTGTGCCTACTGTGGATTAGAAACTCTTCCTATTGGGAATACAAAGGTGAATAAGAAAGACCTCTAAATTTTCATCAATAAAATATTTCCAACAACCTTTGTGAAAACAATAACACCTAATTAGGAAATACACTAGTCAGATAAACCAGGCTCTAAGAGGCTTGACGTTAGGAGAGAGGTCTGGAAGACCTCTTTTCATCTCTTGATCCTCAGCAAATTCATCCACCATCCTTATTCTCAAATGCTAACCTTACTTCCTACTTTATTGAGAAGATGAAATTCATCACAGGAGAGCTTGTACAGACTGTCACCACATCTCCCTATCACCATCATCTGTCTGCACCACACCTCCCCACCCAGCAGCATCTACACTCACAACTCTGCCTGATACAGGATATGAGCTCTTCATCCTCCACAGTCCCTCCAGCTGTGTCTGAAATCCATCTCTTCCTCCAACACCATTATTTTTCACTCTCTACTCTATCATTTGCACCACCATACAAACAAGCAGTTATTTCTCCCATCTTAAAACATAAAAATGAAAAGAAAATTATCTTTACCCCACTTCCAATGTATCACCTGCTTTTCTCCTCATCTTTGAATCAAAATTCCTGGAAAAAAAGCTTTCTATATTTATCTTTCTTTGGGCTTCCCAGTGGCACTAATGGTAAAGAACCTGCCTGTCAATACAGGAGATGTAAGGAGATGTGTGTTCAGTCCCTGGGTTGAGAAGATCCGCTGGAGGAGGGCATGGAAACCCACTCCAGTATTCTTGCCTGGAGAATCCCATGGACAGAAGAGCCTGGCGGGCTACAGTCCATGGAGTCACAAAGAGTTGGACACGGACTGAAGCAACAGCACACGTGACATTCATCTCATTTTTATTCATCTCTTGCCAATCACTAAAACACACACCAGTCAGGATTTTGTTCCCCTAACTCCAAAGGAACTTCTCAAGCCAAGGATGTCAGTGATCTTTACAACTGCCACGTTATTATGCAATTTCCCCTAACTTAACCTGTGAGCACTGTCGGGTACAGTTGTCACTCACTCCTCCTGATACACACACTTTACTTGACTTCTGGGATACCACATTCTCTTCATTCCTGTCTTTCCTCAACGACCCTTCTGTTTCCTTTGGATAAAAGAAGAAAAAAAGCTTCATCTTATCCTCGACCTCTTAGTGCTGGAATACACCAAGCTCTACCCTTGGTCCTTTTGTCTTCTCTATTTACATACACCCAATGCCTTGGTAATCTTTTCAAGGCTTATGTCAATGACTCCCAAATTTTTGCCTCAGCCAATGTATTTCTCCCCAAATCCAGATTCAGCATTCTACATGGATGTCTTAAAGATACCTCAAGTTCAACATGTCCATACTAAATTCCTTATCTTTTCAAAAACCTTACTGTATCTCTAGCCATCCCATTTCAGCTGGTGGCATATTTATCTTTCAAGTTTCTCAGGCCATAATCCTTGAAGTTATCCTTGACTCTTCCTCTCACGCTCAACATTCATCCATCAAAAAATTCTATTTGCTCTACTTTCACAATATATCCAGAGTCAAGTTATGTCTTGTTAATTGCTACCACACTAGTCTGAATAAATATTGTTTCTTACCCAGGTTGATGCAATAGCATCTAATGGGACTTCCTGTTTCTACCTTTTTACCCCTACATTAGCAACACAGCAGTCAAAGGGACCCCTTCAGACCTAAATCAGACGATGTCACTCCTCTACTCAAAACCCTGCAATTGGTCCCTAATCAACAGTAAAAATCAAAGTCTTTATATCGGCCTAAACCGTCCTACATGACTTGGCTTCTGTTACATCTCTGACATCATATCCTAATATTGTCACCATTGTTCCTTTGCTAGAGCCACACTGCTTAATTAGTAAATATTTGTTAAACAACTCAATCCCAGTCTCCATGGAGCTCTTAGTCTACTGGGAGAAACAAAGATAAAGGATTAAAAAGAAGTTGATAATTAAAACTCTCCTCTTCTTCCCAGTCTAAATGCTGTCAAATGAATGTTGAAGGCTGAGGATTTGCCTGGGGTGGCAGTGCTATAGGAGACATAGCGGGGAAGCAAGGACATTTCAGGCAAGATGAACACTGCATATGCAAAGAGCTAGAGAGATGAATCAGCAGAACATTTAAAGAATTACAAGTAAAGCATCAAAGAATAACATTTGAAATTAGAGGATCTGGATGTAAAGAGGAATACAGTCTATATTTTAGACGGGAGTCAGATCATGAAAGACTTTCTACTTGTTTTTTCTCTGCTAGTTTTCAATCTACCTTCAGAGTAATTATTAACCATATCTTTTTGATACACCTCAACAGAGCCAAAGCAATACTTGAAAAGAATTCTGAATTCCCCAAGTTAAAGGTACAAAAGAAAAACCCAAAGTCAAATTTAATTTGACAAGGTAAAGGAGTGGGTGTTCTACTATATCAAATTTAATCTGTACAAAATCATCTCTGGTAACATTATTTGTCCTGATCTACTGCGTTTAGACTACTTTAGTAAGGCTTGATCTCCCTGTCTATCCAAACACTGATTCACTTACAGCAAGCTTCAGGCTAACACCGCTCTTACTAATACCCAACAAATCCACAAGGTTTAGTTTAGTTTCACACAATTTTGTATAAAAGGTGAACTGAGACTAGACTCAGCTACAGCTTTCCCCAGACAAGGCAGCTGTCTACAGAAAAGTCTCAGCATCCACAGTTACCAAGTGGTGAGTTACTTCTGCAATTCGCAGATTTTTAAGGATCTAGAGAACAAATTTAGAGCTTTTTAACTTCTATCGTATAAGGAATCTGTGCTTGTCAACCTGGCTTCTTAAATACACTGTAATCAATGTTAGCAAGCAATTGACTTTATATAGATCAATTCATCTGGCCTCTGAAATAGTCTCATTTTAAACAAAGGGGGGCAAAAGCAAATGATAACATTTATGAGATGCTAAGAATGATGAACTAATTTTGTAATACAGAATTTTCTTTTTAGTCTTTTAAATGGTAATAAAGGGACAAATACAATGATCATGATTGCTTGCTTCAGAGTAATCACTCTAAAATAGACAGCAGTAATGTTCTAAACCAACCACTGCTCTGCTTAAATCATTATATTGGAGTTTTGATCTGTAATATGTTTCTACTTTAACAACAACAAAAAAAAATTGAGGAGCATAATTAGAAATGCTTGTTCAAGAAACAAAGAAGTAAAGCAAAGAAAGGAAAAAACATTGCTGGAGCAAAATATGATGGGAGACGATGGATAGAAAAATTATTTTTGGTTTGGTCAGCATATATAAACGATTATAATTCTTTGGTTTTTCAGTTTCTAACAGTCCTTGTTTGTTTCCCAGCCCAGGATGAAGTCCGTCCAGTTCTGCTTCCTTTTCTGTTGCTGGAGAGCAATCTGCTGCAGAAGCTGCGAGCTGACCAACATCACCATCACGGTGGAGAAAGAGGAATGTAGCTTCTGCATAAGCATCAACACCACGTGGTGTGCAGGCTACTGCTACACCCGGGTAGGCACTTTGCTTTGCTGGAAGTGAGGGTGCTGAGGGTCTAGACAAGGCAGGTTTCATTGATTCCCACTTGTCAATATTTTAAGTTTCCCAAGGAATAGCCATGAGTCCTTTAGCCAATACTGTTTTATGACTGGCTTTTTCACCATGATATAAACTAAAGGTTTGGGCTTAGATTTGATTACAGTAAATGTAAAGAAGAGTCAGGTTTGATCTGATCAATTTAGTAATATGCTACTCTATTTTTAAAATTTTTAATTATTTCAAAATATAGTTCTATGATAGATTTTACATATGGAGAGATTAAAAACATAAACATACATACATTTAATAATAGAACAGCTACAGTAGTCCCCAAAAGCTAATTTCTGTAATTGAAACCACATCTTTACAACAGAGATAGTAACAAAATATGTTTGCAAGCCACGTAAAAGCACAGCCACATTATAAAAATTGTCTTATTGGCCTGCTGAATACAAATGCCAACAAGCAGCCTGAGAACACAATCAATCCTTGTAGACTGTTATAACCAAAATGAATTAGTAAACCCACTCAGTTCTTTATACTGTTGAGAAAATCAAGGCACAGAGGCAAAAATCAGTTTGTATTCACACAGCTTCTTTGAATTAATCCAATGGGCAGTTTCTACTGTCTCTTTTTTCCCCTAAAACACCTGGCTATCTATGCAGAATTTCATTCTATAAGCTGAAATTGAAAATATCAACTTTTTAATGAAATATACTTTATGGGGTGGTAAATGAGTTTGAACAAAATCCACTTATCACATCTTCTTGGGATATAGACTTAGTGGCATGATATTGAAATAACTTAAATAGAAGTAACAACTTTTTCCCTCAGTGCAAATATATATACATATATATATACACATATATATTTTTTTTACTAGAAAGTGCTACAAAAAATCCTATTCTGCAAGGATTAAAGTTCTTATGTACAAGCCATGTAGCCTTAGAAACTGTGACTTGTGCAAAATATATAACCTTCAAGGTGGAGAGATGTCTACAATACAGTGAAATATTTAAAATCTTACATAAGCTTTCATAGTCAGGCTAATCTAAGCATTATCATTCCACATTATATACTTTTTGACTTTTTATAAACACTCAGGGACAATGCATTTGGAAAAAATTTCTGAGGAATTAAACTCCACTGATTCGTGGTTCAAGTTGTCATTAATACAGCTCTCAACTAAGTAAAAAAGTCAAATTAAAATTTGTCAATTTTTCTTTTAATCATTTTCCTCTATTGAAATTCAAATTGCTTGATAGTTGAAAAAATAATTAACATTTTGACAAAGACACAAGAAGTAATAAAAGAAATAACATATTTTCTGAAATATCTGTAGAATAATCAGGAAACATGATATAGCATATAGGTCATTTATGAGATATGTTTCCTTGATTAGGAATTTCATAAAATAATTTTAAAGTGTAAATATTAGAGTAAGCAGTATTTAATCCCTGTCTCATTTTGATTAAGCTAAATAGAAACTTCCAGACTACTGTAACTCATCTCTCTCTCTCTCTCTGTCTCCTAAACCACTCAGGACTTGGTGTACAAGGACCCAGCGAGGCCCAACATCCAGAAAGCATGTACCTTCAAGGAGCTGGTGTACGAGACGGTGAAAGTGCCTGGCTGTGCCCACCATGCAGACTCCCTGTACACGTACCCAGTAGCCACTGAATGTCACTGCGGCAAGTGTGACCGCGACAGCACTGACTGCACCGTGCGAGGCCTGGGGCCCAGCTACTGCTCCTTCAGTGACATCAGAGAATAAAGAGCAGCAGCTGCTTTGAGCTGCCTACCCTTAAAGGACCAAAACATCCAAGATGTCTGTGTGTACATGCGCCTAGGCTGCAGACCACCACAGAAGACCCTACTGATCTCTGCTCTCCTGAGAAGGGGAGCTCCAGGAATGGAGAGGGCTGGGGCCTGGCACCACTCAAGACCTGTATTCTACATCTGGTTCCATGAGTCTTACTCACTCTCACTTAACTTACAGACACGAGGGTGCTTTTCCATTTAATAATCTTAGAAATCCTCTCAGGCAATCCCTTCCTCTTAAAGCTAGGGATACGGTCCCAGGGGAAGGAAATGAGCTAAAAGTAGGTGAAAGTCCTAAATGCAGCATTCTCCTGCCAGACTCAAGAGCCCTCAAGAGAAGAGCCAACCTCTTCTTCATGATTGTAGCCTCAATGCCTAACACTCCACATAGAATTTAGTAAGAAACTCAATAATGGCTTCCTTAAAGAAAGTAAGATCAGAAAGTTAGGGATAGGAGAACACTGAGAGAGGATGTTAGAGGCTATCTGATGAGGCTGCGCTCCACGGAAGGGGGGCATCAGCTTCAGTTCTGTCTCGGCTCTCCTCCTCTGGCACATGGAGGATGGAGACAGGATAAAACTCTCTGAATCATTCAGGCAGGTGGCAGTTACCAAGCTCAGGATTCCCAAGCTATTACTGCCGAGTCCTTTAGTTAAGGGCAAAAGCAAGAAATATTAATACGGGTTTGTGGAAATTAGCTGCATCTATTCACTTTTCACTTTCATGCATTGGAGAAGGAAATGGCAACCCACTCCAGTGTTCTTGCCTGGAGAATCCCAGGGATGGGGGAGCCTGGTGGGCTGCCATCTATGAGGTTGCAGAGAGTCGGACACGACTGAAGTGACTTAGCAGCAGCATTCCATCATTTAAATAAATGGAACAAATGCTGTCAGGCTCCTGCAAAACTCCCTTCGGGAAGTACATAGATCTATATCACCCTGCCCTTGAATGTAGGCCCTACTCCTTTGGAAAGAGGTGGATTTGAGAGCAGGTTTGAAAGCAATTTTGACAACTTAATAAGTACATTTATCTTATCTTCAAATACATTTATGTAAAGAAAATGCTCTTTTAGAAAGAATTAGCCATAACAAAAAAAAACTCACTGCTGTTTTCTAAAGTCCTCTCCGTGTCAGTACTCTTTTTTGTCTATCCATGTTCTCCCAGATCTGTTTCTTTCAAGAGGATAAATATTAAGACTATTTCACGAGTTGATTTTGAGATGTTACCTCTCAGTTATGTACTTGTTTCATACTCATATTAACTAATTTATTTAAATATTATTTTTTTAAATAAAGATGCTACCAGAGTCATAGGTTTGGATTTTTTTCACATGTAAGCAGATGACTAAAATGTCTGTGTGTTTATGATGTTAATAAAATAAATCTTACCAAAAAATCCCTAGTGCTTATATAATATTCACTTGTACTGACCTTTGAAATATTAAGTTTGTTACATTTCTAAAAGTATTTCCTCATTTAAATTTCAGGTCACTTTTTAAACTCTTTTTCTGATACAGTGGGGGTGGGGGGAAACCGAAGAGAGAATCACAGAGTGGATGGGGATGCTGGAAAGTCTCTAGCTCATTCTTTGGATTTTTGAGATGAAAAATTGAAGGCCAAGAATGTCAAGTGACCCAACTTAGATCACAAAGACTGTATATGCAGGCAGGATAAAAACCCTGGATTCCCATCTCTTAGCTCAACTCTCCTATGATAATCTGTCATATTATGTCATTTTGGCAAGGACTGATGCAAAATTGCAGGTACTGGTAATCAGCTGCTGCTGCTGCTAAGTCACGTCACAAATCTGGTATTGAGTGTGCCTTATAGCTATATTCTCTACAATATTTCGACATGCTGAAATTAGGGCTACAATGTCTAATAAGATGCTTTAAATTATAACCTTTTTTCCCTCAGTGGCCTCATCAGCAAAGAACAGCCTAATGCTGTTTTCTGAATAAAGGAGTAGTGAAAAAGCAATTGAATCTGGAAGGGGAAGTTGAACATGGCAGGCACATTGACTGCTAGATCTCAAATAAATATTTATCTAAAGTCAGACCCAACAATTTTAACAGCATTGAAAAGCTCTAAGTTGTTGTTCTATGTTTGCCAAAAGAAATGTGTGTGTGTGTGTGTGTGTGTGTGTGTGTGATTCATCCTTTTAAAGAGAGACATATTGATCTGAACTCAGTCTATTTTCTGTACATTGGCTCCAGGGTATGAATATTACATGCTATTGGACTTCCCTGGTGGTCCAGTGGTTAGGACTCAGCTTTCATTTTAGGGTGTGTGTGTTCGATCCCTGGTTCGAACTGAATGGAATTAAAAGTTAAAAAAAAAAAAAAAAACAGGAAAGATGAATACTATATGCTACTGTCATCAGTACAGATATACCAAACAAGCAGGATTCAAGGAGTGTATTCCTACAAGCAACTTTATTTTGTCCCTCCCTGTCCTTTTGAATTTGCTCAGAAGTAGCTGTCCTCACTCATACTCTGCATGAAAATTTTTATCAGGCTACAGAGCCTCACTGATCACTCTTGAGTTATAAAATCTCCATTATTAGAACAGTAACCCCAAATCTCCAGTTCCAGCTCATGAAAACATCAATGGGAGTTGATATTTTCCCATTCTTAGAGGAGGGGAGGCAGGATTGTTAACTCCCCCTCCATCTGGAATTTGCACCCACAGGTTACTGATCCCTCTGGACTAGAATGCAGAGTAGTAGTGAAAAAAACAGCACAAAAAAGACGATTATGAAACTGTTTACCTCAGACTGGGACTCTAACCCATGTGACGAGGATTTTAACCCAGCCAAAACCCAACAGACTTCCAACTAAGATCACAGACCTTAGTTCAGGTTCTTGATGTCTCATTGCAGAAAGAATTCAGTGAGAAACAAAGTGATAGGTAAAATGTGGATTTATTCAGAGAGAAACACACTCCATAGACAGAATGTGGGCTATCACAGAGGGCGAGTGCAGCCTTGAAATGTGGCATGGTTAGCTTTTATGGGCTGGTGCAGCCATGAAATGAAAAGACGCTTGTTCCTTGGAAGGAAAGCTATGAACAACCTAGACAGCATATTAAAAAGTGGAGACATTACTTTGCCAACAAAGGTCCATGTAGTCAAAGCTATGGTTTTTCCAGTGGCCATGTATGGATATGAGAGTTTGACTATAAAGAAAGCTGAGCACAGAAGAATTGATGCTTTCAAACTGTGGTGTTGGAGAAGACTCTTGAGAATCCCTTGGACAGTAGGGAGATCCAACCAGTCAATTCTAAAGGAAATCAGTCCTGAATGTTCATTAGAAGGACTGATGCTGAAGCTGAAACTCCAATACTTTGGCCACCTGATGTGAAGCGCTGACTCACTAGAAAAGACCCTGATGCTGGGAAAGACTGAAGGCTAGAGGAGAAGGGGATGACAGAGGATGAGATAGTTGGATGGCATCACTGACTCGATGGACATGAGTTTAAGTAAGCTCCAGGAGTTGGTGATAGGCAGGGAAACCTGGAGTGCTGCAGTCTATGGGGTAGCAAAGAGTCAGACATGACTAAGCAACTGAGTGAACTGAAATGAACATTGTGAAAAATCAACTGATTAAAGATGAAAAAGAAACACTGTGCTCATGCATTATGGCAGAAAGTGAAGAGGAACTAAAAAGCCTCTTGATCAAAGTGAAAGAGAGTGAAAAAGTTGGCTTAAAGCTCAACATTCAGAAAACGAAGATCATGGCATCTGGTCCCATCACTTCATGGGAAATAGATGGGGAAACAGTGGAGACAGTGTCAGACTTTATTTTGGGGGGCTCCAAAATCACTGCAGATGGTGACTGCAGCCATGAAATTAAAAGATACTTACTCCTTGGAAGAAAAGTTATGACCAACCTAGATACCATATTGAAAAGCAGAGACATTACTTTGCCAACAAAGGTCCATCTAGTCAAGGCTATGGTTTTTCCAGTGGTCATGTATGGATGTAAGAGTTGGACTGTGAAGAAAGCTGAACGCCGAAGAATTGATGCTTTTGAACTGTGGTGTTGGAGAAGACTCTTGAGAGTGCCTTGGACTGCAAGGAGATCCAACCAGTCCATTCTGAAAGAGATCAGCCCTGGGATTTCTTTGGAGGGAATGATGCTAAAGCTGAAATGCCAGTACTTTGGCCACCTCATGCGAAGAGTTGACTCATTGGAAAAGACTCTGATGCTGGGAGGGATTGTGGGCAAGAGGAGAAGGGGATAACAGAGGATGAGATGGCTGGATGGCATCACTGACTCGATGGAAGTGAGTCTGAGTGAACTCCGGGAGATGGTGATGGACAGCAGGGAGGCCTGGCGTGCTGCGATTCATGGGGTCACAAAGAGTCAGACACGACTGAGTGACTGAACTGAACTGAACTGAACTGTGCTCATGACTTTTATTTCTGCCCTGTCTTCAGTTCAATGCAGGAAGCTTCTTCTAACTGCACACTCATCTAGACTGACACAGGCACTGTGAGATGGCTACATCTTCACTCAGAAGCAATTTCACCATCTCCTAAATTATATTTTCCCCACCAGTTCACTTAATATGCACCTGCAGAATGCTGTTCCCAATTTAATTTTCCTTTGGGCAAAATGTTACATTCTCATCCAGGCTTGAACATGTTTTATGTCCTTTTTTATTCTCTTAAATAAAAGTTGGGACAAAGACAAATGGGTAGACGCTGCAAGGAGACACACAGGCCAGTGAGTGAAAAAGGAAGAAGAAAACAGAGCAGTGTGGGAAACTGCCTTAGTTCAGGCTGCCATAAAGAAATTACCGCAGACTGGGTGATTTTGTTGCAGGAAAGGTGATCTCCTCTAGGGCCTGAGAGTGGGCTCTTGTCTAACATTTGGAAACGAATTGTCTGAGGAAATACACTTGCTGACAAAGAAAAGGACAGTACTGGGAAGAGTGCCCAGGTGGAGAGCAGCAGGGCAAGGGAATCTAGAACTGTTCTGCCATATGGCTCAGCCTCAGGTTTTATGGTTAATGGGGTTAGTTTCTGGGTTGTCTCTGCCCAATCATTTGGCCCATAGGCTGAGTCAGGGTCCTTCCTGGTATTACATGCATTGCTCAGCCAAGACAGATTCTAGTACAGAGGATTCTGGGAAGGTGGTCATTTCCCCCCTCTTTTGAACTCTTCTGAATTCTAGAGGTTAGTTTTCAGGGGCAGCACCTTATTCCTTATCAGGACTTCCTGTTGTGGGACAACTCATGCAAATGGTTATTATCATGCCTGGCCAAGTGGGGAAGGAGGGCTTCAGTCAACAGTTACTTAACAGTTTAAACGACAGAAATAGCTGTCGTTCTAATAGCTCTGGAGGCAACACTCTTTCTCTCCATTGTTTGAAAAATGGTTCTATTACTAAAATTGAAAATTTTAAATACAGATCATTAAACTAGGTAATCCAAATGACTTCCTGTTCTAATAGATTATATTTCATAAGAGAATGTTACTCACCCAGAGAAAACAACATTTAAAATGTATTTCCATTTACATATGAGACATCTCCAAAGATACACCAACAGACACTCCAAAGACACAAAACAGAATTTATCATATCCATTCTTAAAGATATTCATTTCCCACACTTAAAGTCAACAGATATAGAAAATTATTTGAGATAACTATATCATCTTTAAGATTATAGTACAAATTTGAATCTGCTATAGGTGAAATTATCTCCCTTCTTTCCCCTCCCCTATGTTTTAGCAACAATGGAAATATAACAATGGAAATGGAAACAACAAAAATATAATAATATTTTATTCCCTAACATCCTATAATGTAACCGGGTACTAAACTAGGCACTGTGGATGTGATGACTATATTTTCTGAATTAAAAATTGGTCTAAAATATATCGATGATTGTCTTTGTTAGCTCCATAATTAGAGCAAAAACAGTATTCTTGCAAATACTAATAAAGTTCATTTTGCCAAAGAACTGCAGTTTTACTTAAATTATGAGATCCAATTCATTGGATCTAGTTCAAACATTGTAGTGCTGGAAATTTGAGACATGTTGATGGTTTGTGGGATAGCATGGTAGAACATTTAAAAGTATGACCGGCCAGAAAGTTTGGAATATAAGATCATACCAAAAGGAAGAGTTGAAAAGATAAAGGAGAGAGCAGATAAATTATTTTATGACTTATTCTGATTTATAAGCAGCTTGTACATAATGTCAAGTAAAATAATACTTAACCAGAGAAAATAATAAGCACTAGAAAACAAAATCAATAAAATCAAGTGTCAAGTCGTACAGCACTTCCTACCACTGTGCTAGGCTGTGCAGACGATGAAAGCTGCAGAAGAAAGAAGAAACACATGTCCACTTCAGATGGTTCATGTTAACTTCCATTTGAGTTCTGAGTGATTTTATACATTTTCTCTTTTCACATCCATTCATCTGAGCATTCTGGTCTTTTCAGTAACTGGCATACTTGTTAAGCAAAAAACTGACCCCTAATCTCCTTTATCTAAATGACTTTTCATCCTACTCACTTGGAACAGAGCCACCATTAAAATTACTTCAGCAGATCCAAAAGTTAAATCATTTGAAGGAAATGTATTTATGAAAGAAATGTGGCAACTGTAATATACAGTCACTGGTCATAATAAGCAAGTATATACTAGCTGCCAGGGTGGAATGGGGGAGAAGCATTTTGGCCCACTTAAAAAATACATTAAGAAAGGTTTAGAGTTCTCTGAAACATGACAGGCAAATGAACTACTGAAATTGTTATGGGAAAGGTAATTATATGTGACAAGTTATAATTTGTGAGGTAAGGTCAGAATAGCAAACCAGTGTATCTCACTC
Organism: Ovis canadensis; assembly: GCF_042477335.2. NCBI lineage: Eukaryota > Metazoa > Chordata > Mammalia > Artiodactyla > Bovidae > Ovis > Ovis canadensis. Next base: position 68,054,907 of record NC_091259.1, read on the forward strand.
AACTCCAGCAGAGATCAAGTCAAGTGCATTCAATGATGTTAAACCAACCCATATGCTAATCAACTTTGAGTTTAAAACAGTGCTTTTGAAAGCCAAGTTTTTATGCTATATTTTCAAAATCTCTAGATCTTTTCTTCTGTCTTCCTATAGCTGATTCTAAAATAAATATTTCATCTATTTCAGAAAGTAAATTTACTTTAGATCCTGCTAAACTAAATATGGAAAATATTTAAATATCCTTTTTCCATATTAACAGTTTACCATTATGACCTTTGCTTACAGGATCTACAAGTAATCTGAAAAATCCTGAGGTTGAAGTCACTAGTTTCAACACACAGAAATCCAAAAACAGTGTAGGATAAGCAATGTCCCAGTGGTGGTGACAACACTTTGCCAAAATGACAGAGAATCATTCAGTTAATAACCAGTAAGGATGACTGTTTTCAGTATTAAAACAATTACAAATGGACATTTAAACCCACAGTTACTGGGTCTAGAAATAACCAAAAGTTCACAACTTTAAATATTCCCACTTAAAGTTGCAAATATTTATTGAAAAGCTATAATACACAAGAAACTGTACTATGGACTGTGAAAGACACTAAGAAGTATAAGGCAGATCTTGCATTTAGTGAATTTATAACCTAGTAATTATGACATACAAAATATATTGACGTTTGGCCTGGACAAGATGGCATCAACTCATTTCTCACTGCTTTTCCCCACTGGGCATAACTATGAACCCTGGAAATAACATAAAAGGCAACCAAAACAGAATTCTGAAAGATGGTAAGAAGAAAGTAAACTTATGTGGAATCCCAACTGGAGGAACCACACAGCAGCAAGACATCCACCTAAGAGAAGAAGGCAACCCAGATCTGTGTTTACCAGCCCCCAACCTAGGAAGGCTCATTCCTCCCCATGATTAAACTTGGGTCCCTCTGGCATCAGGCAAGCCCAGCACCACTGGGGTGATCAGGAGCTCTGACAGCAAAAAGTGGCCAAGGCCTTCCACCACCCCTTTAAGAATATGTTAAGAAATGACCCAACTGTTTATAAGACACTCATTTTTAATTCAACAAAATAGGTAGTTTGAAAGTAACAGGATGTTAAATAGTATTCCATGGAAACAGTAATTTTAAAAAAAATGTTAATCAGGAAAGGCTACATTAATATGTAATAAAGCAGGCTTTAAAACAAAGAAAATTACTTACAGGCAAAGGGGGGTGACATAATGACACATTTACAATTATACTGAGTACCTCAACACCCTCTCGTCAGCAAGTATTAGAACTACTAGAAAGATAGCAGCAAGAATTTAAAAGATCCGCATAAAACAATCAACTAAGAGATTCTAATTGACTGATACAGAACATTCTACCACTATCAGCTGAATACATCCTGTTTTTCAAATGCCTATGGAACATTCACCAAGACATACTATATCCTGGGGTAAAAAACAAACCTCAGCAAATTTAAAACAATTTAAATCATTCAGAGAATGTTTCTCACCATAATGGAATCAAGCAAGAAATCAATTACCAAAAAAAGATGATAGGAAAATCTCAACACATGAAATTAAACAGAAAACTTCTAAATAACAGCTGAGTCAAGAGAGAGGAAATCTCAAGAAAAATGCAAAGTACATTGGACTAAATGAAAATGAAACTATGACACATCAAAATTTGTGGGGAACAAGCAAAGTTAAGAGGGCTATTTTTTTTAATCACTAAATGCTTGTATTTAAAATGGAGAAAGCCTCAAATCAATAATCTAAGTTCTCACCTCAAGAAACTAGAAAAAGATGAGTAAACAAACTGAAAAAAATAAGAAATATAAAACATAAAATAAAAATCAATAAAACTGAAAAAATCAATGAAACAAAAGCTGATTCTTTGGAAAAAAATCAGTAAGTTGATAAACTTCTAGCAAGACTGAAAAAATAAAGAGAGAAAACACAAACAACTAATATCCAGAATTAAACTGAGGATGTCTCTACAAATCCAACTGACATTAAAAACCAATTCCTTAAAACCAGCAAACTACCAAAACTCAACCAAGATGAACTATCTCTTATGAATAACTGTATAACCATCAAAAACTTGAATTTATAATTTAAAAGCTCCCCAAAACCAAATTTCTAGGCCAAGATTGTTTCACTGGAGAAGTCTATCCAATATCTAATGAATTAACATCAATTTTACATAATCTATTCCAGAAAACAGAAGATAAAGGAATACTTACAAACTTGCTTTATTAGGCCAGTATACCAAATGAGACAAAGATAGCTTAAAGAAAAAGGAAAAAAAAAACTATAGACCAATAATTCTCATCAACATAGAAGCAAAAGTCTTTAAAATATTAGTAAATCAATTCTAAACAAGTATAGAAATATTTATACACCACAACCAAATAAGATTTATTGCTATGGAAGAAACACAAGCTGGAATCAAGATTACCGGGAGAAACATCAATAACCTCAGATATGCAGATGACACCACCCTTATGGCAGAAAGTGAAGAGGAGCTAAAAAGCCTCTTGATGAAAGTGAAAGAGGAGAGAGAAAAAGTTGGCTTAAAGCTCAACATCCAGAAAACAAAGATCATAGCATCCGGTCCCATCACTTCATGGGAAATAGATGGGGAAACAGTGGAAACAGGGTCAGACTTTTTTTGGGCTCCAAAATCACTGCAGATGGTGACTGCAGCCATGAAATTAAAAGACATTTATTCCTTGGAAGAAAAGTTATGACCAACCAAGACAGTATATTCAAAAGCAGAGACATTACTTTGCTGACTAAGGTCCGTCTAGTCAAGGCTATGGTTTTTCCTGTGGTCATGTATGGATGTGAGAGTTGGACTGTGAGGAAGGCTGAGCGCTGAAGAATTGATGCTTTTGAAGTGTGGTGTTGGAGAAGACTCTTGAGAGTCCCTTGGACTGCAAAGAGATCCAACCAGTCCATTCTGAAGGAGATCAACCCTGGGATTTCTTTGGAAGGAATGATGCTAAAGCTGAAACTCCAGTACTTTGGCCTCCTCATGTGAGGAGTTGACTCATTGGAAAAGACTCTGATGCTGGGAGGGATTGGGGGCAGGAGGAGAAGGGGACGACAGAGGATGAGATGGCTGGATGGCATCACTGACTCGATGGACGTGAGTCTGAGTGAACTCTGGGAGATGGTGATGGACAGGGAGGCCTGGCGTGCTGCGATTCATGGTGTTGCAGAGTCGGACACGACTGAGCGACTGAACTGAACTGAACTGAACTGAAGGCTGGCTCAACATTTAAAATCAATGTAATTCACTGTATCAATAGACTAAAGAAGAAAAATCATATGACCATATTAACTTATACAAGAAAAAAAAACACCTGACAAAATCCAACAACCATTCATAGTAAAAACAAAAACAGCAATTTAGGAATAGAGGGGAATTATCTTAATTTGATAAAGAGTATCTATAAAAACCTACACTAAGGTTAGACTTACTGGTAAAATTTGTATCTCTCTCCCTAAAATCAGGAATAAGGCAAGAATGTTCACATTTAACCACTTTTATTCAACATAATACTGGAAGTTTCAGCCAGTGCAGTAAGAAAAAGAAATAGATGGCATATAGATTGGAAAGGAAGGAACAAAACATAAACATTTTTTTTGACAGATGACGTATTGCTTACATAGAAAATCTCAAGGAATCTACAAAAATATCTTTTTAAATTATCAAGGTTTTATAGATCAATGGAACAAAATAGAAAGCCCAGAGATAAATCCACACACATATGGACACCTTATCTTTGACAAAGGAGGCAAGAATATACAATGGAGTAAAGACAATCTCTTTAACAAGTGGTGCTGGGAAAACTGGTTAACCACTTGTAAAAGAATGAAACTAGATCACTTTCTAACACCGCACACAAAAATAAACTCAAAATGGATGAAAGATCTAAATGCAAGACCAGAAACTATAAAACTCCTAGAGGAGAACATAGGCAAAACACTCTCAGACATAAATCACAGCAGGATCCTCTATGATCCACCTCCCAGAATTCTGGAAATAAAAGCAAAAATAAACAAATGGGACCTAATTAAAATTAAAAGCTTCTGCACAACAAAGGAAACCCTAAGCAAGGTGAAAAGACAGCCTTCTGAATGGGAGAAAATAATAGCAAATGAAGCAACTGACAAACAACTAATCTCAAAAATATACAAGCAACTTATGCAGCTCAATTCCAGAAAAATAAACGACCCAATCAAAAAATGGGCCAAAGAACTAAATAGACATTTCTGCAAAGAAGACATACGGATGGCTAACAAACACATGAAAAGATGCTCAACATCACTCATTATTAGAGAAATGCAAATCAAAACCACAATGAGGTACCACTTCACACCAGTCAGAATGGCTGCGATCCAAAAATCTGTAAGCAATAAATGCTGGAGAGGGTGTGGAGAAAAGGGAACCCTCCTACACTGTTGGTGTGAATGCAAACTAGTACAGCCACTATGGAGAATAGTGTGGAGATTCCTTAAAAAATGGCAAATAGAACTGCCTTATGACCCAGCAATCCCACTGCTGGGCATACACACCGAGGAAACCAGAATTGAAAGAGACACATGTACCCCAATGTTCATCGCAGCAGTTTATAATAGCCAGGACATGGAAACAACCTAGATGTCCATCAGCAGATGAATGGATAAGAAAGCTGTGGTACATATACACAACGGAGTATCACTCAGCCGTTAAAAAGAATTCATTTGAATCAGTTCTGATGAGATGGATGAAACTGGAGCTGATTATACAGAGTGAAGTAAGCCAGAAAGAAAAACACCAATACAGTATACTAACACATATATATGGAATTTAGAAAGATGGCAATGACGACCCTGTATGCAAGACAGCAAAAAAGACACAGATGTGTATAATGGACTTTTGGACTCAGAGGGAGAGGGAGAGGGTGGGATGATTTGGGAGAATGGCATTCTAACATGTATACTATCATGTAAGAATCGAATCGCCAGTCTATGTCTGACACAGGATATAGCATGCTTGGGGTTGGTGCATGGGGATGGCCCAGAGAGATGTTATGGGGAGGGAGGTGGGAGGGGGGTTCATATTTGGGAATGCATGTAAGAATTAAGATTTTTAAATTTAAAAAATTAATTAATTAATTAATTAAATCATCAACGTTGAATGATATAAGATCAACACACAAAGAAATCAACTGCATTTTTAAACATTAACAATGAACAAACAGAATACAGAATTTTAAAACAATATAGTTTATAGTCACTCTGAAGGAAATTATTTTTTAGGTACAGAATTAACAAAACATGTGTAGGACCTGTATGCAGAGAATTACAAAATGCTCATGAAATCAAAGAAGGCCTAAATAAATGGAGAGACATACTATATTCATGACTTTGAAGATTCAACATAAAGATATCAATTCTCTACCAAAGTGATTTATACGGATAATACAATTCCTATCAAAATGCCAGTAATATCTTTTTGTAGACAGACAAGCTTATTCTAACAAGTATATAAAAGAACACAGGCACTAGAATAGTGAAAATATTGTTGGCAAAGAATACAGTGAAAGAATTTACCTGATATTAAAGCTGACTATATAGCTCCAAGTAACCAAGACAGTATACTCTTGGCAGAAGGATACACAAACCAATGGAACACAGGTCAATACAACAAAATAGAAAACGCAGAAACAGACTCACAGAAATAACAAATATGCTCAACCGATTTTTCACAGAGGTGCCAAAGCAATTCAAAGGAGGAAGAACAGACTTAACAAAATATGGTACTGGGGCAACTGGATATATATAGACACACAAAAAAAGAGAGAATCTCCACCTTATACTATACAACTCAAAAGAATCACACAATTAAATCTAAATACTAATCATGTGATCTTTTAAAAAAAATGTCAAGAAATCAGACATTGAGGTGCTCAAATAGGATAATGAACCAAACCAAAAGTAAAAATCAAACTTTAATTTACTTAATGTGACAACATAATCAAAAGGTGCTGGTTCCCTAGTGTCGTATTTTCATCCATGAAACGGCCCAAGGTAAGGGTCAGGTGAATCCTGCTCAGCCTGAGAAAATCATGTCACTGTTCAGGAGCCCTGAACAGCAACAGGTTCTTGCCTTTTTTCAGATTCATTGAGCTGGAGAGGGAAGAGAAAGGCTAAGAGTGGAAAGGTACTGAGGCAAAGTGGAGAAATGTAATTCAGCCAAGGAGCTCAATAAAGAGGTCTCAGCAGAGGTGCCTGGCAAGGGTCTCAACCAAGTTGCCCATTAAAGAGGCCTTGACTGGAGATGCCTGGGCTAGGAATGCAGAAAGGCATATGAACATGGCTAACCAATGGGGGCCTTGACAGCAAATCCCTCAAGGAAACTAGAGTGCACTGGCTGTATGCCAGCTGCTGCGGGGACAGCAATTTCCTCCCCATGTTGGCTGCCAGTCACACGCAACTCTGTAATTGTCTATGGCTGGGCCTAAAAGACCACACATAGGATATTTTGTCCTGGAGTCAGACTCATTAGAACAGAGGAGACAGTCTTTTAGATGTAGGGACAGGCAAAGATTTCCCAGATGACACCAAGAGCATAATCCACAAAAGGGAAAAAAATGATAAACTAGGTGTCATCAAAATTAAGACTTTTGTTTTGCAAAAGACTGTAATGAAAATTAAAAATCAAGTAATAGATTGGGAGAACATATTTGTGAACCACATACCTGACAAAAAACTTACATCTGGAATATGCAAATAACTCTCAAACTCAACAGAAAGAAAAAAAAAATCAATAAAGAATGGGCAAAAGACTTCAATAGACACTGCACAAATGTAGATATGCAAATGGTAAATAAGCACTTGGAAAGATTTTCAATATCATTAGCTATGAAGGAAACTCAAATTAAAACCACAGTGTGATATCACTACTCATCTGTCAGAGTGGCTGATAAATAAAGAATAATGACAATACCAGATGCAGGCAAGCAGTTGGTGGCTCTTGTATATATTGCTGGTGGGAATGTAAAATGGTATAGCTATTCTAGAAAACAGTTTGGCAGTTTCTTATAAAACAAAACATGCAATTACCATTTTACACAGCAACTTCACTCTTGAGTATTTATCTCAGAGAAATGAAAACATTTTCTAATAGAATTATTTAAATGACAAAATTTTTGAAATGGAGAACACGAGTGGTAAAGATAATGATGGTAGGAAGAGATGGGTATGGTTATAAAAAGTCAGCACGAAGGTTTCTTGTGACATTGGAACTTAGTACTCTGACTATGGTGGAGAATACCTGAACCGATGCATTTGATAAAACTGCATAAAACTAAATACACATTTTAAAATATGAGTGCAAGCGAAACTGGAAAATCTTACATTAAATAGGTGGATTGCATCATCTTCAGAATCCTAGCTGCGATAGCATACTGTAGTTTTGCAAAATGTTACTCCTAGGGGAAACTGGATGAAGTATACACAGATCTCTTTGTATTATCTCTTATCCTTACACTTGAATCTACAATTATCTCAATAAAATTTTCTCCCAAAGTATTACCCATCTTTGCTGCAAAGCACATATTTGATCTCAAAGCAAATGTGTGTCATAACGACTCTCAATGCACTTTAGAAACATAGGCTCCTAGGAATTAAAGGACCTTGACAGATTACCTATAGATTACATTCAGTTTTACCAATATCTAATTTCCCTTCCTTGAAGTAAGACTTGGCCATAAGACTAGTTTTGATCAATACAATAAGAAAGTGAAATGTGTCATTATGGGGCAAAGGCTTTAAGAGCCGACCCGCGTTTCACCATCTTCTTTTTCCATTGCCATAGCTATACCAATGTTTCAGGTGGTGGCTGCTCTATCCGCCTGAGAATGATGATAACTTGGAAGCAGAGAGCCAACTGATTCATGATGGTTATCAATTGTAGAAACAAGAGATAAGTTCTGATTGTTTCAAGCCTTGTGATATGAGTGTTCTTTATTACTATAGCATAACTTAGCCTATCCTGACCATAGGATAGTCCAACACTTCTCATATTACAGGTAGGAAAACCAAGACCCAACCTCAGAGCCCAGCCTGCCTAGGAAATCAGTGACAGAGATAATACTATGACTAGTATAGCCAGAGTCACTGAATGGTGCCATTTCCAACACATATTTCATCAATGTGCTTCAGGCTATTTGTCCATAAGAATAAAATTAAAACACAAATAAAAGTTCTGTAACAAACTGAATATTCAAAGTAGTTTGCAACTGATGCCAAAAATGAAAGAACAGCTTTTTTAAAAGCAAACAATGAAATATTGGCAATTCTAATTTTATCATATAGTTCTGAATCAGCAGCTCATCATTCAGAGAGGAAGAAAAACAATTGGTTCAAATGAGTCACATTGGAGAAATCCTTGATACTTTGAAATTTCAAATGTCAACAAGCCACATAATACAACAAACAGGAGGCACTGGCTCCATCCTTCTGAATATTTCTACAAAATAAATCAAAATCAAATATCAACCCTAGAGTTTTATTAACCCTCAAAATAATGGTTGGCAACTCTGTAAAGAGATGCTTCAGTGGTGGTCATGAATATTCATGGAGTTTAAAAGGGAATCTGTATGAGTAAGCAGCATGTTTTCTTCTAAGGAAGAGACTGTTTTACTCAGGATGATTTTTTGTGAACATTCTAAGGACCTGAAAGATTTCTCATGGTATATGTGAAAAATTCAAAATTTGATTTAAAAAAAAATTAAGAGCCAAACCTATTCCAGAACCATTTAAGAAATTAGCCATCCACCCTCATTTGCAACATGTCACACTGGAAGAAAGCGCACACTTCTCTGACTGCACGACAGAACCTTTTAAAAACTGCCAGTTACCCAGTCAGTCAGGCATTAAAGCTTTACTGCAAATATTCTACTATGAAACACTGAGCAGTTCACAAAGAGAAAAAGATGTAGCTGATATTTTCTTCAGGAAAAAAACTTCACCTTGTCCTTGATTAACTATTCTATTATTTTTTACTTCTTGAAACTATGAGTTTCTTCCCTTTTAATTTTAACTCTGATGATAAATAATATGGTCAGTGTAGAAAAATTAGACACTTTAGGCAAGAACATATCAATAAATGCAAAAACTGTTTTCCTACAATCCCACTCCCCAAGCAAATAATAACATTGTTGTTGTTTAGTCGCTCAGTCATGTCCGACTCTTTCCGACCCCATGGACTGCAGCACGTCAGGTCTCCCTGTCCATTGCCAACTCCTGAAGCTTGCTCAAACACATGTCTTTTGTGTCAGTAATGCCATCCAACCATCTCATCCTCTGCCATCCCCTTCTACTCCTGCCTTCAATCTTTCCCAGCATCAGGGTCTTTTCAAATGAGTCAGCTCTTCACATCAGGTGGCCAAAGTATTGGAGCTTCAGTTTCAGTCCTTCCCATGAATATTCAGGACTGATTTCCTTTAGGATGGACTGGTTTGATTTCCTTGCAGTCCAAGGGACTTTCAAAGTCTTCCCCAATACCACAGTTCGAAGGCATCAATTCTTCTGTGCTCAGCTTTCTTTTTGGTCCACACATCCATACATGACTACTGGAAAAACTATAGCTTTGACTAGACAGACCTTTGTTAGCAAAGTAATGTCTCTGCTTTTTAATACACTGTCTAGATTTGTCATAGCTTTTCTTCTAAGGAACAAGTATCTTTTAATTTTGTGGCTGCAGTCACCATCCGCAGTGATTTTGGAGCCCAAGAAAATAAAGTCTGTCACTGTTTCCATTGTTTCTCCATCTATTTGCCATGAAGTGGCAAATAATTTTAGCAAATTTTCTTTGTCCTTTGCATGTATCAAATACAGTTGAGTTGATAGTTTATTGATAATTCTGAATCCTTATGTTCCAGTCATCACTATGTCAATAATTTCTTATATTATTAAAAACTCATTATTAAGCTCATTTTAATAGATGCACAAAATCCTATTGTAATGTGTACAATTGCTAATTTAACTAGTCCCCCAATATAGGATATCCTGGTTATTTCCTCTCTTTCATCATCATAAAGTATCCGAGTTAATTCAACTTTATTCCATCATCTCTTCATCATTGTTTTTATCTATCTTGAGCTTTGAAAGATTAGTTAAAATGGCCTTTTAATTTCCAGGTTGCCCTGCTTCTCCATTTAGCTGCTTCCTCTCTAGATTGTCCTAAGAACCTTGAACAAGCTTCTCTCCACAGACACACTTCAATTTTGCATTCCAGTAAATGCCTTCTGATTCTCTTACTGATCTCTCTCCTGATAGGTTGGTAGATAGGTAGGTAGGTAGGTAGATAGATAGAGAGACAGATAGATAGAAAGAAACATCCATAGACAGGGACTATCTCACATTCAGAAAATAAACGAATGCATAAATAATTGGCTAAATTTTTTTAAATCCCTGTTTATTTTTGTGCATTTTTACAGTGGCACTAGTGGTAAAGAACGCATCTGCCAATGCAGGGGACATAAGAGCCTCTGGGAAGCTCCCAACACAGACTTGTTCTGTCTGCTCACAATCAAGAGCTGAGTTTCAAGAGTTCACTCTGAAGCTATTAAGTATCTTAGGAACCTCATGTAATCTCCCACAGACCAGCTCAGTCTATAGGACTAAAGGACACAAGCTTGCCTAAAAGCACTTGAGCCCTCTGTTGGCCTACACATCTGCCCTCAACTGCCCCTGGAGCTTCTTCTCTTCCACCTCAGACTCTCACTGAACCATGTAGTGAGGTGGATTCTGGGAAATATATTCATGGCTTTGACAGACTCCCACCTTCATCTTTAAAATATCTCTTAAACATATAGTTTAGTCTCCCCTGGTGACTCAGACAGCAAAGCGTCTGCCTATAATGCAGGATACCTGGGTTCAGTCCCTGGGTTGGGAAGATCTCCTGGAGAAGGAAATGGCAACCCACTCCAGTATTCTTGCCTGGAAAATCCCATGGATGGAGGAATCTGGTAGGCTATAGTCCATGGGATTGCAAAGAGTCAGACACGACTGAGCGACTTCAATTCACTTCATAGTCATGGTACTAGGCTTGATGCTACCAACTAACATAACAGGAATAATCACTGCCCTCAGAGTGGTTAAAGCCAATTCAGAAGAGAAGATACCTTTAGAAACCATAATCAGATGGATGTTGAGCTACACATTCAAGGTGTAGGGGGCCCACATTTCTTTTAGTGCTATACAAAACCCATGCTTTTAAGATACTAAAAGTTACTCACAGAGAAAGGAGTAACAGGAGAATATCAGGATACACCCCCAGCGTTTCCCTGCTGTGGGTCTCCCCTGCATAAAGAAAGCGCAAAGTAAAATAGCATGTGCAATCCCCCCATAGGGAGCCCATGAGACCTATACAATGGGACTCTTCAAGTTGGGCTTTGGATGCCTGGTGCTTTGGAGACTGGCGCTTCTTTGTAATCCAAGTTTATTGTCCTTGAAACATTCTGAATAATGTAAAGGACATGAGATTTTGTCCCAAGTCACCTTTTATGATTCATTTCTCAATAACCTAAGAAATAGCACTTTGGATGCTCAGCAGATGCATGGCAGGGCGCCGTGGAAGGGCAGGACACTGTGCATTATGGCTGCCCCATTTTGCATTTCCACAGCAATGCATGAGTGTTACAGTTGTTCCTCATCCTCGCCAATACTCGTTATTTTAGACATTTTTAATTTTAGTCATTCCACTAGGTGGGCAGTGCCATCTCACTGTATTCCCCTGATGATTAATGATCTTGAGCTTCTTTTCACATGTGTTTTTGCCATTTGTACACATTTTTGATGAAGCATCTATTAATATCTTATTCCATTAAAAAAAACTGAGTTATCTTATTATTGGGTTGTGAAAAGTTTTCTCTTTATTCTGGATACAATTTATCAGCTATCCATTTTAAAAATATTTTCTCTCAGCCTATGGATTTCTTTTTCCTCTACTTGACAGTGTCTTTTCAAAATAAGTTTTGGAGACATCAAGATAGTGCTATCAATTAATTCTGACTCCTGTTCCTCTCGCAAGAACTAGCAATTATCTGTAGACAAAACACCATTGTGAAACCCCAGAGACCAGAGGTGAGCCTGAAGCACCTGCCTGGACCACACAGATCAAGAAGGACAGCATTAAAAGGGTGAGAAGAGAGGCTACACCCTGACCACATCACCGCTCCCCCAGGCTGACACAGTGCCGATCTGAGAGGGCCCCCATGGGCTTACTGTTTCTGCAGGGGAAAATGAGAGACCAAGGCGGACCCCCTCAGACCCCCCAGCACTGCAGGGGAGTTCCCAGGAGGGGCACTCAGGTCTCACCCCTCAGGAACTACTGGGGTAATCTGCAGGGCTCAGCTTCGGGGATCTGATAAAATGGGTAAGAAGGGCGGGACTTACACCCATCAGATCTTGGTGGAGCACACTCCTGCTTGAAGTGATATCAGAGCAGAAATCTTAGCCAGTGGCTCTGCCCATCTGCAAAGTCAAGCTGGTGGCCCCGTCTGGTCAGCAAGCTAATCTGTCATGCAAAGGGACTTCAATCTAAAATGGAACCGGAGATAAGAAATGGAGAATCTCATGCATGTACCCACAAGAAAATGAAACTTAACCGAAACAATGCTTTCCCCCAAATACCTGACTTAAAGAAACCCATAACTTATCTCCCAACCAATGAGCATCCACAAGAATCTCACCCTGCACACAAGCCAATGAATTTGATGCTCGAACACTAACTGCACTCCCCCGACTCTTTGCATGCCTTCCTCATTAACACAGCCCGCCCCAAACCTTCAACAGACTCACCTGTAGCTTGCTACAGTTTGTCTCCTGAATTGCAGTTCCTCTGCTGTTCTGTGCTAGGTCGTTTCAGCCATGTCCAACACTTTGCAACTCTATGCACTGTAGCCTGCCAGGCTCCTCTGTCCACAGGATTCTCCAGGCAAGAATACTGGAGTGGGTGGCCTTACCCTTCCCCAGGGGGTCTTTCCCAAGCCAGGGATCAAGGTCTCCTGCAATGGCAGGCAGGCTCTTTACCACTAGTGTCACCTGGAAAGAAGTCCTCTGCTGTTCCCTACAATTTCTGGTCATTTTTCAGCTTACCTCTTTTTTTAATTTAATGGGCAGTTCTGCCTGACTTGGGTGTCCAGATAACAGGCCCATTCAAGGAGTACAGACCATTCTACCACCCGGCAAGGGCCGGGAAGCACATTTGCACACCCGCCCAGTTGTTGAACATAACCTCCAGTCCATCTATCCAGCAGGCATGGCCAAGAAACAGCCCATCCTATAGCCCCACTCCAGCAAAGAGCTAAGCCAGCAGCCCTGCCCAGCTGTGAAGCAAAGTTTCTGGTCTGGTTAACCAGGGAGACTGAACAGTACCCTGGGCAGTCTCGGAACCCAGCCTACAGCCCTGCCCAATCACACACACCACCCAGCAATACGCTTAAATGCACAGGCTAGCCAGCAGGCCCAACTGACTGTACAACCCTGAATACTTGCATCTGAGCTCTCAACTGCACAATTTAAGCAGCAGCAGTAAATGAAAGTATTGAAAAAAGAAAAATGATCCCTGCTTCCTTTCCATTCTGCAAGAGCAGTTCTGTTTCAAGTGAGAGAGGTCACAGTTTCAAGGATTAATTTGGTAATCAAAAGAAGTATAATTTCCTTTTCTTTTAAGGGCTTTCAAAGACACATGCATAGTTACCAATCAGGCTCTCTTGACTTACTCTTTTTAAGGTTTCTTACTTGTCTGACATAGCAGCAGGAGAAAGACACTAATTTTGGAATCTGGCAGACTTAAGTCAAATTCTGAGTTTCTCCCTACCTGATAACCTTTAAAAATCAGGTAAATCTCTTCCTTGCCACTTTCATCTGTCAACTAGGGTTTAAGAACAAATATTTACTGGTTGCCTACCACATGTCAAGAAATCATCTAAGTAAACAAAACAAATTCCTAGTCTGTGTGTGTTTACATTGCTGCTGTTGTTGTTTAGTTGCTAAATCGTGTACAACTCTGCAACACCATGGACTGCAGCTGGCCAGGCTCCTTTGTCCTTGAGATTTCCCAGGCAAGAATATTGGAATGGGTTGCCATTTTCTCCTCCAGAGGATCTTCCCGGCCCAAGGATTGAACCCATGTCTCCTGTGTCTCTTGCATTGGTAGACAGGATCTTTACCACTGAGCCACCTGGGAGACCTAGCAGTTTACGTAGTAGTAGTTAAATAATTTACCTAGTCATATACTTACTAATTGACTGAACCATAATTCAAAAATGGTAGTCTCTGTGTAACATATAAACTCCAAACCACTAAATTATATTACCATTTTATTGTGAGATTAAATAACATAGCTTATAACTAGATGAAAACTCAATCATAGCAACTGAAATTACTTTTTGTTTTTTTCAATCACTTTTAATGAGATATAATTTACATACAATAAAATGCATTCACTTACTAATTGTTATGGCCTCAGAGTTGTCCATAATATTACCGAATTATTCCTTGAATATTTACAGTATCTGGTAATTGGCAATTTGTGTCCTCAAATTCCTGATCAGTCTACCTAGATGTCTATCACTTTTGCTATTTTTTTAAACTAGCTTTTGGTACTAATGATTTTTTTCTATTGTTTTCCCAGTTAATATTTTATTGTTTTCTATATTTATCTTTATTGTTTCCATACCTCTACTTACTGGATTTAACTTTTTTTTTCTAACTTCTCAAATTGGAAGCCTAGATTATTGATTAAACCTTGTTTCTTTTCCAATAAATGCATGTAAAGCTAAAATTTTCCCTCTAAACACCACTGTAGCTCCATTTCACAAATTTCAATGTTATATTCTCATTTTCATTCCATTTATTTTCTCATTTCCCTTGTAATTCATTTTCTGAGTGTTTTTATCTTTATCTTTTCCATCATTCTTCTAGATTTACTGAGTATATTTTAGTTTGCCATTTTATTTCCACTATTGAATTGTTTGCTAGACATTGTTTTTTGGACGAATAGTTTGTTTGGGTATAGTACTTAAGTTGGAGTTTTTCTTTCAGTACTTTAGAGAAATCATTCCATTATCTTCTACATTGCATGTCTGTGTGTGTAAAAAATCTCAATTTTTCTTAACTTTGTTCCCCTGTACAGAACATATCTCCTTATACACACCCCAACTGCTCCTAAGAAATTTTTTTAAATCACTTAATTTTAGCTATTTGATTATGATGGGCTTCCCAGGTGGCTCAGTGGGAAAGAATCTGCCCCCCAGTGCAGGAGACACAGAAGGTGTGGGTTCAATCCCTGGGTTCGGTAGATTCCCTGGAGAAGGAACTGGCAACCCACTCCAGTATTCTTGTGTGGAGAATTCCATGAACAGAGGAGCCTGGCAGGCTACAGTCCATGGGGTCGCAGGGAGTCAGACACCACTGAGCACAAACAACAAAAACAAAGTGCCTCTGTGTGGTTTTCTTTGTGTCTAACTTTCCTGGGGTTCTTGAACTCCTTGGGACTGCTTAAATATGAACATTTTTCAGCCACTATTTCTTCACGTATTTTCTTGCCCTCTATTCCCTTTTCTACGGCTCCAAATGGATGAATATTTTCCACAGGTTACTGGGGCTCTGTGGAATTTTTTTCAGACTTTTTTCTCTCAGAGTTTCACTTTGTACAGACTTATTCATATATCTTAAAGTTCACTGTTTTTTTTTTATTTTGCAGTATCAAATGTGCTATTAATCTCATCCAAAAAACATACTAAATATTGTATTAGTCTTCTCCAAAAGCTACATTTGGTTCTTTTTTATAGCTGAATCATTATTGTCATAGTTTCCATTACATCTTTAAGCAAATTCATAATAACTGTTTTAAAGTTCTTTACTGATTTAGTATCTTTTATTGGACACTGGCCATTGTTAATTTTACATTCTTGAATGCTAGATTTTGTTTCAGCTTTTAAATTGTATTGTACATTTTTCTGCCAGGTGGTAAATCTGCTTGCCTATAAGGTTGATCTTTTCAAAACTTCTTTTTCAGCTTTGTTAGGAAAAGTCTAGAGTAGCCTTTACATTATGGCTAGTTTTGTAATACTTCTAAAGTATGACCTTTCTGGAATCACTACAGAAATGTCATAGGTGCTAAATGAGCACTCTGCATTCTAGTGGTTAGAATATTAACATCTCCCAGCCCTGAGTGAGCTATGGGAGTTTTTAGCTAATAACTTTCCAATTACCTTTCCCCAGACTTATTGGTTTCTACCTTATAAATCTCTGGATTTGTATTCAGCATCACACCCAAGGGACTCATAAGCAGACTTCTGGAGCTTTTTTTCTGCACAGCTCTCTCCTCTCCTGTACTCTATCCTGCAAACTCCAGCTACCTCATCTCCACACCGTGATCTCTGTCTCCTGAAATCAGCAGAATCATCTTGCTCATCCTGGGATCTCCATCTCTGTTTATCTGGCAGAAAAGCAAAGTGATTTTAGGATTCACCATATTTGTTTCCCTTCTCAGGGATGAGAGTTCTGGAATGCCTATTATCCACTGTTTAAAAAAGAAATGTTGTTCCATAAATTTTGTCCAGTTTTCTAGATGCTTAAAGTTGGAGAACAAGGCTAGTTCTAATTACTCCATCAAATCTAGAAGTCAGAATTCACCTTATTTTCTTTTTACAAATATTACAAATATGTCTTCTTACAAATACTACAAAACACATCATTTCCAGCCATCAGCAACCTCAAGAAAATCTTCTAAGTAAAGGTACACAAGAAATGTATCTCTGGGGCCTTCCCTGGTGGTCCAGTAGTTGAGACTCCACACTTTGACTGCAGGGCACATGGGTTTGATCCCTGACCAGGGAAAGAAGATTCCACATGGTGCAGTAAAAAAAAAAAAAAAAAAAATGTATCTCTGGCACATGAATTTCAGGAACTAATGCTACAGAATCATGAGACAATCTTTTAGAGAAAGTTCAGAAGAAGAACAGCTGTTTTGGAGTTCTTTGCTGCTACCAGGGAATCATAAACAATTACTTTTTGGTTTGGGGTTTTGTTTTGTTTTGTTTTTTAGCCTGTAACTATTTTTGGCTTAGGTCACTGAATCCAGGCCTTTTTTCATCAGTATTTTTTCTTCAGTTAGTAGAGCAAGTATATTCCACAGTTTGGCAGTTGGGGTAAGCTGCTGACAAGCACTGTCATTTGGTTTGCAACTTTGGTGATGGCACAGGGAAAAATCCTTCATCTAGGGTAAGCAGATGGGATATTCAGAGACAGAGAAACAGAGAAGACATGATGAACTGAAGATGAATTTATTCCCTCATTGTTTTTGTCTTATTGAAGAAATGCCATGGGAGGTGTTGGCAGAAGTCTGACAAGGAAGAGCTGAGGATAATCATTTCCCTTCTCTTGGCATAGGGTAAAGAACTTGGCTGCTCTTGGAAAAGGGAGTAAAGCTTCAGGGAAAAGCAACAAAAATAATTAGGCAATGGGGGGAAAAAAAAATGACCCGTAGGGAAAAGGGCTTAAAACTGACATTGTTTATACTGTGAAGAACACTAAGTTGTCTTCACATATAGATGCATTTCCATTTATGAAGCACATTAAAACTCCATAAAACACTGCCAGATTATCTGATTTCATCTTCATAATAACCTGTGAGCATAAGGTATTATTTATATTTTATAAGACATAGACTAAGAAGCAGAGTTTAAGGGATTTGACTTAAATCACAAAGCCAGTTGATGACACAGACCAAACCAAAAAAAAAACTGTTCAAATCCAATCAACAAGTGTATTTTGGCGTAATATTTGATCTCCATAATAGGTGCCACCAGAAAACTGCTTTAATAAGTAAAATCAAAAGCACAGCAGCATCACAAAAGTCTCTAGAAAGCATTTCCTGGCATTTTTCTGGACTTCTGGGTAAAGACAGAAAACTGAATACACATATTTACTTTAGCACCTATCAAAAATCCATTAAAATAGTAAAGGATTTTTTGTTAAAGGCACAAACCCACAAAAACATGGAGAACAGGAAATGAAACAAAAACAAATTCTAAGAGAATATAAAACAGAAGGAAAAGAAATTATGACTTAGCAGAAATAAGAAAACTGAATCCTTAGCTGGCAGCAATAAACCCTGGAAATTCTGCGCAGGAGGAAAAGGGGGCGACAGAAGATGAGATGGTTGGACAGCATATCGCCTCAATGTACATGAGTTTGCACAAACTCCAGGAGACAGTGAAGGACAGGGAAGCCTGATGTGCTAAAGTCCATGCGGTCACAAAGAGTCAGACACGACTGAGCAACTAAACAACAACAGACACCTTTGGGAATGTGGGTAAAGAGAGAACTTTTAAAAAGAAAATTATTTGAAAGTCTAATTGGGCATCTGAAAGTCTCAGAATGCAGCAGCAAAAGATTGGAGGTCTTTTCCTTAAGAAGTGTAACATAGAAGTGCCTCTCTTCTGGACTGATATCACTGAAAATAGCTCAAGGGTCAGCTACTAAAAATAGCTTACTAAAAATAGAGGAAATTGCTATCCCACTGGGCTTACAGAATGCTGTCAGCCAGTCATCACCCTCCAGGAAGGAGACTGAAGATTCTCCTCTGCAGAATCTCATCAGCCCCGGAGGATACAAACATCAGAGGTCCCCTACTCCAAATGCCTAGTTGGAGTGGGGAAGCTTGACAATCTGCACTTGTATTTTCACATTTTCAACTGGCTTTTTAATTCCCTTTGAAAACTGAGAAGAAAGCTACCTATCATCACACATCGAAGGAAAACTTCTCCTATAATGTGTTTTTTCCAGCACCACGGAGCAATTGTCCAACTCTCAGTGGACCTTGACCGGGTGTCCTACAATTTACTCTATTCTAGCCCTGTCTACCTGAAAAGCATGGGATTCTCTGCCTTAAGGATTCAACCCTTTCCTTTCAGACTCCAGTCATCCTGGTTGTCACCTGTGCTTCTGACCAAATGACTATATATCAGAGGTTCCCACAACCCACTCCTTGGTTTCATTTAGAAACCAAGAACCTACAGAACTCAGAGGAACAATTGTTTAATTTACCTGCTTATTATAAAGGGCACTGAGAGTGAGGAGGTTCAGCCACTGGACCACCAGGGAAGTTCCAGAAATATGATTTTAATTTAAGAATAATGAATATATTAAACCAAAATTAGATCATCACTGTATTGAAAGTATATGAGATAAAGTTGCATGTGTATGGTGAGGCAGAGAGAGAAAAGAATTATATCCTTAACTTTCATAGACAGATATCAATAGCTTGGATAAATGAGAATATATCAATGAAATCATATTAGTTAGAGACACAGATACTGAAGTAAATGTGAAACCAAGTAAGTTGTGTGTCTCCAGCTCTGCTGGAAAATATGGAGCCTACCCACTCCATATGATGTCAAAAAGGCAACACAGCACGGTTGTTGAAAAGCATTTGAGAGGTGAACAAACCTGGATTCGAGTCTTGGCTCCATTGTCTATACAGTTCAGTTCAGTCGCTCAGTCGTGTCTGACTCTTTGCGACCCCATGGACTGCAGCACGCCAGGCCTCCCTGTCCATCACCAACTCCTGGAGTTTACTCAAACTCTGTGATACAATGGGCAAGTTCCTTAACCACCTAAAAATGCAGTTTACTCATTTATAGCATGGAAATAATGATAATAATAGTATTTAATACATTATTAGATACACAGTTGGTACTATACATTTGTAGAATGACTATTAATAAAGAGACAGCATATGTAATATTTTAGCCTGATATATAATAAATGCTCAATAAAAATTAGTTTTGTGTTTAGAGCTAGTCTGAGTATAAGCTTTTATAAATCTAAGTTCTCTCCCTTCTAATCAAGTTAATGGGAAAGAATTGGTTATTACACTGACTTTATTCTTAGAAACTCTGGAGGCATGTTTAACTCCTCTCTTTCTCGGCCAATCTCTCAGAACAATCACTTCAGTTCAGTTCAGTTCAGTTCATTTCAGTCACTCAGTCTTGTCTGACTCTTTGCGACCCCATGGATCACAGCACACCAGGCCTCCCTGTCCATCACCAACTCCAGAAGTTCACTCAAACTCATATCCATCAAGTCGGTGATGCCATCCAGCCATCTCATCCTCTGTCATCCCCTTTTCCTCCTGCCCCCAATCCCTCCCAGCATCAGGGTCTTTTCCAATGTGTCAACTCTTCCCATGAGGTGGCCAAAGTATTGTAGTTTCAGCTTTAGCATTAGTCCTTCCAGTGAACACCCAGGACTGATCTCCTTTAGGATGGACTGGTTGGATCTCCTTGCAGTCCAAGGGACTCTCAAGAGTCTTCCCCAACACCACACTTAAAAAGCATCAATTCTTCAGTGCTCAGCTTTCTTCACAGTCCAACTCTCATATACATACATGACCACTGGAAAAACCATAGCCTTGACTAGACGGACCTTTGTTGGCAAGGTAATATTTCTGCTTTTCAATATGCTGTCTAGGTTGGTCATAACTTTCCTTCCAAGGACTAAGTGTCTTTTAATTTCATGGCTGCAGTCACCATCTGCAGTGATTTTGGAGCCCAAAAAAATAAAGTCTGACACTGTTTCCACTGTTTCCTCATCTATTTCCCATGAAGTAATGTGACCGGATGCCATGATCTTAGTTTTCTGAATGTTGAGCTTTAAGCCAATGTTTTCACTCTCTTCTTTCACTTTCATCAAGAGCCTTTTTAGTTCCTCTTCACTTTCTGCCATAAGGGTGGTATCATCTGCATATCTGAGGTTATTGATATTTCTCCTGGCAGTCTTGATTCCAGCTTGTGCTTCTTCTAACCCAGCGTTTCTCATGATATACTCTGCATATAAGTTAAAGAAGCAGGGTGACAATCTATGGCCTTGACGTACTCCTTTTCTTATTTGCAACCAGTCTGTTGTTCCATGTCCTGTTCTAACTGTTGCTTCCTGACTTGCATATAGGTTTCTCAAGAGGCAGGTCAGGTGGTCTGGTATTCCCATCTCTCTCAGAATTTTCCACAGTTTTTTGTGATCCACACAGTCAAAGGCTTTGGCATAGTCAATATAACAGAAACAGATATTTTTCTGGACTTCTCTTGCTTTTTCAATGATCCAGCAGATGTTGGCAATTTGATCTCTGGTTCCTCTGCCTTTTCCAAAACCAGCTTGAACATCTGGAAGTTGTTCATGTATTGCTGAAGCCTGGCTTGGAGAATTTTGAGCATTACTTTACTAGCATGTGAGATGAGTACAATCGTGCGATAGTTTGAGCATTCTTTGGCATTGCCTTTCTTTGGAATTAGGATGAAAACTAACCTTTTCCAGTCCTGTGGTCACTGCTGAGTTTTCCAAACTTGCTGGCATGTTGAATGCAGCACTCTCACAGCATCATCTTTCAGGATTTGAAATAGCTCAACTGGAATTCCATCACCTTCACTAGCTTTGTTCGTAGTGATGCTTTCTAAGGCCCACTTGATTTCACATTCCAGGATGTCTGGCTCTAGATGAGTGATCACACCATCAGGATTATCTGGGTCGTGAAGATCTTTTTTGTACAGTTCTTCTGTGTATTCTTGCCACCTCTTCTTAATATCTTCTGCTTCTGTTAGGTCCATACCATTTATGTCCTTTATTGAGCCCATCTTTGCATGAAATGTTCCCTTGGTATCTCTAATTTTCTTGAAGAGATCTCTAGTCTTTCCCATCCTGTTGTTTTTCTCTGTTTCTTTTGCATTGAACACTATATTCTATTAATTCTACTTTTATACCATCCTCCACAAGATCTCCTTCCTCTTCTGACTCCCCTTATTTACTCTTGCTTATCTTCAGCAGGTTTCCTAAATGGTTCCACTGCCCAAATCTCCTACTCTTCAACTATATCTTCTACCTTGCCGCTAGAGTTACATTTCTAAAAACACAAATCCAATCATATCACTTCCATGCTCAGACTTCCTAGAGCTTCTCATCACTTGGAGCAGATGGCCAGGCTTCTCAGAGCACCCCTACTAAGCCACTAAACCATCTCATCCAAACGCACCTTAGTCTTATCTCCTAATAGACTCTAACCCTCCTCTGCCCAATTATCTTTCCTCCCCTGTATAGCCCAGGCACGTGCTGTTCCACAATCCCTACATATGCTATGCTCTTTCTCAAATCTGAGGCTTTACACACACTGTTCTATCTGGAAATCTTTCCCTCCTTCCCCTTTTCACTTGGCAAACAAGCTATAAATGAATAGCTTGTTGGTCACCCCAACTATAGTTCAGTTCAGTTGCTCAGCCGTGTCTGACCTCATGGACTGCATGCAGCACGCCAGGCTTCCCTGTCCATCACCAACTCCCAGAGCTTGCTCAGTCATGTCCATTGAGTCGGTGATGTCATCCAACCATCCTTTCCTCTGTCATCCCCTTCTCCTCCTGCCTTCAATCTTTCCCAGCATCAGGGTCTTTTCCAATGAGTCAGTTCTTCGCATCAGGTGGCCAAAGCACTGGAACATCAGGTTCAGCATCAGTCCTTCCAATGAATATTCAGGGCTGATTTCCTTTAGGATTGACTGATTTGATCTCCTTGCTGTCCAGGGATGCTCAAGAGTCTTCTCCAACACCACAGTTCAAAAACATCAATTCTCCAGTGCTCAACTTTCTTTATAGTCCAACTCTCCATATGTGACTAATGGAAAAACCATAGATCTGACTATACGGACCTTTCTCAGCAAAGTGATGTCTCTACCTTTTAATATGCTGTCTAGGTTGGTCATAGCTTTTCTTCCAAGGAACAAGTATCTTTTAATTTCATGGCTGCAGTTACCGTCTGCAGTGGAGCCCAAGAAAATTATTTTGGAGCCCCAACTATAGTACAGGTTCATTAAAGTTTGTAGTCTGTAAACTTTTAGCCTGCCCAACACCTCCCATAGTGCCTGGCCCATGGTAGGTGCTAAATAATTCTTATCGACTAAAGGAAAGAGACAGCCCTATATGAATAGTCACTCTCACTTTGGGGTTTTGGCTTACCAATAATTAATAGGAGTTGATTATTTCATGTTATTAAAATTATACTCCTTTTCCAAACAAAAGAATCAGATTTCCAGTTTCCCTTATTTATTGTCCAATACTGAAGGTATTAAGTATGGAGAAATCTAATTTGCTCACCATTCAATAAATGAAGAAGACCTTCCACTGTACCTGAATTCTGTCTCCTCTAAAGACAAAGTCAATTGGTACAAACATGCCCATTTTAATAAGCATAAAATTTGTATTTTAAGGGAGTGTTTACTATCTTTTGTTTATTGATTCTATTGCCACTCAATCTCTCTCCCTGGGAAACCCAGATTTAACAATTAGTGTGTTTACATCTTTAGATATTTCTACATGTCAAAATGGGCTTCCCTGGTAGCTCAGATGGTAAAGAATTTGCCTGCAATTCAGGAGACCTGGGTTCTATCCCTGGCTTGAGAAGATCCCCTGGAGGAGGGCATGGCAACCCACTCCAGTAT
The DNA here is from genome assembly GCF_042477335.2 of Ovis canadensis. NCBI lineage: Eukaryota > Metazoa > Chordata > Mammalia > Artiodactyla > Bovidae > Ovis > Ovis canadensis. The sequence continues at coordinate 68,078,459 of NC_091259.1, forward strand.
TCTTGCCTGGAGAACCCCCATGGACAGAGGAGCCTGCCAGGCTAGTCCACAGAGTTGCAAAGAGTCGGACATGACTGGACGACTAAGCACAACACAGCACATGTCAAAATATTTAGACATGCAGGTATATACACATATGACACACCGGTATGCACACGCAATAACCCTCTTTACATGCTTTTCCACATATTACTTTTCTCACTCAGTGGAATCTATGAAGAGTCCTCTAAGCATTATATTAATTCATGTTGTGTTTATTGGCTACATTGTTACCCATTGTCAACTCAGAGTTTTATGAAAGTTTTACCACCCTCTCGTTTAAGTTATCTTCTTGGCCTGGCCGGTCCAGGCTACAATAACAGAACACCATAGACTGAGTGGCTTATAAACAATAGGAATTTATCTCTTAGGTTCTAGAGGCTAACAAGTCTAAGATCAAGGTGCCAGCAGATGTGGAGTCTAGAGAGAGCCTGCTTCCTACTTCATAGACAACAGTCTTTCTGTTGTGTCCTCACATGTTAAAGGGGCGTCCCTGGTGCCTCAGATGGTAAAGAATCTGCCTGCAATGCAGGAAACCATGGCTCGATCCCTGGGTCAAGAAGATCTCTTGGAGAAGGAAATGGCAACCCTCTCCAGTATTCTTGCCTGGAAAATTCCATGGACAGATGAGTCTGGTAGACTACAGTCCATGGGGTGGCAAAGAGTCAGACACAATTGAGCATGCTTGCCTGCATCACATGGTAGAAGGAGGTGGAGGAAGGAGCTCTCTGGGGTCTCTTTTATTAATATAAGGGTACTAATCCATTCATGAGGGCTTTGCTTTCTTGACCTAATCACCCCCAAATGTCTCATTTCCAAATACCATCACATTGGGGATTAGGTTTCAACTTGTGAATTGGGGAGGGAGTGGGGGTGGCACATTCAGTCTATAGCATGGCCAGTGAGAAGGGAGCATGAAGAAACTTCCTCACCAACCAAATGAAAGGAATTCTGTAATTCAAAATGATTGGCAATTTCAAATTTCTGCCAGGATTGAGCAGATGTAAACTAACAAAACCTAAGCTGAATGTAATCAACAATGAAATTGAGGTCAATGATTTAAATACATATGTTGCTAGACAAACTGTCTTAGGAATTTGTATTTGATTCATTTATATTCACTACAACAAAACACTACTGCAATTTATAAGGTATCTCCAGGCATTTCATTTGTTAGACTAGTTTACAGTAAATTGGATTATTCCAACATAATAAAGAATAGTCTTTGCTACATGCCACTAAAATAAATTAATCAAGCAATGTAAAATTGAGTTTTCACACCACAATCCTGTTTTGTTTTCCCTCTTACCTAAAGTAATAGCATCTATCATCATTTAAAACCAATAATATGATTTGTGCTTTGCAGAAACCAACAAATTAAAAACCAAACCTTCACATTAGGAGCAACAGAAACCGCCAACAGTGTTTGAGAAATGAGTATGATTTTTCCTTCACTATTACTATAGCACATGAAATCTGGGAGCAAATGGAGCTTCATACTATCTTGTGATTCATTTAAAGGCTGTAACACTTCAGGACAATGCAAATGGCTTCTTACATTAAAAAGACATTAAATAGCTCAACAATTTAGCAGAAAAGGCGCACAACTGCTCTCGAATATTAAAATACATTTCTGTGAAAAATGACCCTGGGGTGGCAGGAGACCCTGAGGCTACTGTAATGTATCTCTTCATGTGTGCTGTAAGTGATGAGAATGTTCCCCAGGCTCTCCAGGGAAAGGCAGAAGTCTTATTGTTCAAAGTATTTAAAATGAGTGATTAATCACAAGCTGTGTCATAGGCATAGGAAGCTATGAAGATGGAAAACCTGAAAAAAAACAAGTGGCTTTGTGGAGGAGGTGTAACCATCCCTTGATTAATTCTGCTAATGGAAAAGAGTGTTGTGGATAACACAAACATAATTAAATGCCAAAGGAAAACCAGCCTGACTTTGTCCCAAAAATATAAACTGAAATTTCAAGATATGAAACACACTTTACTCCCACGGAACTGTTATCCATGGGGATGGGTCGATAATTTAACCAAATACTATCTTCAAAAGAATAAAGCTTTACAGTGTTATAGAAGTTAGAGTAACAACATTTGACAAAGGGAAATACAGTCTAGATACATTCTTTCTAGAATAAGCACAGTTTTCTCTGTATTGCCCTAGGACCCCTACACCTATCCCCTGGCCTTTAACATAGAGAGGTGAAAACTTAAATTATTGGAAATTTTTAAAGATCTACTAAAGTTTCCCATAGTCACCGAGACACTCTGATAAAACAGAATACAATAATCCAGGTTTACCAAAGCTTTTATAGGGATACAAACTGGTCTGTTCCATAAATACACTCACCAAGACAGGGACAATATGAATGTTCATTCAAGCTTTCTACCAAATAATATTCAGTGGGGATTATGGCCCAAGCAGCACACTGGATACTGAGGATGAGCTGGTAAACAAAACAAACATGGCCCCTGCCCTCATGGAATAAAGCACCCAGCAACTCTTAACACACAGTAAGTGTGCAATAAATATAATTTATATTTTCCCTCTCTCTCAGCTTCTCTTAGCTTGTTTACACTTCTGTTAAATGAGAATAATAATATATACCAGAACGTTACTAAGATTGAGTTTTAATAAAAGTTCCAAAAAATACTCATTGATTTTGAAATCTCTCCAGCTGCTCAGCCCAGCTGCTAAAATATCAACTTACATTAAAAGGTAGGGGTGGGTGGCAGGGTGGGTAGAGCACAAGTATTTAGGGAAACATGCTAGCTGTTACTTCCACTATAATGGGAAGTGCAAATAAAAGAAATCAAATCTAGTGGGAAATCCATGGGGGAAGAGATTTTTAGGAGTTTAACTGATGGTTGTCAATATTTAAGAACTTTTAAAGAGTGAATGGAAAGGGCATCAGATTCCCAAAGAGATTTGTTCTAAGTTTAGTGCCAACACAGTGGAAGATTTTTTAAAAAGGTTGAGAAAATGTCAAATAAAAAACATGCAAAATTAAAAATGATACTTGCTTATACCAAGTATACTTTGGGAGTTGGGAAAGAAGGCAGGAAAATATCTAGTCAATAAATCAGAATTATTCTTAAATATTTTTACTGGATCCCTTATTTTTCCCACTTACTGGTTGACTCTGTCACTGTAGAAACAAGAATCACATGATTTTGACAACTTACACAGGAGCATCCATGCCTCTAGAATTCCATCTAAAGAATTTTGCTATTCCCTGTTTAGGGCTACAAGTATTGGAATCAGTTTTGCCCAGTTTCCACCATCTATCATTCTGAGCATTGCAGAGATTTCTTTAGACTCCTCTCTATACAGATTAAAGCTTTACAAAGATTGAATTTTTAAAGTTGAACTGGAGAAAAAGAACATATACCAAAAGCCAGGAATATTCTGAAAAAGAAAATGAGAAGGACAAGCTCACCTTGATAATTAAACATGGTGAGAAGCTATAGTTTGTGACTGAAGAACCAGCATATGGGTCAATAGAATAAAGAGAGAATTCAAAAATTGATGCAAACTCCATTTGCTAAGTGAGTATTTCAAATAAATGGTCAAAAAGAATAGATTATTCAATAAATGATTTCAGAGAACTAGATGATCCATTAAAAAAAGTTAAGTCAGATCTGTATTTGATATGCAGCAATTAAATAATTTCCAGAAATATCTAAGATTTAAACACTTAAAAAATGAAACCATGAGTGTTCTAAAAGAATCAATGAATGCATTCAGAATCTTAGAGTGGCAAAGGCCTTTCTAAGCAAGATACAATTCAGAAATCATGTACTGCTGCTGCTGCTGCTGCTAAGTGACTTCAGTCGTGTCAAACTCTGTTCAACCCCATATGACTCCATTTTTAAAAATCAGTCATTAAAAATTATATTCAAGACTGGGGAGGATATTTGTAATACATATATGAAAGAAATAATTTCTTTAACATATAGAAAAGTTTTATGAATCACGATTAAGACAATCTAATAAAATTAAGCAAAATATGTGAAAAAATAATTTATAGAAAAAACAAATAACCAGTATGCATGGAAAAATCCATAATTCATAATTTAAAAATGCCAATCAAAACAAGACATTCAGTTCAGTTCAGTTCAGTTGCTCAATCGTGTCCAACTCTTTGTGACCCCATGAATCACAGCACACCAGGCCTCCCTGTCCATCACCAACTCCCAGAGTTCACTCAAACTTATGTCCATCAAGTCAGTGATGCCATCCAGCCATCTCATCCTCTGTCATCCCCTTCTCCTCCTGTCTCCAATCCCTCCCAGCATCTGAGTCTTTTCCAATGAGTCAACTCTTCACATGAGGTGGCCAAAGTATTGGAGTTTCAACTTCAGCATCAGTCCTTCCAATGAACACCCAGGATTGATCTCCTTTAGGATGGACTGGTTGGATCTCCTTGCAGTCCAAGGGACTCTCAAGAGTCTTCTCCAACACCACACTTCAAAAGCATTAATTCTTCGGCGCTCAGCCTTCTTCACAGTCCAACTCTCACATCCATGCATGACCACAGGAAAAACCAGAGCCTTGACTAGACAGACCTTAGCCGGCAAAGTAATGTCCCTGCTTTTCAATATGCTATCTAGGTTGGTCATAACGTTTCTTCCAAGGAGCAAGCATCTTTTAATTTCATGGCTGCAGTCACCATCTGCAGTGATTTTGGAGCCCCCAAAAATAAAGTCTGACACTGTTTCCACTGTTTCCCCGTCTATTTCCAATGAAGTGATGGGACCAGATGCCATGATCTTCGTTTTCTGAATGTTGAGCTTTAAGCCAACTTTTTCACTCTCCTCTTTCACTTTCATCAAGAGGCTTTTTAGCTCCTCTTCACTTTCTGCCATAAGGGTGGTGTCATCTGCATATCTGAGTAAGCATTTAGTACTGCTCAAAAAATTGGTCATAATTTTTTAAATTTAACAATTGGACCAAGACTGACACTATTGGTAGCAATGTAGATTTATACAACATTTTGAAGACAATTAACCACTATCTTCCAAAATCTGAGGAATTTGATTCATTTGATCCAGCAATTCATTGCAAGGAATTTATCTACAGCCACACTTGTAAGATATGATAATAGGGTGCTTATATGTAGCCAAAAATGGAAACAACAAATCCTTTTAGTATTACAGTTCTTATTAAACAAAATATGACATCTATACTATGGAATACCATACAGCCCATGATATAAGAGGGGAAACTTACATTAGCTGATAATGGAAAGATGGCCAAGCCATATTACTGAGTTACAAAAGCAAGTGTAGAATAAAGTGTAAAGTATGATCCTTTTCTGTGAATAAAAACCAGAAATATTTCTAGATGCTAGTGTAGGCATAATTTCTTTTCTGGAAAGAAGCACAAAAAACTATTTATAGTTAGTACTTTTGGATAAGAGACTGGGAATCATTTAGAACCTTTCTATACCATTTGAACTAGGTTTACTATGAGCACATCTTTATTTTTTTATGTCATAGACATCATGGGCAATTTCCTAAAATACATTTCACCTATCTTTAAAAATAAATAATGTTATTTAACATTTTAAAATTTTTAAGTCAGTTATTTGGAACTCAGGATAGGTCATCCATTTAGCAAGATGAGGCTAAGAAACTTCCATCTGGTTACATGTGATCGCATGTTCTAGTTCCTATTTTCAGCTGACCATTGAAGGAAAAAGGGACATGGATAGGATTTCTGTTAATAAGGGAAATAGTTCTCTCTTTGTGTTAATTAAGATATCTAAAAACACAAGCATATACCTATGAGTTTACCTGTAGAATATCCTAAATTAAGAAATCCTTTGAGAACTAAGTGAGGCCCAGCTCTAGCATGCAAAAAGGCCTCTGCACAAAGCAAGTGAGTGAGTTATGATCAGGTTAAAAGACTGCCCCCGAAACAACCTAGATGTCCATCAGCAGATGAATGGATAAGAAAGCTGTGGTACATATACACAATGGAGTATTACTCAGCGGTTAAAAAGAATTCATTTGAATCAGTTCTGATGAGATGGATGAAACTGGAGCCGATTATACAGAGTGAAGTAAGCCAGAAAGAAAAACACCAATACAGTATACTAACACATATATATGGAATTTAGGAAGATGGCAATGACGACCCTGTATGCAAGACAGGGAAAGAGACACAGATGTGTATAACGGACTTTTGGACTCAGAGGGAGAGGGAGAGGGTGGGATGATTTGGGAGAATGGCATTCTAACATGTATACTATCATGTAAGAATTGAATTGCCAGTCTATGTCTGACGCAGGATGCAGCATGCTTGGGGCTGGTGCATGGGGATGACCCAGAAAGATGTTATGGGGAGGGAGGTGGGAGGGGGGTTCATGTTTGGGAATGCATGTAAGAATTAAAGATTTTAAAATGTAAAAAATAAAAAACTAAAAATAAAAAAAATAAAAAATAAATTAAAAAAAAAAAAAAAAAGACTGCCCCCGGCAACAGCAAGAGTCAACAACACATATCTGACGTTTAAGCGAGGAAAGTGCAGTTATTTATATTCCAGGCATTTGTTCAACAACAAACATTGATTGAGCACCTACCACATACAGACAGGTCAAAAGCATTTTGTAAAACAAAGTCTTGACCTCATGGATCTTATATTCTAACCAGAAGAGACAGATAAAGACTGAATAAAGACAAAGACTAAATAAATGTGTAACTAATAAAATGTCAAGCAAGAGCCCAAGAAAAAAATAAAATAGGATAAAGAGACTGAGAGTGAAAGAGTGGTTATTAGGGAAAGATTTCCTAATAATTAATGTTTAGGTAGATTCTTGGACTTATTAGGAATAAGCCAAGATAAACTGAAGAAGAGAATTCTAGGCTGAGGGAATGGCATGTTTAAAAACGCTGACATGGACGTTAGATTTGTGTGTTCAAGGGACACAGCAAGGAAGACAGCCTAACACTGGGGAACAACACAGAGAGTGTCAATGAGACACAAGGGGGCATCAGGGAACAAGGCAGGCCAGCTCATACAGAGCCCTTAAGGAGATGCCTTAGAATTTTACTCCAAGCATGAGGGGAAACCGCTGGAGTATTTTGAGCAGGAAACTGATGTGATCAAATTTATTTTCTTAAAGGATTCCTCTGGCTGCTTTGAGAGGATAGACTTAGAGTGTACCAGTCAGGGTTCTCTAGAGAAACAGAACCAATAAAACATTAGATAGACAGATAGCTAGGAGAGAGATTAATTTGTTATAAGGAATTTACAAGATTACAGAGGCTGAGAAGTCTCAAGATGTGCAGTCAGCGGGCGGAATGGAGACCCAGCAGAGCAGGTAGTATAGTTATAGCTTAAGTCTGAAGGCCAGGAAAACCAGAAAAGCTGATGGTATAAAATCTAGTCTAAAAGCTGGCAGGATCAAGACTCAAGAAGAGATGGTTTGTCAGTTCAAATCTGAAAGCAGAAAAAAAGCAGATGTCCCAGCTCAAGACATTCAGCGGGAATTCCCAGTTACTCACAGGAGGGTCTACTTTTTATTCTAATCAGGCCCGTAACTAACTGGGTAAAGATCACCAACATTATGCAGAGCAATCTGCTTTACTCAGTCTACCAATTCAAATGTTAGTCTCATCTAAAACACCGTCACAGATATACCCATAATAATGTTTGACTAAATATCTGGGCACCCATGGCCCAACTAGGGTAACACATAAAGTTAATCAACACACAGGCAAGGAAGAGAGGAGGCAGGAAGACCATGAGAAGGTTCTTGTCATTTACCAGACAAGAGATGAGGATGTCTTGTATTTGGGTTGCAGCCTCTGAAGTGATGGAAAGAGGCAGGATTTGGGTACTTTACTTGAAAGTAAAGCCAAAGGAAATTGCTGCTCAACTTCATACAGGATATGAGGAGGAAGATTCAAGGATGACTCCAAAGTATTTGGCCTGAGCAAGTAGCTAAAGGGAAATGTACTCATAACCCTAATAACACTAATAGCTGCTTTTCTTATTTACTTTCCTTTTTGGTGGGAGGAGGTTGAGAATAAAGTAAAAATCAAGAATTTGGTTTAAGACATGTTAAGAGTTAAGAAGTTTTTAGATACCAAGTGGCAATGTCAACAGTTTTCATATAAAAGCCTAGAGTTTAGAAAAGAGATCAGAATTGGAAATGTGAATTTGAAATTTATTTAGGTGGTCTTTAAAGTTAAGGGACTGAATTAAGTCACTAAGGGAATGAGACAGAATAGAAGAGGTATGAGAACTGAACGTGAGGAACCCCAACATTTAGAGGAGGAATGATGGATGAGCCCATAAAAACAAACGAAAGCCAAAAGTATTCCACGTGGAAGAAACATCATGAGAACAAAGTACCCTGGAAGCCACATAAAATCTTTTAAGAAAGAGATCACATTTGTGGGAAGACACTAAGAGGTAAGAGGACTGATCACTGTATCTTGCAACCATGAGTTCTTGGGTAATCTTCCAAAAAAAAGTTTTACTAAATTTTATTACAATTTGTATTTCTTGTTTATACACATCCTGTAAGCAGGAAAATATATACATTTTTGTTTGTTTCATTTTTATTTTTAGATATCAAGAACTAGCTAGCCACTGATGAAGTTTACATTATTATACGTTGGTGAATGGAATAAGGTCTTCAGTTTTGATGGCCTCTATTTTATCAGTTCACACAGAAATGTTTAAGTTCCAGAGAACCAACTCACCCTGAAAGTTACAAAGTTATTGATAAAATCTGATTTGTTAATCAAAAGCCAGTTTATCCATTTTTATTAGGAAATACACTATTCTAACACCAATGGAAAAGAGTTAATAGTAAAATGAGCCCTCTCAGGGTGGTATTACTTTGAAGAAGTTACCATAGTCCAGAGTCTAGTCCTTATTCTGCCCAGTATTAAACTCTGTGAGCAGATTTGACTTGAGACATTTGGCTTTTCACTAATCACATTCAAAAAGACTCCTGAATGAACTCAAATGAAGTTTGTTTGAGCTTGAAGATCTATTATTCTTTGACTTGCTTCACTGTCAAAGACTGAACACTTACTGGCCATATATGAAATTTCTCAGGACACCTCGCTGTAGCTCTTTATGTTCTATATTCATGTACACAGATACCTGAATAAGCTTAATAAGTTATATTTTATAGATAAATGCAAACCTAAACATGGAACTGCACATTCTGTCTCTAATGTATCAGGAATGTGACTAGTGCCCCCCACTTGCAACTGCCACTGCCTGAGCCCACAGTACTGTCCATATTGACTCCCTGCATCGGCCTCCCCCCAAGTCATCGTGCTCCCACACTTGCTCAGTCTATTCCCAAGAACTGACTAATCCAACAGCCAGAATGATTCTCATAAATGCAAGACAACTTTCAAAACTCTCCAATATCTCTCTATTTTACTCAGAGAAATACCCAGAGTCCTGAGAGTGTCCTAGGGCATACCACCTGAGCTATATCCCCATCACTTACCTCTGACTAGTTCCTACTACTCTTGGACTAACTCACCCTATGCCAGGTGTATTGACAACCTTGATGTTCCTCACTCATCCCAGACATGCCTCCACCTCAGGTGTTTATACTGATTGTTCCCTCTGCCTGGAGAGCTTTTCACCAGATAGTCACACTGCTGACTCCCTCACCTCCTTCAAGTCTTTGTTCAGGTCATATCTTCTCAATGCAAATTCCTCTGGATAAATGGTTAACAACATCCTTTCCTACAAAACTGCCCTTGGGTTAACATTTTAGCTCTGTTTCCCTGAAAAGTTGATAAAGTTAAGAGAGCAGTTGTGTCATAAAGCAACAGCACTTATGGTGAAAACAATTCTGGATTCATAAGTAGCATCTGGATCAAAAGTTACATATGTGAACCATAGATTCTTGGTTGGAATCTATAGCTTTGGAAGTGATAACTCTTGTAACTAAACATGTCCCTTGCAGGAACATGTTCCCATGCCTGAGATCGTAACATGAGACACTAGGTTACACTTGAGAAACAGGGTTTCTAAGCCAGGGTGTATGTTGTACTTACCCAAATGGACCATCTATTTTCACACTAAAACTTTGGTGGGGATGCAAAAAAGACTGGCTCCTGGATGGCTGTAGGGATTGCTGCAAAAACTACTCCCACTAAAGAGAAACACATGCCTGTGCTACTGGCATGCTGCTTTTCCTGACCTATATCCTTTTTTTTTTTTGTAATCAATGTTTATTGGAGTATAGCTGATTTAGTGTTAGTTTCTGCTGTACAGCAAAGTGTATCAGTTACACATATACATATACACACCTTTTTAGATTCTATTCCGATATATATATTATATAAATAATATATGCATATATAATATATTTTATGTTTATATATATATACATATATATATATATATATATATATATATATATATATATATATCCTGGAGAAGGAAATGGCAACCCACTCCAGTATTCTTGCCTGGAGAATCCCATGAACGGAGAAGCCTGGTGAGCTACAGTCCATGGGGTCACAAAGAGTCCAACACAACTGAAGAGACATAGTTCACACGCTATGTAAGTCATTACAGAGTATTGAACAGGGTTCCCTGTGCTGGGTCCTTATTAGTTCTCTATTTTACTGACCTATATCCTTCTAAGTAAAGCTTAGTGCAGTATGGCCTATGGTAATTTAATTGAACCAGAGAATACTTCCCAGGTGGTGATCACACAAGGAGCTCAAGAGAAAATGAGCTGGAAATCAGCCATGAAGCAGACCAGCAGGAGTGTGGAAGAACTAGGAAAGCTCTGAATGAGATATCTGGGCATGTGGACAGTGCAAGAATGCAAGACTAGAGGTCAGAGCTGAAGTCTGCAGGCACTAAAAGAGGCATCTGTAGGTTCATCAGCACAACTACCCTCCCATTAACTACCCACATCTAGGATGCCTGCATCTGGCTTTCTAGCCTTTATCTGCACCTGACTGGAGTGGGCGCCACAGTCAACTGGCAGCAGTTCCTGGGAAGCCCACAAAGCACAGCGGATGAGTCAAGGCCTTAAAGCAGCCAAAGCACTGCTGTGCCAAGGCAACTCTGGCAGCTTAGTGGGAGCATGTGAGAAACTGTGTCTCTAGCCCCAGGATGTTGGGTCCAGGGACTCAAGGAATGTTTTGGAGGGGCCGGTTTCCTATGTACCGTGTCAACAGAGGAACATCCCACTTCCATGGGCCCTTCATGGAACAGCTCCCCCATTGCTCTCTAGCTCCATCAAGTCCAGATCCTTCCTTCCCTGCCTGCTCTCAACATGCTGTGCTTCTCACTACTTCTTCAACACAGAGGACTTTTCACACCCCTGTGTCTTGCCAGATATTATTCCCTCTGCCTGGCATGGACTTTTCCAACTCACTTTATCTGATCCAGAAAAGGATGCTTCAGGCTAACTGAATCCCTTGACCTAAAGTCACCTTTCTTTAGGTGTCCCTTTCTCCAGCTACTGCTTCTTCCTCCTTCCTTTGTGCCATATCTCCATTAAGTTCTCCTCACATTATTCAATTTTTGTGTGTTCCAGATCTTTCCAACTCGACTCTGACTGGCAACATTTACAGAAATGTATTGAATATTTTTATTTATCAGTTTCTTCACTAAGAGTATACCTTCCTCAAAAGTGCAAACAATTATCTATTTGTTCAGTAGTTTAATAAGTATTTGCAAGTTCTTCCACTGTCAGGGATCCAGAGAAAAAATGGCAAGCAAGAAAGACCATACCCTCGTGGAAGGGCTATTAAAATGCTTTCTTAGGATTTCTTGATTTTAGAGACCACACATCATTTCAAGCATTTTTACATATTTATTTATTTTTAAATATGTTTATTTATCTGGCTGCATTGGGTCTTGGATCCCCGATCTTTATTACATCATGCAGGATCTTTTTAGTTGCAGCATACAAACACTTGGTTATGGCATGTGGGATCTAGTTCCCTGAGTAGGGATTGAACCCAGGCCCCCTGCATTGGGAGTGCAGAGCCTTAGCCACTGGACTACCAGGGAAGTTCCTCAAGCGCTTTTAAATGTACCCGCAAAATTCATGAAAGCAGTCTTACAATTTATTGTGTGAATCATTAGATACAAATAGCACATATAATTCATGAATTATGATTTTGTATCACTTATACTTATTGAGGACTTTGAAATTAAGAAATAAAATTTTCAAAAGCACTGAAGTATTTATGAATACTCAACAACTAAGTCAACATTTAATTATTAATGTGGATTTTCTTCATTTTTAAACTTTGGATTTTTTTATTAATTTAAATTTATGAATTCAGATTTTCAGTTTTATTTTCACATTTTGCAACTTTTAGAGACATGATCTAATACCAATATCTGGCCTTCCTTGCCTCTGGGCAAATAGCTGTATTTCTCAATTGCTATAGTTGTGCAAAGCCATGTGATTAGACCTGTCCAATGAAAGGAGAATGATGGACAGGGAAGAGCCTCCGTTCTTTAGACTCTCCTTTTCTCCACCTTGGCAATCAGGAAGGCTGGATTTTCTAGGTGGTGCATCTAAGGGATTATGGAGGTTGTATCAGTGTGGGTTCTTGAGTGACTTTGTAGAGTCCAGAATGTCCAGTCCCTTACCATTAACCTATAATGAACATGTAACATAAGCTAGAAATAAGCTTTTGTATTAAGCTGCTAAAGACCTGGGAAATATCTGTTGTTGCAGTATAGTCTCACCAATGCTGACTAATAAAAGCTCCCCCCCTTTTTTTTTTTTTTGAATTTTTTTGGGTCTCTTACATTTTCAGAGACCCTGCCTCCAGGCCTAAGACACCATGCCCACACTACCTAGTAAATGAAACAGTCCTAAGTCTACCAGGGGAAACAGATGATCAAATGAGAAGTTAAAGTTTAATCAATGCAATTCTTTCAACAGAGATTTACTGAGCTCATGCTACATGGAAAGAGGATAAGATCAACTTTTCCTAAGTCACATGGCTGCAGGAGAGTGTGGTGGATACTGGAACAGATTCAGAGTTCTAAGTAGGAGAAAGAGAGATGAAGGCTCTGTAGACAGCTATTAGTATCTGCCACAGAGCAACAATTCCAAAGTTATAATGGCTTCTCTCACCAATGGCCCCAAATGAAATAACAATAAGATACTCTGGCACTAAAGAAAAGATGATTTCTATGAGAAGATAAACATTGTTCTGTATTGTTTTAGTCTACAAGCTATTAAGGGAGGCTAAGGAGGATGGACCCTTATAAGGAAAAAGAGGCCATTCCATTAAACAGAGCGAAAAGCACTTTCTCTTCAAGTGGGGTGTGATAGAGAAAGAACCTGGCTACCTGAGAGATGGCAGTGACCAGGAAAAGATAAGGGGAAGAATGCAAGAAAAAAAAAGCTGTCAAGAATTCTGACCTAAGAAGATTCTCTATTTTTGGCTGTCAGTAATACTATAGTTAAAATATTATTTTGTACAATGCTCCCCGTAAGGTTGAGAGACTGGGGTTCAGACTTCTTTTTCTGTTAATATTTGTACTTTTTAAAATACAGCTTTTTGTATATTGCAACAAAAGCAAGCATTAATCATTCTTAAATTGATTTTATAGAGGCTAATTTAACTACAGTAAAATTCACTAATTTTAGGTTTACAGTTTGATGAGTTTTAAGCTATGTAATAAGCATTACTATCAAAATATAAAACATTTAATTCATCCAAAAAAGTTCTCTCTTATTCCTTTGATATATACTCATTTTGAAACATGTCCTTAAAAAAGTTTGCCAACCTTATTTCCATGAGTGGACTCTCAATCAGTTCAGTCACTCAGTCGTGTCTGACTCTTTGTGACCCCATGGACTGCAGCACACCAGGCTTCCCTGTCCATCACCAACTCCTGAAGCTTGCTCAGACACATGTCTTTTGAGTCAGTGATGCCATCCAACCATCTCATCCTCTGCCATGCCCTTCTACTCCTGCCTTCAATCTTTTCCTGCATCAGGGTCTTTTCCAACGAGTCAGTTCTTCACATCACGTGGCCAAAGTACTGGAGCTTCAATTTCAGTATCAGTCCTTCCAATGAATATTCAGGGCTGATTTCCTTTAGGATGGACTGGTTTGATTTCCTTGCAGTCCAAGGGACTCCCAAGAGTCTTCTCCAACACAACAGTTCAAAAGCATTGATTCTTCAGTGTTCAGCTTTCTTTATGGTCCAGTTCTCACATCCATACATGACTCCTGGAAAAACCATAGCTTTGACCCTACAGACCTTTGTTGGCAAAGTAATGTCTCTGCTTTTTAATATGCTGTCTAGGTTTGTCATAGCTTTTCTTCAAAGGAGCAAGCATCTTTTAATAGATTCTCAATAGACTGCATCAAAGATGATAATCACAGAACTTCTCTGGTGGCCCACTGGTTAAGAATCTACCTGCCCATGCAGGGCATATGAGTTTGATCCCTGGTCCAGGAAGATACCACTTGGCCATGGAACAACTAATCCTGTGTGCCACAACCACTGAACCCAAGCTTGAGAGCCCGCGCTCCACAACAAGAGAAGCCACTGCAATGAGAAGCCCGTGCACTGTGACTAGAGAATAGCCGCTGCTCAACGTAACTCGAGAAAGCCCACACACTACAACAAAGACCCAGCACAGCCAAAAATAAAAATAAACAACAAAATTGGTTTTAAAAGATGATAACCACAAACCCTTGGCTAGTAATTGTTTCAGGAATGAATGCGTGCATGCTAAGTCACTTCAGTGGTGTCCAACTCTTTGCAACCCCAGGGACTACAGCCCACCAGGCACCTCCTTCCATGGGATCCTCCAGGCAAGAATATTGGAGTCATTTCCTCCTCCAGAGGATCTTCCCGACCCAGGGATTGAACCTGAGTATGAAAATCTAATCCTGGCCTAGGACTGGATTGCTATAAACTACTGGGAAAGCATGGTTATCTTCTTCTGCTCATGATGGAGTAACTAACTGACGCTAGACATTTTCACCATAAACAAACAGAAAACTGGACAAACTTTGCGAAAGAACTGTTTGCTGACTTTATACAACAGGTAGTGAAGGATTCTGACCCCTTTATGTTTACTCCCAATTTCTTCCCAAAAGAAGTGTCCAGCCTCCAAAGAAGGAAGGTATAAGCAAATCAGAAAAAGGCTCATTTACAGAGCCAGGGAGACATAGAGCAGAATTTAGGAGGCTGAACAGCAGAAATTTCTATAGCAGAACACCAGAGAGAAGGGAACTAAGCAGAGAAAGAGTGTCAGAAAGCTGCATCAGGGTCACAAGTATTCACTAAATTCTAAGATGCCACACAGTTGGTCAAAGAGCAAATATAATGAAAAAGAATAGCAAGTTGGTAAAAGCTGAGTATCTTAGAACTCCTCTCATTAGTCATGCCATCCTACTCCCTTTATTCATAATCCCACAGCACAGGGGCCTCTGTCTCCTCTATGTCATCACTGTCTACTCTCATCTCTGATGCACAGAGGACCTATTCCATAAAAATGCAATTATGTAAGTGCTCTAAGATTGACTTGTGATTCTAAAGAAAAACTTGCTTGCCTTATAGGTGATCCATTTAAGAAAATAAGGGTCCATCATTGCAATCCAGAGATATAGCCTAAAATAGGTTTTCTGGAGCAGCAAAATTTATCAGAACCCAGCAGGGGGTTGGGGAAAGGGAGGAAACCAAGGCAATAAGAGGACAGAGGGCAACAGACTGAAAAACAGGGTACTTCTTTGTACCCATTGGATGATTACTCTGTCTGTTTGGCCATAGCAAGTGGTTTGTGGGATCTTAGTTTCCCAACTAGGAATTGAACTTGAACCCTTGGCAGTAGGGTAAACTGGAAACAGTAACAGACTTTATTTTCTTGGGCTCCAAAATCACTGCAGACAGTGACTGCAATCATGAAATTAAAAGACACTTGCTTCTTGGAAGAAAAGCTATGACAAACCTAGATAGCGTATTAAAAAGAAGAGACATCACATGGCCGACAAAGGTCTGGACTGTCAAAGCTATGGTTTTTCCAGTAGTGATGTATGGATGAGAGAATTGTACCATAAAGAAGGCTGAGTGCTGAAGAATTGATGCTTTTGAACTATGGTGCTGGAGAAGACTTTTGTGAGTACTTTGGAGCAAGGAGATCCAACCAGTCCATCCTAAAGGAAATCAGTCCTGAATACTCATTGAAAGGACTGATGCTGAAACTGAAGCTCTAATACTTTCACCACCTGATGTGAAGACCCAACTCATTGGCAAAGACCCTGATGCTAGGAAAGACTGAGGGCAGGAGGAAAAGAGGTGACAGAGTAAGGTGGTTGGATGGCATCACTGACTCAAAGGAGATGAGTTGAGCAAATTCCTGGAAATGGTGAAGGACAGGGAAGCCTGGCATCCTGTAGTCCATGGAGTCACAAACACGACTTAGCAACCAAACAACAACAACCTTGGTAGTAAAAGCACAGAGCCCTAACCACTGGGGCTGGTAGGGAATTCCCTGATTACTTTGTTTGGCCCAAAAGGTAATTCAAAAGCAATAGGAAAACATGTTAGGTCATTCTCTAAACTATGAACATGTTTGAAATAAGCCATTCATAAGGTCAGTTTCTTTCTTGTAATACCTGGACTCACCCATTTCCAAATGTTTTTAGATGGAGTCCATCAGTCATGTCCAATTCTTTGCAACCCTGTAGACTGTAGCCCACCAGGCTCCTCCGTCCATGGGATTCTCCAGGCAAGAATACTGGAATACTGGAGTGGGTTGCCATTTGCTTCTCCAGGGGATCTTTCTGGCCCAGGGATCGAACCCAGGTCTCCTGCATTGCAGACAGATGCTTTACCCTCTGAGCCACCAGGGAAGCCCACATAGACTAAAGCAAACACCCTGGTTCTCACTGAGAAAGAATCGCCTCTCAACGATCGTTTTGGTAACATGGGAAGCTTAGAAACTACAGAGTATCCACAACCAGAATTTAATTTCCAACATTTTATTCCAGATTAAACATCACAAAGAATGGGATTACCTTGCAGAACACTGAAGAAGTAGGCTGGGAAGTAAGAGTCAAGCAATGGTAAAATTGAATCTGCTGATAAGCAAGGAAGTGGGAAGAAAAGTGTTCAGGTCACATCTGTTTCCTAAGGGTTGTGGTCATGGAAATTTCTTCCAAGTCAGTAGGTAAAACAAAAGTATTAAGTAACACTAAAAAGAACAAGAATTTTTTTTTTTTAATCTCTATTTGAAAGCACTAAGAGCTGCTGAGGCAACCAGGACTGAAAGGGCCAAGATCCTAAAGAAAAGTGAAGAGAGAAAGGTAAGCCAGTAAATTTCCCCTTGGGGAATTAATTTCCTAATTCTTGAAAGTTAAAGTCACTCAGTCATGTCAGACTCTTTGTGACCCCATGGACTGTGGGATTCTCCAGGTCAGAATACTGGAGTGGGTAGCCTTTCCCTCATCCAGGGGATCCTCCCAACCCAGGGATTGAACCCAGGTCTCCCACATTGCAGGTGGATTCTTTACCAGTTGAACCACCAGGAAAGCCCAAGAATGCTGGAGTAGGTAGCCTGTCCCTTCTTCAGCGGATCTTCCTGATCCAGGAATCGAACTGGAGTCTCCTGCATTGCAGGTGGGTTCTTTACCAACTACGCTGCTAGGGAAGCCCTAATAAAAGGCTAATTTGTGTTAGTCGCTCAGTCGAGTCAGATTCTTTGCGACCCCATGGACTGTAGCCCACCAGGCTCCTCTGTCCATGGGATTCTCCAGGCAAGAATACTGGAGTGGGTTGCCATTTCCTTCTCCAAAAGGCTAATTTAGCTGGCTAACAGGCTAATTTGGGTGAAGTGTAGTTCCTAATGGGCTTCCCAGGTAGCGATAGTGGTAAAGAACTCAGCAGCCAATGCAGGAGACCTAAGAGAAAGAGATGTGGGTTCCACCTGTGGGTGGCGAAAGATCTCCTGGAGGAGGGCATGGCAACCCAGTCCAGTATTCATGCCTGGAGAATCCCATGGACATAGGAACCTGGCAGGCTACAGTTCAGAGGGTCACAAAGAGTCAGACACAACTGAAGTGACTTAGCATGCACGCAGGCAGGTAGTTCCTAAAAGGCAAAGCAGCAGGAGTTTCTGGTAATCATACAGGACTGCGCTGTCTCTAAGTTGTGTCCAACTCTTTTGCAACCCTATGGACTGTAGCCCGCCAGGCTCCTCTGTCCAGGGGATTCTTCGGGCAAGAATACTGGAGTGGGTTGCCATTTCCTTCTCCAGGGGATCTTCCTGACCCAGGGATCAAACCCACATATCTTAAGTCTCCTGCATTGGCAGGTGGGTTCTTTACTAGCGCCAGGACAGAAAAGACCAAAAGTGGATTCCAGAATCACAAAGACAGCAACGATGGGGAGAGACAAGCTTGACACATAGTTGAATTTTCAAGGTATACAAAGCAAGAGGGTAAGAATCTAAGGAAAATGCCAATGAAAGCATCAGAGTTTACAATGGTCTGACAGTGTCAAGGAAATAAGAATATATGACCCAGCAAAAAGAAGAGGCCCTAATAAACATCTACAGCCTCTCAGGTAAGACCTCTGGATGGCTATGTCCACAAGATGGGACAAAGAGTTGTATATTTGTCTTAGTAAAAATTGAAACACAGATAATTCACAACTCAGTTGTTGATCTTTAAAATGATCTGACCCCTACGCCAGCTTTCTGACAGAGAACAGGTTCATCCTTTCTGAGGGAAGATAAAAGCTCTGGAACCAATGCAGTTTTTCCATATACAATATCCATTGTTTAATGAAAGGTGGCAAGGTCTACCAAGAAATAAGAAAAAGAGAAAATTCAGATGATATAAACAGACCTTCAGGTTATCTGGATCACTGCTGTCCAACAGAAGTTTCTACGTGATGGACATGATTCATGTGTGCCATCCAATACAGTAGTGACTGCACATATGTGGCTACTGAGTACTGATAGGAAGAACTGAATTTATTTTATTTTAAATCATTTACATTCCTATTTGAACTTAAATAGCCACATGGACCTAATAACACTTGCATAATTTCCATGCTGATAAAGGGAAATATAATTTTAAAAAATGTTGATTAATCCAACAAAGAAGGGAAGAAGGAACAGGAAACAAATGAGACAAAAAAGAAAAGAGATAGTATAATGGTCAATATATATCCAATTATGTTAGTAATTATGTTAAATACAGAAAGAATACATACTGCAATAGAAAAACAAAGACTGTCAGGCTAAAAAAAGACACAATACCGTATGCTGCTTACAACTGTCACACACTCAGTTATGGAAATCTCTTTATATACTGCCTCTCCTTTCCTCACTCCTCTCCTCTAGAACTCTCACCGTATGAGGCATACGGTCACCAGATGGTCCTCTATGTCTTGACCTTTTTCCCTATTTTTCATTTCTTTACTTATCTTTGTAGCATTTTGGTTAATTTTCTCAAATCTTCCTTCCACTTCAGGAATTCTCATTTTTCCTGTGACCTCTCCTTCCTCCTATTGAGTTCTTTTCTTTCAATGATTTTATTTTTGATAGTTCTTTTCAACTATTTGAATTCATGTATCCTATTCTAATATCATAATATCTTACTCTTTCCTTTTGGTTTTTACTTCTTTTATCACTTTAATAATATGAAGCACAGTTACTCTAGTGTATCTATCAGATTGCTGTGTTTTTCCAAGTTCTTAAAGTTCTAACATTCCTCTTCAACATGTCTAATTATTCTCTCTCCTAAATTATTTTCTCCTATGACTTATACATTTAATCACTAACTCTTCATGGATACTTTTTATTGCCCTGGGCTGCTAGAAGCACTGCTACAAAGAGTTTTGCTTTGGCTAGACACCCAGAGATCCCATGGTATGAGAGATTAATGTTCATATTAAAATCCCAGGAAGACTGTCAAATGAGACTTTACATTTGCATATGGCAAAAGCTTAGAGTGTTTATTTCTCAGAATAATGTTATTGAATTTTTGGTTTTAACATTTAGTTTTTCTAATTACCCTTTTATTGAAAGGCAGCAATCTGAAGGTCCTGCTTTTATGCCGGGACCTGAGTTAAAACTTTCTGCCTGCCTTACACAAGTCAAAGCCAGTCTTTTGTACCCAGGAGAGCTTTAAAACTACAGCTGCCAGCTTCTTGGGGCTATAAGCAGTCAACAGAGCATCTCTGATTCATTTGTACAACTATCCTTCATGTACATCTGATCCAGTAAAAACCAACCTTTGGATTAATGTGATGGTCTTGAGTTCACTGCTCAGTCAACTAGAAAGCTGAACACTAAGAAGAACATCTCAAAATCATACTAATTGTTAACCTTACCAAATTTAATGTCTCACCTTGGCTGTACCCTCATTCAGAGTTTCAAGGTGATCTTTGATCAGTTTGCTCTCCCAAACCACATGACGCCAATCTTATAGTGGGCCCTCCGTATCTGAGGGTTCCATATCCTCACTTGGCTGAGTCTGAGGATGTGAAACCCGCAGTAGGAAGGGCTGACTGAACCATACCATCTTATAGAAGGGACTTGTGCATCTGCAGGGCTGACTGAACCATACCATCTTATAGAAGGGACTTGTGCATCTGCAGGTTTTGGTATCTGTGAAGGTCTTGGGACCAATCTCCCAGATACTGAGGAAGTACTGTATTTTCTTCTAAAACTCCTACTTAAAGCATATAATCCGATGTCCTGTTACTTCAACAGAGTCAGACCCATCAAGCAGGATGTCTCTCAGTATTCTACTTCCATGCAGACATTCACATACGGCTCCACCGACTTTCCTTTAGCTCAGAAGCTTGGTGCCCCAACTTCAATTCAAGGTGCTCTCCTCCACTCCGAGCTTCATCTCATTTCCTCTCTCCTCTGAGGCCTTCTCTCCAATATCTTTTCCTCTCAACTGGCTTCTTTCTCACACCTGATAAACATACTCAATTGCCTCTCTCTTTCTAAAAGACTAAAATTAAAATATATAAAAAGAGTGTCTTTTCTTCCAGACTCCTTATTTAACTAATGTCTTGCCTCTTTCTTCTTCTCACTGAAAACACTTGAAAGATTATTTGTTCTTCTTGGCTGTACTTTCCGATCATGTTTCTACCACGAGTAGTCTGGCTTCTGTCCAACTACTTTATTGATATTGTCCTTACTTAGGTTGTCAATAAACTTCTGGTTGACAAACCTAATGAACAGTTTTCAATATATGTCCACTGACAAGTCCTCTCCACTGCAGACAGCACCATGGATCACCCCCCCTCCCTGTTTCCTCCTTCCCAAACTCTCTACTTGCTTGTGCCCCCATCACACTGTATTCTCTGTCCATCACTTCTGTAACGCATAATATCTCCCGAGATGTTCTCTTTACACAACATACTTTCCTCACTTAATATCTTCATTTTATTGACAACTTAATAATTGTGACTCAGACAGTAAAGTAATCTGCAATTCAGGAGACCTGGGTTCAATCCCTGGGTTGGGAAGATCCCCTGAAGGAGGGCATGGCAACCCACTCCAGTATTCTTGCCTGGAGAATTCCCATGGACCGAGGAGCCTGGCGGGCTACAGTCCATGTGGTCACAAAGAGTGTGACACGACAGGATGACTAAGCACAACAACCAATGAATCCAATTCTCTAGCAAAGGTGTTTTCAAGCCCATAAGCATTAACTTGTAGACATTGTCTTGTGGTCATCCCACAGGCCTCATCCTCTATATTTGCAGTCCCGAACCTTTTTGGAACCAGAAATTGGTTTCATGGAAGACAATTTTTCCACAAACTGGGGTGGGGGAGATGGTTTCAGCATGATTCAGTGCCTTACATTTATTGTGCACTTTATTTATATTATTCTCATATCAGCTCTACCTCAGATCATCAGGTATTGGATCCCAAAGGTTGGGGACCCCTGCTGTACGTGTCCCAAATCAAATCCATCATCTCCATTGGTAGAAGTACTCCTGTGTTCTCTTCTTTAGTTGGAGACTACCTATCATTTACCTATGATAAAAAGCTGAGAGTCATTCTTGACTCCCCCCTTTTCCTTTCTCTTCACATCTCTTTGCAGTAGTATAGCACAATGGCACCCCCCCTCCAGTGCTCTTGCCTGGAAAATCCCATGGATGGAGGAGCCTGGTGGGCTACAGTTCATGGGGTCGCTAAGACTCGGACACGACTGAGCAACTTCATTTTCACCTTTCACTTTCATGCATTGGAGAAGGAAATGGCAACCCACTCCAGTGTTCTTGCCTGGAGAATCTCAGGGACGGGGGAGCCTGGTGTGCTGCCGTCTATGGGGTCGCACAGAGTCAGACACAACTAAAGCGACTTAGCAGCAGCAGCATGGTGACCCAGAGATTAGCACTGGACAGGCCCCTGCTCCAGATTTATTATCTATAGTTGGATGTTATTAGATGGAATTTCATACATTCAACCTAGTACTCAGTCTCTTTCAGCTTATTTTTCTCCCACTTGAAAAAGTGGAAAAGGTGTGCTACACATCATACAGAAGATTGCTGTGAAGCTCAAAGAAGGTAATGTGTACAAAGTACTCAGTCTCCTGCTTCATACATAATAAATCCTCATCAAACTCATCAAGCCTTGACTGCCAACTTCCAAAATATAGCTTGACCTTATCTCCTCTACCTCATCAGTATTTATTTACCCACTCACTAGCAAATTTTTGTTGAACAGTCACATGCTCCAGATACTAAGTTGGGCCTTGGGAATTCATAATAAACAAAGTAAACATTGCCCCTGCTCTAGTGGTACTTTCAGAATGGATGGAAGAACAAACTGTTAAATAGCTATTACATGAAGTCATAAAAAGTCATGACCCTAGGGTTTGCTCTGGTTAGTGAGGGTATATTTGCTGGGTCTCATCCCCACCCACTAGGGTACTGGGTGAGGAAACAGGCAACATGAGAGAACTGTTGAAGAAACTCCTGCCAGAGTGACCTGTTGTTTAGTCCCTAAGTCATGTCCACCTCTTTGTGATCCTATGGTCTGCAGCCCTCCAGGTTCCTCTGTCCATGGGATTTCCCAGGCAAAGAATTTGGGGGGGGGGGTGAGGGGTTTGCCATTTCCTTCTCCAGGGGGTCTTCCTGACCCAGGGATTGAACCCATGTTTCCTGCATTGGCAGGTGGATTCTTTACTGCTGAGCCACTAGAGAAACTGAAGTAATCTACCTAGACCACAAATCTGACTACATCACCCATTGTGTAAATCATGCTATGGTCTTTCACTGCCTTCAGAGTAAAATTAGACCCCATAAAGTGACAGATAACCTACTTTATCTCTTAAAATGAGAGACAGAAAGTGCTAAGATACGTTTCACTAATACTGAACTATTTCTATTTCTGTATATATGCCATTCTTTTTTGTTTTTATACCTTTATTCCCAAAGCCCCTGAATCATCCTTCACCATCTCTCTGCACTGGGAACTCTTTATACAAGCTGGGATTCTTATGGATGCAAAGGAAAGTAAGCCAGCTCAAACTAGCCTGAGAAAAAAGAGAACTGTATCATAAGGAGACTGGGATGTCTCATGAAACAGAAGGACAGGGAAGTGACTGCATAGCTACTGTAAGTAACAACAGAACCAGAGGCATGAACGCTGAGAACATGCATTCTCTTCACAGCTTCTCTCTGCTTCTCCCTGAGCATCGTCAGCATAACTCAGATGGTCATTGTTTTTCCTCTACCAAAAGGCAGAAAACAAAGCAGCTGACCGTTTTCAAGCTTCACTCAGACCTATGTTGAAAACTCCTAGGGAGGGACACTGATTAGCCCAGCACATTTCAACTGTGGCCTCATGGACAAAAACTTGCGGCCTTGGGACACAGCACAACAGTGAGTTGAAAGGCTGTTCTTGCCATAAGCACGTGGATGTGGGAGGAAAGCACCTAGAAAAACTGAGGAAAAAGAACAGTGCAGACTAAAGAATACATTGAATAAAGAACATTCCTACTCATCCACTTTGACAGCTTAGGTGATCCTCCTCCAGGAAGCACTCCAGATCCCCCTTATTGGGTTGAATGTCTATATTCTATGCACCCTTATTGCCCTACATGTATGTCTAACTGTGTAATATTGCCATTAAAATGTTCAATGATGTATTTGAGTGTCAGTCTCTCATGAACTCCTGAAAGACAAGTGTGTATCATATTTGGTTTGATTCTTCAAACTCTGAGGATACAAAAAAAAGCAATAATGAATGTGTAAATTTATGAAATGTTTCTGGAAAAATGAGTAGTTGACTACTTGAACTGACATATGAATTCTATTTCTAAAACTCTAGCAATAAAAAGTCATAATTTCAAACTTTCTTTGAAAACAGTACACATGTATCCTCTTACATAGCAAAGTCCAGTGACATAATTCCAAACCTCATTAACTATTATTTTTCTGAAGTAATTATTAGAAATCAGAGAATCTATATAACTCATTTGGTTATATACATTTAAAGTCACTTAATTAACCCAGTATTCTGAAGGAAAGCAGACACATACACCAAAAAAAAATCCTCTCACTGTGCTTAAGAACTTTCAAACCCAGTTCACATGGTAGCCAATAAGTTAAATAAAAACTCCAGTTTGCCAACAAAGGCATCCTCTGCTCTTCCTAAAAGTACAGGAAAGAGTAGTATTTTGCTCACCACTGTGAAGGAATTTATCAATGTGCAAAAAAGAACAAAAGGTAAAACAGTGAGAAGAAACTTGATGAAAATTGTCAAAACAATGTTCTTCTCTCCCTCTGCTGGCTCCCAGGTAGTACTGCCCTTCAAAGATCTGCCCAAAAGCCCGAAGGAGGGCTCTCTCATGGAATCCACAAAAACATTCAGAATTGTTCCTACTGTTCATCTAAATAAGCCCCCCTCAAGCCAAAGCATCCCCTCATGCCATCAGTATCCTCTCTCCCTATCATTAATAATGGCTAATTATCTGAAACAGAATAGATATGTATCTGTATACAACTGAATTACTTTGCTGTATACCTGAAACTAATACTGTAAATCAACTGCACTTCAGTGAAAAAATTAAATTTACAACAAAAACAAAAATAATGGCTAATACAGAAGAGAGAGTAAGTATATGCTAACAGCTTGACTCCTAATTTTTCAAGAGAGTAGTTCAAAAGAAGAGAGGTATATGTAATATTATATTTTCTTGTTTTCTTAGAATATGATCCTCACTAATAGATCAAGATGCAACCTGACAGAATGGGGAAAACACTGCATTTTGAGTTATAAGACCTAAGTATGCTTCTTGCCTTTCCCTATCTCTGCTGGCTGTATAACCTTTACTAATTCTCACTTTTACATTGGTTTTTTAACATCACCATTTCTGGAATTCAGTTTCATCAACTTCTAAATGAAGAAGCTATGCTATAGAACGGTTGGATCTTTTTTTGTTTGTTTGTTCTGAGTTCTGTTGGATTTTTCTTGTTCTAATATTTTATGATTTTAAGTGCTGTTGAATTACAAAATTTTAACGAATTCTGCTTTTTCTTTACACCATTAGAGTCATTCTCAGATATAAGCAAAATGGTTGAAATCTTTCCTGTCACCATCAGCTTCTTTTCTTGATGTAGTGCCAAACACACTGTGGATACCCAAATGAATCTTAATTGATATATTAATGATTATGATGGCAATGAAAAGCCCCAGGGTTTTAATTTGAGGCAAATGCTCTCCTGGTTATATGGCTAGAATTTTGAGTAGCAGCTGTGAACAGATCTGTATTTCCTTCCCCACGCCACCCCCACAACAGTCTGAAATCTTTGCTTGAAATGAGAAAAATCAGAAGCAGCTAAAAATGCACTTTCAATCTGTTCTACTGTCCAGTTATTAGTTGAATTCCCTAAGTCACATTTCTTTATGTCAGTTAACTCTTAAATATTGTTTCAACGAAGAAGAGTACAAAGTGGTGAGATGGAAGTCAGGAGACATAATATCAAATAACACCTCTACTTCTCAGTTTAACATGCATCTTTTAAGACTAAACCATAACATGTCATGAATGACAGAACACGTGTGGTCTGATCACTCCTGTGCTTCCATATACAACATAATTGGCAGTTCAGAAATAGTAGCAAACATAATTATCTAGTTCAGTCGATTATTTGTGTCCAACTCTTTGCAATCCCATGGACTGCAGCACGCCAGGTCTCCCTGTCCATCACTAACTCCCAGTTTATTCAAACTCATGTCCATTGAGTCAGTGATACCATCCAACCATCTCATTGTCTGTTGTTCCCTTCTCCTTCTGCTTTCAATGTTCCCAGCATCAGGGTCTTTTCAAATGAGTCAGCTCTTTGCATCAGGTGGCCAAAGTATTGGAGTTTCAGCTTCACAATTGGTCCTTCCAATGAATATTCAGGACTAATTTCCTTTAGGATGCACTGGTTGGATCTCCTTGCAGTCCAAGGGACTCTCAAGAGTCTTCCCCAACACCACAGTTCAAAAGCATTAATTCTTCGGTGCTCAGCTTCCTTTATGGTCAAACTCTCATATCCATACGTGACTATTGGAAAACCATAGCTTTGACTAGACAGACGTTTGTCAGCAAAGTAATGCCTTTGCTTTTTAATATGCTCTCTAGGTTGGTCATAGCTTTTCTTCCAAAGAGCAAGCATCTTTTAATTTCATGGCTGCAGTCACCATCTGCAGTGATTTTGGAGCCCCCCAAAATAAAATCTCTCTCTGATTCCATTGTTTTCCCATTTATTTGCCATGAAGTAATGGGACTGAATGCCATGAACTTTTTGTTTTTTGAATGCTGTATTAAGCCAGCGTTTTCACTCTCTTCTTCACTTTCATCAAGAGGCTCTTCAGTTCCTCTTCACTTTCTGCCATAAGGGTGGTGTCATCTGCATATCTGAGGTTATTGATATTTCTCCCGGCAATCTTGATTCTGGCTTGTGCTTCTTCCAGCCCAGCTTTTGCATGATGAACAAGCAAACACTCATGGGAGCAATTGAGTAGGATTTATTAAATAGAAGGAAAGTACAAAGCTTTCAAAGGACATGAGTTTGGGTGAACTCTGGGAGTTGGTGATGGACAGGGAGGCCTGGCGTGCTGCAATTCATGGGGTTGCAAAGAGTCAGACACGACTGAGCGACTGAACTGAACTAAACAAACACAGACACTGAGAGGGGTAAAGAGTCCTCAAAAAGGCAGGTATTGTAGCAGTTCTATATCATTACCAGTATTCATCTGTACATTTTTCGTTGGCTCCTGTCCTTTAAAAAGAGTCACTTTTAACCAATCAGTTTAAAGGTCAAGATGCTTAACTAAATATCTGTATGGCTTCAGTTCAGACCCCATGAATTGCAGCACTCCAGGCCTCCCTGTCCATCACCAACTCCGGAAGTTCACACAAACTCACATCCATTGAGTTGGTGATGCCATCCAGCCATCTCATCCTCTGTCGTCCCCTTCTCCTCCTGCCCCCAATCCCTCCCAGCATCAGGGTCTTTTCCAATGAGTCAACTCTCCGCATGAGGTAGCCAAAGTACTGGAGTTTCCGCTTCAGCATTAGTCCTTCCAATGAACACCCAGGACTGATCTCTTTTAAGTTAGACTGGTTGGATCTCCTTGCAGTCCAAGGGACTCTCAAGAGTCTTCTCCAACACCACAGTTCAAAAGCGTCAATTCCTCAGCACTCAGCTTTCTTCACAGTCCAACTCTCACATCCATACATGACCACTGGAAAAACCATAGCCTTGACAAGACGGACCTTTGTTGGCAAAGTAATATCTCTGCTTTTCAATATGCTATCTAGGTTGGTCATAACTTTTCTTCCAAGGAGTAAGCGTCTTTTAATTTCATGGCTGCAATCACTATCTGCAGTGATTTGGGAGTCCCCCAAAATAAAGTCTGACACTGTTTCCACTGTTTCCCCATCTATTTCCATTGAAGTGATGGGACCAGATGGCATGATCTTCGTTTTCTGAACTTTAAGCTTTGAGCCAACTTTTTCACTCTCCTCTTTCACTTTCATCAAGAGGCTTTTTAGTTCTTCTTCACTTTCTGCCATAAGGGTGGTGTCATCTGCATATCTGAGGTTATTAATATTTCTCCTGGCAATCTTGATTCCAACTTATGCTTCTTCCAACCCAGAGTTTCTCATGATGTACTCTGCATATAAGTTAAAGAAGCAAGGTGACAATATACAGCCTTGACATACTCCATTTCCTATTTGGAATCAGTCTGTTGTTCCATGTTCAGTTCTAACTGTTGCTTCCTGACCTGCATATAGGTTTCTCAAGAGGCAGGTCAGGTGGTCTGGTATTCCCATCTCTTTCAGAATTTTCCACAGTTCGTTGTGATTCACACAGTCAAAGGTTTTGGTATAGTCAATAAAGCAGAAATAGATGTTTTTCTGGAATTCTCTCGCTTTTTCCATGATCCAGCAGATGTTGGCAATTTGATCTCTGGTTCCTCTGCCTTTTCTAAAACCAGCTTGAACATGTGGAATTTCACAGTTCACATACTGCTGAAGCCTGCCTTGGAGAATTTTCAGCATTACTTTACTGAGATGAGTGAGATGAGTGTAATTGTGCGGTAGTTTGAGCATTCTTTGGCATTTGCCTTTCTTTGGGATTGGAATGAAAACTGACTTTTTCCAGTCCTGTGGCCACTGCTGAGTTTTCCATATTTCCTGGCATGTTGAATGCAGCACTTTCACAGCATCATCTTTCAGGATTTGAAATAGCTCAACTGGAATTTCATTACCTCCACTAGCTTTGTTCATAGTGATGCTTTCTAAGGCCCAGTTGACTTCACATTCCAGGATGTCTGGCTCTAGGTGAGTGATCACACCATCATGATTATCTGGGTCATGAAGCTCTTTTTTGTACAGTTCTTCTTTGTATTCTTGCCACCTCTTCTTAATATCTTCTGCTTCTGTTAGGTCCGTACCATTTCTGTCCTTATTGAGCTCATCTTTGCATGAAATGTTCCCTTGGTATCTCTAATTTTCTTGAAGAGGTCTCTAGTCTTTCTCATTCTGTTGTTTTCCTCTATTTCTTTGCATTGATTGCTGAGGAAGGCTTTCTTATCTCTCCTTGCTATTCTTTGGAACTCTGCATTCACATGCTTATATCTTTCCTTTTCTCCTCTGCTTTTCACTTCTCTTTTTTTTCACAGCTGTTTGTAAGGCCTCCTCAAACAGTCATTTTGCTTTTTTGCATTTCTTTTCCATGGGGATGGTCTTGATCCCTGTCTCCTGTGCAATGTTACAAACCTCTGTCCATAGTTCATCAGGCACTCTATCAGATCTAGTCCCTTAAATCTATTTCTCACTCCCACTGTATAATCATAAGGGATTTGATTTAGGTCATACCTGAATGGTCTAGTGGTTTCCCCACTTTCTTCAATTTAAGTGTGAATTTGGCAATAAGGAGTTCATGAACTGAGCCACAGTCAGCTCCCGGTCTTGTTTTTGCTGACTGTATAGCGCTTCTCCATCTTTGGCTGCAAAGGATATAATCAATCTGATTTCGGTGTTGACCATCTGGTGATGTCCATGTGTAGAGCCTTCTCTTGTATTGTTAGAAGAGGGTGTTTGCTATGACCAGTGTGTTTTCTTAGCAAAACCTTATTAGCCTTTGCCCTGCTTCATTCCATACTCCAAGGCCAAATTTGCCTGTTACTCCAGGTGTTTCTGGGCTTCCCTCATAGCTCAGTTGGTAATCATCTGCCTGCAATGCAGAAGACCCAGGTTCGATTCCTGGGTCAGGAAGATGCCCTGGAGAAGGAAATGGCAGCCCACTCCAGTATTCTTGCCTGGAGAATCCCATGGACAAAGGAGCCTGGCAGGCTACAGTCCACAGGATCGCAAGAGTCAGACACAACTTAGTGACTAAACCACCACCACCAGGTATTTCTTGACTTCCTACTTTTGCATTCCAGTCCCTATAATGAAAAGAACATCTTTGGGGGGGTGTTAGTTCTAAATGGTCTTGTAGGTCTTCATAGAACTGTTCAACTTCAGCTTCTTCAGTGTTACTGGTTGGGACATAAGCTTGGATTACCGTGATATTGAGTGGTTTGCCTTGGAAATGAACAGAGATCATTCTGTCGTTTTTGAGACTGCATCCAAGTACTGCATTTCAGACTCTTTTGTTGACCATGATGGCTACTCCATTTCTTCTAAGGGATTCCTGCCCACAGTAGTAGATATAATAGTCATCTGAGTTAAATTCACCCATTCCAGTCCATTTTAGTTCGCTGATTCCTAGAATGTCGACGTTCACTCTTGCCATCTCCTGTTTGACCACTTCCAATTTGCCTTGATTCATGGACCTGACATTCCAGGTTCCTATGCCATATTGCTCTTTACATCATTGGACCTTGCTTCTATCACCAGTCACATCCACAGCTGGGTATTGTTTTTGCTTTGGCTCCATCCCTTCATTCTTTCTGGAGTTATTTCTCCACTGATCTCCAGTAGCATATCGGGCACCTACAGACCCAGGGAGTTCCCCTTTCAGTATCCTATCATTTTGCCTTTTCATACTGTTCATGGGGTTCTCAAGGCAAGAATACTGAAGTGGTTTGCCATCCCCTACTCCAGTGGACCACATTCTGTCAGACCTCTCCACCATGACCTGCCCGTCTTGGGTGGCCCCACATGGCATGGCTTAGTTTCATTGAGTTAGATAAGGCTGTGATCCATGTGATTAGATTGACTAGTTTTCTGTTATTATGGTTTCAGTGTGTCTGCCCTCTGATGCCCTTTCCCAACCCCTGCTGTCTTACTTGGGTTTTTCTTACCTTGGATGTGAGGTATCTCTTTTTTTTTTTTTTTTTTTTTTTTTTTGTGAGGTATCTCTTTATGGCTGCTCCAGCAAAGTGCAGCTGCTGCTCCTTACCTTGGACGAGGGCTATCTCCTCATGGCCGCCCCTCCTGACCAGCAAGAATACTGGATTGGGTTGCCATTCCCTACTCCAGGAGATCTTCCCAACCCAGGGATTGAACCTGGGTCTCCCACATTTTAGGCAGACACTTTACCATCTGAGCCACCAGGGAAGTTATATATATATATATATATTTCCCACAACCATATAAGGCAGATGATATTATCCCTATTTTACAGATGAGAAGTTGAAGCTTAAGTTACTATAGTGACTTCCATAGGTTATCCCACTAATAAGTGGCTGATCTAGGATTTAAACCAGGCATCTAATTCTAGAGTCATCTGAGAGTTGTCTTGAGCCCCAAGTGGTACCCTGAAACAACTTAGTGTCCCCCATCCCCACACCAGTGCTTGTGCTCAGTGGTATCTGACTCTTTTCAACCCCATCGACTATAGCCCGCCATGTTCTTCTGTCCATGGGATTTTCCAGGCAAGAATACTGGAATGGATTGCCATTTCCTCCTGATCCAGGGATTAAACCCAGGTCTTCTGCATTTCAAGTAGATTCTTTACCCACTGAGCCATCAGGGAAGCCTCAACTTAGTATTTAAAAAAAAAAAAAAAAGTACTTATGCAGCTTCCAGAATAACTAAAATGAAAAACCACAATAACAATTGATAATCCCAAGTGCTAGGAACATGTTTAGGAGTGTAATATGGAGTTGGAAGGAGTATAAATTGATGTAACCACTTCGGAAACTGAGAGAGTCATTTCCTAGGCAGGTTGATAAGAAGTCTAGGGGTCCCCAAGGAGAGAGGGGTCTGGAATTCTCAAGGAAGAAGAAAGGACAAACTTTTTTTTCCTCTACATTCCTTAGGAGCATTTAACAATAATGTATCCTGCCTGAGAACAGCCTCTGGATTAAACCTTCTGGCTAATCCTGTTATCTTAAAATGTAAATTATGGGAGTAGGTCTGGTCTTTACAAGGATTATATAACAATAATGCATCCTGCCTGAGGACAGTCTCTGTATTAAACCTTCTGGCTAATCCTGTTATCTTAAAATGTAAATTATAGGAGTAGGTCTGGTGAGGTCTTTACAACCTCCAGACATTCTTTGGATTCACTGGAGAGCATATAACTCCATTGCTAACACTAGCAAGGGGGTGCTCTTTCTGCCCCCTTCTGATGCCTATGTCAGAAGCTTTCTCTACCTCCTTTATACTTTAATAAAACTTTATTACACAAAAGCTCTGAGCGATCAAGCCTTGTCTCTGGCCCCGGATTGAATTCCTCTCCTCCGGAGGCCAAGAATCCCAGCGTCTTTGTGTGGTTCAGCAAAAAACTTTCAAAACTCTTGGGCAGTATCCACTCAGACTGAACATACACACTGCCTATGATCCCACAATTCCACTTTTCACTATATGTCCACTACACATGTTCACACAAAGTGCAGAATATATGCATACCAAAAGACGGAAAGTGCACAGCAGCATCATTTGTAAAAGCCACAGGTAAGATCAATCCAATGTACATCTACCATGAAATGGATAAAATAAAAGTTTCTCACCTTCATGTAACAGAAATATGATTCAACAATGACAAAGAACTACTGCTACACACAATAGGGATGGATATAATGTTGTATCATGGAAGACAGACACAAAAGCATACATTCAATACAATTCCAAAAACAGGCAAAAGTAGTCTGTGTTAAAAGAAGTTTTGGAATGCTTATTTCCTTTGGCAACATATGACAACAACTAGGGGTGGGGGCATAAAAAAATTTTCTGGGATAGTGGAATTTCTTGACCTGGGTAGTGGTTATTCAGATACAAAAATTCATCAAGCTATGACTTGTGTACTCCTGTCTGACATGTCAAAATTCAATACGAAAGCTTACAAAAGGAGAAGAGGAGGAGGAGGAAAATAATTACTAAGAATCCATCCTTGTTCATATTCCATAATCTCTTTTGGGGTGCCAGGTCATCTCATCCCAAACTTGGGACCCATTTCATATTAATGCTTCATGTTTTCCCTAATGTGTGGTTCTTTTTGCATACTACCTTCTAACCCTCCTCACATATACATACATATCTGTTACAAAACCCAACCAAATCTGCTTGCTTAACTTCTATCCTCTCTATGCTTTCTTAATTCCCTTAGTTCAGGGTTTCTCAATCTTGGCAACACTGCAATTTTGAGCCAGGTAGTTCTTTGCTGTGATGGGTTTTCTTGTGCACTGTAAGGTGTTTAACAGTTTCCATGTCCTCACCCCATTAGATTATCAATAGCACCCTCTAGTTGGAATAACCAAAAATGTCTCCAGACCTTACCAAATGTCTTGAAGGCAAAGGAATCACCTCTCACTCCACAGAGCCATTGCATTAGTTAATCAATGTCCTTACTATTAATCACCTCTATTAGGGCAAGAGATCCCACCTGAACCTCCCACCCCAGATGGTGAAGTGAAGAAATGAACATATTAGTTATTCAGTTGTGCCTGATTCTTTGTGACCCCATGGACTGTAGCCCTCCTCTGTCCATGGAATTCTTTAGGCAAGAATACTGGAGTGGATAGCAATTCCCTTCTCTAGGGAATCTTCCCAACCCAGGGACTAAACCCAGGTCTCCACTGCAGGCAGATTCTTTACTGTCTGAGTCACCAAGGAAGCCCCACCCAGGACAATATCTCTTCCCTATTCTTCACAGTCCTTACAGTTTTAGTTTTCTCCAGGATAAAATCTAGTTATCTCTAATGTGGCTTAAAAATGGTATTCTTTCCTCTACTTACCTCGCCAGCTTCCTACCCCCAGCTATACTGAATTCCTTGCAGTTGTCTGAAGGATGGATGAAAGTTAGAAAAAGTGTTAGTCAGAAGTGTTAAGTACACTAGCAGTTTAAAAGATAAAAGCAAAACTCCTAGAATGTTTTATATATAGAATATGAGTAAGCATGTACTTTGTGAAACATAGACAGAATTGTGTTAAATATACATAGTAAGTTAGTAAACTATAAGGCATACCAAAGTTAAAATAAATAAAAAATAT
Source organism: Ovis canadensis (assembly GCF_042477335.2). Taxonomy (NCBI): domain Eukaryota; kingdom Metazoa; phylum Chordata; class Mammalia; order Artiodactyla; family Bovidae; genus Ovis; species Ovis canadensis. The sequence continues at coordinate 68,112,424 of NC_091259.1, forward strand.
GGAACAGAGCATCATTTACAGTCAAATAGGAATGGAAAAACAAAGATATGAATAATTATGCCATCTCTAGGATGACAGCTATGTCACCCCTAAATCAATCATCCACAGGCAACACCTAGTATCATCTCATACATGCGCTACCCAAGAAATGCAAACAAAACACATGTCTGCTCCTCAGACTAATTAGTAAGCTCTGGTTATGACCAAGCATCTTCCCCGATGGCGCAGATGGTAAAGCGTCTGCCTGCAATGCGGGAGACCCAGGTTCGATCCCTGTGTTGGGAAGATCTCCTGGAGAAGGAAATGGCAACCCACTCCAGTATTCTTGCCTGGAGAATTCCACGGATGGAGGAGCCTGGTAAGCTATAGTCCATGGGGTCGCAAAGAGTCGGAAACGACTGAGCAACTTCACTTGCACTTTCATCCAACAGAGCACACACGGTGGAAGTGGGTTAACCACAGAGTTACCTGGATGTGATCCGCTATGAACTTGAAGCCTAGAGAATGCAAAGCACATGGCAAACCATATACACAGATAATCTAGCAGTTTAGTTTGTTCCCACTAGTTCTTTTCAGAATTGATAGCAATTAGCAAAATGAACCAATTTAGGTTCTATTTCTATTAATGAAAGTGTCATTAGAGCGGCAGTTTTTTACCATGGTGCACACTGCTATGAATTTTACATTCATGATCTTACGTCATTTTTAGTCACAGTATCCACTGCTACTGGGCTTCCCTGGTCGCTCAGTAGTAAAGATCTGCCTGCCACTGCAGCAGACGTGGGCTTGATCCCTGGGTCAAGAAGACCCCTGCAGAAGGAAATAACAACCTACAGAAGTATTTTTGCCTGGGAAATCCCATGGACAGAGAGAGGAACCTGGCAAGCTACAGTCCATAGGGTCGCAAAGAGTCAGACATGACTAAGCAACTAAACAACAAACAGAGCAGGTGTGTGCCATTACCCCAAAGCACTTTCTACCTGCGGGCCTCCTTGCTGTAACCTTAACCCCAGTCTTCATAAGCATATCATCAGTGGCAAAGCCTGATGTGGCAAACACATGAACACTGTATAACTCATAATTCAGCTGACGCTGCCCTTCCACTTGCCTGCACCATAGTCTAAATGTGTCGGTTTACCCCAAATCTTTCCCCTTGCTTTTTGCTGGATATTTAATTCAGGATTTAATCTCCTTCCAGAATACTCCTGCTTTAGCACCTCTCCTTTTATCCTGTTGATATCCTTTTGTTTCTATAGTTGTGGTGTTAGCTATTTATCCTTCTGTCTCATTAGTCTATGAACTCTTTGAGAACAGGAATAAAATTTCATCCTTTTTCTCTCATTATAACTTAGCAAGGTGCTAAGTTACTTAGCAAAGTAACTACTAAAAGAACTACTTACCTACAGACACAATTGAGGAGGTTACCCATTGTTCTTGCCTTTCTCCCATTCCTAGTTTCCAAAATTGGTGTAAATCAGGGAGTGGCAAAATCCTGCTTAGCTTCAAAGCAGTAAGGAGGTGTTCAGTTCAGTTCAGTTCAGTCGCTCAGTCGTGTCTGACTCTTTGCAACCCCACGAATTGTAGCACGCCAGGCCTCCCTGTCCATCACCAACTTCCGGACCTTACTCAAACTCATGTCCACCAAGTCGGTGATGCCATCTAACCATCTCATCCTCTGTCATCCCCTTCTCCTCCTGCCCCCAATCCCTCCCAGCATCAGGGTCTTTTCCAATGAGTCAACTCTTCACATGAGGTGGCCAAAGTATTGGAGTTTCAGATTCAGCATCAGTGCCTCCAATGAACACCCAGGCTTCAGCAATACGTGAACATGAACTTCCAGATGTTCAAGCTGGTTTTAGAAAAGGCAGAGGAACCAGATCAAATTGCCAACATCTGCTGGATCATCGAAAAAGCAAGAGAGTTCCAGAAAAACATCTATTTCTGCTTTATTGACTATGCCAAAGCCTTTGACTGTGTGGACCACAATAAACTGTGGAAAATTCTGAAAGAGATGGGAATACCAGACCACCTGACCTGCCTTTGAGAAATTTGTATGCAGCTCAGGAAGCAACAGTTAGAACTGGACATGCAACAACACACTGGTTCCAAATAGGAAAAGGAGTACGTCAAGGCTGTATATTGTCACCCTGCTTCTTTAACTTCTATGCAGAGTACATCACGAGAAACGCTGGGCTGGAAGAAGCACAAGCTGGAATCAAGATTGCCGGGAGAACTATCAATAACCTCAGATATGCAGATGACACCACCCTTATGGCAGAAAGTGAAGAGGAACTAAAAAGCCTCTTGATGAAAGTGAAAGAGGAGAGTGAAAAAGTTGGCTTAAAGCTCAACATTCAGAAAACTAAGGAGGTGTTAGGAAGAACAATAGATTCACTGCAGAAAACAACCGACAGTAGGTATTCCCTGGTGGCTGAGTAGTAAAAAAAAAATAAAATAAAGAAAAAAAAATCTGCCTGTAATACAGGAAATGTGGCAAGAGCTTAGAGTTTCATCCCTGGATCCAGAAAATCTCCAGGAAAAGGAAATGGCAACCCACTCCAGTATTCTTGCTGAGATAATCCCATGGACAGAGGAGCCTGGTGGGCTAGAGTCCATGGGGTCACCAAAGAGTGGGACAAGACTTAGCAACTAGAACAACAATCAAGAACATTTTGGCTTTTGTGGCTCTTATTTCCCTGACCCAGTTTTTCACTTGGCTGTGCTAGGGTTCACAAGGGGCTCATAGCATATAGTTAAAATATGGCCCATTGTGGTGACCTGACAAACAAGGAATAAAGTCATATTGGCCACATTGCCCTGGTGGGCATTCTGTTTTTCCTGTATGGCAATATCCTGTTTTTCCCTGCTGGTACCAGTTTCTCAAGACTACCTGATGACCCTGACAGTGAGACCCCTTCGACTACATGACCACAAGACCCCAGCTGTGGGCTAAAGATAAACTGAGGCCCCCTCCCTCTGGGGCACAATTTCCCATCAATAGGGTATAAGAAGCGTTGGCTTTAAAAAGAGGGCACTGGTTTTTCTCTAAGGCCAGTCTCTTTCTTCTTTCTTCCTATAATAAACCTTTCTCTGTGACTGCCTTGCCCTTTCTCTTTTTCTCCGCGCTTGCCTTATAGGCTGGTTAGTGGAGCAGAGCAGGGTGGGACGGGGGTCCTCCTACCCCTATCTGAAAATATGTGAAGGCTTAGCCCCTTCAACTAAGAGATGGAGGGCTCTCAAAAATTACAGGTGAATAAATCTGCTTTAAAAATTCACTTCAGTTCAGTCGCTCAACTCTCTGCGACCACATGGACTGCAGCACACCAGGCTTCCCTGTCCATCACCAACACTCGGAGCTTACTCAAACTCATGTCTATCGAGTTGGTGATGCCATCCAACCATCTCATCTTCTGTCCTCTCCTTCTCCTCCTGCCTTCAATCTTTTCCAGCATCATTGTCTTTTCCAATGAGTCAGTTCTTCCCATCAGCTGGCCAAAGTATTGGAGTTTCAGCTTCAGCATCAGTCCTCAGTGATCAATGCCAAGAAATAGAGGAAAACAATAGAATGGGAAAGACTAGAGATCTCTTCAAGAAAATTAGAGATACCAAGCGAACATTTCATGCAAAGATGGGCTCAATAAAGGACAGAAATGGTATGAACCTAACAGAAGCAGAATATATTAAGAGGTGGCAAGAACACACAGAAGAACTATCCAAAAAAGATCAACATGACCCAGATAACAACAATGGTGTGATCACTCACCTAGAGCCAGACATCCTGGAATTCGAAGTCAAGTGGGCCTTAGAAAGCTACTGGAGGTGATGGAATTCCAGTTGAGCTTTTTCAGATCCTAAAAGATGATGCTGTGAAAGTGCTGCACTCAATATGCCAGCAAATTTGGAAAACTCAGCAGTGGCCACAGGACTGGAAAAGGTCCGTTTTCATTCCAATCCCAAAGAAAGTGAAGTCGCTCAGTCGTGTCCGACTCTTTGCAACTCATGGACTGTATCCCACCAAGCTCCTCCATCCATGGGATTCTCCAGGCAAGAATACTGGAGTGGGTTGCCTTTTCCTTCTCCAGGGGATCTTCCCGACCCAGGGATCAAACCCAGGTCTCCCAAATTGCAGGCAGACGCTTTAACCTCTGCACCACCAGGGAACCCTTAAATCCCAAAGAAAGGGAATGCCAAAGAAATGTTCAAACTACCTCCCAATTGCACTCATCTCACACGCTAGCAAAGTAATGCTCAGATTTCTCCAAGCCAGGCTTTAACAATTAGTGAGCTCCTAATTGGTACAGACAATAAGGATAAAAGAAAGACAACGCTTTTTGTTCTCCTCAGAAAAGTTGCAAGTGTCTTCCTGGTTCCTACATTTTGTGCGTGCATTCTTCAGTCGTGTCCAACAGCCCTCCAGGCTCCTCTGTCCATGGGATTCTCGAGGCAAGAACACTCGAGCGGGTTGCCATGCCTTTTCCAGGCGATCTTCCTAACTCAGGTATCGAACCCGCATCTTTTATGTCTCCTGCATTAGTAGGCGGGTTCTTTACCATTAGCGCCACCTGGAAGGCCTCCTATTTCACTCGAAGTAATAAACAGCTATTCTCCTAGTTCATAATGGGATGCCCAGGTGGGGCTAGTGGTAAAGAGACAGAAGGGATAAGGGTTCGATCCTTCGTTCAGGAAGAGCCCCTGGAGGAGAAATGGGAACCCACTCCAGTATTTTCGCCAGAAGAGTCCCATGGACAGAGGCGCCAGCAGGCTACAGCTCACGGGGTCACAAGGAGTCGGACACGACTGAGCCAGTGAGCATACACATTCTTATAGTTTATAACAAAGGGGATGCATTTTGGAATATATTTCGCTTGAATGAAGTAAATCATAAAATGGGAGACCTCAGACAGAGCGCCTTCTTAAGGTGTTTTGAATTCATTCACTTCTCCTTCAGGGATTATGAGGCTTGAGGTGCAAAGATTCTGCATCACGCACAGACGTAGAAACTCGCGAACACAACTCAAGTTAGCGGAACTTGCATCTTGGTAAAGGTGACCCGAGGCACCGCCCAATTCCCTAATGTCAAAGAAAAAAAAAAAAAATCCGTCAGCTTCTGAAGCAACTATTGCCTCACCTTGAATCATTCGCCAATTCATACTGCCCCGCCCTTTCCGCCCCGGAGGCCGCCAAGCTCGGTTCCCCTCTAGGATTCTTTCGGGCTTCTCTTTATGGTAGCGCTGAGCCTCTCTAGCCTCCCGCGCCGTTCTCTCGGTGGTAAACTACAGGAAGTGTTGAAAAGCGCGTACCCAGGCCACTTTCAGAGGCGGCGGGTGTGGTGCGCGCTGGGTTCGTGGAGCGCTCGAGGTATAGAGGGGAGGGTCTGGGGCTTGGAGACTCGTTCCTGGGTGGGAGGGGGGCCGGGCAGGCTGAGGGAGGGTCCCAGAGCAGAGGAGGCGTAGCACGTTGGGCACGTGAGGGGAATTTTCAGCTGCGTTTTTGGGGCCTTCCGCGGCCTGCGGCCCTGCAGCGACCCTGCAGCGACCCCCTCTTCCTCCGGTCGGTCTGCGGCCCCTTATGTCGAAGTCACGCACGGTTCCTGTCGACTCCGCGGGTTGTCGCCTCTCTTGGGGAGACCTGGAGCCCTCCTAACTTTGACTTAAGGTTTGTCTTATTTAGAGGAGAGCTTTTGTGGCTTAGAACCCCATCCACTGCTTATGTGTCTGCTCTTTGGGTTTTATTTTTTAAATCAGAACCTTCCTAGTTCTAGCTGTTTGGTTGAGGCTGGAAGTCGAATAGTCTTATTTTCTCCATCCCGGTAGTGTTCTTGCCTGGAGAATCCCAGGGACGGGGAAGCCTGGTGGGCTGCCGTCTATGGGGTCTCACAGAGTCGGACACGACTGAGGCGACTTAGCAGCAGCAGCAGCATGAACATAATAGGAGCTCATATGCTGTATCTGGTGGCTTACAACGTTCTCAAACAGCTGGTGAAAATTAGGATAGTTACGCATGCAATGCAGGAGACCCCGGTTGGATCCCTGGGTTGGGAAGATCCCCTGGAGAAGGGAAAGGCTACCCACTCCAGTATTCTGGCTTGGAGAATTCCATGGGCTGTATACTCAATGGGGTCGCAAAGAGACACGACTGAGCGACTTTCACTTTTTAAAACTATACTTTTACCTTTACAATCTTGTTCTTAGCAAGGCTTCCCATACTTTGTCATTCCTAAAATTTTTAGCTTCCCAGAGGGGAATCATTTATTGAAAAATATAAAAGATGAAACTTTTAAGTTGCGTGATTGTGGAGTACGTATTCACAGGCTCAGTTTTTGGAAGGAAAGAGGTTGGGATTCTAATCAGGCTAAAGAAAGTGTTGCTTGGCAGAAACCGCCTGCCAATGCAGGAGATGCGAGTTGGTCTCTAGGTTGGAAGGATCCCTTGGAGAAGAAAACGGCAACCCACTCCAGTAGTCAGCCTGGAAAATCCCATAGACAGAGGAGTCTGTTGAGCTACAGTCCACAGGGTCACAAAAGAATCTGGATGTGACTAACACAACAAAGAAAGTGTTAAGGACTTTTAACTGCTCTAATGAGAAGAAGCCCCTAGGGAAGGGTGTGTGGGAGGAATGCCCTCACTGTGCTTGTGACCACAGGATTGAGGTAGGGATAGTTGCATTTGGGGGCGATTCAGCCTTCTTCGTGTGAGATTCTGGCAGTTTGAGGAATATGGATTCATTTGAAAGATGTTATCTACTATGTGCCAGTGGTAGAGAGGCTACAGCTGTAACAGGACCCAGATGATTCCTGGCCCTCATGGAGCTTAGTATATACTGGAAAAAACTAACAGGAAAGAAGAAAGCCTGTGATGAGTGCTATAAAAAGGGAAGTCCCTGAACTTCCTTCTAATTTGGGCTTAAGTGATACAGAAAATAACACCATATAGCTCCTGTCTTCCAACAGCTGAGAAGTAATAGAGGCAAAGTTTCAAACAGAGGAAAAAGTGTCTGTAACAATAGAATTTGAGTAAGGTGAATATGGGGACACTGTCTTGAAGGATTAATTAACATTGCCTGGCCTTCTGAGCAAAGAGAACAGTGAAGATGAGAGTCAGGCAGTCATGTCCGCCTTCTTCCGGGGATCTTCCCAACCCAGGGGTGGAACCCAGGTCTCCTGCATTGCAGGAGGATTTTTTACCAGCTGAGCCACCAAGGAAGCCCCAACATGAAGACTTAAAATGTAACAGAAATTTTCAGGTAGTGTAGTTTGACCTGCAATCTGTGATATTTGAACAAATAATGCCATGCTAAGTGTCCAGACTTTTGTTTTCTAGGAAGAGGTGAGTGTTTTCCACACATTAGCTTACAATTCAAGATCACAATCACTTAGCCAACATCTGTATTGAGTATTAAGTTAATTGTGGTGGTGGTTCGGTCACTAAGTCTTGTCTGACTCTTATGCAACCCCATGGACTGTAGCCTGCCAGGCTCCTCTGTTCATGGCATTTCCCAGGCAAGAATACTGGAGTAGGTTGCCATTTCCTTCTCCATAGTATTATAATAGTATTAAGTACTGTTAATTAATCTGTTTTTAAAAAATTGAAGTACTGTTAAAAAATTAAAGTACTGTTCATCTCCAAGAGTAGTTAGTACTGCTTGACAGTTTTGACCACATCCAGAATTCAGGTAAAAAGAGAGCTTTACTCATTCTTCTTGGTTGTTGAATTCGAGGTATTCTGCTCTCTTTGACCTTTAAGGACCCTAGGAGTAGAGACAAATCACAAATGGAGTTTGGAGACCTGAAAGGTTTGCTGAGTTGTTTAAATATGAACACTGTGCAGTATATCAAAGTGTTAGTCGTTCTTGAGATAAAGTGTTAGTCCTCTCCAACTCTTTGCGACCCCTTGGACTATAGCCTGCCAGGCTCCTTTGTCCATGGGATTTCCCAGACAAGAAGACTGGAGTGGGTTGCCATTTCCTTCTCCAGAGGATCTTACAAACCCATGGATTGAACCTGGGTCTCTCACATTATACGCAAAATTGTTACCACCTGAGCCACCAGAGAAACATTATTGTGCAGTATATAAATGGGACTTATTTTAATTCAGTCACCCATGCTATGTGGTGCATTTAATCTCCTTACATTTAAAGTGATTATTGATAGATATGTGTTCAGTTCAGTTTGTGACCCCATGAACTGCAGCACAGCAGGCCTCCCTGTCCATCAACAACTCCCAGAGTTTACCATACTCATGTCTATTGAGTCGGTGATGCCATCCAACCATCTCATCCTCTGTCGTCCCCGTCCTCTTCTCCTCCCTCCTTCAATCTTTCCCAGCATCAGGGTCTTTTCAAATGAGTCAGTTCTTCACATCAGGTGGCCAAAGTTTTGGAGCTGCAGCTTCAGCATCAGTTCTTCCAATGAACACTCAGAACTGATCTCCTTTAGGATGGACTGGTTGGATCTCCTTGCAGTCCAAGGGAATCTCAAGAATCTTCTCCAACACCACCTTCAAAAGCATCAATTCTTCGGCGCTCAAGCTTGCTTTATAGTCCAACTCTCACATCCATACATGACTACTGGAAAAGCCATAGCCTTGACTAGACGGACCTTTGTTGACAATGTCTCTACTTTTTAATATGCTTTCTAGGTTGGTCATGACTTCCCTTCCAAGGAGGAAGCATCTTTTAATTTCATGGCTGCAATCACCATCTGCAGTGATTTTGGAGCCCAAGAAAATAAAAGTCTCTCACAGTTTCCCACCTGTTTATCATGAAGTGATGGGACCAGATGCCATGATCTTAGTTTTCTGAATGTTGAGCTTTAAGCCAACTTTTTCACTCTCCTCTTTCACTTTCATCAAGAGGCTTTTTAGTTCCTCTTCACTTTCTGCCATAAGGGTGGTGTCATCTGCATATCTGAGGTTATTGATATTTTTCCCAGCAATCTTGATTCCAGCTTGTGCTTCTTCCAGCCCAGCGCTTCTCATGATGTACTCTGCATAGAAGTTAAAGAAGCAGGGTGACAACATACAGCCTTGACGTACTCCTTTTCCTATTTGGAACCAGTCTGTTGTTGCATGTCCAGTTCTAACTGTTGCTTCCTGACCTGCATACAGATTTCTCAAGAGGCAGGTCAGGTGGTCTGGTATTCCCATCTCTTTCAGAATTTTCCACAGTTTATTGTGATCCCCACAGTCAAAGGCTTCGGCATAGTCAATAAAGCAGAAATAGATGTTTTTCTGGAACTCTCTTGCTTTTTCGATGATCCAGCAGATGTTGGCAATTTGATCTCTGGTTCCTCTGCCTTTTCTAAAACCAACTTGAACATCTGGAAGTTCACGGTTCATGTATTGTTGAATCCTGACTTGGAGAATTTTGAGCATTAGTTTGCTAGCATTTGAGATGAGTGCAATTGTGCGACAGTTTGAAGATTCTTTGGCATTGCCTTTTTTAGGGATTGGAATGAAAACTGACCTTTTCCATGTACCTATGGCTGTTTTGTTGATTGTTTCTAGTTGTTTTTGTGGTTCTTCTCTTGGTCTTTCCCCTGGTGGTTTGATGATTTGTTTTTTCAGTGTTACTTTTGGATTTCTTTCTGTTTTTTGTGTATCTGTTGTAGGTTTGTGGTTACCATAGGTTCATATATATTGACATGTAATAATGACATATGTGTGCACATATATATATATATACATTCACAAGCATGCGTGCTAAGTCACTTCAGTCGTATCGGACTCTGTGCAACCCTGTGGACTATAGCCCACCAGGCTGCTCTGTCCATAGAATACTGCACACAAAAACACTGGAGTGGGTTGCCATGCCCTCTTCCAGGGGATCTTCCTGACCCAGGGATCAAACCTGCATCTCCCTCTGGCGCCTTAGACTGCAGATACAGTTTCAGAAGTTCTCTGCTCATTTGGCAGCACTTTAGGGTTAGTAAATGATTTCCCTTCATGATAGTGTAGGTGCCCGTTAAACAGCTGCTTTTTTGCTCTGTCCCAGGATGGGCAAGTCTGTGTACAGGCTCCTCACTGACATTCCTCCCTACTGAAGACCCTTGTTGGGGATGGGTTTCCCATAGATACCATGTCTCTGTCTCTTTTACCCGTCCTCTGTATGATCCTTCTATCACTTGTTCTGCAGCCCTCAGTATTTCTTCAGCAGGAATTGATCTGTGTGTAGGTGCAAATTCAGCATGTTCGTGTGAAGAGATCAGTTCAGGGTCTTCTACACTGTCATCTTTGACTGGAACCTCCCGAATATTTTAAATGATACTGTGGGCTGTGTTATTGTCTGAAGTTCACTTTATGGTGCCTGGATCTTGAGATTTAAGACTATTTCACTTAGCCATTTACCCTTCTCTTGGTACCCATTCACGTGTCCTATAGGTAGCATTTGAAGATACTGGGCACAAAAAGTTGACAGTTCAAGAGGCATGACGTGTGTGTGCACTCTCAAGAGTGTACTCACCCATACCTGAACCTGCTGATTTGCATAGGAGGGGTGAATGGAATTTTTTTTTTTAATTAAATAAAAGGTAAATGGGAAAATGCCTTATAAATTGTCCCTATACTGAAAAAAGACATTTTTCATGAAAGGGAAAGATTCTTAACTGTATTTTTAGGTCAACTTTTAAATTTTTTGTTTGGTTAAAGTTCCTCTTAATGTGATTTTTTTTTTTTTTTTCCCTATTAACTTGAAGAGTGGTAACAAAGCGCAGGCTGTATTAGGGAAACTGGCATATTAGAACATATTGTCATATCTCCCCTATAGTTTGGGGAAGAAAAAAATGAGTTCCCTAATTATTTCCCGTGTCCCTCTGCTATCGTTAGTGGTAATGATGATTGTGGTGGTGCTGCTTTAACCCCTGTAAGGAGGCCTGTGATCAGGTCCTAGAGCTCATGGTATTAGGAAAACGTGCTAGCATTGTGGCCTTGTTTGAGGCCACTTCTTCAGTGCACCTAACCTACCTACCTTAGTGTTGGGTAATGGATAGCAAGAGAAAATGCTTAAAACTTCAAGGGATCTAGAAAAGATAAATTTAAATTGTAATGTTTAAAAACCAAACTGGTAGATTAAAATAACAGATTGGAAATTGCATTGCAAAGAGTCAGGGTGGGCAAGCTGGGTGCAAAGGGGGTCAAAAGGTGCAGACTTGCAGCTGTAAATAAGTAGTGGGGATGTGACATCCAGCTTGATGACTAATAATTCTGTACTGCATATTTGAAAGTTGCTGAGGGAGTAGACTTTAAAAGTTCTCATCAAAGAGAGAAATTTGTAACTGTGGTGACAGATATTAACTAAACTTAATGTGTTGATCATTTTGCAATATATACAAATATTGTATTGTTTGATTGTACATCTGAAACTAATATAATGTTGTGTCAGTGCCTCAGTTTTTTAAAAAAGCACATTCCCTGAGCTGTCAGTGTTCACATCATATGAGGAGCAAATATCCAGTACTTGTGTTTACTACCTCAGGTAGAGAAGAATGAAGTCTAACAAATCTATATTTACTTCTTTCTCTCTCAACTCTTCTGGGAGTGCTATAAAAATATTGAAAGTTAATCTTAGAATCACAAAACATACTCTGTTTAGTTACTGAGGGAAAGTATTGGCAATTCTAAAGCAAGAGAAAATTGAGAATGCAGAACTTTTTAAAGGAAGGGTCAAATAATAAAATCCGGAGTTAGTAGGGAGAGACTTTATTGAAAGCATTATTGCCAGAGGGGAAAAGAGATTATTGCAGTGGAGAGAATTCTCTGACCAAAAGATTTACCAGCTTCTCAGGGGAGGAGTAAACAGTGCTTGGAACAGAACTGCTTGGTCTGATTGTAGATCCCAGATTGTTTTAGCCTGAGGCCAGCTTTTTCTCTGGAGGGATCCTTTGCTGGCTCTGGCTGAGGTTATACCAAAGTTCAGGGGCCTAGAGGAAGGAGAGAAACTTGAAAATATGGTTAGCTATTATTTTTCCAGTTTTGTTCCAGTTGATTATTTCAGCAAGCAGTTCAGCTAATTACTCATAAATTTATAAATGAGACAATGGGGATATGGAGGTCCTTTGTTCTGGTCATAGGTAAACAGTGGGATGTTCTTGAGTCTTACAGAAGCCATACAGAGAGTAGGAGGGTTTCTTTAGGCAAGGCTTTTCTAGAAACAGGAGTGCAGGTCTCAGGTAAAATTTAACTTGTTAAAAGGCATTTTCCTGTTTGAAGTGGAAAATAATTAAATGTACAAATAAAATTCATTGAAACGTTTATATAGGAAGGCCTTAGGATACTCATTGACTTTCAGGAATTAATAATTCTACATCACTAAGTGTAGTTTGAAAGTACTTACAGACCGATCTCACTTGTACCATAGTGAAATTTTCCTGAAAGAAGGGTAGGGAGGGGAGAGTGGAAAACCAATCTAAATTAATCAGGTCTAAATGATCACGATTAGGGCTAATTTGTTATATGGTTTTCATCCAATCCCATAAGACGCTGATTTTTTTTTCCTTCTGTGAGAAATACTAGGTATTGTGCTGGTCCAAGTGACTTGGCTGGAGGAAATTAAACTTTTCCTATGTTTAACGTATTTTCCATTTAAAAAAGAGGGAGGAAGTAAAATTGTGACTGGGACACTGGTATAAAATCAGTAGTACCTGGTTTTTATTTTCCTTATTAACAAGGGGATTGGTAAGATGTTATAACCAGTTCAAATGATAGAACCAGACACATTTATTGATCAGGAATATTGAAATAAATGAGCAAGTAGAGGCAAAACTGTCTTCTTCCACAGTGGGCCAGGGGAGTCAATTGTACCTCTAACAGAATTTACCAGAATATGGACAAGAATTGTTCTGCATTGCTGTTAGTTATATACAGTTGTCAGGTATAAAAGGCAGTGAAAAACTCAGAGCTCTCATAATCGGAATGTGACAACCTGAAGGTTGTACTCTCAACAGTGCAGTTTTCCACTGAAGCCAGGTATTTTTCTCCAAATCTAGTTTCTGAAATTTACAGCTCCCTCTCCCCCTCTCAAATAATCTTCCCTTAAGTATCAGACTTCCTAGAAGGCAAGTGCATGTCTGTGTGTGTTTCTTATTCTTTTTTGATGTACTCTGTAAATATAGAAGATGCTTAGTGAATGTTCTGTTAATTGAATTATCTACAGTAGTGCGTCTCAAACTGTAATGTGCTTATGTATCACCTGGGGATTTATTTTTTGAATACAGTTCTAATTCAGTGAGTGCATGGGCCTTACCAAGATCTCTTTTTTCTGATCAGTCCCCGCTGATGCTGGTACTAGTTCATGGACAATAAATAGCAGTGTATTTAAGGAAGACATTGTGCTGTGTTGTGCAGTCGCTTCAGTCGTGTCTGACTCTTTACCACCCTATGATGGGTGGTAGCCCGACAGGCTCGTCTGTCCACGGGATTCTCCAGGCAAGAATACTGGAGTGGGTTGCCATGCACTCTTCCAGGGGATCTTCCCAACCCAAGGATGACCCATTTCTCTTACGTCTGCTGTATTGGTGGGCAGGTTCTTTACCACTCGTGCCACCTGGGAAGCCTTGGCAAACATAGCACCATGCTGCACGTGAAGAGAGCAACATGAGGCTACTAGACGACCACTTGAAGGGGAAAAAAAATACTAATTGTGGTTGACATTGCCAGAGCACAGGCCTAAGTGAGCAAAAGAAACAGTTGCTTGGAAACGAATTCTGAGAGCTCATGGTGGAACCTTAGCCTAAGGGAGGGGAAGAGAAGGGAGGACGTTGGGAGTTACTACAGGGGGGGAGTAACCAGAGGGGGCAGGTGTTAGAAAGCAGGCAGCAGCCACTGAAATCACTGCCTGAAATTTTGTGCTTCTTGAGCTAATCTTTTTCGTTTTTTAAAGCAATGTTTGAATGTAAAACTGCTTTGATTCAGGTGTGTACACTTATATCATGACAGTTTCACTCAAGTGAATGGTTCCAGTATTCCATTGAGCTTTAAGCAGTGTGAAAAATACATTTTGTACCGCAACTGGTCTTGTCTTCTTTCAGACAGGGCACTTTAATTTTTAACTGAGGAGGTCTTGTAATTTGTTCATCGGTAGTTCAGCTTTCTTTTAGCAGCATGGAAGAGGTGGGAGATAATGTGGAACTGGCACCAAAGAAAGATCTCTACTTACTGGAAGATGGGGAGGGCGAAGGCACTGTAAATGAGGCTGCCAATAAAATATAAGAGGAAACCCAGTTAAATTTTAACTTCAGAGAAGCAACAAATGACTTTTTAGCAATATTTATGATATAATTTAAATTGTTTATGCATTATCTAAAATTCAAATTTAACTGAGCATCCTTTATTTTATCTAATAGTAAATAATTCTACCCTAACAGTGATACCTGAGAGATCCCACACATTGTTCTAACGATAATAGCTTTATAGTAAATAAATGTCTTATTTTGATTTCCTTCAAGATTATCTTGGCTTTCTTGAACCTTTACTCTTCCAGAGACCAGATTCCTAAATTCTGGGTGGTGGGGGATTTGTGGAATACCTGGTGACATTTTGTCTGGAATCATACTGAATTTATGGATAAATTCCTGTAGAATTGACATGTTTACTGTAGTCACACTTGCCATGATTGTTCTCTCATGTTTTTGTAGGCTTTTGGTAAATGTCTTTCTATTCCTTGCTTGCTAAGGGCTTTCTTTTTATTATGCAGGCCTTGAATTTTCTTAAATGTTTTTTTAGCTTCCCAGATAAAATTTTTGCAGCACACATCTGACTCTCTTTAATGTTTTCTCTAGGGTGATCTGCTAGAGAGTGATCTCTAGGCGAAAATCAGAAAGGAAATTTACTTGAATCAAGCATGATGGATCCATGTTCAGTTGGAGTCCAGCTTCGGACCACAAATGAGTGCCATAAAACCTATTATACTCGTCATACAGGTTTCAAGACTTTGCAAGAATTGTCATCAAATGACATGCTTCTACTTCAACTGAGAACTGGAATGACACTTTCTGGGAACAATACAATTTGCTTCCATCATGCAAAAGTTTACATCGACAGATTTGAGGATTTGCAGAAGTCATGTTGTGACCCATTTAACATACACAAAAAACTAGCCAAGAAAAATTTACATGTAATTGATTTAGATGATGCCACTTTTCTGAGTGCAAAATTTGGAAGACAGCTTGTACCTGGTTGGAAGCTTTGTCCAAAATGTACACAGATAATCAATGGAAGTGTGGATGTTGATTCTGAAGACCGGCAGAAAAGAAAACCTGACTCAGATGTATGTAGAGTCAATTTTTTCTCCATTACTTCTACAGTGTAGGGTTTTATTTAATTATAAAGAAATCATTTATATCAGTTCATTACAGTTGGCCCTTAAACAGCACAGGTTTGAACTCTGCAGGTCCACTTATATGTGGACTGCTTTCAGTCAGTACAGTACTATTACAGTCTGTGCTTGGTTGAATCCAAAGACGCAGAGGGCCAACTCTGGGGCTTGAGCAGCAGCCTAGCATTTTGGTATCCAGAACTGACAGTGGAACCAGTTGCACTAGAATATCAAGGGGTAGACTTGAATGCAGTGAATATGAAGTTGAGGAGGTAAAAATAGATGATGTTTTCTAAATATTTGTGTAAACCCAGATCATATGGTAAAGAGTGTTGGCTTGGGGAAAGAATAATATTCCCTAGACTTTGAAGCAGCAGCTCCTAGTGCTAAGACATTCTGGCATTGCCAGAGCTTAACAATCTTCGCTCTTTTTCTGATACAGAAGTAACTCAGTAGGTTATGCCTGCCAGCAAGGGTTTGAAATACAGCAGAATGAATTCCCTTTTTATGAAAGACTTGAAAACTGCTGCTCTAAAAGGAACTTCAGAAGTGACTTGAAATAATTGTTTCTTATTTCAGCCTTTCTTTTGACTTTGGCACTATCCCATTCTTATCTGGGTTTTTAAGATGCTTGTGAATTTCCTTAGCATCTAGCTCTGAATTCTTACTTGTTATGGTCAAGGCTAATTTTAGGACCCCCTACTGTCAAAAAGCATACATTTTTACATTGTAAGTATTAAATATCTTATAACTCTCTTCGTTACTCACATGCCTACATTTAGATTATTTAACCGTTATGAGAACAGTTTAAGATTTCATAAAGCTGTCTGGTGTAGAACAAGGACTGGTATGTCAAAGGAGGACTTCTCAAGTTTTCTATTTATAAGCAATTTATAATTCTTGCTGCTGGCTTATTTTTCTCAATTTTCTCCTTTCTATTCTATTAATAAACCAAATTAAAAGATAATTAAAATTTTAAATTATATGTGGTGCTTTTCCTTTGTTATACCCTCAAAGGCATAGCTCCAAGACCCAGTTTAAATTTTGTTACATTTGGGCACTAAAACTTTTTTCTTTCTTTTTTGCAAGTTCCAGACTGTCTTCCCGGCTAAGAAATAATCTAGACTAATGTTAAGTGAAATATCTGTGTATGGTTTGATATTAAGATTTGAGTTAATAATTTGTTAACCTTTATTCAGGGAAGAACTGCTAAAGCTTTGAGGTCATTACAATTTGCAAACCCAGGAAAGCAGACTGAATTTGCTCCAGAAACTGGTAAAAGAGAAAAAAGAAGGCTTACCAAAAATGCAACAGCTGGTTCAGACAGGTACACTATGTGCTGTTTAAGTCATATGTTAACTTGCCTCACATCTGTATTGTTTTCCTATCTTTCTCCTACAAGGTTTGAATTTTCTGGTTAGATAGTTTAAATTTGATAATCTGGAATTAGTAAGAACCCCCAAGGGTCTCATAGAAAATTAAGGTGTTCCCTTCTACTCTAAAAATTTTGTTTCTAAGAAAGTCTCAATGAAGTGAATTTATATAATCTTTTTGGCACAGTAATTAAAATAATTCAAGCATACTATACTTCTTGTAACTAAAATAATTATTTGAAAAGCATTAATACATTGTTTTTATGTCTGCTCCATAGGTGGCAACTAAAACATAAGTTTTAGGAGAATGCAAGGTTGTTTTTTATTTTTTAATGTCTAAAACAGAAATGAGCTTCCCTAGTGGGTCAGTGGTAAAGAATCTGCCTGCAGTGCAGGAACCACAGGAGACATGGGTTTGATCCCTGAGTTGGGGAGATCTGGAGGAGGGCATGGCAGCCTACTCCAGTATTCTTGCGTGGAGAATCCCATGGACAGAGCCTGGCAGACTATAGCCCATGGGGTGATAAAGGAGCTGGACATGACTGACTGACTTAGCATGCATTTTCTAAGAGAAAGAGTCCTTATATATAGAATGTCCTCAAGCAAGGATTACTTATGCTTCCCTAGTGGCTCAGACAATAAAGAACCTGCCTGCAATGCAGGAGTCCTGGGTTCAATCCCTACCTAGGTTGGGAAGATCCCCTGGAGGAGGGCATGGCAACCCACTCCAGTATTCTTGGCTGGAATATCCCCATTGACCGAGGAGCCTGGCGGGCTGCAGTCCATTGGGTTGCAGAGAGACAGACATGACTGAACTTCAAAGCACAGCAAAATAGAAACAATTTTGGTAATAAGAAAGCTAAATTGTTTGGAATATGACTTTTTAAATTGAGCATTTCTAAAATACAAATTGACAAATGTTAGTGCAATCATTCAGAATTATTTTTTACACAGGCCATTATTCCATCTGTGAAGGTTTTCCATTGAGTCATTAGGTGCTTTTAGGCCAGATTTGCTAGTCTTACAAAGAACAAGAAACAGATTAATTGCAGTATAAAAAACAGCTGGATGGTATACTGTGATAAAAATAAAGCTATGTTCACAAAGCAGTAAAGAGATTGGTTGCTAGTAAAATGTACCACTATTACCTAGTCTTTTCTTTTCAGTAAGGGATAAATAGTTTTAGCAACTATATTATTTTTGGGCACATTTCGCCTGCATTCCTTTGGATATGTCTCAACCCTTTACAAGAGAGGGCCTTCTCACAAGCAGTTTGTTAACTGTTATTTGTAGAGTAACTTTGAGTCAGGTAAGCCACATATCAGTTTGGCAAAGTTTCATCTACAATCCAAAACATTTTATCTCCCTTACGTTTTTTTAATTACCTTATTGTCAACTAAATATTCAGAAATAAAATATGCATGAAGTATATAACTTGCCTTGTGTTTTGTATTACAGACAAGTGATCCCGGCAAAGAGTAAGGTCTACGATAGCCAGGGTCTCCTGATTTTCAGTGGAATGGACCTCTGTGACTGCCTCGATGAAGACTGCTTAGGCTGTTTCTATGCTTGTCCTGCCTGCGGTTCTACCAAATGTGGTGCCGAATGCCGCTGTGATCGAAAGTGGCTGTATGAGCAAATTGAAATAGAAGGAGGAGAAATAATTCATAACAAACATGCTGGATAATTTGTGGTGTCCGATTGTGACCCTTTCTGTATTTCTAAAGTTCTATAATTCTAAGATACATATTAAAGTTTGTTTTGCCAAATGACACATATGTATTCAGCGTGCACTAACACTGCCTTTTGGGTACCTTAAGAATTATTTGATGTAAATTTAGATGAACTGTTCTATTACTCGGCAGTCAGCTGTTCAAGCCTTTCTGGGTCAATGTAAAAAAGTAATGTATAGACAGTCCTCTTTACAACTCCCATGTCCATAAATTTCCATGGCACTGATACAGTTAAATAAACCAGTTCCTTAACAGCAACAGTTCAAATTTCAGTTACTGTGGTATGTTAGCTGTGAGTAGTTCCATGAAGTGCGAACTTCCTGCTAGCTGTTAAGCTCTCAAATCAGTATGTAACACATGTACTTCAAGATCAGTGACTAGTCAGATTACTTCTCAAATCCTGCTAATGATTCGTCACTGCACATCTATTACTCAGTTTGTTCCGACAGCAAAGCACATAGTTGTGTTGTCTCCTTGTCACCCATGTGACCTTTTATGTCGGGAGCTGCATGAGGCATTACTGACAAAATGAAGGCACAGCCCCAACCCCCTCTCCTCATCTCGCAGGCATGGCCCCGGGATGAAGGAGTTAGGCCTTGTGATTCTGACTTGTTCTTTCCTAGTTGGCTGGAAAGAATGTTAAGGTGCTTGAGAGAAGCATGAGAAAGCACAAAGCCTACAGTTGTGCCCAGAAAATAAACTATAAAGTAACCATTGACATTTGTTCAAGGATCTTTACAAAGAATGTCCCAGAATGAACACATAGGCCACAGCTTGAGGCCATGGGAAGGATTGTTGTCTGAGACCTGTTTATGAGGGAAATGTGTATGGCAAAAGAAATTTGTTGAGTTTAGGGTTTAGGAATAATTAAGAATAACTAGAAGCCTTTTTAGGAGATAGTGATCTTAAGATGCTAGGGGCAAACAGAATTTAGAAAGATAAACTGAGAAATGTAGCATGAGTTACAATGTAATCACAAGTACAGTAAATCTGGGTGAGGGAAACTAAAAACCTAATGCTTTTGTCAAAGTATAAAAGAACCTGAAGCTTGAAATAAACATGTTCAGCTCAGTCATGTCCAACTCTTTGCGACCCCATGAACCACAGCACGCCAGGCCTCCGTGTCCATCACCAACTCCTGGAGTTCACTCAGACTCAAGTCCATCGAGTCAGTGATGCGATCCAGCCATCTCATCCTCTGTCGTCCCCTTCTCCTGCCCCCAATCCCTCCCAGCATCAAAGTCTTTTTCCAATGAGTCAACTCTTTGCATGACGTGGCCAAAGTACAGGAGTTTCAGCTTCAGCTTCATTCCTTCCAAAGAAATCCCAGGGCTGATCTCCTTTAGAATGGACTGGTTGGATCTCCTTGTAGTCCAAGGGACTCTCAAGAGTCTTCTCCAACACCACAGTTCAAAAGCATCAATTCAGCGCTCAGCCTTCTTCACAGTCCAACTCTCACATCTGTACATGACCACAGGAAAAACCATAGCCTTGACTAGATGGACCTTAGTCGGCAAAGTAATGTCTCTGCTTTTGAATATGCCATCTAGGTTGGTCATAGCTTTTCTTCCAAGGAGTAAGCGTCTTAATTTCATGGCTGCAGTCACCATCTGCAGTGATTTGGGAGCCCCCAAAAATAAAGTCTGACACTGTTTCCACTGTTTCCCCATCTATTTCCCATGAAGTGATGGGACCGGATGCCATGATCTTCGTTTTCTGAATGTTGAGCTTTAAGCCAACTTTTTCACTCTCCAACTTTTTCACTTTCATCAAGAGGCTTTTTAGTTCCTCTTCACTTTCTGCCATAAGGGTGGTGTCATCTGCATATCTGAAGTTATTGATATTTCTCCCAGCAATCTTGATTCCAGCTTCTGTTTCTTCCAGTCCAACGTTTCTCATGATGTACTCTGCATATAAATTAAATAAGCAGGGTGACAATATACAACCTTGACATACTCCTTTTCATATTTGGAACCAGTCTGTTGTTCCATGTCCAGTTCTAACTGTTGCTTCCTGACCTGCATACAGATTCCTGAGGAGACAGGTCAGGTGGTCTGGAATTCCCATCTCTTTCAGAATTTTCCACAGTTTATTGTGATCCCCACAGTGAAAGGCTTTGGCATAGTCAATAAAGCAGAAATAGATGTTTTTCTGGAACTCTTGCTTTTTCCATGATCCAGCAGATGTTGGCAATTTGATCTCTGGTTCCTCTCCCTTTTCAAAACCAGCTTGAACATCAGGGAGTTCACGGTTCACGTATTGCTGAAGTCTGGCTTGGAGAATTTTGAGCATTACTAGCATTTGAGATGAGTGCAATTGTGCAGTAGTTTGAGCATTCTTTGGCATTGCCTTTCTTTGGGATTGGAATGAAAACTGACCTTTTCCAGTCCTGTGGCCACTGCTGAGTTTTCCAAATTTGCTGGCATATTGAGTGCAGCACTTTCACAGCATCATCCTTCAAGATTTGAAACAGCTCAACTGGAATTCCATCACCTCCACTAGCTTTGTTTGTAGTGATGCTTTCTAAGACCCACTTGACTTCACACTCCATGTCTGGCTCTAGATGAGTGATCACACCATCATGATTATCCAGGTCATGAAGAACTTTTTTGTACAGTTCTGTGTATTCTTGCCACCTCTTCTTAATATCTTAATATCTTCTGCTTCTGTTAGGTCCATACCATTTCTGTCCTTTATCGAGACCATCTTTGCATGAAGTGTTCCCTTGGTATCTCTAATTTTCTTGAAGAGATCTCTAGTCTTTCCCATTCTGTTGTTTTCCTCTATTTCTTTACATTGATCGCTGAAGAAGGCTTTCTTATCTCTTCTTGCTATTCTTTGGAACTCTGCATTCAGATGCTTATATCTTTCCTTTTCTCCTTGGCTTTTCACCTCTCTTCTTTTCACAGCTATTTGTAAGGCCTCCTCAGACAGCCATTTTGCTTTTTTGCCTTTCTTTTCCATGGGGATGGTCTTGATCCCTGTCTCCTGTACAATGTCACGAACCTCAGTCCATAGTTCATCAGGCACTCTATCTATCAGATCTAGGCCCTTAAATCTATTTCTCATTTCCACTGTATAATTCTAAGGGATTTGATTTAGGTCATACCTGAATGGTCTAGCAGTTTTCTCTACTTTGTTCAGTTTGAGTCTGAATTTGGTAATAAGGAGTTCATGAACTGAGCCACAGTCAGCTCCTGGTCTTGTTTTTGTTGACTGTATAGAGCTTCTCCATCTTTGGCTGTAAAGGACATAATCAATCTGATTTCGGTGTTGACCATCTGGTGATGTCCATGTGTAGAGTCTTCTCTTGTGTTGTTGGCAGAGGGTGTTTGCTATGACCAGTGCATTTTCTTGGCAACACTCTATTAGTCTTTGCCCTGCTTCATTCCGCATTCCAAGGCCAAATTTGCCTGTTACTCCAGGTGTTTCCTGACTTCCTGCTTTTGCATTCCAGTCCCCTATGATGAAAAGGACATCTTTTTTAGGTGTAAACAAACATGTAGTTCCGTACTGTGCGTCAGAGACTACATCATCCCCTGCCAACACTGCTCACCCCTTCAGGCTGATTCCCTGACAAAGCGGGTAATCAGAAACGGCCAACAGAGACAAAATTGCAGTCAAGAAATGAAAATGATAAAGCTAGAGGTGAGACATGAATAGATGGGGTTACAGAAGGAATAACTGATCGTGGGAATGTTGCCAGCGCTGCTATGCTAGAGCCTCTAGATGTACTGCTGGAGGAGCTTAGTGCAAGCAGACGCATCATAAATGAGCAGGGTTGTGATGAAAAGGCTGAGCATGTCCCAGAGGAAATGATGGTAACAAACTTCACATTAAAGGAGATTCCAGAGGTCCTTCCCAACATTTAAAACACAGACAATAACATAGTGGAAGCTAAACTTCCACATAGAAGTACAAAAATTTGCAGTGGTATAGAAAAGATGCTTACCCGGTATCATAAGTTACTTAACAAAAAGGCAAGTATGAGTATTCTTGATTAGTTTTTTACAATGAAATAGCACTTTAATTGGCAGTGTTTCCAGTGTTTTAAATTACAGTATACTAAGCTACATTTTTTTCATTCTTTTATAACTGACACCTTTTAATAGTTTGACATTTTTTTCAAGGTCACACAATGGTAATTCTCTCCATTAATTATTAAGATTATTTTGGTTAACACTAGCACCCATGCAAGGCAAAGACTGCATATAGGTGAGAATAGTATGTACTTCATTAAAATTGATATATCTGAGTAGTTGAACTATTTTAGAAATAATCTCCATTCCATAAACTCCATAATTCCATAAGTGCTAAAATACATCATTTCTTCTCCTCACTTACTCTTTTTAAAAACGTTTTAATACTGTAAACTTTTCATTACTTAGACTGTGTTCTTGGTGAAAATTTGTCCTTGGTGGCAAAAATCTATTTCTGTGTGTAAAGCATGGATATATATGCAACATTTAAACAGATATACCTTATATTAGGCTTCCCAGGTGGTGCAATGGTAAAGAATCCGTCTGCCCATGCAGGAGACGCAAGAGACTCAAGTTTAGTCCCTGGGTTGAGAAAACCCCCTGGAGGAGGAAATGGCAACCCACTCCAGTATTCTTGCCTGGGAAAATTCCACTGAGGAGCCTAGCAGGCTACGTTCCATGGGGTCACAAAGAGGCGGACGTAACTGAGCATGCACGCACATGCACATACATTTTATCTGTGGTGGTTAATAGGATGTTGACTAGGATTAAAAGGACTAAAAACAGCTCCCTGATGGAGCACTAATGAAGAAAGGTGGAGAAACAGTGGTTGAGATAGAGGATAAATTATAAGACATCTACCTATCAATCTGTCTAAAATCTTATTGTCTAGACATGTTTTCTGAACTAGGTTTTTATTTTATTTTCCCTAAAGATAGTACTTTAATTTAATCAAATTAGCCTTTTAGCAGTTTGAAATACTTTTTAGCTGTTGAAAGATTTATACAGCCAGTTTGATTGAATTGACCAACAGAAGTTTATTTTTCTCCTATATACTTTTGGTATCTTTTAAATGACTGATTTTACTTTTATGGAATGCCATTTTCAACCATGGAATTAAATGTCATTTTTAAGTTACAACTGTTCACTGGCCTAGTTATCAGGAATAAACTTTATCAATTCCTTGACCAATATGTTTTCGACAGAGCACTGGCAGAAAGAATATTTTGTCTTTCTATACTTAAATCCATGGTGGGCTTCCCTGGTGGCTCAGATGGTAAAGATCTGCCTGTAATGCAGGAGGCGTGGGTTTGATCCCTGAGACGGGAAGTTCACCTGGAAAAGGAAATGGCAACCCACTCCAGTATTCTTGCCTGGATAATTTCATGGACAGAGGAGCCTGGCAAGCTTCAGTCTTGGGGTCGCAAAGAGCCTGACATGACTGAGCAACTAACACTTTCACGTACTTAAGTCAGATGCTGGATTCATTTTTTTATTGAAGGATAATTGCTTTACAGAATTTTGTTTTCTGTCAAACCTCAACATGAATCAACCGTAGGTATACATATATCCCCTCCCTTTTGAATCTCCCTCCCCATCCCACCCCTCTAGGTTGATACAGAGCCCCTGTTTGAGTTTCCTGGGCCATACAGCAAATTCCTGTTGGCTATCTATTTTACATATGGTAATGTAAGTTTCCATGTTACTCTCCATACATCTCACCCTCTCCTCCCCTCTCCCCATATCCATAAGTCTATTCTCTGTCAGTTTATTGTTTCTCTGTAAGTAAATTCTTCAGTACCATTTTTCTAGATTCCATATATGTGCATGAGAATACAGTATCTTATCTTTCTGACTCACTTCACTGTATAATAGATTCTAGGTTCATCCACCTCATTAAAACTGACTCAAATGTGTCCCTTTTTATGGCTGGGTAATAATCCATTGTGTGTATGTACCACAACTTCTTTATCCATTCATCTGTTGATGGACATCTAGATTGCTTCCATGTTCTAGCTATTGTAAATAGTGCTGCAGTGAACAATGGGATACGTGTCCAGTTTTGGGGTTCTTTTGGATACTTTTTCAGTTTTGGTTTCCTCAGGGTGTATGCCTAGGAGAGGGATTGCTGGATCATATGGTGGTTTTATTCCTAGTTTTTTAAGGAATCTCCATACCATCTTCCATAGTGGCTGTTTCAATTTACATTCCCACCAACAGTGCAAGAGCATTCCCTTTTCTCCATACCCTCTCCAGCATTTATTGTTTGTGGACTTGTTGATGATGGCCATTCGGATCAGTGTGAGGTGATATATCTCATTGTAGTTTTGATTTGCATTTCTCTAGTAATGAGCAATGTTGAGCATCTTTTAATGTGTTTGTTAGCCATCTGTATGTCTTCTTTGGAGAAATGTCTGTTTAGGTCTTTCCCACTTTTTGATTGGGTTGTTTGTTTTTCTGGCATTGAGTTGTATGAGCTGCTTGTATATTTTGGAAATTAATCCTTTGTCAGTTGTTTCACTTGCTATTATTTCCTCCCATTCTGAGGGTTGTCTTTTCACCTTGCTTATAGTTTCCTTTGCTATGCAAAAGCTTTTAAGTTTAATCAGGTCCCACTTGTTTACTTTTGTTTTTATTTAAATTACTCTAGGAAGTGGATCATAGAGGATTTTGCTTTGATTTATGTCATCGAGTGTTCTGCCTATGTTTTCCACCAAGAGTTTTTATAGTTTCTGGTCTTTAATTTAGGTCTTTAATCCATTTTGAGTTTATCTTTGTATATTGTGTTAGGAAGTGTTCTAATTTCATTCTTTTACATGTAGCTGTCCAGTTTTCCCAGCACCATTTATTGAAGAGGCTGTCTTTGCCCCATTGTATATTCTTGCCTCCTTTGTCAAAATTAAGTTACCCATAGGTGCATGGGTTTATTTCTGGGCTTTCTGTCTATATTTCTGTTTTTGTGGCAGTACCATACTGTCTTGATGACCATAGCTTTGTAGTATAATCTGAAGTCAGGAATGTTGATTCCTCCAAGATCATTCTTCTTTTCTAGACTGCTCTGGCTATTTGGGGTCTTTTGTGTTTCCATATGAATTGTGAAATTTTTTGTTCTAGTTCTGTGAAAGATGCTGTTGGTAATTTGATAGGGATCGCATTAAATCTGTAGATTGCATTTGGTAGTATAGTCATTTTCACAATATTGATTCTTCAAAAAAAATCTAATATATTGAATATTAAATGTTCCATGTGCACTTGAGAAGAATGTGTATTCTTCTGCATTTGGATGGAATACCCTAAAGATAGCAATGAGATCCATTTCATCTAATGTATCATTTAAGACTTGTATTTCCTTATAATTTTCTGTTTTGATGATCTGTACATTGGTGTGAGTGGGGTGTTAAGTTTCCTACTATTGTTGTGTTACTGTCAATTTCTCCTTTTATGTCTGTTAGTATTTGTCTTATGTATTGAGGTGCTCTTATGTTGGGTGCCTAGATATTTACAATTGTTATGTCTTCCTCTTCGATGTACTGTCCTTCCTTATCTTTTGTAATCTTAACAATTTTAAGGTCTATTTTGTCTGATATGAGGATTGCTACTCCAGCTTTCTTTTGCTTCTATTTGCATAGAATGTATTTTTCCATCCTCTCACTTTCAGTCTAAATGTGTCTTTAGGTCTGAAGTGGGTTTCTTGTAGACAGCATATATATGGGTTTTGTCCATTCAGCCAGTCTGTGTCTTTTGGTTGGTGCATTTAATCCATTTACATTTAAAGTAATTATTGATATATATGTTCCTATTGCCATTAATTGTTTGGGGTTGATTTTGTAGATCTTTTTTCTTTTGTATTTCTTGACTATTTAAGTCCCTTTAACATCTGTTGTAAAGCTGGTTTGGTGGAGCTGAATTCTCTTAACTTTTGCTTATCTGAAAAGCATTTTATTTCTGCATTAATTTTGAATGAAATCCTTGCTGGGTATGGTAATCTTGGTTGTAGATTTTTCCCTTTCAGTACTTTAAATATATCCTGCCATTCCCTTCTGGCCTGCAGAGTTTCTGCTGAAAGACCAGCTGTTAGGCATATGGGGTTTCCCTTGTATGTTGTTGCTTCTCCCTTGGTGCTTTTAATATTCGTTCTTTGTGTTTAGTCTTTGTTAGTTTGATTAGTGTGTGTCTTGGTGTGTTTCTCCTTGGGTTTATGCTGTATGGAACTGTTTGTGCCTCTTGAACTTGATTGACTATTTCCTTTTCCACGCTGGGGAAGTTTTCAACTATAATATCTTCAAAATTTTTCTCATACCCTTTCTTTTTCTCTTCTTCTGGGACCCCTATAATTCAAATGTTGGTGTGTTTTCTCTGAGTCTATCCTCAGTTCTTTTCATTCTTACTTTATTCTACTCTTCAGAAGTCATTTCTACCACTTTATCTTCCAGCTTACTGATTCGTTCTTCTGCTTCAGATATTCTGCTATTGATTCAGTAGTTGTGTTGTTTGTCTCTGTATGTTTATTCTTTAATTCTTCTGGGTCTCTTTTAGTTGATTCTTGAATTTTCTCCATTTTGCTTTCAAGGTGTTTGATCATCGTTACTCTCATTCTGAATTCTTTTTCAGGTCGTTTGCCTATTTCCTCTTCATTTATTTGGACTTCTGTGTTTCTAGTTTGTTCCTTCATTTGTGTAGTATTTCTCTGCCTTTTCATTATTATTTTTTTTTAACTTATTGTGTTTGAGGTCTCCTTTTCCCAGGCTTCAAGGAAAGTTGAATTCTTTCCTTGAAGAAGGCTGAGTTCTTTCTTCCTTTTGGTTTCTGCCCTAAGGCTGGCCCCATGGCTTGTTTGAGCTTCATATAGGGTGAGATTTGTTATGAGTTTTTGTTTGTTTGTTTGTTTGTTTGTTTTTCCTCTGAAGGAAAGGCTGAGGTGGTGATCCTGTCTGCTGATGATTGGGTTTGTATTTTTGTTTTGTTTCTTGTTTAGATGAGGCATCTGCACAGGGGGTGACTGGTGGTTGGGTGATACCAGGTCTTGTATTCATGTGGCTTCCTGTGTGTGAATTCTCACTGTTTGATGCTCCCTAGGGTTAGTTCTCTGGTAGTCTAGGGTCTTGGAGTCAGTGCTCCCACTCCAAAGGCTCAGGGCTCGATCTCTGGTCAGGAACAAAGATTCCACAAGTGGTTTGTTATGGCATTAAGTGAGATTAAAGCAAATATCCAAAAACAAGAAACCAAAGCTGAACCCCAGACAAATGGTAGTTACAAGATCAGGCAAATAATAATTAAAATAATGGAAGATACACATATATACCCATGAGCAATGTTAAAACAGTCCAACAAAAATACAGTACAGTAGATTGACCTGGCGAACAAAGGAAATCAAAAATTATATTTACTAGTTAAGAACAAAACTAACTAAAGCACAAACTGGAAAACAAAACTAAAGCCAAGCGCCAATTGGAGAATAAAGCAACAAAAATAAAACTAACAAATAGGTTCAGAGGAAAGGAGAGAAAGAAAAGAAAGAATAGATATGCAAAATTAAATAGAGGTAGATGAAGATTTACATACATTAAAGATTAACTGCAAGGGGAAAAGAGCAGTAGGAAAAGCAAAGGAATAAATGTAGTAAAAATTTAAAAATTAAAATTAAGGAAAAAAAGGAAAACTACATAACTACAAAAGTCCAATGTAGAGGCAGATGTTTAAAACAATAAAACTTGTGACTGAGATAAAAAAAAAGCTCAAAAGCTTAATTGCATTTCATAGTGCCAATAAAATCGACAACTACAACAGAGTTGAGGGTGGGGAGAGAAAACGTCCAAAAGATTCAACAGAATGAGTCAAAAAATAATAATAATAAATGTTTTTCTTGAGTCACTGCTGTCAAAGTCCTTTCCCTCCCTGGGAGTCACAGTCCACCATACCTCCCTAGGATGCCCTCCAACATTGCTGACATTTAGACCTGCTGTGGGGACAGTTCAGATTCTAATCTGGTCCTATTCCTGTGTGTTCTTGCCTGCAATGTCCACAGCTAGTGTGTTTTCTTTTGTGGGAGTTCTCAATGACCTTTTATATATTCCATAGACAGAGTCTGCCTAGTTGATTGTGTGGATTTAATCTGCAGCTTGTACAGCTGGTAGGAAGGTTTTGGGTCTTCTTCCTTAGCCGCACTGCCCCTGAGTTTCAATTGTGGTTTTATTTCCACCTCTGCAAGTGGGTCGTCCACTAGTGTTTGCTCCTGAGGCTGCCATGGAGGACCTGAGTTTGCCCCTGTGAGGGCCAGGTGTGGAGGTGGTGCAGCTGCTTGGGTTGGAGGGGTTCTGGCAGCTCCAGGTACTCAGGGGTATTGGCGGCTAGGCCAGCAGGAAATACAGTGCTCTAGAAGGGTATGGCAACCAGTATGGGCCAATATGCTCCAGTATTCTTACCTGAACCCCCCGTCCCTGCCAGAGAAGCCTAGTAGGCTACAGTCTACAGAGTCACAAAGAGTCACACACTACCAAAGCAACCCTGTGTGCATAGACGCAAGACTTTTTTTGTCTATGGCAGCTCTGCCCCAGTGAGAGCTGAGTGTGAATGTGGCGCAGCTCCTTGGCTTACCCCTCCGCCACTGGAGTTATAGCCCTATCAGACTTTTTTTGAGCCTCTTAGAGCTGGTGATCAGAAGGCCTCTTTAGCCAGTCTATCTCTGTAGCTCTGCCCAATTCAGGCACTTAGAGGGTTCCCTTGCCTGGGGTCCTTCTCTATTGTTCAGCGCCTTAGGCACATAGAGGGGGACCCCGGCTGGGGTCCTACTCTGTAATTCAATGTCTCAGGCATTTGATGGGCCTGCCTCTTTATCATTCAGCTGCTGATGCTGGGGTATGGGGAGAGAGAGGCTATGGTGATGGCTCCACCCCCTACGCATGACTCAGCAGTATCGCCTTGCTTCCATGGCTGCCCAGCTTTCCTCCATAGGCATTTCCCACCACAATCTCCTCCCTCACATCCCCTCGATCCATCTCCACAGTCAACAGCAGCCCTTGTCCTGGGATCTCTCCATAATCCCTAAACTCCAGCTCCCAGCCACTGCGCCTTCCAGGGGACCCGCGTCCCTGTCCAGGGTATGTATGGCTGTAGCAAGGACTGTCTGATTCTCACTCTATTTAGGCTGCCACAGATCATCTGTTTCACTCTCAGCCTTAAATGTTTCTCCTCTGACCCAGACAATTGCCCCTATGTGGGGCTCAGAAGCCTGCTTCAGTTCCCCCACCCCAGAGGGCAGGTCCAGTCCTACTAACACTCCTGTTTTTCCCCCTGGTTCCTTCATTACTGAGTTTTGCCAGGTTCTATATATTCTTTTCCGCTGGTCAGGTACTCCTGTCCACTCTCAGCTGGTGTTCTGCATGCACTTCTGTGTCTGAAGGTGTATTCCTGATGTATCCGTGGAGAGAGATGTCCTCCACGTCCACCTACTCCTCCACCATCTTGTTCTCCAAAACTCAAATTGTTATATTTCAACATTGTTTAGTAGAACATTTCTGTTATTTTTCAAAGGTAAGTTTTTTTAAGGGAAACTTTTTTGAACAGTTCTACAAATATTTGTTCATTATGTGACATCACAAGTCCACTTACGGTTTTAACATAAAATTACAGAAATACAGAATACAATGAAACCATCATCTAAGATCCCTTTTATATTTTGCCCAAGTATGGTGGCTACAGTTCATGGGGTCGCAGAGTCTACATGACTGAGCACACACACACACACATGATTGATTCAACATGGCTAAGTTATTTTAGAATCTTAAAAATGAAAGTTGCATAAACAGTTATGTGCATAAACACATAACTTTGGCTAAATATGGGTCCTGGTTGAAAAGTTAATGAAAGACTACAAACATCAGTCTTAACACAGTATTTATCACAAACAGTTTAAAAAATGCATGTACATATTTGAATAAAATGACTGACATTCCAGTGATCTTTTTCCCGTTTATCTTTTCCAAGTATAAGAAAATAGCTTCTTATCTTTGGAATATTATACATGAGATTCTTCTATTTTTAAAAATATTACGTCTATTTCTATATAACAGTCTGTTCTACAACCTGACAGTCTATTCTAAAACTGCTTTCCTGGCATGGGTTCAGCTAAGTAATTTTTAACAGATGTATTTTGAAATACATATATATCTATATATATATATATCTACACACACACACATATGGAGAATGATGTATTAATGCAGAGAATATAACTTATAGTAAGTTCTAGCATGGTTCTTAACTTTATGGAGGTCATAGACCCCTGTGAAAAGCTGATGAAAGGTATGAACTCCCCAGAAAAATACATTTGAGCACTTATAAATATTCCACATTCTGAACCCCTGAACATCTATTGAAGTACCTGGGTAATAGGTGTTTTCTGTAAACCACTTGATTTTTTTCTTTTGAGAATGTCTGTCTAAAGTGTAATTTGGTTTGTTATGTAGTGTTGTGGATGAGTTTTTTAAAATCAGAGCAGTTCAGTTCCTTAAAAGAGCTCTTGCTACCTTGAAAAAAGCTGGATACCACTGTGGCCCACCTTCCCCTCCTCCAAAAAGGTTATTTACAAGCCAAAATAGCAATGTAAAAAGCCAAGGTGTCTTACATGAATTGAGCTTTCGTAATTAGAGATTTTCTTATGATTATGCTGTTAGAAATCACTTAGCATCTTTGCATAGATTCATGTGACACTGCCTTAGTTTTTGCTGACATCTGCTGGTATTTTCATGAAAATAAACTCTCTGCTACTACTTTATGCTTAATCTCTTTACTTATAAGTTAAAATATAAACACTGGTCATTACATTGATGTGAGATAGTTTTGAAAATTCTCAAAGTAGAATGGCTTTTTAGCATTCTTAGGTCTTGCCCAGCATTGGTCACCAAATTTTTAAGAATATGAGTGGGGATAGGAAAATATACATGGATATTTCTGGATTTCTTTTCATTTTTATAAAGTTAGAGAAGCTTGGGAATATAATGCTTTTATCTGTTTTTTTTTAAAATCATCAAATACTTCATTGAAAACTTAAAGATTAATAGACTTCTGTAGAGTATATACCCCAATTTGTAGATTATATGTAACTGCATAGTTAGGCAGATTAACTAATCTTACCAAGATAATTTAACTTCTAGAAGATAAAGGAGATTTATTATTAGATAAAACAGATTGTTAACTCAGTTGGGTTGGTAATTTTCCATCTTTAAATGCAATTTGAAACTATTACAGCCCCATTGAAGTGGCACAACTAAAATTTATTATTTTTTCCCCCTTGAAACCATGAGGGAATAATTTCTTTGTGAAACAAAAGATTGAAACTTCAGTTTTCTCATTTCATATCACTACAACCAAACAAAAGTTTGTTCAAAGTTGCTGTAATCTTCCTAGACTATGGTTTTGGAATAAGTGGACTTATTACAAATAAAATGTTTGCAACTATCACTGAAATAGCCAAAACCTTCCAGCACTCCCAGTTGTAACAGCTAATACATGAAAATACAAAAGAAGTTTGGGGTTCATAATTTTTGCTGTAAACAGGCTGATTTTTTTTTAACTCAGTTCTTTTCAGAGCTCATTTTGAGATAAGGGCACATTTTACTGTAATGAAATAAAGTAAAAACCAAACCTCGGCTCAGAGTTGTGGGATCTTTGTCTTATTGAGAGAACTTATTAATATCTTATTAATACCTAATTATTAACATTCCCTGGTGGCTCAGACGGTAAAGCATCTGCCCGCAATGCGGGAGACCCGGGTTTGATCCCTGGGTCAGGAAGATCCCCTGGAGAAGGGAATGGCAACCCACTCCAATACTCTTGCCTAGAAAATTCCATGGATGGAGAAGCCTGGTGGGCTATAGTCCATGGGGTTGCAAAGAACTGGACACAACTAAGCAACTTCACTTTCACTTTTTCATTAATATCTAAAACCAAGATTGAAGAATTTGATCTTTTAAAAGGAGACCTAAAACAATTCAAAATGTAAATTTAACTCTCTAATTATTCCTTTGTTTTCAACATCCAATCAATTATATTGAACAATTTGATAAATACAAATTAAATGTTGGTTTTAATTATCCTAAATTCTGATAGCACACATTTATGATTTGGGCCTCATGTAATATCACAGTTATTTAAAAAATTAAATCTGTGGGCTTCCCTGGTGGTCCAGTGGTTAAGAATCCTTCTTGCAATGCAGGGGACACTGGTTCAATCCCTGGTCCAGGAGGATCCTATGTGCCACTAATCCTCTGTGCCACAACTACTGAGCCGGTGCTCTGGAGCCTGTGAGCCACAGCTACAGAGCCCACCCACTGGAACCTGAGCTCCATAACAAGAGAAGTGAAGTGTGAAGTGTTGGTCATCCAATCATGTTCGTCTCAGCAACATCATGGACTGTAGCCCACCAGGCTTCTCTCTCCGTGGAATTCTCCAGGCAAGAATACTGGAGTGGGTTGCCATTTCCTTCTCTAGGGGATCTTCCCAACCCAGGGATCGAACCCAGGTCTCCTGCATTTCAGTTCAGTTCAGTTCAGTTCAGTCGCTCAGTCGTGTCCAACTGTTTGCGACCCCATGAACCGCAGCACGCCAGGCCTCCCTGTCAATCACCATCTCCCGGAGTTCACTCAGACTCACGTCCATTGAGTCAGTGATGCCATCCAGCCATCTCATCCTCGGTCGTCCCCTTCTCCTCCTGCCCCCAATCCCTCCCAGCATCAAAGTCTTTTCCAATGAGTCAACTCTTCGCATGAGGTGGCCAAAGTACCAGAGTTTCAGCTTCAGCTTCATTCCTTCCAAAGAAATCCCAGGGTTGATCTCCTTCAGAATGGACTGGTTGGATCTCCTTGCAGTCCAAGGGACTCTCAAGAGTCTTCTCCAACACCACAGCTCAAAAGCGTCAATTCTTCAGCACTCAGCCTTCTTCACAGTCCAACTCTCACATCCATACATGACCACAGGAAAACCATAGCCTTGGCTAGACGTACCTTAGTCGGCAAAGTAATGTCTCTGCTTTTGAATATGCTATCTAGGTTTGTCATAACTTTTCTTCCAAGGAGTAAGTGTCTTTTAATTTCATGGCTGCAATCACCATCTGCAGTGATTTTGGAGCCCCCCAAAATAAAGTCTGACACTGTTTCCCAATCTTTCCCATGAAGTGATGGGACCAGATGCCATGATCTTCATTTTCTGAATGTGGAGCTTTAAGCCAACTTTTTCACTCTCCAACTTTTTCACTTTCATCAAGAGGCTCTTTAGTTCCTCTTTACTTTGTGCCATAAGGGTGGTGTCATCTGCATATCTGAGCTTATTGATATTTCTCCCGGCAATCTTGATTCCAGCTGTGTTTCTTCCAGTCCAGCATTTCTCATGATGTACTCTGCATAGAAGTTAAATAAGCAGGGTGACAGTATACAGCCTTGTCGTACTCCTTTTCCTATTTGGAACCAGTCTGTTGTTCCATGTCCAGTTCTAACTGTTGCTTCCTGACCTGCATACAGATTTCTCAAGAGGCAGGTCAGGTGGTCTGGTATTCCCATCTTTTTCAGAATTTTCCACAGTTTATTGTGATCCACACAGGCAGATTCTTTACCATCTGAGCCACCAGGGAAACCCACAACAAGAGAAGCCACCACAATGAGAAGCCCATGTACCGTCCAGAACTAGAGGAAGCCCACACACAGCAACGAAGATCCAGCATAGCCAAAAATAATATTATTTTGAAAAAAATTTTGTTATTTGGTGGCATAAGATAAAGTTACCAATAGTGGTAATACTGGTACCATGTAAGTGGTTTCTACGAGGTTCTGTGTCAAGTACAAATTTAATTTGGCATTAAGAGAGGTAAAATGATTCAGGGATGTTCAGTGAATTATGATATCCTTAAGATTTTTAAGTAACAATCTCATACCTTTCTCAAAGTTTATTTAGCTTTTTGATTTGGATTGGACTTATTTTTCCAGCTCAGCTAGTGTTGTGAAATGAGATCAGTTTATTAAGAGTGTCTACAGACAGAAAACAAGTTTACTGTTACCTAAGAGGGGGAGGGGGACAAATTAGGATAAATTAGGAGTATGGGATTAACAGATACACAACACTATATAAAAAATAGGCAGTTAATAACACAGGGAACAGTATTCAATATCTTATAACAGCCTATGATGGAAAAGAATCTGAAAGAATATACATGTATACCTGAAATTAATACCATATTGTAAGTCAACCATAGTTCAATTAAAAAATCACCCCCTTAAGAAAAAAAGTCACCACGAGGACTTCCTGGCATTCCATGGGTTAGGGCTCCACACTTCCACTACAAGGAGCATGGGATTGATCCCTGCTTGAAGAATTAAGATCTCATGCCAAGCAGTGCAGCCAAAACAAAAAGTCACCCCAAACCATGCAAGGGAAATTTAAATTGGTATAATTCATAGTAATTCAATCACAATTATTTGTTGCTATAATATCTTTTTCCTATTGCCCACAATTCAAAATTGCACTAAAAAGAAAAAGATTGGCCTAGAGAACCAATCTGAAATGATTTGGAGAAAACTATCACATGAGCTTTCTTTTCATTACATGAGGTTTTTTAAAAATACCAGCAAGCTTCTAGTCATTTCTGGCTTAAGGAATGCGACTATGCAAAGAGAATTTCTACATAAGATACAGGCCCCACAATCTGGTGCATGCAAATAAGATTCATTTTTTTTCCCAAAATATTATGGCTCATGGCGTTCCTAAATTAGGCCACAAGAAGACTCTTATAGGAAATATTGAAAGGGAAACATTTCCAAAGGTTTTTAGTTAACGTTTCCAACTCATTCTCAAAATGTATAGTTGAACAAATATTTAATTTCTCTTTGATGTCTTTTTGTGTCAAAGAATTACACATCGATTTAGCAGTCAGAGACGATTAAACATCCTTAACACCAAGCCTTCCACTGTGACGTACCACAACCCCTGTTAGTGGGCTCAGGCCTTTTAAGGGAAGTGGCCTTAGAAGAGGCCGTTTAACATACTGCATTCTGTTTCCTCTGGTCCTGACCCAAGGGAAGCCAGTCTTCATACCGGACAGCAGAGCTTGTACACTGCCCAAATGGTGAAAATGATTAACTCAGCCAATCAGTTTCTCTCAGGAGTTTAAACAGAAAATAAAGAAGAAAAATTCAGTTTGTATCAGGAGAGATGAAATGACAGAATAGCTGAGGCACTATAATAGAAGAGGAAGGTTCTATATGTACACACTACACTTTCAACAACTGCTTAAGCCTCATTCAGTCACCAGAGCTGCTGTCAGATAAGTCCATCTATTGTAACTTAAAAATACCCCATCTCAGTGCAGCTTGGCCACATAGGGTCAAGACCTTCTTATTCTCATATGTATCCTTGCAACAAACACCATTATTAAGATCCTTAATGAGGAGCTACCTCTTGGCCTGTATTGCTGGAGAACTCCAGACCAGTGGTGCTCAAATTTGAGCATGCATCAGGATCGCTTGGAGGGTTTGTTAAAACCATGGACTGCAGGGCCAGGGATAAATCCATGGTCTGTGATTGACTTGATCTGGAGTAGAGAGTTTGCAGGTGAGGTTGAAGTCACTGGTCCAGAAACCATGCTCAAAGAACAACTGCTCTATCAAAAAATATTTTGACCTGAGCCTCATTTACAGGTAGTGCTTGATTTAACTGGTCTGAGGTTTGGCCTGAGCACTGGGGGGCCAAGCCTTCTGGCTCAGTGTGAGAATCACTCAGAATTTAAGTGGGCTGATATGGTCAACTTGGCTAGGTGATAGCATCCAGTTTTTGGTCAGATTATACTCTAGATGCTGCTGTGAAAGTATTTCTTAGATGTGATTAAACTTTATCCAGAAAAATGGTACAGATTTATTTGCAGGACAGGAATAGAGAGACAGACATATAGAACAGACATGTAGACACAGAGGGGCAGGGATGGGATGAATTGGGAGATTGGGATTAACCTACATGCACTGCCATGGTGGGAAGGAGGTCCAAGTGGGAGGGGATATATGTATCAGTCACTTCAATCACAGTCGTGTCCGACTATTTGCAACCCATGAACCGCAGCATGCCAGGCCTCCCTGTCCATCACCAACTCCTGGAGTCCACCCAAACCCATGTCCATTGAGTTGGTGATGCCATCCAACCGTCTCATCCTCTGTCGTCCCCTTCTCCTCCTGCCCTCAATCTTTCCCAGCATCAGGGTCTTTTCAAATGAGTCAGCTCTTTGCATCAGGTGGCCAAAGTATTGGAGTTTCAGCTTCAGCATCAGTCCTTCCAATGAATATTCAGGACTGATCTCCTTTAGGATGGACTGGTTGGATCTCCTTGCAGTCCAAGGGACTCTAAAGAGTCTTCTCCAACCCCACAGTTCAAAAGCATCAATTCTTCTGTGCTGAGCCTTCTTTATAGTCCAATTCTCACATCCATACATGGCCACTGGAAAAACCATAGCCTTGACTAGATGTACATTTGTTGACAAAGTAATGTCTCTGCTTTTCAATATGCTGTCTAGGTTGGTCAAAACCATATAGCTGATTCATGTCATTGTACAGCAGAAACCAACACAACATCGTAAAGCAATGACACCCCAATTTAAATATATATATATCAATAGACTTTGAACTGAGGCTTCCCACGTGGCAATGCTGGTAAAGAACCCACCTGCCAATGACATAAAAGATGCGGGTTCGATCCCTGGGTTGGGAAGATCTCCTGGAGAAGGGCATGGCAACCCACTCCAGTATTCTTGCCTGGAGAATTCCATGGACAGAGGAGCCTGGCAGGGTCCATGGGGTTGTAAAGAGTGGTACACAACTGAAGCAACTTGGCTCGCGCCTTCTATAATGTGAATGGGTCTCATGTAATCAGTTGAAGGCCTTAAAAAATATCAGTGTACCTCAAGGGAGAAGGAATTCTGCCTCCACTGCCTTCAGACCTGAACTACAACATCAGATCTCCCCTAGATCCCCAGACTGCCTGCAGATTTTGGACTTACCAGCCCCCATAATCATGTGAGCCAGTTCCTTAAAATGTCTCTTTCCCCTGGTGGCTCAGTTGGTAAAGAAACTGCCTGTGATACAGGAGACCTGGGTTTGATCCCTGGGTTGGGAAGATCCCCTGGAGAAGGAAATGGCAACCCACTCTAGTATTCTTGCTGGGAAAATCCCATGGACAGAGGAGCTTGGTGGGCTATAGTCCACAGGATCACAGAAGTTGGACATGACTTAGTGACTAACCCCCCACCTTATGTTTATACACATTCTCTTGTTTCCAGATCTCTGGAGAACCCTGGTTAATATAACAGCCTAATTTGTCCCCATTCTAAATTGGTTCCCAGAAAGATCCTAGCTCTAAATTAAAGCACATAAAACTTTCACTAATCTTTTTTTTTTTTCTTTTCTCTCTCTATATCTGGCTTTAGAAGATTCAGTGACTATAAAGCTCAGTCAATTTCTACTCCATTCTCCTGTTCATATTATTAAATCCATTTGGTTCCTCCTTGGAATATTCTTCAATCTGCTTTGGCTTTTTTCTTCATTTTTATTTTGTTTCTACTGCTCCAGTTAAAGCTCACATGCTTTGAATCCCAGTATCAGTTCTCCCTTTCAGTGTTAGACTGAAATTTGCCTTTGAGCCATTACCCTTATACTCTCAGCCCATGGAATTCAGGTGGAATAGACCTTGCTTTTTGATTCCAGGAGTGGGTGCATCACCACCTCCAGCCTTTGAGAGAGCAGTGTCTCTGTAGCCTTTGTTGCCCAGTCACTAAGTCACGTCTGACTCTTTGCAACCCCATGGACTGCAGTGCAACAGGCTTCCCTGTTTCTCACTGTCTCCGGAGTTTGCTCAAACTCATGTCCGTTGAGTCAGTGATACCATCCAACCATCTCATCCTCTGTCACCCCCTTCTCCTCCTGCCCTCTGTAGCCTTAATGAATGTTGTAAGTGTGGATACATGATTAGCAAGGGCTTCCCAGGTGGCGCAGTTGGTAAAGAATCCACTTGCCAATGCAGGAGAAGCAAGAGACTCAGGTTCTATCTCTGGAAGGAAGACCTCCTGGAGTAGGAAATGGCAACCCACTCCAGTATTCTTGCCTGGAAAATTTCAATGACAGAGGAGCCTGGTGCGCTACAGTCTATGGGGTCGCAAAAGAGTCAGACACAACTGAGTGTGCACACTTACGTGATTACCAAGGCCAGTCAAAGCCAATAAACATCAACTTTGCTAGGATTAAAGGAAAAGAGAGTTTTTTGATGAGGGTTGCTCAGCTTGTGGATTTAAGACTGGATGTATTGGTAGTTAATCTGGACACCACCTAACTAGAATCTGCCTTTAGAATGCAACCAACAAGGGTAAAAACAGAAGCCAAAGACCAGGACACACAGGATTGGAGCCCTTGGGTCCAGCTATGTCTGAAGTCAACCCAGGACTTTTCAGTTTCACGAGGCAACCATTTTGTCTTTTTGCCCATGACTGGACATTTAATGAATGCAAGATGGTGACCAGATGGAGAGTTAGCTCTTTTCATCTGAGGATAAAGACCATCAGAGCTCAAGGGTAAAACAGCCTATTTAAAACTCAGGCCCTTGGAAAATATATATAATATATATTTAAAAAGGAGAGCAAGCAGCTGTGACCTACAGCCACATCTCTATTCCTCTTCTGAATCCTTGCAGAATCTCCTCACTCTATAGTCCTCACGGACTCAGCCACCTTTAAAAGACAAATGTAGCATAAACTATGGTAATTTGCCAGTAGGGTCTGAAATTCTATAGTAAAAATAAGAGACATAGTTAAGATAACTGGTATTTTAGTTGGTATTACCTGCTTTTAAGGCTCTTAAGTGTTTGAAAATTACATGGAAGCATTCTCTCTGGAATACCATGCTTCATAGTTGGAATGCGATTCTAAGTTAAATGATAGAAAATTTTAATAGCTGGGTCTGAATTAATTAACTTGCCAGGCAATTAAAGGTATATCATTGCCTCAAATCTGTGATTTATAATACACTGCTAGCAAAGTTAGATTTAAGTGTTAACAGCTCAGTTCTTCCTCTCTTGTGCCCTTATAGGCCATTTAATTCTCTCTGGTTGAAGGAAGACAGAATGTGAGGCAGAGGTTCCACCAGACAAAAGGGAACTTGGTATAGTTTAGCGTCATCTGTATGGCACTTCCAATGATAATAGTGCCAAAAAATTAAATGTATAATGACTTTCTGATATTTGATAGTATTTTAGATAATTGAATATTCTTAATCACTTATGATAGCAATATTTAGATGCCTTCCTCTTTCATATTCTACTGTATTGATGTATTTTTTAACATATTTTTTGGTTTTGAAATTAGGTAAAAACAAAGTATAGATTGTCTTTGCAATGAATTTCAGAGGTTCACATATTTCTGAGGCTTCTGTTCTAAAACATCTTTGTCTGAATATCTTTGAAAAAGTATACAGCTCTAAAATTTGGGTAATTTAGAGAAATATCTGGTGTATTAATTCATTGCTATTAGCCAAAGCTTTGGTAGTTAAAAATAAAGATACACAAAAAACCAAACCTGATTTTATTCTTTGATATTGTTGGCTTTTTCTCCTTCAAAACTTAAAACAGCTGATTCTATACAATTAATAACAGGGGCAGTAATCATAAAATATCAGTTCATATATAAGAGTCTGATTCTTAGCAGTAAGCTATCTCTGTTAGGTATTATTTCATCTTTCCACCTGGCCTACTTAGCTGCTGTTTTGTGTTTTTTTTTTCCCAACTATACAATATAGTGTTATTAACAATGGTCACCATGTTTTACGTTAGATCCTCAGAACTTATTCATCTTATAGCTGAAAGTCTGTACCTTTTCATCCACCTCTCCTCATTTCCCCCCGTCGTCCTCCGCACTAGCCCCTGACAACCACTTTTCCACATCTGTTTGACTTTTTTAAATTCCACATTTAAGTGATACTGTGCAGTATTTTGGAGAAGGAAATGGCAATCCACTCCAGTACTATTGCCTGGGAAATCCCATGGACAGAGGGGCTTGGTAGGCTACAGTCCATGGCGTCGCAAAGAGTCAGACACGACTGAGTGACCTCACTCAATTTATTTTTCTCTGTCTGATTTATTTCACTTAAGTTGCTTCTCTTATAATTATGATTTAACAGATGAAGAAACTGAGGCTTAAAATAAGTTGTCTAAAGTCACATAGCTTATAAACGGAAGAGAGGGAACCTAATGCCGTCTATTTGACACCAAAGTGCAAATGCCAACCTATATTCACTGTATTTTTTTCCATTCATTTTATGCTTGTGAAATTCTGACTGTTCAGGATGTATTGGAACTTTTGCTTCTACAGTTTAAGTATTATCATGATTATTATTATATTTAGGTGTTTTTACAGGGTGTTTATGATGTGTCCTGAAATGAAAGATTTTACCTATTTCAATGCCGAGCACTCGGAGAAGGCAATAGCAACCCACTCCAGTACTCTTGCCTGGAAGATCCCAGGGACGGAGGAGCCTCGTGGGCTGCGGTCTATGGGGTCTCACG
This sequence comes from Ovis canadensis, assembly GCF_042477335.2. Taxonomy (NCBI): domain Eukaryota; kingdom Metazoa; phylum Chordata; class Mammalia; order Artiodactyla; family Bovidae; genus Ovis; species Ovis canadensis. The sequence continues at coordinate 68,153,392 of NC_091259.1, forward strand.
GAGTCGGACTCGACTGAAGTGACTTAGCAGCAGCAGCAGCATGCCGAGCACTCAGCCACCTTCATAAAGATGGGTAGAAAACTATTACCTGGCCAGTTCCAAAATGTCTTTCTGCTTCAGTTCTGAGGAGTCTCTTTGAAGAGTAAGATATACACCTGATAAGTGATAACAACAGCTTTTCATTGTGTAGTTGGATACATAATTGAACCGTCTGCTTCAACTTTTAAAAGTCCTTTCTATCCGTCTCTGTTGCGTGGTGTCTGAATGTCCAGAAGAGGGCGATGTTTTACTACAAACTTACAGTGAAGAGTTCACTTGCTTTGGATAAGGTCTACATTTAAAAACAATTTCTTAAGGTAGCCTTGAGGTACCATTTGCTTAAGTGGTTTAGGGCAAAAATGTTTCTTCTGGTTTATGGCAAAAATGTTTCTTCATATATAACATATTATGTGGAGAAGAGAAAATTTTCCACCTCATTTTTATATAAATTGTTCTTTCAACTGGAAATTGAACATTCTTTTGAAATACAGATTGTAATGGAACATTCCAGGCCCAGTCCATATTTAAATTATAGATAATCCAGAGAAAGAAATCCAAAAGGAGAAGGGGACAGCAGAGAATGAGATGGTTAAATAGCTTCACGGACTCAATGGACATGAAGTTGAGCAGACTCCAGGAGATGATAGAGGACAGGGAAGCCTGGCATGCTGCAGTCCCTGGGGTTGCAAAGAGTCTGACACAGCTTCTAGACTGAACAACAACAATCCAGGGAAAAGAACGTGAGCTGTGGTGTCAGACGAACCTGTTTGAACGCTGACTTTACTATTAACACTTTCTGGTGGTGTAACTTCAGACAAGTTACTTGTTCCTAGAGGCCTCAATTTCCTTGCCTGTGAAATGTGAACAGTGGTAAGCACATGACAAAGATGTTGTGAGGATGAAATGTGCCTAGTTAATACAGATACACAATAAATGACAATGTCTTGTTCAATAGAAATAGAGGTGCCTGATAGAATACAGGAAACCCCAGTAATTTGTATTTTGGATAAGCAACAAATTGCTTTTTAGTATAAGTATGCTTCATGCAATATTTGGGAGCTACCTCGAGCTACTGCATAAAATGTGCTAAAAGATATTGGTTATCTGAAATTCAAATTTAATGGGGCATTCTGTGTTTTTATTTGTTAAATTTGGCAATCAGAAACAGAAAACTCTGGCACAAAGGGGCAAAAAATAAAATAAAAATGGCTAGAGACTTTTTCTAAGACTTTTAGAACTCTATTAGTAAGTGACTTGACATTTCTAGTATCTAGGAAAATTAATATAGGCAATAATCTAAATTTTTGAATAAGCAGCCAATCTGAGCAAAGTTTTATGACTTTTTTTTTTAAGATGAGACTTGGTCATTTCCATTCTCCATTGCATTAAGTACAGTGCTTGGCACATCCTACACAATCAATAAATCTTGTCGAGTAAAATGTTTTGAAATATAAAAAAAGTTAGACTTTAAAAAAAGCATGAAGCCAGAGATAAAGCTAGTAACGTGGTCTAATAGCTGTGTTTCTACCTCCTCCCCTTTCTTTTCTTCTTCCTGCTTTCAGTGAAAGAAGTCAGCCCCCTCCTTTCTTCTCTGAGTGAGGAAAGGGAGTTTGACCATGTAAGGATAGGTTTGGGGAATGAAGGAAGGGAAACAGAAATAAAAGGAAGTCTATTCCTCACTGTCCTCTGTTTTCTCTTTGGTAGGTAAGAAGTCTGCTGCAGAAGAAGGAAGGCAAAGGCCTGGGGACTGCAGGAAGTGCATGTCCAGAACCAGGACCGCCCCCTCCCCACCCCCGCTCAGGGAGGAGGAGGATAGCCATGGGTGCCAAGGTGAGCTGACTCCATGGGGGCAGCAGTGAGCTCTCAGAGGGGCGGGAAGCACCCACAGTCTCCCTGCTCTGTCCACTCTGCTTCTCCCGGCTTCCCCTAGAAATCTGCCCCAGGCTGAGCCCAGAGCAGCACCAAGCAGGCAGTAGCTGCAGGTCCAGCCACGCTGCCTGCTGTTGGCCTCTGGTGTGGGCCCTCACACCCCAAGGGGCTTTCCAGGAGTCTCTAGTGGTGAAGAATCCACCTGCCAATGCAAGAGACGAAAGAGACGCAGTTTCGAGCCTTGGGTAGGGAAGATCTAGCAAAGGGCTTGGCCACCCACTCCAGTATTCTTGCCTGAAGAATCCCCATGGACTGAGGAGCCTGGCCAGCTATGGTCCATAGGGCACGACTGAAGTGCAATCACACCCCAGGCAGAGCTGTGTCAGCTCCCAGTGGGTACCATTATCTGATAGATCAGCCTATGGAAGGCATCGTGACTAAACAACTAGAAAATGTAAATGATGACACTTGTCAAAGGGAAATCACCTGAAATGACAAACATGGCTGCTACTGGGGCCTAAAAATAGAAATGGTGTACAAAGATCTTTGTCACACGACAACAAAATTTGTGAACTGATTTTCTAATAAGGAGAAAACAGTTGAACAACTAGTGATATAATATTTATGTCAATATAATGCAACCAAGTAAGTTTTTTTGGAGAATTTTTAATGATTTGGGGCAATACTCATGACACTGTGTTAATTACTTTTTTAGGCAGGGTACAAAACAAGATAAGAAGGACAATTCCAAATTTGTTAAAAAGCAGAATAGAGCAGAAAAATAGAATTAAAGAGACTCCAAAAAAAAAATTTTTTTTATCATATGTTGTACAGTTCTCAGATTTCCTATATTGGATACTATTACTCTTACAATGATGACAAAAAGATGGTCGAACTCATTGAGGCTAATGATTTTTAACCCACCCGTGTCACATAAAAGATACAATATCTAGCTCATGGCTTTTGGGTCGGAGGAAAAGGACTTTGGGCAAGTCTCTTGAGAACTCTGACCCTCGGTCTTTGCATCCTTAGAATGGAAATAATTGAATGGGGTGGGGGTTGGGTGAGCCTTCTTGCAGTTACTATGATGATTGAATGAGATAATGTGTGTAAAACTTTGCTTAGCCCAGTGCTTGATGAAGAGGAAGCAGTCCATCAACTATAAAAATTATTATTAGGTGGCAGAATAGACGAGTAGTTACCTAATTCTAGCCCTGATTTTTAAAGCTTTCTTTCTCCTTTCTTTCTTTCCTTGCTTCCCCTTTTCCTTCCTTCCTTCTTTCTTTCTCTCCTTCCTTCCTTCCTTTAGGAAATAATAGTTGATATTGACAATCTCATAAGATTTGATTTTGCTTCGTGTTTCACCCCATGTCAAAAATTTGGAGCAAGAAAATGGACCCCAGACAATACCGAGAAATGGGTTCCCACTGATAAAAAGACAAAGGAAGAAAAATGTGATTCTTTGTGAGTGGGAGGAAAAGACGCCCACTTGGCTGTCAGGGACACAGAGCTTCTGCGCCTGTGTCTATGCACTAGGGAGGGATGGGCCAGCACGTGGTCTTCAGGTTCTGGTGCTTCACGGAGAGGCCCAAGGAAGAGCACAGGTGCCAGGTGCAGGCAGGAGTGAGGATCTCTTGGTTGGGCCATCCGACTCAACCCTTGCCAGAGAAAAGGAAATGAATGTGAGCCACAACATCAGGGATTTAGGTAAATGCTTCACTGAAACTTTTAAACTGTGTTTGAGGCAGACAGAAACTCCAGACATAAAAATAGCATCCGCAGAAACCCTTCTGAATGAAACTAGAAATGAAGAGCCCCTAAGAATATCTATGCAAAAACCATGCATAGGCCTTCCTGGTAGCTCAGACGGTAAAGAATCCGCCTGCAACGTGGGATCGACCTGGGTTCGATCCCCAGGTTGGGAAGATCCCCTGGAGGAGGGCCTGGCAACCCACTCGAGTATTCTTGCCTGGAGAATCCCCATGGACAGAGGAGCCTGACAGGCTACAGACTATGAGGTTCCAGAGTCAGACGCAACTGAATGACTAAGCATAGCCCGAGAATATCTATGCAAAGGCCACCTGAACAAGTTCTGACCGTGGCTGGGTTTACCAAATGTGCTTAACCCTCCTGTTGCCTCATAGTTCCCGCCCATATGGCCCAAAGCTCTTCTTTTTGGCCACACTCCATGACTTGTGGGATCTTAGTTCCCTGTGTGTGTATGTTAGTCACTCAGTCCTGTCCAACTCTGTGCGACCCCGTGGACTGTAATCCACCAGGCTCCTCTGTCCATGGGATTCTCCAGGCAAGAATACTGGAGTCGGTTGCCATTCCCTTCTCCAGGGGATCTTCCCAACCCAGGGATCGAACCCAGGTCTCCCTCATTGCAGGAAGATTCCTCACTGTCTGAGCCACCAGGGAAGCTGCAAAGGCATATTAGTATACACCAAACACGTCTCCTGAATCATCTGACTCATTGACAAAAATACTTAGTTAATAGTGATTCAAGTCCAATCCTAATTCAGGGAGAAAGGAAAAAGAAGCAAATAATTAAAAATCTTGGGATAAATAATATATGAATATTTGCCTTGTATAGATGGAGATTTAATTGACTATTTTCTTCACCAATATTAGTTCCCTGACCAGGGATTAAACTCAGATCCTGGGCAATGAAAGCATGAAATTCTAACCACTGGACCACCAGGGAATTCCTGCCTCAAGGCTCTAGAAACTCTTTCTCCTACATTCCCCATTAAGGGAAATCCCTCGAAAATTTTATGAAAAGCAGGGTTTGGAGTGGCTCAAAATATAAACAAACAATCCTGAATGTTTTAAAAGTCTAGAATCAAGGTTAAAGACTGTTTTATTGTTTTTTAAATAGAGGAAGTCTGAGCCAGCCCCAGGCTGGCTTATCATCCCTAACCAGCCTTGTGAGCTAGGTGCTCCAGTTATTTCTGTTTTGCAAATGGAAACTCCAGCTCCCTGAGATAGTTTTGTTCATTCCATTGTCTCAATACCTACAGCACTCACTGTCATTTATTAAGTGCTCAGCAAGTAGTTGTTGAATCAATGAGCAAAATAAGCAATGTACATAGGCCACCCAGCTGGTAAGAGGTAGAGATGGGGGAGACGGGTCACACCCAGGCTGGCCTAAATCCAGAGACTGAGTTCTTGGCTTCTGCCTCTGTTTACCTCTTTTCCACGACTGCTTAAGTCTGGAGAAGACATGGGCCTGCAGGTGAAAACATTTCCCTGTATGATAGAGCTTCCCAGGTGGTGCTAGCAGTAAAGAACCCTCCTGCCAACACAGGAGACATAAGAGACATGGATTCAGTCCCTGGGTGGGGAAGATCCCCTGGAGGAGGGCGTGGCAGCCTACTCCAGTACTCTTGCCTGAAGAATCCCCATGGACAGAGGAATGTGGCGGGCTATATAGTCCATGGGGTCGCAAAGAGACACAACTGAAGCGACTTAGCATGCATACAGGTATGTGTGATGTTTAGAGCTGCCACGTCCTTGGGAACAACTGAACATACAGTGATGATATTTCTAGGGTCCGTGTTTAGCCATTAAAAAATGATCCAGGGCACCTCTAGTTTGGGAATATGTTTACATATCAGCTGTGAAAGCTGAAGGCTTCAGCATAATATAGAAGGCTTTCTCCAGGCTTTCTGTAATACAGTGATAAATTATAGGCTACTTATCAAAAATCTCTAGCTACAGGCAAATGTATTTCTAGGATCACTTAGCAATTGCTTGAGAGCTTTAAAAGTCTCTTGAAGACAGGCAGTTGAAGAAGTTTCCCTAAAGAAATTATCAAGATTAGGGCTTGGAATGTAAATGCAATTCCTGTACCTTTTAGGCTCTACCTATTTGAAGGTGAATAGATCAAGTTTGCATTTCTCTGTGTGATTAACATCAAGCACCCTATTGGTTGGAAAGGTTCATTATCTGGAGAAGAATTTAAAAGGCAGGATGGACAACTTCAATTTAGATAATTGTTGGATGTGATGGAGTGCTCTTCAAATGGGTGTGCGTGAGGCGGAGGGTGGGAGGACCACCATCTGCTAAGTGATTGAAAGGCTCTCAGAACCCACAGGCAGCAAAGACCTAAATGAAGGGATCTTGACAGATGGGATCAGAAGCCTTGAGCTTCAGCTCTGGCTCCATCATTTATAGCTGGGTGGCTTTAGACAAAATTACTTAGTGTCTCCAAGGTCAGTTTTGTCATCTGTTTACAAAGTTTCAACGGCCGCACCTAATTTTTAGGTTTTTGTAAGGATCCAGTGAGATGGCTGAAAATGCCTTGTAAATGCTCCGTGTAAGGCTTGGAACCATCATCACTATGATGGTGTGACAATCATTACTAAGCAAGATTTAAGAGAATTTCAAATGAACAAGACATTGTATTTCTACCCAGTTTTATAGAACTTGAAGTTAGTACAATCTTGAGGGTCTCTTTAAGGAAAAAAATCACTCAATTATAAATTGAATACATTCCCTTGGAAAGGAATTTGTTGGCTTCAGAGTAAACGTGTCTCTGCTGCCACAAGCAGGAGTGTCATAGTTATCAGGAGCGTGTACTCAGGCAGGCACACGACATGGGTTTGAATCCTTGTTTGGCTGTGTGACCTTGGGCAAGTTGCTAAACCTCTCTGTTAAAAGAGTTGTTTTGAGGATTAAATAACACTAAATGCATAGCAGTACCTGCACATAGTAAGAAATTTATGTATTTATCATTTTTTTTCACCTCCTTTCAAGGATCTTTTCACCTGAAAAAAATGCAACATAACAAGTGCAAATATTACTTGAGATGGAGTGTGGTGAGTTCTGTAAGGGAATATAAACCATGAGTTCATATCTACTTGGGGTTGTGGGGAAAGGCTTCATAAAGGACAAATCGGGAAGGTTTGAAAAGGCAACGCATTCCAGGCAGCGGAAATAGCCCATGGTCAGGCTTGGAGGTGAGACTTGGTTGGACATATTTGGGAGCAACAAAGGTCTGTGTTTCTAGTCTAGAGGGGAAACAGGAGGTGAACCTGGAAAGGGGCTGGGGCCACAGGATGGGAGGTCTTGGGTGCCCAGATGAGGAGTGGCAGGCAGTGGAGAGGGGTTTAGAGCATGTGGGTTTGAGAAAGGTTAACCCAGCAGCATTCAACAGGAGGGATGGAGTGGCTTCAGTGCCAGCTAAACATCCGAGCAATAGGTCATGACGGCGACTGGAGTCTGCATTTACAGTCCAGTTTGAAATATGCCCCTGACAACATTGGGAAGGACCATTAATTCTTCATAGTCTAAAGAGAGAACTCCTCGTTTGTGGCTTTTGCATTTTTCCTGTTCATATGAGCTGAGTTTCCCGTTCCATTCCATCAACACGAAAGGAGGAGGGGTTCCTGCCTGCAAGAGGATGGAATGGTCACCCTTCCCAGTGCAGGGCCGTGCCCTCAGAGGCTCTGACTGGAAGGCTTCTCTGGCATGGACAGAGCCTGTCTCCCAGTGGAAACCTCTCCCACTCCCTCTCATTAGGACCGCGTTTCCTTCAGAACTGATGTGCTCCCGTGCAGTGGCCTGGATTTAGTTTTCCCCCCAGGCATTGGGGCTACTGGCCACAGCACACTGCACAGCCTAAACTGGTGTGCGCAGCAGCCCAGCCACTCGGTCAGGGCCTAATCACAGAGGGCGTTTGGAAGGCCACTTCCAGGTGTTTCCACACCCCAGGGCAAGGTCACTGGGATGTGTCCCCTGGGGATTCTGCCTCCCTGGCCTCAGTTGGCCCAGGGGTGGGCCTCTGACATCCGCCAAGACAATCAGCAACCTTCCCTGGAATATATAGAAACCAAAACTAAGGAGAGGATCAGCCTCTTCTGGTGGGAGCGATGGGATTTGAATCCTGGGAGCATCAGGCAGCCAGGATCCCAGGATATGGAGGAGACAGTCTATAGGGGAGAGAAGAATGCTCCCTGGGAGAAAATGAGGTCCTGGTTGAACTTGAATCCCTTTTCCAACTTTCCCGGAGGATGAACTCCACCCTTATTCTACTCTAAGTTAAATGTGATGCCTTTCAGAAAGTTCCTTTGTCTTTTTCCTAAACTATTTTGAATTAGATTTCTTTCACTTTTGATCAAAGAGTCCTGATACATAAACCCGTGCTCTCACACTGGTGCTCATCAATGTGAGCTTACTCTATTTCCCTTCTTCTCAATGGCCTAAGGATTGAACAGATAACATCATTATTGCTGAAGAGAGAACTGTGTATTAACCCTTAATAACCAGTCAGCACTAACATACTGCTTTTCAGGTTTCAAAATAATTTTTCCATCAGTATTTTACTTGAACCCCATAACATATGCAGAAAGTCAGGGCACACTTGTCTTCCTCATTTTACAGAAAATTTAGGCCGGATCAATTAATTGACTTTCCCTAGTTCCCTCAGTTATTTTCTGCCAGAACCTGAATTTCAACTTGTATTTTTTTTCTTCCAAATCCTGTACACTTTTCCAAATAACTTCCTGCCTTAGAAAGTGATCCAATGCTTAGACTTTGGAATATTGATACAGGCCACTGAGGAAGAGAGTGTAGTCCAAGGGAACCTCATGGGATTCTTATAACTCTCAGATGACGCAGCTCTCTGTTCTGCCTGCAAGGAAGACTGTGGTGCTATTGATTCAGTTGATGGGACCAAAGGAAATGACACAGGGCCACTACTAGGGTGAGGCAAGTCAGGTGCCAAAAGAAACAATTTAAGGAGATGACTGCTCTCAGGGTCATGCAAAGGTTTGACCTCCTGTAACATCATTAAGGTCATAGCTGCAAAATTCAGACTACAGAGATATGTGAGACACCACCTGAAATTAAAAAAAAAAAAAAAAACAGGTGCATGTGGGGCTCGGGGGCCCGGGGCTGGTGCACAGGCGGGGGGCGCGTCCCAGGAGAGACCAAGGCGTTGCTCAGCTGCGGTACCGCCTTCTGGGTTGTCTTTTTGGAAAAACCCAAATACCACTGCCCTGCCTGCCACGTGCCCTACTGCTCCTTGCCCTGCTTCCGGAAGCACAAAGAGCAGTGCAAGCCTGCAACTGGTCCTGTCAAGAAAAAAATAAGATCAGCTCTTACTGCAAAAACTAAAAAGCCTGTGGAAAACGAAGATGATGATGACGACTCTGGCTGATTTTCTCAATAGTGATGAGGAAGAGGACCGAGTGTCTTTGCAGGATTTAAAGAATTTAGCACTGAGGAGCTTACTGCTCAACCCGTACCTCAGACAGCTGATGGTCGACCTCGATCAGGCAGACGACAAGGCCAAGCTTATGCGAGCCTGGACGCAGGAGCCCTTGTTTGTGGAGTTTGCTGCCTGCTGCTGAGTATCGAGTATCATGGAGCCGTCTCAGAACAAGGGTCCTTAAGGTGGATTACTGTGTTGCCTGCTCCTGCTGGGAGGCCATCACGTGGGGGGCCCTGCCCAGGGGTGGCGCTCCCTGCCCAGGGGTGGCGCTGCCAGGACTCAGCGGCTGAGGTCAGGTGGGCCCCCCAGACCCCCTCCAGCGCTGCAGGCTGGGGCGCAGGCAGGTGGAGGTACTCATGGTGGCAGACCCATATGGAGAGAGAACTCGATGTTCAAATGGTGGTTTTTAAGTGTTTTATTTTTGATACAATTAAGACAAATATTTACTGAGAGTCCACACCCATTTGAGCAAAAACTTGTTCAGTGTTTCTAAATAAAAAAAATAATAATAATAAAAACAAAAACAAACAACAAAACCCTCTTCTAGACACTTAGAACAGAAGATGAAGACTTGCAAACTGTTAGGCGGGACTCATAGGAGTCAGCTGATTTTTTTTCCCGCTTACCCTGATACACAAATACCCTTAAAAGTAGACTCTTTGGTGAAGCAAAATTACAATCACATTCTGTTGGAAACCTAGTAAAAGCCAAACCAAACCAAAGATCAATCTTCTAAGCCTAAAGTTGATCCTCAGTTCAGTTCAGTTCAGTCATTCAGTCGTGTTTGACTCTTTGCTACTCCATAGACTGCAGCATGCCAGGCTTCCCTGTCCATAACCAACTCCTGGAGCTTACTCAGACATGTCCATCAAGTCGGTGATGCCATCGGACCATCTCATCCTCTGTCATCCTGTTCTCCTCCTGCCTTCAATCTTTCCCAGCATCAGGGTCTTTTCAAATGAGTCAGTTCTTCGCATCAGGTGGCCAAAGTATTGGAGTTTCAGCTTTAGCATCAGTCCTTCCAATCAATATTCAGGACTGATTTCCTTTAGGATGGACTGGTTGGATCTCCTTGCAGTCCAAGGGACTCTCAAGAGTCTTCTCCAACATCACAGTTCGAAAGCATCAATTCTCTGGCGCTCAGCTCTCTTTATAGTCCAACTCTCACATCCTTACATGACTACTGGAAAAACCATAGCTTTGACTAGATGTACATTTGTCAGCAAAGTAATGTCTATACTTTGTAATATGCTGTCTAGGTTGGTCATAGCTTTTCTTCCAAGGAGCAAGCATCTTTTAATTTCATGGCTGCAATCACCATCTGCAGTGATTTTGGAGCCCAAGAAAATAAAGTCAGCCACTGTTTCCACTGTTTCCCCATCTATTTCCCATGAAGTGATGGGACCAGATGCCATCACCTTAGTTTTCTGAATGTTGAGTTTTAAGCCAACTTTTTCACTCTCCTCTTTCACTTTCATCAAGAGGTTCTTTAGTTCTTCTTCACTTTCTGCCATAAGGGTGGTGTCATCTGCATATCTGAGGTTATTGATATTTCTCCCAGCAATCTTGATTCCAGCTTGTGCTTCATCCAGCCTGGCATTTTGCATGATGTACTCTGCATATAAGTTAAATAAGCAGGGTGACAATATACAGCCTTGACATATTCCTTTCCTGATTTGGAACCAGTCTGTTCCATGTTCAGTTCTAACTGTTGCTTCTTGACCTACATACAGGTTTCTCAGGAGGCAGGTCAGGTGGTCTGGTATTCCCATCTCTTTCAGAATGTTCCACAGTTTATTGTGATCCACACAGTCAAAGGCATTGGCATAGTCAATAAAGCAGAAGTTGATGTTTTTCTGGAACTCTCTTGCTTTTTTGATAATCTAACAGATGCTGGCAATTTGATCTCTGGTTCCTCTAAATCCAGCTTGAACATCTGGAAGTTCACAGTTCACGTACTGTTGAAGCCTGACTTGGAGAATTTTTAGTATTACTTTGCTAGCGTGTAAGATGAGTGCAATTGTGTGTTAGTTTGAACATTCTTTGGTATTACCTTTCTTTAGGATTGGAATGAAAACTGACCTTTTCTAGTCCTGTGGCCACTGCTGAGTTTTCCAAATTTGCTGGCATATTGAGTGCAGCACTTTCACAGCATCATCTTTCAGGACTTGAAATAGCTCCATTGGAATTCCATCACCTCCACTAGCTTTGTTCGAAGTGATGCACCCTAAGGCCCACTTGACTTCACATTCCAGGATGTCTGACTCTAGGTGAGTGATCACACCATTGTGGTTATCTGGGTCATGAAGATCTTTTTTGTACAATTCTGTGTATTCTTGCCGCCTCTTCTTAATATCTTCAGCTGTTGTCCGTGAGTGTCCAGGAGTCTCTGGTGGAGGTGTGGGTCAACAGTGGCCTGTTGCAGGGTTGGGGGCCCTGAGTGCAGCAGTACCTGCATGGGACCTTTTGAAGGATGTGGCCATTATCTTCATTATCTCCACCATAGTTTGGCCTCAGGTCAAACAAGAGGGAGGGAACACAGCCCTATCCATCAACAGAAAACTGGATTAAAGATTTACTGAGCACTGCCCCGCTTATCAGAACAAGGCCCAGTTTCCCCCTCAGTCAGTCTCTCCCATCAGGAAGCTTCCATATGCCTCTTGTGGCAGACAGGATGAAAACCACAATCACAGAAACTAACCAAACTGATCACATGGACCACCTCCTTGTCTAACTCAATGAAACTATGAGCCATGCCATGTAGGGGCACCCAAGATGGAAGGGTCATGGTGGAGAGTTCTGACAAAACATGGTCCACTAGAGAAGGGAATGGCAAACCACTTCAGTATTCTTGCCTTGAGAACCCTATGAACAGTATGAAAAGGCAAAATGATAGGATACTGAAACAGGAACTTCCCAGGTTGGTAGGTGCCCAATATGTTACTGGAGATCAGTGGAGACATAACCCCAGAAAGAATGAAGAGGTGGAGCCAAAGCAAAAACAACACCCAGTTGTGGATGTGATGGCAGTAAAGACCGATGCTGTAAACAGCACTATTACATAGGAACCTGAAATGTCAGGTCCATGAATCAAGGCAAATTGGAAGTGGTCAAACAGGAAATGGTAAGAGTGAACGTCGACATTCTAGGAATCAGCGAACTAAAATGGACTGGAATGGGTGAATTTAACTCAGATGACCATTATATCTACTACTGTGGGCAGGAATCCTTTAGAAGAAATGGAATAGCCATCATGGTCAACAAAAGAGTCCAAAATGCAGTACTTGGATGAAATCTCAAAAATGACAGAATGATCTCTGTTCATTTCCAAGGCAAACCATTCAATATCACAGTAATCCAAGTCTATGCCCCGACCAGTAATGCGAAGAAGCTGAAGTTGAACGGTTCTATGAAGACCTATAAGACCTTCTAGAACTAACACTCCAAAAGGATGCCCTTTTTATTATAGAGGACTGAAATACAAAAGGAGGAAGTCAAGAGATACCTGGAGTAACAGGCAAATTTGGCCTTGGAGTACAAAATGAAGCAGGTCAAAGGTTAACAGAGTTTTGCCAAAAGAACGCACTGGTCATAACAAATACCCCTCTTCCAACAACACAAGAGAAGACTCTACACATGGACATCACCAAATGGTCAATACTGAAATCATATTGATTATGTTCTTTGCAGCAAAGAAGAAGAAGCTCTATACTGTCAGCGAAAACAAGACCGGGATCTGACTGTGGCTCCGATCCTGAACTCCTTATTGCCAAAATCTATTTCAAGTTGGATTTCTGTCACTTTTGACCAAAAAGTCCCAATACTATATCCACAATCTTAGGCTGCTCTCATTGATCACTTATTGTCCTATTTCCCTTCCTCTCAGTCCTATGGATTTATCAAAAGCTGATGGAGCTTAAGTGGCTTTCTCAAAGTCTATAGCCAGTGAGTGAGAAAGTCTGGATTGGAATCCAGGTTCAATCCAGTACACCATGAATCCTTCACTGAGATATTGGACTGAGAGTTTTTGTCCAAGCTACAGAAGCTTTTAATACTAATCATTTCATATATGTACAGTACTTAGAACTTTTCTGACTATTCCTGTATCCATTATTTTATTTCCAGCTAACAGATATTTTAACGATTAAAAAAAATCAAGTGTGCCAAACATATCCATAATTATTTGCTTAATAACCATTTTTGCCTGCCCTGCATTGGTTATATATAGCTACATAACAAATTATCCTGAAACTTCAGTCAGTTCAGTTCAGTCGCTCAGTCGTGTCTGACTCTTTGCGACCCCATGAATCGCAGCACGCCAGGCCTCCCTGTCCATCACCATCTCCCGGAGCTCACTCAGACTCACGTCCATCAAGTCCGTGATGCCATCCAGCCATCTCATCCTCAGTCGTCCCCTTCTCCTCCTGCTCCCAATCCCTCCCAGCATCAGAGTCTTTTCCAATGAGTCAAAAGCAGCTTAAAAAAACAAACATTTATTACCTCACAGCTTCTGCGGGAATCCAGTTGCCACCTAGCTGGCTTAAAGTCTCTCCTGAGAGTACAATCAAATGCCAACTGGGGCCACAGGCTCATCTGAAAGTTCAGCTGAGGGATGATTCACTTCCAAACCTTTGACAGGATTTGATTCTTCATGGGCTATTGGGTGAGTACCTCAGTTCCTAGCTGGCTGTTGGTCAGAGACCCTCTTGAGTCACCACATGACCTCTCCAGAGGGCAGGTCACAACATGGCAGCTGGCTTCCCTCACAGTGAGCTCAGGAGACAGCAAGACAGAGAAGCCCAAAGCAGAAGCCTCAGCACATTGTAATGCCATATTCTACTCATCAGAAATAAATCAAGAGATCCGGCCCACACTTTATCTGCCCAATAGATATTACATACTCCAAATTAAAATTACACCTCCCAGATGCCCAAGATAAAGTAAGCCTAAAGTTAAGTTTATTATCTTTCCATTTTTAAGAAAAGAAATTTTTTCATTATAAAGCAGCAAAAAAAAAAAAAAAAACTATTTATCCCAAAATTATAGCTTGTAATTTGTTGGGTATTATGAAGCCTTTGTGCAAAGTGGACACGAATCCCAGAGGGATGGTGTTGCTGCCATCCATCTCTCCCTCTCCTCAGAGCTTGCTAATTTTTTTTTTGCATCTGAACCAAAAGTCTTGCCTTCCAGACAAGCGCCAGTAAATGACACTGCCTGCATGTCAGAAATTGCTACTGACATTTCAATTTTGCTTAATTTTTTTTCTTTCTTTGATAGTATTATGGAGAAAATTTACATTTGAATAAAAAGCAAATAGTGCATGTCAGAGTAAGCATCAGGGAATGTCAAATTGTTTTTTTCCAATTACAACTCTATTTCAAATAGGGTAATGCAATTAAAGGATAATTACTAGAAGCACAAAGCCAAGGTTACGATCAGAAATGGTTACCCTTTCACTTTAAGTCCTGTCTTGCTAAATAAAATATTCCTGAGGGGCAAGTTACTGTTTGAAAATAGAATACACGCATCCAGGAACAACCAAATACTTGGCAGTGTTGACCAAAACATGTATTTGTGCATAAATACAAGTGTTTAAAAGAGATGAAAAGACACTAAAGGTGAACCACATTTTCCTTGGCTTTATCACTCTGATTAATAATGTGATAAATTAGCTGTAAGATGCAATATTAATTAACAGTATATTAGTTTCATTTTATTGCCGATAACATAACAAGCTCTGAAATAGTAGTAGACTAAACTGCTGACGTGGGCTTTTCTTCAAACTGAGCTGGAGTTTGATTTCTCATTTGTCCAAGTGAAGCATCAGCAACTGAGTAAAACCAATTACCTCAAAACCCACCAAGCCCTCGGCAGCAACTTAGTGCATCTGAGCTTTGCCCAAATGTTATTACTTTCAAATTAAAGCCTGGCCTGAGATGGGACACTGAAGAATTTCTACCGCTGAAAATAATTCAGTATGGCAGCCTAGTTGTGTAACACTGCAGAGAGCCAAATAGAAAGCAAAGGCTCCCTTCAGCTTCCAGACATCTTGAACACGTAGCTACCCTCTTCCAGAAGGCAAGCTGGAGGTACAGAAGTCAGAGACGAAAAGAGAGGCATTTTCCTGATTCCCTCAAGTGAAAATGTTGTAGGAAAATTTTCAAATCATACTGTTCATTTTTGAGGTGAAGTCCTGGTTTGGGGTGGGCAGTACTTGAGGAAAAAAGGATGCTAGGCATATGGAGGTCAGTTCAGTTCAGTTCAGTTCAGTCGCTCAGTCGTGTCTGACTCTTTGCGACCCCATGAATCGCAGCACGCCAGGCCTCCCTGTCCATCACCATCTCCCGGAGCTCACTCAGACTCACGTCCATTGAGTCCATGATGCCATCCAGCCATCTCATCCTGGGTTGTCCCCTTCTCCTCCTACCCCGAATCTCTCCCAGCATCAGAGTCTTTTCCAATGAGTCAACTCTTCACACGAGGTGTCCAAAGTACTGGAGTTTCAGCTTCAGCATCATTCCTTCCAAAGAAATCCCAGGGCTGATCTGCTTCAGAATGGACTGGTTGGATCTCCTTGCAGTCCAAGGGACTCTCAAGAGTCTTCTCCAACACCACAGCTCAAAAGTGTCCATTCTTCAGCACTCAGCCTTCTTCACAGTCCAACTCTCACATCTGTACATGACCACAGGAAAAACCATAGCCTTGACTAGGCGGACCTTAGTCAGCAAAGTAATGTCTCTGCTTTTGAATATACTATCTAGGTTGGTCACAACTTTTCTTCCAAGGAGTAAGCGTCTTTTAATTTCATGGCTGCAGTCACCATCTGCAGTGATTTTGGAGCCCAGAAAAATAAAGTCTGACACTGTTTCCACTGTTTCCCCATCTATTTCCCATGAAGTGATGGGACCAGATGCCATGATCTTCGTTTTCTGAATGTTGAGCTTTAAGCCAACTTTTTCACTCTCCTCTTTCACTTTCATCAAGAGGTTTTTTAGTTCCTCTTCACTTTCTGCCATAAGGGTGGTGTCATCTGCATATCTGAGGTGATTGATATTTCTCCCGGAAATCTTGATTCCAGCTTGTGTTTCTTTCAGTCCAGCATTTCTCATGATGTACTCTGCATATAAGTTAAAGAAGCAGGGTGACAATATACAGCCTTGACGCATTCCTTTTCCTATTTGGAACCAGTGTGTTGTTGCATGTCCAGTTCTAACTGTTGCTTTCTGACCTGCATACAGATTTCTCAAGAGGCAGGTCAGGTGGCCTGGTATTCCCATCTTTTTCAGAATGTTCCACAGTTTATTGTGATCCACACAGTCAAAGGCTTTGGCATAGTCAATAAAGCAGAAATAGATGTTTTTCTGGAACTCTCTTGCTTTTTCCATGATCCAGCGGATGTTGGCAATTTGATCTCTGGTTCCTCTGCCTTTTCTAAAACCAGCTTGAACATCAGGGAGTTCAC
Source organism: Ovis canadensis (assembly GCF_042477335.2). Taxonomy (NCBI): domain Eukaryota; kingdom Metazoa; phylum Chordata; class Mammalia; order Artiodactyla; family Bovidae; genus Ovis; species Ovis canadensis. Next base: position 68,169,981 of record NC_091259.1, read on the forward strand.
GGTTCACGTATTGCTGAAGTCTGGCTTGGAGAATTTTGAGCATTACTTTACTAGCATGTGAGATAAGTGCAATTGTGCGGTAGTTTGAGCATTCTTTGGCATTGCCTTTCTTTGGGATTGGAATGAAAACTGACCTTTTCCAGTCCTGTGGCCACTGCTGAGTTTTCCAAATTTGCTGGCATATTGAGTGCAGCACTTTCACAGCATCATCCTTCAGGATTTGAAACAGCTCAACTGGAATGCCATCACCTCCACTAGCTTTGTTCATAAGGCCCACTTGACTTCACATTCCAAGATGTCTGGCTCTAGATTAGTGATCCCATCATCATGATTATCTGGGTCATGAAGATCTTTTTTGTACAGTTCTTCCATGTATTCTTGCCACCTCTTCTTAATATCTTTTGCTTCTGTTAGGTCCAGACCATTTCTGTCCTTTATCGAGCCCATCTTTGCATGAAATGTTCCCTTGGTATCTCTAATTTTCTTGAAGAGATCTCTAGTCTTTCCCATTCTGTTCTTTTCCTCTATTTCTTTGCACTGATCACTGAGGAAGGCTTTCTTATCTCTTCTTGCTATTCTTTGGAACTCTGCATTCAGATGCTTATATCTTTCCTTTTCTCCTTTGCTTTTCGCCTCTCTTCTTTTCACAGCTATTTGTAAGGCCTCCCCAGACAGCCATTTTGCTTTTTTGCATTTCTTTTCCAAGGGGATGATCTTGATCCCTGTCTCCTGTACAGTGTCACGAACCTCAGTCCATAGTTCATCAGGCACTCTATCTATCAGATCTAGACCCTTAAATCTATTTCTCACTTCCACTGTATAATCATAAGGGATTTGATTTAGGTCATACCTTAATGGTCTAGCGGTTTTCCCTACTTTCCTCAATTTAAGTCTGAATTTGGCAATAAGGAGTTCATGAACTGAGCCACAGTCAGCTCCTGGTCTTGTTTTTGTTGACTGTATAGAGCTTCTACATCTTTGGCTGCAAAGAATATACTCAATCTGATTTTGGTGTTGGCCATCTGGTGATGTCCATGTGTAGAGTCTTCTCTTGTGTTGTTGGAAGAGGGTGTTTGCTATGACCAGTGCATGGAGTTATTATTTATTATTTAGTTTATTTAGTTAGATATTAGGAGTTACCTCACTATACAGTAAGAAACTCTAGCACAAAAAGTTAGACTTCTCAAGAAAGGAGTTACTGAGCTACAACATGGTCAGAGGAGTTAAAACAAGCTGAGCAAGGTGCATTAGAAGAAATCTGAAGAAATCTCTGTCCATTTATTCTGTCACTTGTCTCCTCAACATCACCTCACTGCTCTGTCGGTCTCTCTTTCTCTCTCTTTTACACACACTCTTATTCCCATATACAAAGTCATTTTCTATTCCCTTTTCTTTTTCTTTTTTTTTAAGATATTTTCAACGGGGACCATTTTTAAGTCTTATTGAATTTGCTACAATATTGCTTCTGTTTTACATTTTGGTTTTTTGTCCATGGCATGTGGGATCTCAGCTCCTGATAAGGGATTGAAAAACTGCCCTCCTGGCATTGGAAGGCAAAGCCTTAACCACTGGACCGCCAGAGAAGTCCTATCTCCTATCTTGCTTAATTTCTTTCATGCATGCATGCTGAGTTGCTTCAGTCGTGCCTTACTCTTTGCAACCCCATGGACTCCAGCCCTCCAGTCTCCTTTGTCCATGGGATTCCCCAGGCAAGAATACTGGAGCGGGTTGCATGCCCTCCTCCAGCAGATCTTCCCAATCCAGGAATCAAACCTGCATTTCTTATGTCTCCTGCATTGACAGTTAGGTTCTTTACCACTAGCTCCACCTGGCAGTATCTGAAATTACATTTTAGGTAATTTAGTCATTCACTCATGTGCTTATTTATTGCCTCTATTGTTGCTGCTGCTGCTGCTAAGTCATTTCAGTCGTGTCCGACTCTGTGTGACCCCATAGATGGCACCCACCAGGCTCCCCTGTCCCTGGGATTCTCCAGGCAAGAACGCTGGAGTGGGTTGCCATTTCCTTCTCCAATGCATGAAAGTGAAAAGTGAAAGTGAAGTCACTCAGTCGTGTCCGACTCTTCACGACCCCAAGGACTGCAGCCCACCAGGCTCCTCCATCCATGGGACTTTCCAGGCAAGAGTACTGCAGATGGTAAACTCCATAAAGTCACAGGATGTGCCTGTCTGTCACTGCAGAACAATACCTGGCTCGTAGGAGACACAGAAATAGTTGAATCAGAGAATGAACCCATTCACTGAACTTAACATTTACCAAACACCCAATGTCTAAGTGCAAAAGATTCAAAGATGATAATTAGAACTACCATTCATTGACATTTACTCTGTGCCCTCAATGAGCTAAAGATTTTACACATGATATCTCATTTAATCTTGCAACAACTCTGCGAAAGATTTTTTCTAGTATTCTTCCCCCCCAAGGCCCCCCATACCCTCCAGACAGGACACAGACAGATCAAAGAGCTTGGTCCACTTAATGCCACACAGTTAGAAAGAGGTAAGTCATGAATTAAATGGGGTTTGCCACTCGGGACACCAGGCATAGTCAGATTCAGAGATGAATAAGATACCTAATAATCTCGCGTCTGTGTTTGAAGCATCTTTGCCTTCGACCGTCACCATTGCCTCCCATGGCCAGAGGAAGAATCTAGTAATGAATCTTAGAGAATTGGAGATGGGACATTTGCCATCCTGGGAACTTCAGGAATGCCCTCCCTCCTGGCAGATTCCATTATTCCATGCTGCTTCGCCTTTGGGTGAGGTCAGATTCTATGAGATGTTTATGAGAGCAGCATGTATTCTCAAGGCCCTAGTTCCAGGTTATGTGAGCCCAGCAGCTGTCAGGGATCCTATTTACTTTTAATAAATCTAACAAATGAATGATAAATAAGTGATGAGTCTTCTGCCTCAGAGAATCCAGTGAGGGCAGGACCCAGCCAGGTGCATGGAAAGCCAAATTCTTTCCCAGCATTCATAACTGAATTCTAAACAGCCAGCACCAAATTCTGCAGTCAGTTCAGACTACAGAGTTCCCATGTATTTTACAGGTCACAAAATTATTCCTCTCTCTGGTTCACTGGAATCAAAGAAAGTTCTTCAGCCTGTTCATTCCATGAATTTTTTAAAAAAAAAAAAAAGGAAAGATTAAAAAGGGTCTCCCTCAGTTATAATGCTGTTCATGTCCTTTGACCAGAAAGAGTTAGAGAAAAACTTCGGGATTGATTTGAGGGACGCAGAGCCCAGGTTCCATTAAAGTGTATTAATGCCAAGGTCTGTGCAATTAGTGAAAAGTCAATTCCCATTACTAGTTAACACTATTGAATATCTGCTTTCTTTAATAAAAAGCCATGTCCAGTACAAAGAGAATAAATCAATAGGTTGGCTGCATTTAGATCTATGCTGCCGTCTTCTAAAATGCACAGAGAAACTCCCCGTCAGAGCTCCTCTGTCTGTCTGCCAAGCTCAGTCTGTGAGCTGGCAGCTGGCCCTGACATCTTTGCCTGGAATCTTTCATTAGCACTCTCGCCTTAGCTCTCATTTCTCTAATCAGAAAATTTGAATTTTACCCCGTGCCTAAAAATCCTCTATTTGAGCTTGATCTTCATCTGTCTCTAAATTGGACCTGTTCAGAAAACAAGCTGTGAAGCAGCCACGGACATACCTCTGAATCCCAGCACTGGCTATAATACCAGTCTTCCCCTTAGGCTGGGAGAGTGTGGGGTGGAGGCAACTTCTTACAAGGGGCCAAAGAATCTGTAGGGCACGAAAGCGTTTGCCTCTTTAGATCCCCCCTTTCCGTTAGTTTACAGCTGGTGAACCTTTCTGCTGCCAATTTTGGAGGCAGCTGGGATGTTTCAGATTCTCAAGTGTGAAGAGCAAAAAAGGATACATCTGTCTCAAAGTATACAAGGTCCCTAGCACCTTCCCAGAGGAAGGACACTTTCACCTCCCTGCTTTGGAGTCTGCCTCCCTAAGCTGAGCTATTCATCTCTTATGTGGACCACAAAAAGGAGAAGACTGTTTATTGTTTATTTTTTTTGTAACTTTTTATATCAGAGTATAGCCAGTTAACAAGGTAGTAGTTTCAGGTGAACAGCAAAGGGACTCAGCCAAATACATACATGCATCCATTCTCCCCCAAATGCCCCTCCCATCCAGGCTGCCACATGACACTGAGCAGAGTTACCTGTGCAATACAGTAGGGCCTTGTTGGTTATCCATTTTAAATATAGTAGTGAGTACCTAAACATCCCAAACTCCCTAACTATTCCTTCCCTGTATCCTTCTCCCACTGACAACTGGAGATTCGTTCTCTTAAGTCTGTGAGTCTGTTTCTGTTTTGTAAATATATTCATTTATATCATTTCTTTTTAGATACTGCATGTAAAGGATGTTATAAGCTATTTAGGAGAAAGCTGTTTGGACTGTGCTCTCAATATAATGCTTGGCTTACTACAGATTAAAAGTGCTTTGAAGCCCTCTGTCTCTCAGGCACGTGCCTATTTTATGTAAGTCATTGCAAAGTTGGAATACTGTACTTCTAGTAAAGTGAATTATATTTCCCCAAAGCATTTCATTTTATTCACCAGAATGCTCAGACTTTGAAAAATGAGGATTGATATCATTTTGCTTTAGTTCGGTTCACTGTGCAAAATAATTTTATATTCTTTTTTCTTTACCCACTGGACCCTATTTTTATCAGTTGATCCTTATTCACGGGTTCAGCATTTCTGTACCCTCTCTCCCTTCCCAAGAGTGTGTGTTTGGTCAATGGGTGGTTTCAGTGGAAGAAGATATTTGAATTCCATTCCTTTCAGGATGCAACAAATTAGTATAGATTGTTCTCGGTTTTCAGTCGGTTCACGTCTAAATATTTCTTCTCTCAAGAAGGTAGATATATCTAATGAGGCGACAGCTGGCCGAACACATGTCTGCTTATGCTTGTTGCAGGGGTGGCTTCATGTCACTTTCCACGACCCCATTTCTAGAGCTAAGGTCTGGGCTGTCATTGCAGAGGATCACAAACCAGGCCCTGCCCAGTGAAAGCCAAGAATGATACCACTACTGTTGTGAATGCTTCCTGAAGCCACTGAAATCCTCCGCAGTGGTCGAGAACTCAGCAGGGAGATTGGCTGCGTCACTTCACAGAGAGGCTTGTGGAGTGACAACAATTGAAGTGAACAGTAGACATTTATACTATCCTACCACAAGGGTGGCAAGTGTTCAAAGGTGAAGAGGCATTTATGGCTGCACTAACAGCCAGTTTTTCTTCACATTCAAGGTTATAGACTTTTGAAAAGGCAGGTTCATTAGGTGACAAGGTAAGACTTACAAGTCATCAGACAGGCTGGCCAAGTGTTCCAAATAGCTCGGTTGCCTTGTTGTTGTCCAGTCACTAAGCTGTGTCTCTTTGCAACCCCATGGGCGGTAGCACACCAGGTTCCATGGGGTTCTCCAGGCAAGAATACTGGAGTGAGTTGCCAGGAGATATTTTTCTATCTAAGGGTATCTAATATTTTTCTCCAGGGAATATTCCCTGAACAGGGACTGAACCCACGTCCCTTGCACTGGCAGGTGGATTCTTTAACACTGGGCCACCTGAGAACACTAAGGAATAAGAGACTTAATCAAGGAACCACACATCTTCATCACCCCAACTAGATGAAGGCTACCCACTCAGCCAGAGGCATTTGACTGAGTTTCCATTTCTGGATGGCGCTCACAAAGTGATGAGCTGGTATTGTCAAGAAATCAATCCAAGCGGAAGTATGATAATGCATTTTGGGAAATGAATAAATGCAGTCCCAAGCAATCTGCTTGTGTGACGTTCATACAGGAAAACTACCTTTTAAGGGATTGGCAGTTGTCTTCATTCCCTTAGCAAATCCTATTGTGATAACTCTGAAATGAAGAGCAGGAGGCAGAACTAGATTAAACAATTTCCTTCTTACGAAATACAAAGATGTTTTAAAAGTTGGAAATCCACAGCATTGCCTCAAATGCTGTAAACTTTATGAAACATTAGGCAATGAACCCCTCTTGCCTTCAAGAGGGGATGTGGTCAGAGAAACTCCCCACTCTGAAGTCACGCCTGAGAATCAGCTTTTGCAGGAGAGTCGAGTTGCCAAACTAGAGCTGGCAGGAGAGTTGCTTCATGAAATGAGAACAGAATGGAATGCACTCTCACCTTCAAGTTCAAGTGCATGTTGAGATTTTTATCTGAAATGAATTCTGATTAACATCAACTTGGACTAAGGAAGAAAAAAACATTCAAGCATGTGTTTATACTTGTTGACATACATAGAAGAAACACCTTAAATCTGAGTCATAATATTGGAAGAGGAGACGATTGAAAAATGCATGCCACAGATACAGTCTTACCAAGAATCCAAGAGTCAAGAAATCTAAATCCCCCAAGAGACAGGGAAATTTGTTTCAATAATTTGTCCTGTCACTCTGCAGCCATAGGAACAGTCTATGGTTGAGTGCCTTCAACACTTCTCACACCGTTTTGTTCTTTTAGTTATTGTCTCATTTCCTCACTTCAATATTTCATTTTCCAATTGTTTTAAGAAGAAAGAGGAATAGACATACCTTCCATGAATGTTCTAAAAGCCCTGTTGCTGATACAGAGAGAGGAGAGAGAGTTGAGTTCATATTCCAAGAAGAGTTTTACATCCGTGACAGTTGATGTCACACACACAAACAAGAGGTTCAAATGAGCCCATCTCTTTAGAGGAAAAAAAGTGGAAGGGTTAGCCATGTCTGACTCTTTGCAACCCCATGGACTATAGCTCACCAGGCTCCTCTGTCCACGGAATTCTCCAGACAAGAATACTAGTGTGGGTAGCCAGGCCCTTCTCCAGGAGATCTTCCCAACCCAGGGACAGAACCAGGGTCTCTTGCATTGCAGGCAGATTCTTTACCATCATCCTTATAGGATGATGCCCCAGTTCCTTCAATCAACTCTCTTGATTAAACCTGAACTTTTGCCTTCAGCTGAGTTATGTCTTTCAGCGGAAATATGATGGAATTCCCAAATTAGCAAGATTTGGAGCTTGGCTGGATAAGCCCCTGTCAACAAGAAGAAGCCACTTTTTCCCCTTGTCCATCTTAGCGTATAGTCTCCATCCCCTGGATACTGATGCTTACATTACCTATTCTTCCTTCCATGGTTTCATATCAGAAATTATTTTAAAGAGTACAAAACAACTATATTTAATGACTTCCCATTTCACTGAGAGTAAAGGCCCAGTCTCTACAAGGCTATCATCAAGCCACCAGCCAATCACTCACCCACCATCATCATTCCTTCCCCAACCTCCTCCAGGCACACTAGCCTAGATGGTCATCCCTGAACACTCTGGCGTATTGCTGCTTCAGTGCCTTTACACTTGCTATTCACTCTGGATTGCTGTAACTGCAGTGTGCATGCATGCCTGCGAAGTTGCTTCAGTCATGTCAGATTCTTTGTGACCCTATGGGCTGAGCCCACGAGGTTCCTCTGTCCACTGGATTCTGTAGGCAAGAACACTAGACTGGGTTGCCATGCCCTCCTCCAGCGGATCTTCCTGACCCAGGGATAGAATCTGCATCTCTTATGTCTACTGCATTGACAGGCAGGTTCTTTTCTTTACCATTAGTGCCACCTGGGAAGCTCTAACTGCAGGGTACATATGGTGAAATTGGGTCTTAAGTCAAATGTTGTTTTCTCAATAAAAACTTCCTGAGAAACCTCACCTAAAATTTTATCTTCTCCCACCTCCCAAATAATTTCTATCTCCTTTCCTAACATCATATAAATCACTTTTTCATTCTTATTTAATCTGTCTCCTCATGTGACTGTAAGCTCCGTGAGCAAAGTTTGCTATTCACTGCTATGTCCTCAGTGCCTAGAACAGTGTCTGGTATGTAGTAAGGCTCGAGCAAATACCCACTGAATGAATAAATGATGATGAATTCATGAAAGAGTATCAACCATTTACCAAGAGTGATAGCCATCTCTTCTTTATTCACATAAAGGCCAGGTCCTTCTGGTGGGCACTAGAAGCCTCAACACCATGATCTTCATTGTAAATGACTACTAAGCTCTTACCATGTACCAAACATTATGTGAAATGCCATACATGCATTATCTTATTTAATCTCTACCACCAACCCCTGCGTTGAGTGTAATCATCTCAGTTTTGCAATAGATAGATGAGGAGCCAAGGAGATCAAGTAAGTTGCTCACATTAGCATTAAGTAGGCAGTGGAGCTCAAATACAAGTTGAAGTTTGTCTAACACAGTAGGTCTCAGCCAGAGGGTGATTTTGCCCTTCTGTCCCAGGGGATATCTTACAATGTCTGCAAACACTTTTCACTGTCACAGCTGGGGGCTGCTACTGGCATCTAGTGGGTAGATATCAGAGGCTACCAAACATCCCACAATCCACAGTACAGCACCCTCCCCACCAATAAAGAGTTATCCAGCCCAGAAGGGCATCACCAACTTGATAGACATGAGTGTGAGTAAGCTCTGGGAGTTGGTGATGGACAGGGAAGCTTGACATGCTGCAGTCCATGGGGTTGCAAAAAGTCCAACACGACTTAGCAACTGAACTGAACTGCACTGGAGGTCAATTGTGCCGAGGCTGAGAAACTCTGATCTAACTCCATAAACAGGTTTTAGTCACTTTGCAGTTTTGCTCAATGAGTTGCTAGCGGCGGTAAAAACCAGCATCAACCCTTTTATGAAGCAATATGACAGTATTTCTCAAGAGTGCCAACTGTTTTCATACCTTTTGACCCTGAAATCCTATTTCTGTAAATCTGGCCTCAGGAAATAATCTGAAATGTGGAAAACATCCTCAAATATTTATAATGACATTATTTGTAATAGCAAAAAATTGGAAACCACCTAATGTCTGGCAATAAAGGAGTCATTAAGTAAACTCTGGAATATCTACTTGTTGAGACATTAGACAGCCATTAAAATTATATTTATTAAACATTTATAAAGGAATGGGAAATGCCTACACAGAAATGATAAATTTTAAAAATTAGGTTTCAAAATTACATGTGCAGTATGACTATTTAAAAACTGACCAAAATTATATGTACAAAAGTGGTGAAGCAGAAATACATTAAAATATTAATAGTGTTGTTGGACTATGACTGGTTAGTTTTATCTTTCAGGGCTTCCAGAATGTTCTATAATAACAAAGTGTTCATTTTGCAATCAGGAAAAATATCTTTTAAAAAATAATAAGATTAAGAGCTAAAAATTAGAAATAAGAACTGTGAAAAAACAAAGGGTAAGTAAAGTATCTGTCCCTAAAGTAAACTTTGGGGCTTCCCAAGTGATGCTAGAGGTAAAGAACCTGCCTGCCAATGCATGAGGTATAAGAAATGCAGGTTCAATCCCTGGATCGGGAAGATCCCCTGGAGGAGAGTATGGCAACCCACTCCAGTATTCTTGCCTGAAGAGTCCCATGGACAGAGGAGTCTGGCAGGCTATAGGCCATGGGGTCACAAAAAGTCGGACACGACTAAGGCGACTTAGCATGCAAAGTGAACTTCAGGCCTGTTGCGGTGATTTTATCTCTTATGTGGATTTATTGAGCTTAATTAGTGTTTATAGTTATCCCTTTTAGGGAACTGTCTTCGTTATTTGAAAAAAGGCTTGGTTGGTTTTGTTGTGGTAGCTAGAACTAGCTCCATCTTTGCCAGTTTATGTCGATCAAACACATTTTACTCACTCATCTTAAGTTTGTTTTCTGATGTTTTAAAAACATTTAGTTCCATTAGATTAAAGGATTCTTACCCTCAGGCACAAAACTGCTGTCAGGTCAGTTACTGTTTGAGGGCACGTGGCGGGGATGTGCGTGGTTAACCGCCTTCATATGGACTTTCCAAACTGGGGGCCAGCAACTAAGAGGACAGGCCATGAGCTTCAACAGGCCTTGGTTCAGATCCCAGCTCCACACTCACCAGTGTGCTTCATTTTGTGTAAAGATTTATTTATTTGACTGTACCGGGTCTTAGCTATGGCATGTGAGATCTAGTTCCCTGACCAGGCATCCAACCCAGACCCTCCCCCTCTGCATTGGGAGGACAGAGTCTTAGCCACAGGACCACCAGGAAAGTCCCACCAGTGTGTTCTTGAGTGAGCTCTTAACCTCTCTGTGCCCTCTCTGTATCCCATGCCTGTGTGTAAAACCACTACACAATTCTGTTAATGCCTGACAGACTTCACGCTCTTTGAATGCTATGACGTGGAACCATTTACTTGAGAAAATTTGTCCCACAACCAGCTTAATTCCTCATCTTCATCCTTCACCCCACTTTCCAGATGTTTTTCATCTCAAGAAAACTTGAGGCTTAGCCTGTAAAAGTTATGACACTACCTCTGAGAGCCTCATCCAAGATGTGGTATCTTTGAACTTTGTCTTAAATTAAACCTGCCTTCATTCTGTAAACTGATGGGGGTAAGGTTTGGCTTTCTGGTCAACCTTGGGCTGCAGCCTAGAATGAATGAGGAGCGCAAATAAAGCAGCTGCAGAGACATCTTCTTCACTCAGATGCTATTTGGGAAACGAAAGAACAGAGAACTCAGTTATTTAATGAACCCTTAGAGTTTCTAAAATGTAAACATTTTCTTTGAGAAGCCCCGAGACCGCTCTTGTTTCCAACAAGCCCGCCTGTATGTCTATCTCTCTGTTCTCTCTGCTCTTGACCCTCCTGTAACACATTGTTAGATGACTTGTTTGCACAGAGGGACAGAATTTTTTTTTTCCAGTTTCTTGAAGCCTTAGAAATTTTCTCCCTTATCAATTTTCCATGACTGGCCCTCTATTCCCTAATGGCACTGGATTGGTACACACTGCAAACACTGGCTCAGAAACAAAAGGCAAAGCGAGAAGATAGAGATACACACAGACAGCTTCCCTGGCTATTCCCTGTGTGTCCCACTGACAATGCTGTGTGGAAGGGAAATTGTTCTATCAGCGACTGTGTTAGATTCATGACCCCACCACAACCTTGAATTGGCCTTTAGTTGTCGCTGATGGGAACTGAAGAACAGCGCCTGTCGACATGATTGCTACTCTCCAATGAATCAGAACATACAGGGCGAGGAGCAGCACATTAAACCAGCAACAGAAATATATCACTGTACTTTTATATAGATGTATTGCTTTTGCCCAGGCATATAAATGATTGGGCCAGCCACTTATTTTTTTTTCAAGGACTATAAATTAAAAATAAGCTAAAGGTTTTTAAATTATGTTCTTTTAAAAAAAATCAGGGTAGCTATTTTAAGGCAACAGTCAAATATTTAAAGATCATTGTATATGGATATTTCAGCCACTGTCACTGGGAGGAAAATCCACCTTGTTAAGTAACTCACATGGACGCTAATTTATCATGTGTGGTCATTTGCTAATTGATCTTTTTAAAAAGTAAATGTTTCCCATATTTACTTCCCTACTTGCCTATTGAAGAACATATATTTTATAAATTTAAGTTGTGATTTAGACAACAAACATATTCTCCAACTTAGAATACGGTTCTGTAAGAGTCAAGGTGTTCAGAGAAAACTAAGAGTGGGTATTAACAATTCTTAAATTTGGGGTTATAAAGGTCTCCCATTGAGAATATGCTGAAGCCAAAGGACCTTTTTTGCCCAGAAGCTCATATGCATGCTTGTACTTACAAGCAAGAATTTTCATTTCAGTTCAAGAACTCACAATCCTCTGAAGCCCCTCCCTGGTGTCCAGATTGAGGGCCACTGCCTTTGAGATTATCTTATAAAGCTACAAAGTTGTGACTTACTAGAAAGCAGTGATCCATTGTGCTGCTGCTGCTGCTGCTAAGTCACTTCAGTCGTGTCTGACTCTGTGTGACCCCATAGATGGCAGCCCACCAGGCTCCCCCATCCCTGGGATTCTCCAGGCAGGAACACTGGAGTGGGTTGCCATTTCCTTCTCCAGTGCATGAACGTGAAAAGTGAAAGTGAAGTCACTCAGTCATGTCCGACCCTTAGCGATGCTATGGACTGCAGCCCACCAGACTCCTCCTTCCATGGGATTCTCCAGGCAAGAGTACTGGAGTGGCTTGCCATTGCCGTCTCTGGATCCATTGTGAAGTGTGTCTTAAGTCAATAGTTCTTAATAATAGATAAAGTGTAGATGTTTGTGAATGATTTACTTTTCAGAAGCATAAATAGTTAAGAAGATTCCTAAGGTTTTCCTATAAAGAGTTTTGCTGTCATTCATTACCATCGCTAATAAGACCTATGAGATCTAGCTCTCCCTACATCCCTGGCATCAACTCTCACCACTTTTCTCCTCACCCCAAAAGCTCCAACCACGCCTCCTTTCAACTTTCCAACCTTGGGTCATTTCCACGTTCTAGGTACAGTTTGGTAGCTGAGTTGTGTCCAACTCTTTTGTGACTCCATGGACCTTAATCCACCAGTCTCCTCTAATCAAGGGATTTTTCAGGCAAGAATTCTGGAGCGGGTTGCCATTTCCTTCTCTTGGGGATCTTCCTGACCCAGGGATCAAACCCACATCTCCTGCTTTGCGGGCAGGTGCTATACTCTCTAGGTATAGTTTGAATGAGGCCATTACATCTGTCTTTTGTGGATCTTATATTGTGTAGAGGGAAAAAGACAACAGGCACTTAAATATATTTATAAGTTTGATCATCTCAAATGTTAGGAAGCAATTAAAATAGTATGATGATGAAATAGGGACTGATTGATGGATGGCCAGGAAAGGCCACTTTGGCAAGGTTTTATCTGAGACAGGAGAAATGAGGAACAGCTGTGCATCAAAGGAAACACTTAATAGTAGTAAGTGCAAAGGCCCTGAGACTGAAAAGAACTTGCTGGTTGGAAAGGTCAGAAAGGAGGCCATGATGAATCTAATATGTTCTCTCCAGGAGAAATGTAAATACTCTATGCTGCTTCCCAGCTCATTGATAGACCATGAGCAGTAATTACAAATCAAATATTTCATTTCCCTGCAATCATTTTGAGTTTTTGTAAAAATCTAAGTATGCAGGTTGAGTTAATTCAAGATCTAATATAAGATGGAGTAACATGAGGCTCAGAGAGGTTAAGTAATTCACCTAAAGTCACATTATTGGTTAATAAGTTAACTTAGTGGAAGAACCCAAAAGAAAGCCCTGGCTTCTGCATTTGTGGGATTGTGTTCCTTCTCCACGCCATTCTGCCTCCCACTGGTCTTCATAGAACTCACCAAATTTGCTTTCTCTTGAAAAATAGTCTGGTGTCTCATTCTATATGCAATTACAGCCCAAAGACATGCCATCATTTATATAATGGCCTTTTTGTAATTTTATTAAAAATCTAGCTCAGATTTTTAATAATAATAATAAATCTGCCTGATATCTTGGGCTCACCGGTAACCAAAAGTGAGTTAAAAATCTCTGACTCCTAAAGGGAACCAGACCCCAGTATCCCCTCTGGGCCAGACACTGAGGCCATTTGGATTATTATAAGTTCTGGTTTCTCACCTATCTCTGGTCGGGACAGGATAGCCTTCCTCCCAGGATTGGATGTTCTTGTCAAAGAGGATAACCATGCCCCCATGCCCTACTCTGTCCCTTTGGATCCTCAACAGCAAATGAATTGGCAGCAGTCTTTTTTATTTTTTGGTCGCATGATGTGGCATGCAAGAACTGTTTCTCAACCAAGGATCAAACCTTGCAGTGAAACCACACCGTCTTAACTACTGGACCATTGGAAGGCCCTGATACCAGTCTGGACCCTAAGTGAAAAAAAGAAATGTTCCTAGCAGGGGAAAAAAAAACCTTTCAGACTGGGAAATTATTATTAATATTTGGGACAAGAGTGTAAATTTTTCCTACTGAAAAATCATGATACTGTTATGATACAATTTTGTAATAAACTTAAATACAAAAGTTAAAAATAAACTTGACACAATACAATTTTGTAATAAACTTAAAAATAAACAAATGTGAGAATTCTCTGATATAATATTAATAGAATCAAATGATTTTAAAACATTAGAGGGTGGGATGGGACAAGGGAGGCTCAAGAAGGAGGGAATGTATATATATAATTATAGCTGATGCCTGTTGTTGTATGGCAGAAACCAGCACAACACTGTAAAACAATTATCCTCCAATTAAAAAACAAATTTAAAAAATTAGAAAAAAAATGGAAATATGCAAGTGACATATTTTTGGTGATTATAAATGGGCAAAGACTAAGCTAATTCCAGTCACTGCTACACAACTAATCATTCCTGTACTAATAATGAATGGTCTCAAGGAAAAATTGGAAGAGTCTAGCCCAGTTCAATATTGAAATCCCCTTTCAGGAAGAAAGTTGAAAAAAATGAACCCAGCCCATTCTCCAGTACCTCTGGTGAAATTCAAGATCATAATACTCTTCTTCAGCATCTGAAAACTGTCTTCTCTCCAGGAAATTTCTCTCTCCTTTCTTATACTGCTGGTGGGAATGTAAACAAATCATTCTTTCATGAGCATAATTTGGCTATCGGGTATCAAGAAACTCTAAACACCATGTAGACGTTAACCTGACAATTGTGCTTCTAAGATTTGATGATAGGGAAATCAGAAATACCTGCAAGATTATATGACTAGATTTATATCACAAGATAGTCACAATGTTATTTATGGTAGTGAAATATTTAAAACAATATAAAGGAGATTGGAATCTCTCAAAATGTTTTTTTGTACAAACTGGTCTCATAATAATCCCCAAACATATGTACACACACACACACACACAGGATTGCATGATTAAAAAATTTTGAGATACGCACACTATATTCCTCTTTTGAGCAGTCACAAAGCATATGAGCAAGATTCTTCTCTGAAAAAAATCCTGCAATAAAGAAATCTATTTAACAATGTTTAACTCAATGTTTCTCAAAATCTTTTGGCCATGGAACCCCTTTATTGCATAATCTTAATATACTCCAGAATTAGGGCTCTCAAAACTATTTCAGGAAATACTAGGTAAATAAATTTATATAACTATATTATGGAATGCTAGAAGAGAAGTGAAAGGCAAAGGAGAAAAAGAAAGATATACTCATTTGAATGCAGAGTTTCAAAGAATAGCAAGTAAAGATAAGAAAGGCTTCCTCAGTGATCAATGCAAAGAAATAAAAGAAAACAATAGGATGGGAAAGACTAGAGATCTCTTCAAGAAAATTAGAGATACCAAGGGAACATTTCATGCAAAGATGGGCACAATAAAGGGCCAAAATGGTATGGTCCTAACAGAAGCAAAAGATATTAAGAAGAGGTGGCAAGAATATACAGAAGAACTATACAAAAAAGATCTTCATGACCCTGATAACCACCGTGGTGTGATCACTCATCTAGAGCCAGATATCCTGGAACGTGAAGTCAAGTGGGCCTTAGGAAGCATCGCTACCAACAAAGCAAGTGGAAGTGATGGAATTCCAGTTGAGCTGTTTCAAACCCTGAAAGATGATGCTGTGAAAGTGCTGCACTCAATATGCCAGAAAATTTGGAAAACTCAGCAGTGGTCACAAGACTAGAAAAGGTCAGTTTTCATTCCAATCCTAAAGAAAGGCAATGCCAAAGAATGTTCAAACTGCCATAAAGTTGCACTCATCTCATACTCTAGCAAAGTAATGCTCAAAATTCTCCAAGTCAGGCTTCAGCAGTATGTGAACCATGAATGTCCAGATGTTCAAGCTGGATTTAGAAAAGGCAGAGGAGCCAGAGATCAAATTGCCAACATCCACTGGATCATAGAAAAAGCAAGAGAGTTCCAGAAAAACATCTACTTCTGCTTTATTGACTATGCCAAAGCCTTTGACTGTGTGGATCACAATAAACTGTGGAAAATTCTGAAAGAGATGGGAATTTCAGACCACCTGACCTGCCTCTTGAGAAATCTGTATGCAGGTCAGGAAGCAACAGTTAGAATTGGACATGGAACAACAGACTGGTTCCAAATAGGAAAAGGAGTACGTCAAGGCTGTACATTGTCATCCTGCTTATTTAACTTATATGCAGAGTACATCATGAGAAATGCTGGACTAGAAGAAACACAAGCTGGAATCAAGATTGCCAGGAGAAATGTCAATAACCTCAGATATGCAGATGACACCACCCTTATGGCAGAAAGCGAATAAGAACGAAAGAGCCTCTTGATGAAAGTGAAAGAGGAGAGTGAAAAAGTTGGCTTAAAACTCAACATTCAGAAAACTAAGATCATGGCATCTGGTCCCATCACTTCATGGCAAATAAATGGGAAAACAATGGAAACAGTCAGAGACTTTATTTTCTAGGGCTCCAAAATCACTGCAGATGGTGACTGCAGCCGTGAAATTAAAAGGTGCTTACTCCTTGAAAGAAAAGTTATGACCAACCTAGAAAGCATATTAAAAACCAGAGACATTACTTTGCCAACAAATGTCCATCTAGTCAAAGCTATGGTTTTTCCAGTAGTCATGTATGGATGTGAGAGTTGGACTATAAAGAAAGCTGAGCACAGAAGAATTGATGCTTTTGAACTGTGATGTTGGAGAAGACTCTTGAGAGTCCCTTGGGCTGCAAGGGGATCCAACCAGTCCATCCTAAAGGAAATGAGTCCTGAATATTGATTGGAAGGACTGATGCTGAAGCTGAAACTCCAATACTTTGGCCACCTGATGTGAAGAGTTGACTCATTTGAAAAGACCCCAATGCTGGGAGATTGAAGGCAGGAGGAGAAGGGGATAACAGAGGATGAGATGGTTGGATGGCATCACCAACTCAATAGACATGAGTTTGAGTAAGCTCCAGGCTTTGGTGAGGGACAGGGAAGCCTGGTGTGCTGCAGTTTATGGGTTCTCAAAGAGTCGGACACGACTGAGTGATTGAACTGACTGAGAATGATTTTGTTACAAGGAAAACATTTTTAAACTTTTTATTTTAAAATAGTTGTAAAGTTACTGCTATTGACTGATTTGTACCTTCCTAATATGCATTTGTGGAAATCTAATCCTCGTGGTGAAAGCATTAGGAGGCAGGAACTTTGGGAGACGATTGGGTCATGAGAGTGGAAGCCTCCATGAATGGGGTTAGTGCCCTCATAAAAAAAACCCACAGAGCTCCCTCATCCTTTTAGCCAGGTGAAGACATCACAAAAACAGCCATCTTTGTGCTAGCACAGCCATTTCTCTGAAACAGGAATCAGGCCCTCACCAGACAATGAATTTGCTGGTGCCTTGATCTGGGACTTCCTAGCCTGCAGAACTGTGCGAAATGAATTTCTGTTGTTTAAAGCCATCCAGTTTATGATGTTTTATTATAGCAGCCAGAACAAACTAAGACAGAGAAAAGTTGCAAAATATAGTACAGAAAGTTGTCATACATCCTTTACCCAGCTGCCCCTTTCATTGACATCCTATAAAATCACAGTGTAGCGACTGAAAGCACTGATCGAATATTCGTTTGAATTTGACCGGTTCTTTCTGTTTCAGGATCCATCCCAGAATCCCACACTGAATTTATTCATCCAGAACCTTGGATTCTGAACCACAGATTCAACCAACTATGGACAATCAAGTTAGTACATGATCTACGGTTGATTATATCCATGGATGCAGAACTCTTGGATCTGGAGGGCTAACTGTATATTTATTATTAATCTGTCATATAGCTAGGTTCATTTTTATCATTTGTACTCCATGTGGAAATCTCCTGACATACAGGTTGATCTACTTTTTAAAATTTATTTTAATGATTCACTAAATATACCTGACTCAGAGCTACATACTTTAAAAGATACTCAGGGAAGTGTCGCTCTCCCTCACCCTTGCTATCCCCACCCATTCCTATCTGTCCATCCTACTCCCAACCTCCACCTCTCAGTAACAAATTCTATTAGTTTCTAGTTTATCTTTTCTGTATTTCTTTTGCACAAATGGGAAGATACCTGTATATTTTCCTCTATCTCCTTTCTTACCTGAAGGGTAACGTGCTATAAATGCACCTTATCTGTTGCTTTTTCATATTTAACAGCATATCTTGGAAATCACTCCAGCTTTTAAAAAAATAGTTACATAGTAACTGTTGAGTACTGTATAGTACAGACTACAATGTATTCTGTCATAGTTTATTCAACCACTCCCCTATGTTTGAGCATCTAAGTTCTACTATTTTGCAGTTATAACCAATACTGAAATTAATAACCTCTCACATGTGTATTGACAAATTATTGGACATATATCTTCAGAATAGTTTCCAGGTAAAATTGCTGGGTCAAAACTAAGGACATATGTACTTGTTTTGTTGTTGTTTAGTCACTAAGAAGTGTCCAGCTCTTTAGTGACCCCATGAACTGTAGCCCACCAAGCTCCTCTGTCCATGGACTTTCCCAGGCAAGAATACTGAAGTCGGTTGCCGTTTCCTTCTACAGAGAGTTTTCCCAACCCAGGGATCGTACCCATGTCTCCTGCATTGACAGGAAGATTCTTTACCACTGAGCCACCTGTAAAACCCACTTGTTTTGTTAGGCATTGCAAAATTATCCTCAAGAATGGTTGCACCAGTTTGCAGTCCCATCAGCAAGTGTATAAGAATGCTTGTTACTCCATATACTTGCCAACAGAATGTGTTGTCTGCTGATTAATTTCCCTCAATCTGATAGATGAGAAAAAGTAAGTAAGTTGAGTATTGGTTTAATTTTCATTTCTCTAATAATGGTTAGTGGATTTGAACATATTTTTAAGAGCCATTTATACTTTTTTAGCGAATTGTCTGATTTTTTTACATTTTTTATACTGTTTTTGGTCCTTTATCACTTAATTATTAAGAATTCTTTATGTAGTAGGTTGATTTGCCCTTTGTGGTATATGTTGCAAATATTTTTTCCCAGCTGGTTAGTTTGTCCCCCCTTTTTTTTTTTTTTTAGATTTTTAAATAGGTGTTTCTTGCCCCACAAAATTTCAGTTTAATTTAATCACACTTATCAAACCTTTTTTTAACTTCTATATTTTATTACCTATTTTTAAATGTGCTCCCTATGCCATACCTGAAAGACTTAGGTACTACTGCAGTGCAAAGAAAAGTAAGAACTTACTCTAGGATATTTTAAACCTGAGAGTAAGAAAGTGGAAAACTCAAGGACCCTGTAGTCAGGTGGATTCTATTCTCAACTAGTTCACTTTTATCTTTTTAGCTGTGAGATTTTTGGCAAAGTATTAAGCTTCTCAAAATCTAGCTTTCCTCATATGTAAAATGGGATGGTAAAACTTACCATGTACCATTATGAGCATTTGAAATGCTTGTTTCAATGCTTGGAGATATTTTTTTATTATTAAACATATAATACATCTAATTCTAACTGACAGTTTAATATCATTTCAAGACATGTGTCTGGCATTTTATTCTCAAGGTTTTCTCATTGAAACTTCACCACTTCTGTAAGAGTGGAGAACCTGAGAAATTTTAACCAATTCACCTGTACATTCATCAAAATTTTTCTCTTCTTGGCTTTCTGAAATACTTTATCTTCTGAAATACTATCATGTCTCTTCAAAATGAATTCAGAGAAACGTTATGAGAATGAAGGAGTTAACATCCTTAAGGCGCACTGAGCGGGCAGATAAGAACATCAAAATAAATTCCAGAAAGAATTCTAATGAACCCAATTGATTATCACCTTATCTCTCCAAAGCCCTTTCCTGCCCCCAGCCCCCAGTTCAAAGTTTTGTGATCATTCCCAAAGGACACATATATTGTAGAACCGGGAATCTTCAGCTGACACTGGTTATCATCAGTACCACGAAGGTACTCACTGGAATTCCTCTTGCCAAATGTGCTTTCCCTCCACAAGTAATTTGTTTTCAGTGTCCCTGTGAAGTGAAACAGATGCCCATAAGGAAGTCTGATGTTACCTTTGTTTTCAATATCGTTCAAAGCAAACATAGCCAAGAAGGGTCCCCTAATCCTTTGGCAACTGCCCCAAAATTATTTGAACATGATGAAGTTCACATCAACCAAGAAGTTAATTAGGCGAATGTGTGTCTTTATGGAGTACATATGTCTAGCCAGACCAAAAAGTAGTCTAAGGGCTCCATAGATGGGAATGGATTTTTTTTCTAGTTAACTGATATTTGTTTGGCTCATGGCCTTATTTCCAAAGGCGGTGATTTGGATATAGTTGTTCTACTCTTTGGCAATTCCTCAGTGCCTCAGGGTACATGGAACTGGTGGAAGGAAAAAAGAGTGGAAATGACTAATGAAAGACAAATAACTTTGATTGTATCTGCACTATAATCCAGGCACTAGCTGAGCTACTTACAGGCATAGTATCTCAGTGGTTCTTAGTCTTAGTCAAGAGGATGGAGAAGGAAATGGCAGCCCACTCCAGTGTTCTTGCCTGGAGAATCACAGGGATGGGGGAGGCTGGTGGGCTGCCGTCTATGGGGTCGCATACTGGCTCCCTAAATCCTTTGGGGTCTCCTTAGTGATGAGTGTCCTTTGTATTCTAGTGAGATGATTCTTAGGGAGTTTGGGGAAAGATATGGAGTCCTGGAAAGTTTCAGGATACAGGGTGGTTGGATGGCATCACTGACTCAATGGACAATGAGCAAACTCTGGGAGATAGTGAAGGACAGGGAAGCCTGGCATGCTGCAGTTCATGGGGCTGCAAAGAGATAGACATGACTTAGCAACTGAGCAACAAAGGGGTGGTTGCTAGAAAGGCCAGCCGTCATTAGAGGTTTGGATCTTTCAGCCCCACTGAAAGTTCAGAAGTGGAACTTTCGTCCCATCTCTGTGGAAGGAAGAGGGCTAGAGGTTGAGGCCAGTCATCAATGGCCAATGATTAAATTAATTGTATCTATATAATAAAACCTCAAAAAACACCCTAAACAATGAGATTCTGAGT
This sequence comes from Ovis canadensis, assembly GCF_042477335.2. NCBI lineage: Eukaryota > Metazoa > Chordata > Mammalia > Artiodactyla > Bovidae > Ovis > Ovis canadensis. The sequence goes on from NC_091259.1 coordinate 68,190,921, forward strand.
TAGTGAATACATTAGTGAATTCATTTTATTAATAAAAGAGGGATATGTCCAGGAAGGGCATGGAATCTCAGCACCTTCCACAGTTCCATGCCTTGCCATACGCATCTCTTCCATTTGGCTGTTTCCAAGCTGCATCCTCTGTAATAAATCAGTAATAGTATGTATAGCGTTATCCTGAATTCTGTGAGTCATTTGCCTATCCAACCTGGAGTAGGGAGATGGTGGTGACTTCCAAGTCTGTAGTCAGGGGGGTGGAAGTGTAGGTAGCTTGATCCCTCAGATGGTGGCTAGCATCTGAAGTGGGGACAGTCTGAGCCCTTAACTTGTGGAATCTGCATTAACTCTGGATAGTCAGTGCCAGAAATGAACTGACTTGATGGACACTGGATATTGGAGAAGTGGTTGTTCGGGAAGGAAACAACAGCTCAGGTGGGACCCAAAGATGCATCATGCTAGACATGTCTGGCACAGTGCTGAGGAGGAGGAATTGTCCTGCCTCCCACATGACTTTCAAAGGACTCACTGGTGAAAATCCGTTTAGAATGATCTGCACCTAGAACCTGACTTCATCTTATTTACAAACTATGTTTTTTTAATAAATATAAAAAATATGTAACTTTCCAGAAATGCAACTAAGTAAACTGAGGGAAGGCTGCACTTTTATTCTGTTCTCTGTGGTACCTGAGTTGCTAGCACAACATACCTGTGTCGGTCTGCATTTGTACTTGTGACGTATGTGGCAAAAAATATAGGTGCAATTGTTGGACCATTTTCTTGTATTGTCTAATATAGTTGTACCTCAGCATTTACAAATTATTTTATTATAAATAACTTTCCTTTGATATATTCTTTATATTACATGTGACCATTTATTGATTTATGTGTATATAGGTTATCCTATTTATGAATTTTATTTCAAGATATTAAAGGAAGCATTGTAAAATATTTGCAGTAGAACTACAGCATTTGTTCTAAGAGGGTTTGAGACTCACCGTATCACTTCATCAATTCCTCACAATGATGTTGAGAGGATCTCTGATGAGCCCCATTTTATAGATGTAACGTTGGAGGTCAGAGCAGCTAAATCTTTTTCCCAAAGTCATACAGCCAGTAAGTGGCAAAAACCAGGATTTAAATGGTTTATGTCTGATCCTGAAGCTCCAAATTTAATGAAAATAAGAGGATAAAGAACAAAAGGATAGATTAAAGAAAAAGGATAGAGAAAGGAAAAACGAGAGAGGGGAAAGTATAGAGGAGAAAAAAGATGCAAATTAATTTTCATTTCAATTGTTAAACTCTGTTGAGTAATCTAAATATATGTAAAAGGGTCTTGATGAGGAGTATTGTTTGATGTCTGCTATGTATAATATATGGAGAAGGCAATGGCAACCCACTCCAGTACTCTTGCCTGGCAAATCCCATAGACAGAGGAACCTGGTAGGCTGCAGTCCATGGGGTCGCTAGAATACCAAGGATACAAAAGTAGTTTTTTTAAGTATATGACACAACCCTATCCTTGAGAGACTCATAGATGGGAAGATAGTATACTTTTGTTTAAAGCAAATGAGCAAACAAAAAGCATGGTCCCCTAAGTTCATCAGGTGCAAAAGCAGGACAGTGTCATCTCTTCGTCAAAATGCAGGGCCAAGTTTCTAGTCTTTCCCTTCTCTCGCCATAGTCAAGAAATGGGAAGCTCATCAGTTATATGCTCAATGAAAACTTCATGCCACAGGCACACACACTTTCCCTCCAAGTCAAGCTGATCCTGACACTGAACGTGGCTTTATGAGACACGGGCTTTATGAGGCCCGTTTTCTCTTTCCAGAGCTGATGCCTTGAGGGTACCTGGGTTTTTACTAGAAGAAAGCACCATCGCCCAAAAGAGCAAGGAGCCGTCAGGTTGCCAGCAAAGGCATGGCACTTTGGGCCAGGTCCAAAGCCGCAGCCACCACAGGGTGGATGAGTGGCTGTTTTCCTATTCCTGTCTGATGGCACTGGTTTTCCGCCATTCTCACTGCTCACTGACCCTCTCTCTTTAATTCAGGGGCATTATTTCCTTTTCAGACTCATGGGCTGAGGCAGGTTCTTGTTTATTTCACTACGCCAGGTCTTAGTTGAGGCACACAGAATCTTCAGTTGCAGCATTCAGGCTCTTAGTTGAGACATGCAGGATCTTAGTTCCCTGATCAGGGATCAAACCTGGGCCCTCTGCACTGGGAGCATGGAATCTTAGCTACTAGACCACCAGGGAAGTCCCAGAGGCAGGTTTCTGTTAAAGAAGATGCTGAAGAAGTTTAAGATTCAGGGCCTCTCATTTGCACAGCTGCCTCCTAAAATCCAGGGAGGAGGTGATCATATGTTTCCACGGTCACAAGTTTTTATAACACCTGCAAAAGTAAGATATTGCAGCTATAATTGGTTAAGGCCGCTGTCTCCATATGGGCTTCCTCTCCCCTCCCATGCCCCTTTGTTGGGAGTGTTAGAGTGTTAGAGTAGCTTTAGCTTCAACTAAGGAGAACTTGAGATGAGAATACCTTTAGTTTGGGTGTAATGGGATATATTTTTGTAGTTCATGCTTCTTTCTTTTTTGTGTGTTTCTTTTCATTTATTTATGTATTTATTAAAAAATTTGAATTGGGATTTAATAGATATATAACATTACATTCAGTTCAGTTCAGTTCAGTGGCTCAGTCATGTCTGACTCTTTGTGACCCCATGAATCACAGCACTCCAGGCCTCCCTGTCCATCACCAACTCCCGGAGTTCACAAAAACTCATGTCCATCAAGTTGGTGATGCCATCCAGCCATCTCATCCTCTGTTGTCCCCTTCTCCTCCTGCCCCCAATCCCTCCCAGCATCAGGGTCTTTTCCAATGAGTCAACTCTTTACATGAGGTGGCCAAAGTATTGGAGTTTCAGCTTCAGCATCAGTCCTTCCAATGAACACCCAGGACTGATCTCCTTTAAGATGGACTGGTTGGATCTCCTTGCAGTCCAAGGGACTCTCAAGAGTCTTCTCCAACACCACAGTTCAAAAGCATCAATTCTTCAGCCCTCAGCTTTCTTCACAGTCCAACTCTCACATCCATACATGACCACTGGAAAAACCATAGCCTTGACTAGACGTACCTTAGTCGGCGAAGTAATGTCTCTGCTTTTTAATATGCTATCTAGCATATTGGTCATAAATTTCCTTCCAAGGAGTAAGCGTCTTTTAATTCCATGGCTGCAATCACCATCTGCAGTGATTTTGGAGCCCCCCAAAAATAAAGTCTGACACTGTTTCCACTGTTTCCCCATCTATTTCCCATGAAGTGATGGGACCAGATGCCATGATCTTCGTTTTCTGAATGTTGAGCTTTAAGCCAACTTTTTCACTCTCCTCTTTCACTTTCATCAAGAGGCTTTTGAGTTCCTCTTCACTTTCTGCCATAAGGGTGGTGTCATCTAATTTCAGGTATATAATACAATGATTTGGCTTATGCTTATGCTGTGAAATGATCTCTCACTTTTATATACAGTACAGTTGAGTATGACTAGCTATACTGGGATAACAGTGGCTTCTTAGAATCTCCCTTTCACTAATTTATGCTGGCTTACCCATCAAGTGTGTCATGAAGATACAAGGCCAGGGGCTGAATGGCACTCTCATACATACAGTACCTGGTGTGTCCTATTCTTTGTGACCTATGGACTGTAACCCACCAGGCTCCTTTCTCTGTGGGATTTTACTGGCAAGAATATTGGAGTGGGTAGCCATTCCCTTCTCCAGGGGATCTTCCTGACCCAGGGATTGAATCCAGGGTCTCCTGCATTGCAGGCAGATTCTTTACTATCTGAGCTACCAGGGAAGCCTGATATCACATGTTTATAGGTAAGGTAGAGAAGGAAGGTGTAAAAGAGCCAAGAATTGGTCCATGAAAAATTATTCCAAATTTTAGAGCTCATATACAAAAGGAACTTTTTTGCAGGCTTTTCCAAACTTGATAACAATCCTAAAACATCACTGATGTTACCCATCTCAAGTGACGTAGCTATGAAAAGGGAAGTTCCTAGGACTTCCCTGGTGGTCCAGTGGTTAAGAATCTGTCTGCCAATGCAGGGGACATAGGTTCAATCCCTGGTCCAGGAAGATCCCACATGCCACCAAGCAGTTAAGCCTGTATACCACAACTACTGAGTCTGTGCTCTGGAGGCTGAGAGCTGCGATTACAGAAGCTCTCTCACCTAGAGACCATGCTGCACAAGAGACGTGATGGCAATGGGAAGTCCACAAGCTGCTAGAGAGTAGCTCCCATTCACCACGACCAGAGCAACAAAGACCTAGCACAGCACCCCACAAAGCCTTTCCTAGTCTACCAAAATGAAAGACAAATTTTGATGTGAGGAAAGATTGAATTATTTTCTCCTCTTTATTTCTCTTAATTACCTTTATCCTTAGAAAGTGATATTACAAAATTGTTGTCAAATAAAAAGTTATTCAGAATATTGATTCCCCCAAAATGCAAGGAGCAAAAAAGTATTAGAGAGATAAAGGTTCTAAGCACCTCAATTTCAGTGTGTGACAGGGTTTTTCCAAGTAATTCTCAGACACCACCTGGGTATCCTACAATTAAATGCAATTCTGACACTATCTACCTGGAGATAACATCAGATCCCACAGGTTAAGGGTTCAGTCCCACAAGACTGTCCCCGGCACGATTCCACTTCAGACACCAGTCCCATGTCCAAGCAGTCACTTGGGCTTCAGATCCGCTGGCTGGAGACTAGCAATTCCCGAAACCTCATCTTTGGGTTTGATTAATTTGCAGCTCATGGCACTCAAAGAAAGATTTTACTTTCTAGATCACTGACTATTATGAAAAGATGGAACTCAGAAACAGCCAGAGGGGAGAGATGCACAGGGCAAGGCCCGGAGAAGAGCCCAGAGCTTCCATCGCTCTCAGAGTGCACATTCTTCCTGCATCTCCACTTGTTCACAAACCTGAAGCTCCTAGAACACTGTCTTTTTGGGGTTTTGTGGAGGCTTTATTACACAGGCATTATTTGTTTTAATTGGAGGATAACTGCTTTGCAATGTTGGTTGGTTTGTTTCTGCCATTAACAACCTCGTTGGGTGCACAAGTCTGTTCTCTGCGTCACACTGGTATTATAGATTGAATCACTGGTGATTGGCAACTGATTCAACTTCCAACTCCTCTCCCGACCCAAGAGGCAGGAAGATGGGACTGAAAGTTCTTACCCTCTAATCACGTGGTTGGTTCTTTTGGCTACTGGTCCTCATCATTAGGTGTGCTATAAAAATCATCTCATAATATAATAAAAGACACCTTTATGGTCCTCATCACTTAGGCAATTCTGAGGCGTTTAGAGCTCTGTGCCAGGAATGGGGATGTAGACCAAATATACATTTCTTATCATAAATTGCAAAGTCACAGCAGTGGTTGGACAATTAATTAATAAGATTATCATATTCTTTTTGTGGCTTTGTGATGGTTGGATTATTATCAGCTTTTTCAATGTGTAATTTTTGAGATTTATTTTCTTATTCAAAATATTTAGTTTTGTACCTAACTTTAAGTTAATAATTTTCTATCATTTTTAAGAAAGAGGGCCTCTGAAATTGTATCAGCTTGAGGTTTTACAAGACTTGGACTCATCCTGGCTGACTTATTTATTTTCAATGTGTTGTAATACAGAGATGGTTTGTTTCATGAGTACCAAATATCCAGAACTTTAATTGATGGTGGGAGGAGCAGGAGGTCAGATGTCAGGTCATTTAAGAAAAATATTTCAGTTAAGTTCAGTTCAGTCGTTCAGTCGTGTCTGACTCTTTGCGACCCCATGAATCGCAGCACGCCAGGCCTCCCTGTCCATCACCAACAGACTGGTTCCAAATAGGAAAAGGAGTACGTCAAGGCTGTATATTGTCACCCTGCTTCTTTAACTTCTATGCAGAGTACATCATGAGAAACGCTGGACTGGAAGAAACACAAGCTGGAATCAAGATTGCCGGGAGAAATATCAATAACCTCAGATATGCAGATGACACCACCCTTATGGCACAAAGTGAAGAGGAACTAAAAAGCCTCTTGATGAAAGTAAAAGAAGAGAGTGAAAAAGTTGGCTTAAAGCTCCACATTCAGAAAACGAAGATCATGGCATCTGGTCCCATCACTCCATGGGAAATAGATGGGGAGACGGTGGAAACAGTGTCAGACTTTATTTTGGGGGGCTCCAAAATCACTGCAGATGGTGACTGCAGCCATGGAATTAAAAGACGCTTACTCCTTGGAAGAAAAATATTTAGAGCCTTCCAATGTGAAGAGGGAAGTTACAAGGAATAGTGAGTTTCATGACAGTGGATATATTTAAGTAAACGTTTCACAATCACTTGGCATGGCCATTGTAGTGTAGGCCTGAACTTGGACAGCCGTTTTGGTGTAACGAATCTTCAGATATACTTTGATGCCTGGACTCTCTGCTTCTTCCTGTCTGTAGTACCTATGGCCGCCTTCTGATGACGCAACACTGCTTTCACAGTAGAATTTTAGAGAGGAGTGAGACAGGCCAGAGTAATGAGATCAGAAAACAAGGAACACAGCAACCTTTTTATGAAGAGGAACTGAGGGCTCAGAAGTGAGATTAATGGCCTGGCATGTTCAGTCATCAAGAGGGAATCCACAGCAGACAGTTTCTAGAAACACCTTCTACAAGCTTCCCAAAGACCTAATCACGTCCTAAGGGAAAGGCCCAGCTTCTCACTAACGGTGGAGGCATTTGCTTTGCCATTAACCTTTTCACGGGGTCACTTCCACACCATGAGCCCAACATGCCACCCAGAAAATGTAGCTGAACATCAGTTTTGCTTTTCTTCTTGCTTAACTGTTTTAAATGTCCTTGAGCTGCATTTCTCCACCAGGCTTAATTTTATGGATTGTGGATTACATTTACTGCTCAGCACTTCTTGCTCAACCCTGGACAATTGCAGACCTACTGAGTTGTTAACTCACATGGTCAGCATTAATGTCTGAGAGCAGTTACACCAAACGACTGTAGCAGACTGCGATTAACACCTGACCTTAGCGAGGCCCAGTGAAATCAGCACTTTGGTTCTTCTTTTCCACCCAGCAAAAACCCGGGAGGAATGAATGGGTAATGGCTTGGGTTAACTTTGCTTATCTTCCAAACAGTTCAAATTTCTATCCCAGTCTTTCTAGCTGCCTTATCTTGAAGAATTGTATTTGAAAGCGGTAGAATGGCCATTTTCCCATCTAACAGGCAGGTTATAGAATTCCAGAGAAAGGTGTGACTTCTTCTGTAAGAGTGTGTGTTAATCACTCAGTCGAGTTCAACTCTTTTCAGCCCCATGGGCTGTAGCCTGCCAGGTGCTCTGTCTATGGAATTCTCCAGGCAAGAATATTAGAATGGGTTGCCATTCCCCTCTGCAGAAGATTTTCCTAACCCAGGGATCAAACCCCAGTCTCCTGCATTGCAGACAGATTCTTTACATCTGAGCCATTGCGGAGCACACAGAAAGTCAGAAGGTTATCTTGCTCTGGTTTGTTTTTTTTTCCCCCTGCACTAACCCAAGTCACTTGGTCAGGAGAATTCCAAGAAGTTGTGAAAGTTACAAAAAGCTTTGGAATCCTAGACTTTTAAAAAAAGTTTATTTATTTATTTGGCTGCACAGGGTCTTAGCTGTGGTATGTGGGACCTTAGTTGCAACATACCACAACACACAGGACCTTTCGGTTGTGTCATGTAGGACCTAGTTCCCAGACCAGGGGTTGAACCCAGGCCCCCTGTACTGGGAGCGTGAAGTCTTAGCCATAGGACCACCAGGGAAGTCCCTGAATCATAGACTCTTAAAGTTGAAAGGGACCTTAAAAGTTATTTTGTATTTGCATCTCTGTGCTTTGAACATCTTCTCAAATAAAGGTGATTACAACCTGCCACATGTGTGACCTCCCACATGTATGACCACCCACTGAAGCTACCTTATCTCCTGATCAGGAGGAGACCTCCACTCATGTCAGATAGATAAGCCCAGAAAAGTGGAGCACAGTGAGTATAAATGGCTTCTGAAATTGCTAAAGGGTTCCTGGTTCAGTGTTAACTTGGTCAGGTTTTCTGGGTCTTTTTCTCATTTTGTCAGCCCTATTTAGTGGAGATTGTGCCGTGCAAGTCTGACATGTGTTGGGATGTTCGGGTTCAGAACGTCAGCACCTCCATTTAGGAGGACGACAGTCTGCAGCTATTGGGAGTGGGGAGAAAATTCTGAAACGTCCTCTCCTGGTTCACTCAACCGTCCTCCCACTGCTCCCATGAAGGGGAGGTTGACAAATTCCCGATATCAAAACCAGCTGTCAGAACAACAGAGGGTAATAGCTGTCCTTGTCAAAGGCACCAATTAATTCACTGGCTGTCAATGTTAGGATAATTGATAGACTCCACAATCTGGCTGAGTGATGAAAGTTGAAGGCATTACTAAGTCCATCCCACCTCCTAACAGGTCTGGTAGTGGAACTAGGGTTGTCAGACCTGGACAATATCAATAAGCCTCTGCAAAAATTAAAGTTTGATTTTTAAAAGTCTGTGTGTGGGCAGACGGAGAGAGGTTCCCTAATCAACTCAATCTATTACTATGGGACCAGAAGTTCACAAGAATATTACCAGAAGAGGCTCAGAGGAAAACATGGCAGATGGGTAAACATTATACTGGTTTGTTCTGAGGTTGGTTTGCATGTAGACAGCTCGCTGCTTGTGGATGTTGTTTCAGACTGCAGTAGCCTGGATCTTTCTGCATTACTTACTCACTTTGTTAAAAGTAGAAAATAGAAGTCTCGATTAACAGAAGCCTAGCTAGGAGATTTGACAGGAAATATTCTTTATTCTTATGATGGAATAATCTAATGACTATCAAGCAATGTGAACATTCTCAAGATTAGAGAGTTTTGTTGAACCTATGATGATATAATATAGAACACTGTTAGATTCCAGGGTGACAATCACAATTAGATACCTGTGGTGGTGGGTAGGCAGGGAAAGCCAGGGAAGTGAAAGGTCTGCTAGACTTCCAAGGAAAGCAAAAGTTCATTTCCAAGGAGGTCAACTAAGGAAGGGCAAATAGATCTAAATGGGTAAGATGTCAACTATAAGTGTCATAAGGTCTATACTTGTGAACAAGATTTAACTCTGATCTGTGCATTCTAATTTTGCTGCATGTTTCTTATGCGAATTTATATTCTTTGCTGAACATGGACTACCCTTAGCCTCAAGATAGTAATAATAAGAATAGTACAATTTATGTTGTACACTTATTATGTTCAAGCATTTTTCCTTTTATTTTAAGTAAATTATCACTTAATTCTCACAACCTTTTGAAACAGATTAAACAAAAAAACATTTTTAGTGTGCACAAACTTTCAGACTAATGGAAGGACACCTGTAATCTTCATCTCAATTTTCCCCTTATTGCTCCCTCTCAAAGAGGAAGGAGTCTTTCTTGCTGCTAGAAGGGCTAAACACTGATCTAATTAATAAGAGGTTGATAGGAAGGGGAGGGTGAATGGTGGGAAAATGCCTGTTGATGGTAATGGGGTGAGAGAGGGTATAGTTTTTCAGGAGTGTTTGAGGAGAGAGGCTTAGAGCAGCTGCAGAGAGTAAATTAAGTGGATGGGAGAGCATGAAGATTAAATAAACACTGTTGTGAACCAAGTATTTAAATCCTCTGTCACATCCTTTGAAGAAGCCTGGCCAAACCGAGAATATTTTTTCAACTACTTTCAGACTGTTGAAATCAGTGATTATTACATGTGACATTACTTTGAGGTAGAATGACAAGATCTCTGAATTCATTAAAATTAGGGTATGAATATTACTCATGGAGAAAGACAAAGCTATTGGACCTTAAAGAAATTACGTAATTGACCCAAAGCTTTCAGAACATTTGCGGAACTGTGATTTAGCAGCCCAGATGAAAGTACCCATTTTTGCATTCCTACGCATGCCATTCTGGTACAGTTCCATATTCAAGGATTTTCCTTGGCCAGTTACATTAATTTCCTTCAAAGCCTCAAGTCAGAACTTAACTGCTTTTTCTCTCGGTAATACTACTACTTTCAAACCTTAGGTACTTCCTGTGTGACAGGCTATGTGCCATATACTTGACTTGCATGCTCTCACTTAATCCCCTGACATGTAGGTATCATTATCTCCAAGATATAGGAGAGAAAGCTGAGGCTTCAGGAGTTTGTCACTTGCCCAAGGTTGCAAAGCTAATGTACATTGGAGTCTGAAGTTGAATCCAGTTCTGCCGAACAGCAAGCCTTTGCCTCCCTCCTTTTCTTTAAGGTCATTTTTGAAGCCCCAAGTAAGTGCAAATTGTTGTTTCCGGGAGCAGGAGAATCTTAAATCTTGCTCAGAAACACTCCAGGCATCCTTCACACCTTGGCCTGTTTGCTTTCCAATTGTTTGGGTGACCACACCATTTGAATAATCTGTGTAATCAGAGGGGAGAATATCAAGCAAAAAAGTGAGCAATGAAGCCCCGGCAGGCAGCGGGGCTAGGGATTAGTTTCCTTGAGGCAGCCTGATTGATAAGCTGGGATTTGTCTAGGCAGGCAGTCTTCAATTTGGATTTGTCAGGATCAGGAAGATTTGTTTTCTTCTGTAGTAATGTGAGGCTCGGGTGAGTTCAGTGTAATGTTTGTTCACCTTGACTCTGATTTTTAAAATCACAACCCTGTTTCTCCAGCCACCCACCTAAGAAAACACAGAGATGGATTTGCGTAGTGTCTTCCAATGGAAATTGTTTCTCTTGAAAAGTAAAACATTTTTCTTCCTTTCTATACTTCGTTTTGAGTAGTTATTTAATGAAAAATAAGATACAAAGCAAGAAAGGAAGAGGAAAGAAAGAAAGGAAAAGGAAAAGGAAAGAAAGGAATGGTCCTACCCCTGAGGATCAGGACTAAGATCTCCTAATTGGACCAAGGTCCTTGTATCAATGAAGAATAGATATTTGGTGCATGGCAAAATCATTTCTCCTCTTCTCCTCCATCACGCCAATTCAAGAGGCTTTCATTTCATTTTATTTTTACATTGACCAACTGAAGCTGTCATGTTCGGGAGCTAAAAGTGTTATCTTGCGTGGGCATCACATCCATCAATTAACGTTTCTGCCTTCTGTGCTAAAGGAATTATCTCCAAGTTCATTTTGATGAATTTTTCTCTCTACCTCATTACCCAAGCTAGATACAGCAGAGACTTTTCATGTTTAATGGCAACCATCTCACACACATTCTGATTCTTTTGAATGCACACATGCCTATTTATAGAGGCCCATGAACTTTCCATTGACTGTTTCTGCATTAAAAACACTTAAATTACAACAGCCATACAAGTCCCTTGTAAAATAAAATCAAACATTATAGAAATGTTTTTAAAAATGAAAGCCCTCACAGAGAATTTTTTTCCAATGCACAATTATGAGTCAAATCACACATTATATATACTCTACTGTGATCTGATTTTTTACTTCCTTTTTTTATCTGAGTGCATAGAAGTAAGATGGTCATTAATAACTGACACTTTTCTTTATACCCTTTATTACTAATAAAACTTACATTTTGAGAGTGAATTTAACTTTTACAGCACATTCACATTTAATTTCTTAATTGCTCCTTAGATGGACTTATGAGATTAGAGGAGATCCTGAGTCACTAAGATTCCTAATGTAAATTTCTTGTGTATTTCTCTGTGTTTACTTGCTGATATTCTGGTTCTGTCATTTGAATGCAGACTTCTTGAGGGCAAGAGAGCCTGCCTGTCTATGTCATGCCTGATTCTCTCTGGTATATTGTAAGTTGTCAATAAATGTATGTGTAAACATCAATAACAAATAATTTATTCTAAATGTTTCTATCTTCTGGATAATCCTCTCTCCATGGGATTCTCCAGGCAAGAATACTGGAGTGAGTTGCCATTTCCTTCTCTAGGGAATCTTTCCCACTTAGGGATCGAACTGGAGTCTCTTAAGTTTCCTGCATTGGCAGGTGGGTTCTTTACCATTAACTACCTGAGAAGCCCGGATAATTGACAGTTTGCATTTTAAAAAAATCTGTATGAGTTTATCGCTGAAATGTATAAAAGGCTTTCTTGCCTTTGTAAAGAAAGTGTATTGTCCACCATCTAGATATTAATATTTCCTGAGAGTACAAGATCATCATTGTATCATCGACAATTACTTTGCTGTGTATTTTACCACTGTGATTTTAAAGCTCAAGATATATCAGGTTCTTTGCCTCTACCTTATCTCACCTAGACATTTATTTAATTGTTTAACTTCTTGAGTCTTCTGACTTAAAAAAACAGCAACAATTGATAGCATCATTTTATTTCAGCAAACATCTATATTGAATGCCTGTAATATGCCAGATGTAATGATTCAAAAAAAAAAATGACAGTCTCAATGCACAGGGATCATAGGATCATATGTCTTTGATGACAATACACAGGAATCCTTCTCATTTTGAATGTAATGCTATGTAGTGAGTTTAGGAATCAATAATGAAGTGTACTAGCAATGTGTGTTGGAGAAGGCAATGGCACCCCACTCCAGTACTCTTGCCTGGAAAATCCCATGGACAGAGGAGCCTGGTAGGCTGCAGTTCATGGGGTCGCCAAGAGTCGGACATGACTGAGCGACTTCACTTTCACTTTTCACTTTCATACACTGGAGAAGGAAATGGCAACCCACTCCAGTGTTCTTGCATGGAGAATCCCAGGGACGGGGTAGCCTGGTGGGCTGCCGTCTATGGGGTCGCACAGAGTAGAACACGACTGAAGTGACTTAGCAGTAACAGCAGCAACGTGTGTAAAACAAGAGAAAGCAGGTGTAGAAAGCAGTCTCCCACTTGTACTCTTATTTGTACGTAGGTTAAGTGATATCTGGTCCCAGGTTTATGGAGGATTTTTAAAAATATATAATGTATATATTTACTTAGTTGCAGCAATAGGGATCTTTGTTCCAGTGCACAGGCTCTAGGGCATGTGGGCTTAGTTGCCTGGTGCCAAGTGGGATCTTAGTTCCCAAACTAAGGACTGAACCCATGTCCCCTGCATTGGAAGACAGATTCTTAACTACTGGACCATCAGGTTAGCCCCTATGGAGGATTTTTTAAGTTGCATTTGATTCTCAATTATGTTTAGGGAAACCTAAGTTTTGTTTGTTCTTTGTAGAGGAGGTATTATCCATATGATAGAAATGAAACGGAGGCTGAAAGAACAAATTTCTTGTCTAAGCTTGCATTGCTAGTTTGAAGCAGAGCCAAGAAAATTCCCCTTTCTTGATTGCTGACTAGATGTATTCCTCACCAGACCACAGACTCACAAGAACTTGTTACAGAATGATAAAGCATACAGGTGAGGCTTGTATGCATCTCTGTGTAATATTTCCAGAGCTTTCCAAAATAAGGGATGAGAGCCACTTGCCTTCTTCTGTATTAGGCAGCTGTCCTATGTGAATCTGCTCATATCAAATCACTGAAGAGCAAAGAGTTGAGACAAAGTTTATCAATTTGTGTGTAAGGGATGGGAACTTAGGAAAAATAGCAATACACATGATAGGCAATTCGAGACAATCAGGTGTTATTGCTTGTCTCAAGATCTTAAGCTTTTACATTTGCCCTGGATATTAACTCAAATGGAGCAAAAGTCTTGAAACCTGTAGGAAATGTGATGTTGATACAGTTTAACTTCATATGAACTTGTCCTCAGTACAGGCTTTTCTTGGGTTTCTGGTTGATATGAGTTTCTCGATCTGGGTCTCTTGCTGTTCAGGCCTTCTCTTGTCCTGGCTTTTTGAATTTTTGTGATAGGCTGTGGCATTTTGTTTTTGTTGACTGGCTACTCATGCAAGTGCACTGATGCTGAACACAGTAGCCAGAGGGACCTCCCCAATGTATAAACCAAATCATGTCATTCGACTACTGAAAACCTTCCACTGTCTTCCTATGGGAATTAGAATAAAACCTTATGCTGAAATTTGTTAAGAGAGTATAACTTAAATGTTCTCATCTATATCTATATTTATATCTGGATGTGTTAATTAACTTTTTGGGAGGAATCCTTTCATAGTGTAAATGTGTATCAAATTGTCACAATATAGACACTTTAAATGTCTTACAATTTTGTTAATTATACTTCAATAAAGCTGGAAAAAGAAAGAATGAAATCCTAACTCTTGCCAGGGCCTGCAAATGCTTCCATGATTTTGCACACGCCACATCGTTGCCGCACTCCCCACCCACGTGCTCTGGCCACACTGGCCTTTTTTCCTGCCTCTCTGTTACTAGAAGCTCTGTATTCACTCTTCCCTTTTCCTGAGCACTTCTCTCCCAGATCCTCATTCTCATCACTTAGGTCTTCCCACTAGTGTCTTCTCATCAGAGACTTGCCCATGGCTTCCCTCCTTAATGTCACTCACCTGGCTCACCACACCCTGCCAAATGACTTCCAGTCCGTCACTTGGGTGTTTTGTTCATAGGGCCTATCACAATTTGACATTCTTCTTACATGTACATTTTCTTTCTTTCCCAAAGGAATATGCATGCCATAGGGGCAAAGACATTAAAATTCTCATTTACTGCTGTTTCCCCCAAACCTAAAAGAGTGTCTAGCACACAGAAGGGGCTTAGAATTTGGTTGTTGAATGAATGAGTGAACAGAACACAGATTAGTTGAACTTCAGTAACTCTCCTCAATGCTTAAGTACTTAGTCCTGCACTCAAGCTCATTCACAACACTCAAGCCCTTTGGATTAAGTGTGCTAGATTCATATCAATAATTCTTGCCCACAAGAATTATTATGAATGCCCCCATTCATACCAGTAGGATCATTATAGAAGGCATGCTAATAAACGTGTTTACAGGTCATATACAATGACAGCAAGAGCAAGAATAAAACCACATCATCATCATCACAACCACACTTGCTGAGCACGTGCCAAATGTTGACGCTACACTTGTCTCACGTTTGTTTTTAACCCTCAATGCAGTTCTGCAAAGTAAGCAATAGACTCTGTTTTGCAGAATAGGAAAACAAGGGCACATATTCATTATGTCTCAAACATGTTTGCAGATTCCCTTGTTCCTTTCAGCATGCTTACCAGTACTTATTAATATCCTCCTCCTCTGAGCAGATTTTCTGCCAGGGACTCAGGACAAAAGAGCGTCTCAGGGAAGGATGTGTGTTAGTCACTCAGTTAGGTCTGACTCTTTGCGATCCTGTGGACTGTAGTCTGCCAGGCTCCTCTGTCCATGGGATTCTCCAGGCAAGAATACTGCAGTGGGTTGCCATCACCTTCTCCAGGGGATCTTCCAGACATAGGGATCGAACCCAGGTCTCCTGAATTGCAGGCCGATTCTTTACTGGCTGAGCCACCAGGGAAGCCCCTCAGGGAGGGATAGGGCATGAGACTAGTCCCACCACTGCTGACCACAGGGGACTGAAGAGACACTGTCCCATGCTCAGCTCCAGCCAGAAAAAGGAACTGAGCAGTAGGGTGGAGGAAGGTGTGAAAATGGCCCCCATCACAATCAAGGGTGCATTAATTTCCTGTTTAGGGGGAAATGTTCAGAAGCTTGCTAAGCATACCAGCTTCTTTGTGACTCTGTGGTGCAAACCCCATCCGCTTTCCAGCAGAGCCCCATGTGCAGCAGACATGTTCAAGGTACCCCCTTTTCCACAGCCCTCCACTGCACTCCACCCCATGACAGCAATGCCCTGATATCAGGCCAATACCCAGGCTTGGCCCTTCAGAGTTCAGAGGTGGGGACCAGCAGGGGAGGGGCGGTCACATCGTGTTCTCGGCAGATGCCAGACATTGACGTGGGGGAGGGCTTTTTGTGGGAGGAAGGTGGGAGCCCGGGTGTGCCCAGCTGGAAGCCGCCCGTAATTTAACACTCGCAGATGGAGACTGGGGGTGATACGATACCCCCAGCTGTCTGCCACTGCCGTCTTGGAGGCCCCCCTCGGCTGCCTGGGACTCAGGATGCTTTGGGAAGGGCCCGGTGCGGGTGGGGGCGGCCTAATAAAGCAGCTGGTCTATTAGAAGATAAGCTTTGTGGAGAATCATACAATCATTCCGAATCCCCCTAATCCCAAACTTTATTGCCCTAGATAATAAGCTTTGGTGGCGACGCTCCATTGAAATATGGAATTGTCTGCAGGCTGGAGGCACCTGCTGTGTCACTCAGCTCCCGGCCGGCAACTGCCAGGCACAATTCAGAGGCAGGTGCACAGCGCCGCCGCCTCGGCTCGGAGGGAAGGGGGACGGCCAAGGGGGCCGGCAGGGCTCCCATGAAGGGCTTCAAACACTGTGTCCAGGAGGCCCGGCTTAGGGCTGGGAATTTCTTTCCGAGGCTTGCTTGTTGTTTGGGGGACTTGGGAGAGAAGGAGCAGGAGGGAACATTTGTCTGCCGGAGATGCTGAGCTTAGAGGAGGCACCAGCTCCATCTGCAGACCCCGTTGGTCCGAGGCTGATCAGTCTCTCCCGTCCTCCTGCCACTTCTTCTTATAGGTGCCCAAGCCAACTTTGGGCACAGGCTGTTTCCTCCTGCCCTCTTACCTGCATTCCACCTGGCCAGCATTGCTGGCCCCTCTCCTCTGTGATGCCTCCTGCGGCCCCACCAGGGAGATGTATGTGTGTTCTGTACGCCTCTCTAGTCCTGGATTCATAGCCTGGATTGTAGCCCAAATATTAATGAAACCATCCATTAATGACTTTGCCTCCTCCACTAAGACTAGGAGTCTTCAAGGTCTGGGACCAAATACTCTTATCTTTTAGTAGTTAGTTTAGTAGTTACTCTTATCTTTTAGTAATTAGTTTTCTTGAAAATGCTCAAAAGATTTACCACCACCCCCCCAAAAAAATGACTAGAAGCAACCTAAATGCACATAAAATGGAATCCTATGTGGCCATTGAAAACACTAAGGCAGATTTACACGTATTCACAACGAATGAAATCCAAAAGCATTTTGGTAAGAGAAGAAAATGCAAGGTGCCAGTGCCAAGAGTGTTAACTTATGTTTAAAAAAAAAAAGTAATACTGGTGGTAAGAGCTGCCTATGGGCAGAGTGCTTGGAAGGGGGTTATGATAGATGGGAGGGAGACTGATTTTACACTTTAAACCCCCCATAAAGCTGAAAATTTTAGCATGTGTGAATATTACCTTTTAAAAAGACAGAAACAAATTATACTTGCACATGTGAAAAGAGATTTGTTGAAAGCCAGAATGAATAAACAGTTCAGGCTCAGGTTGATCTTACTCCTCTTATTCTCTGACCACGATCTAGAACCGTGGCCTTGTCTGCCCAAAGGCATTTGCAACAGAAAAAGGAAAAGTACCAGATGTCCATGGGGACCAACATTTTGGGCTGGCACTGGAATTGGTCAGTTGCCATCAATGAGCTGAGAAGCTATGGAGGAGAAGCTTGGAAGACGTAAGACAGGAATTCAATGCCTGCTCCTGTATGTACAGCTGTGGGTGCGAACAAACCAAGGAGGCATTTACTAAACCTCTGTTGGAGGAATAAGGGATCTGGCAGGACACATCTTTAAAAAAACTGTCAGGTTTTTCCTCGTTGTCCTGATGAGCATGAAAATGTTCAAATTCGCCTTGTTAATGCATTCTTTCTTTCTTTCTTCCTTCCTCCCCCCTTTCTTCCTCTCCCTTCCTCAACTACGGTTATAGATGCCCTCTCTACAAGGTCTGCCCTCCCTCGGATGAACATGACCTAAATTATTTGGCTCCCTCTCTGATGGTATATTGATTACTTCCCCATTCTCATAAACAACCCCTCGGCACCTCTCCAGGGGACTGACTGCACTAGATTAAATTAAGAGCAATCTTGGCTTTTAACGGGGCCTCTCCACCAAGCGGTTGCCTTGCAGGAGTGATTCATGAGTTTAGTTTATGATCCTAATGGCCTCTAGTAAGGCTGACCCTTTCCTCCCACATAGCCTTTAGGCTACACAGACTGGATTTGGAAAACTTTGACTAAAGTTGGGTATATTCCCAAATAAGAGAGACAGTATATGAATAAACCTGGTGTGTGGTCACTAGCAGAACCAGACTGAGAACCCCACTCAGGCGGAAGAGGCTAATCCAGAGTTTTGAGAATGGCACCCGGGGTGTCACCGATTCTCCGTGGGCTGATGTCTTGATAAGAGCTCTTTGTAGTCCCCCTGCTGAGCTGCTATGCCAGCTTTTGCTTCTGTGTTTTCATAAAATGTGTGTCTGTGCTCATGGTTCTGACAGAAATTCAGGAACTCCCTGCTTTCTTTTCTCAGGAAGGACTGAGGCTTGAAATAATTCTCAATTAGCTAATGAAGAATTTACTGGCTTCCTCTCTGTACCCCTCATCATGCACTGTGCCCCCACAATGCTGTTTCTCTAGAAAGCACCCTGTTGCTTTTCTATAACCTTCCTTGCTGAATGGAGTTGCCTTGATGTGCCTTAAAGCAGCTTCTGATTGGGCTGAGGCAGTCTTTTTGGTAACTGACTTGGATAGACAGGGTACCCTGTTTTAGGAAATCCTTACTTAATCTTCTCCCCAAGGACAGGATAGTATAACTCAGCCAGAGTTTGGGGCATCAGGGTAGGAACTTAAAAAGTGAATACACAGAGTACCCAGGTCCATCAGCACACAAAACACCCAAGATACTCAAGCTCATTGGGCTTCCCAGGTGGCTCAGTAAAGAATCCACCTGCCAAGCAGGAGATGTAGGAGACATGGGGTCAATCCCTGAATTGAGAAGATTCCCTGGAGGGGGAAGTGGTAACCCACTCCAGTATTCTTGCCTGGAAAAAAATCCCATAAAATGTAGCCAACTACTTGGCAGATTATTACATTTGCATTCAGTGAAAAATTAATAAAAATTTATTTATTATTGGCTGCACTGGGTCTTAGCTACAGCATACCGGATCCTTTGTTGCAGTGTGTGAGCTTCTCTCTAGTTGTGGCACGCAGACTTGGTTGCCCAGTGGCTTGTGGAATCCCAGTTCGCCAACCAGGGATTGAACCCATGTCCTCTGTATTGGAAGGCAGATTCCTAACCACTGAACCACCAGGGAAGTCCCAACAAAATATTAATTTTGATTTTTGGTGTTCTTTTAAAAAATTGGTACAATATTTTCTTTTTTCAGATCTCAAATATTGTCAGTTTAGTAATGTTGAGTGTCCTGCCCGTGTTCCTTGAAGAATAAGAGTCCTGAAACATCCAGTGTTCTCTGGAGGAATTTACAGTAGTGGAGGCAGGTTGCGGGGAGCATCACTTTCATTGATTACACAGAAGCAGCCTCTGAAGTGTTCCAGAGAAGAGTGTCAACCGAGGATGCACCCTTACAGTGCCCCGAACTTCAAAGGAGCACTGTTTCAGTCAGTCTTTGCTGGGTGACAAACAATTCCCAAAGGTGGCTTAAAAACAATATATATTTTTTTCCCCCATGATTCTTTGAATTGGCAGTAAGGTTACACTGCCTGTTTTGCCAGGGTTCACTCAAGCAGCTGCCTTCAAGGGGAGGGTCAGCTGGGTTCAAGGTCAGGATGGGGCGGGTGCCCCTGGCCTCTGTGGCAGTGGGTGCTGGCTGTTGGCTGGGGTGCCACACTTCTCTCCCATTTGGCCTGTCATTATTCAGTCGGCTGGATCAGCTTCGTTGTGTGGTGGCCTCAGGACAGCATTCAAAGAAGGTGGAAGCTGATAGGTCAGAGCAAGTCCTAACTGCCCAGGCTAAACAGGGTGGAGAAACACACTGTCCTCCAGGACAGGGAAGGGCGCGGAATTATAGTGCACAGGGCCCTGGACACTGGAATGGAAGGAATTTGCAGTCATTAAACAACATTACCACAGAGATGCCACAGAGGGATTGCCATTTCCAGAAGCGAGGGAGAAGGGAATGTCTAGAGCCTTCAAAGAAGCTGGGGCATTGAGTCTGACCCACAGGCCTTGTGGTTTGGGGCCCACTCCCTTTAGAGAGTGGCTGCCCCTTTGAGGGTAGCTTAGTAGCAATATGGCCAAGCAGCTTGAGACACAGAGGCTAAAGAGGCACCGTTTTCCCATATTGTCATCTTGCACTTTCTCTCAAAAGGCTCAGACACCCTGTGGTGAGGCTGCTAATCAGCCCCTAGTATCTTCACAAGGAAATCTGGGCCGGATGCTCAGCTTTATCAGTCAGGGGAGGACCAAAAAAAAAAAAAAAAAAAGCCACAGTGCCTGAACAAAGCCGCAGGTAGGAGTAGATCCTCAAATCAAAAGGCCTGGCTGTGAAACCTGGCTAATGTAAACAAGTGATATAAACTCTCTAAGCCTCAACTTTCTCCTCCGTAAAATGGGATGATTATTAAATCTTTTATGTTTAATCACGTGTGTGTATATGCGTTGTGTGTGGATTTAATGAGACCATGCCGTTTGTCTTCAATATCTGGCATATGTTGTCTTCAGTATTACATATTAGTTCTCATTATTTTCCAAAGACACAGAATTCAAAGGAAAGAGGGGTAGGTGTCTGGAACAAGTGTCTTAATATGTTTGTGGAATCTAAAAGAACAAAGAAAAAAATTCAACTTGTCCAGTTATCCTGACATTTAACACAGATTGGGAGGGAGTAGTAAGAAAGGGTCCATGTACTTAGATCAACCTGGGTTCTCATCCTGGTTCTGCCAGTTACTGTGTAATCTGGAGCAGAATACTTAGCTCTCTCAGTTTCCTCATCTGCAAAGTACATGTAATAATAGCATATACATTACATCATATACATCAAAGGGGTCGATGTGAGAATTAAGGTAAACTTACGTGAAACAACTAGCACATAATAGACGCTTGAAATACATTAGTTCTCGTCTGTCTCCTTTTTGAATTTATAATTCCTCACTTGAGTTCAAATAACAAATTCAACAATATCGGGGTTGGGGGCCACTGGTCTTTACAGGATGGAACTTGATTCAAACCATTTTTTTGTTTTATTTGGTTTTGGGGGTCTTTTGCCAGAAGCCACCAAAAGAAGCCTCCCCTCTCTTGAAACATCAAGTGCATTTTTGTCATTATGGACTGTTCTCACTCACTGCTCTGTCCCTTTAAGGAAAAGACCCTGAACAAGCTGCTCACCCCATTAATACTAAAGGCTGTGAGTTTTTCAGTTCTACTGAACTCTGCATGACCCTCGCAGACAATAATTGCTTTAACATAGGGTTAGGCAACAGCAACAAACTTGTCTAAAAATAAGCCAGGGCTTAAAATACAACTTAACCTGGGAGATTTAAGTAGGTAAAGAAGATGGCTTCTCTCCGGAATTGCTTCTTGATTAATCACCCCATCTGAGGCCGTTGGAAAAATGACAGTTTTCAAACAGGGCTTTAAATGTCTCCGCTCTACTTTTCCACACTGGCAGGAAGCCAGTTCCTGTAAGCCATTGGTTCTTAAAGGGGACGGGTTCCCCTGGATTTTCCTAAACTGCAGCCCAGGAAGATGGTCAGATAGTAATGGCCAGGCAGATGGGAGGGGATTCTCATGCTCCTCTCTTTTAGGTTTGCCCAACTTCAAGATAAACTAACTCAAGGAGTGGCCATTGAGTCTTGGAAGAGAAAAGAAGCAATGTTGAGGGCTATTTTCAGCTTTGCTCTGGGCACAGGCTTCAGTATGTCTACTAACTTCTTTCCAGTCACACTATCTACCATCTTGCCATCTCTACTGGGTTCGTGGCACTTTGTTGACTTAGCCCTATTCTGCTCTCTGTCCCTCCTGCTGGCCTCTGTCAACCCTAGGGTTCTTCCCAGGCTCCACCTCTCTGAACATCTATGCCATGAGCTGGGAACCTTTAATTTGAAGCCAGTCTGGGGATCATCTCCCATCTATGGTTGTTTCTCTTTCTCAGGTTAATTATGAATCATCTGGGCTGGAGTCTTGATTCTCCGCCATACTTGTCAAGTACCCATAGCATCACTGAAAGATACCAGTGGCCAGTCTCCTCTCCTCTGTCCTTGCTAATAGACAAACTGATTCCTGCTCTCACCACACACTGGAGAGAGTCTGTGATTTTCAGGTGACTTTGGCTTTATCACCTAGGCCTAAAGCATATTTAGGCCTGATGGGATTTTAGACAGGATTTCCATCTTGGCCTTAGGGAAGAGATTTTTCTTACCCAAGAGAGATTTCTTCTTGACCTCAAGCCAAATAAGCTCTGTGCAAGGATGGGTTGGCTTAGTCAATGTCACTTTGTGTTCCCCATCCAAACCCTAGGGTTCTGCACAGGATTCTCTGTGAAACTCCAGCTTAGTTTCAAGAAGAGTGGCTCTATTCTGATCAGTCTCGTGTGCTGGATTTGGGCTCTTCCTAAGATTATTCTCTTTGTCTGCAACATTCATCCCAAGATATTTGCACAGCGTGCTCCTCCTCTTCCTCTGTGGCTATGAATTGCTCTCCACCACCACCCTCTATCAAATAGCAACATTACCTTCCCCAATTTCCTATCCTCTTATAGTATTTATACCATCTGACATACCACATAGTTTACTTATGGTGATTAACGCTCCCATGAATTTTTGTTATATTTAGTACTTCAGTTCCTGCACCTAAAACACTGTGGACACATAGGAAGTGCTCAAGAAACATTTTTCCAATAAATGGATAAATTATACTTACAAAAAGAGTCTTGGAGTTCCTGGATATTATGTCTTATTTATCATGTCAGATTAATTTCTCAATGGACTCATTTTCCTGTTACTCTATTTAAAAAATAGTTAATTTGACATTTTTGGCATGTAGTTCTGAGTTTTAGCACGTGTGTAGATGTGTGTAACAATCACCACCACCACCACAGTCACAAAACAATTCCATATTCCCCCCAAACTCCGTCCCACCCCATGCTGCTCTTTTGGAGTCACATATTCAGTTCAGTTCAGTTCAGTTCAGTCGCACAGTCGTGTCTGACTCTTTGCAACCCCATGAATTGCAGCACGCCAGGCCTCCCTGTCCATCACCAACTCCCGGAGTTTACACAGATTCATGTCCATCAAGTCAGTGATGCCATCCAGCCATCTCATCCTTGGTCATCCCCTTCTCCTCCTGTCCTCAATCCCTCCCAGCAGCAGAGTCTTTTCCAGTGAGTCAACTCTTCGCATGAGGTGGCCAAAGTACTGGAGTTTCAGCTTTAGCATCATTCCCTCCAAAGAAATCCCAGGGCTGATCTCCTTCAGACTGGACTGGTTGGATCTCCTTGGAGTCACGTATCACCTCCACCCTATTCCCTGGGAACCACTGATTGCTATAGTTTTGCCTTTTTGAGAATATCACATAAATGGACTCATATGGAACATAGCCTTTTGAGACTGTCTTCTTTCACTCAGCATAGTGCCCTTGACATTCATCCATGTTGTCATGGGTTTTATTAGGGCTTCCCAGGTAGCGCTGGTGGTAAAGAACCTGCCTGCCAATGCAGGGGACTTGAGACACAGGTTCGATCCCTAGGTGGGGGAAGATCCCCTGGAGAAGGAAATGGCAGCCCACCAGTATTCTTGCCTGGAGAATCCCATGGAGAGAGGAGCCTGGCAGGCTAGAGCCCGTAGCATCGCAGAGACAGACACAGCTGAAGCAACTTCATGTCATACGTCATGTTATGTGTTTTAATGGTTTGTTCTTTTATTACCAAGTGGTATCCCATTGTATGAATGCACCACAGTTTGCTTATTCATTCACACACTGAAGGACATCTGAATTATTTCCAGATTTTGGTGCTTGTGAAAAGAGATGCGATCAATACTTTTGTACAGGTTTTTTTGGTATGTGTGAATCTAAGTTGTCATTGCTCTAGGGTAAATACCCAAGAGTGAGATTGTTAGGTCATATGGTAAATGTATGCTTAATTTCATAAGAAACTACCAACCTGTTTTCCAGATGGTGCTACTATTTTATAATCCTATCAGTAATGCATGAGATTTCTAGTTGTTCTGCATCCTCATTAACATGTGATACTATCAGATTTTCATTTTGTGCATTTCTTTAAGTCTCTCTAATAGGTATATAGTGGTATCTCTGCAGTTTTAATTTACAGGTAGAGGTCATCTCCTTTTCCTAGTGGCTAACAAAGTTGAACATCTATTCTTGTGCTTATTGACCATCTGTATGTCCTTTTCGGTAAAGTGTCTATTCAAATCCTTTACCCATTTTTAATTTGATTGAATCTTAAGATTCTAATATATTCTAGCCATAGACATAATGTGATTTGCAAATATTTTCTCCCAGTGCTTGTCTTTCCATTTTTCAAATAGTGTCTTTGACAGAGCTGAAGTTTTTAATTTGAAGTCCAACTTACCAATTTTTTTATGAGCTGTGATTTTGGTGTCATCTCTAAGAACTTTTTGATTCCAAGTTGTGCGTATTTTTTCCCATGCTTTCTCCTGAAAACCTTTCAGACTGATGTTGTACAATTAGATCAACAACCTATTTCAAGTTAATTTTTGTATAAGATATGTGGGTTTAGGTCTAAGTTTATTTATTTTTGCATATTAAGTCCAATTGTCCTAACACCATTTGATGAAAAGAACTGCCTCTCTTCATTGAATTGCCTTTGCACTTAAAAAAAAAAAAATTGGTTGTACTCATGTGGGTCTATTTTGGGGCTTCCCAGGCGGTGCTAGTGGTAAAGAGCCAGCCTGCCAATGTAGGAGAGGTAAGAAACACAGGTTTGATTCCTGGTCTGAAAGATCCTCTGAAGTAGGGGCATGGCAACCCACTCCAGTATTCTTGCCTGGAGAATCCCATGGACAAAGGAGCCAGGCAGTCCATAGCGTCACACACAGTCAGACACTACTGAAGCAACTTAGCATACACGAACGGTAATTGTCAATATCAAACAGAATGAGTCTTTCAATTTTGTTTTGGAATAATTTTCTAACCTCTGTCATCCTGTGCTAAAAAAGAAGGGGAAAATAAAAAGAAGAAACTTTTACGGAGCACTGTCCATGTCATATACACTGGAACATGGGAATTTAATTTTTAAAACAATATATTCCAGGTAGATATTATTTTCCCATTTATGAAGATAAGAGAACTGAACCTCGGAGAATTTTAATAACATGCCCAAGGCCACAGAATTAACAGAGTCAAAGCTAGGACTTAACCCATGTCAGACCAACCCTCAAGCTCATGCCCTTTCTTCAACATTCAGGTGTGGAATATGCCTGAGAAGACCTTGGATGCTCTGCTGGTTTGAATTTTTAATATATCATTTATGTTAAAAAGAAAAACCCCTGTGGTTTTCCAAAAGTTGTTCTGTTCTCATGGTTGATATGCAAGCGTATTCTTATTTACAGTCTGAACAGAAGGTTTAGTTTGGCCTCTCAAAAAACAGTGCCCAGTTAATAATCTAAGAGTAGATTGTCACACTGGCTACAGGAAGATAAATAATCAAGGATTATAAGTCTTTAATTTAATATAACTTATTCTCATTAATTAAATGCCAATTACCTGCTTGTCTTTCCTGGGAACTGGCCTTTGCAATTAATCTTTCCAGAAACGTTGTACACACATGCTCACAGAGGTATTAATATCACTCAAGATTTACAGGCACTGGACTCTTTGGCTTAAACCATCCTCAAACACTCTACACTGTAACCACAGATAATCGTCATAAATTTCCTGATCTTTGACCCAACTGGTTCTTAAATTTCCATTCCCTAACGGGCTTGAGGAGTTCGTATTTATCATACCGAGACGCTTACTTCTAAGGATCAACGCGTTCCAGCAAGGCTCTGAATTTCAGACCTCTGACCCATCCTCCTACTTGGGGCTTTGGTTAGTCACAACAGATGAGAATCCCTGGGGACTAAGAGAGTACTCTGTCCTCTGACTCTCCTCTGCAAAATCATTCAGTCATGGACACTATGACCTTACAAAGTACCTGGAGCAACCTGACACCAAGGAAGCTTTTTGAATGCCCCACCTGCACTGCAGAGGAGGCAATGGTACCCCACTCCAGTACTCTTGCCTGGAAAATCCCATGGACAGAGGAGCCTGGTAGGTTGCAGTCCATGGGGTCGCTAAGAGTCAGACATGGCTGAGCGACTTCACTTTCACTTTTCACTTTTATGCATTGGAGAAGGAAATGGCAACTCACTCCAGTGTACTTGCCTGGGACAGGGGAGCCTGGTGGGCAGCCGTCTATGGGGTTGCAGAGTCGGACACGACTGAAGCGACTTAGCAGTAGCAGCAGCAGCACCTGCATTGATCCAAGCATTCAGTGGCAGCATACATCTGCTGCTGAAAATACTCCCACTTCAACCTTTAGCAGCTAGCTGTGTGTAGCTGCAATTTTTTATTAAATTCTTTATCTTCTAGACTGCTTATTCCTTATGCTTGTACATAACCATATATTTTATAGGTGCTATAAATTTGTCTTGCAAGTGGTTGGTGGTTTGCTTGGCAGACCTGACCTGGAATATGTGCCTTCTAATTCCGTATTTCAGCTCAACAAGACAAGAAAGTGGAAACCATATTTATTGAAGGAAATCCCAGGTTTATTTGCAAGATCAAATTCACACCTTTCTAACATCTGATCAACTTCTACTGTTACTTTAATATTTTGGTTTAAGGGCCCAGAATAGAATTATCTTCATTTCAATCATTAGCTAAATGGTCTTGTTTACTTATTCTTTAAAATTACATTTAGAGAGTGTAAAAAACTGCAAGGGAGATAAGTCATGAAACAAGAATTAACATGTATTAATTTGGAAGTTCTAATCAAACAATTTGATAATGGTAGTGCATGTATGCCAGGCACCATGCTAAACTCTTTACATCCTTTTTCTCACTGCTCTCAATAATCCTGTGAGATGAATACTATTAGCCCTTGCATTTTAATGATGAGGGAACTGAGGTCCTGAGATTAAATCATTTGATTAAAATCTTACAGGTAGATGGTAGAATCCTGTTCTGAACCAGACCTTACTCCAAATCCACTGTTCCAACCTTGAAACTAAAAATGTGAGCTATTCACCATCTCAGATTCATCTTTTCAACCACACACTTTGTGAGGTAGCTTAACTATGTAACTAAATCAGTCTACTGGGAGTCTTTAATGTGGGCAGGGCTAAATAGCTTACAAGAGATGTTTCATAGCTTATCTTGATCAACTAATTCCTTGAGAATGGACAATTAATTCCTCCAGTTTGTAGGAAACAAAGGAAACAGGGCTTGGGATTTCTTAATAAGTCATTGTCCTTGCAGATAAACATGGTAATACTGATTCCTACCGGGTTTCCCTGGTGGTTCAGACACTAAAGCGTCTGTCTGCAGTGCAGGAGACCTGGGTTCAATCCCTGGGTTGGGAAATTCCCCTGGAGAAGGAAATGGCAGCCCACTCCAGTATTCTTGCCTGCAAAATCCCATGGACGGCAGAGCCTCGTAGGCTACCGTTCATGGGGTTGCAAAGAGTTGGACACGACTGAGCGACTTCACTTTCACTGATTCCTACCAGTACCTCAAGGGCTATGAATTATTGCAGTTTTTTTAGTAGCAGATATAGGTTTGTTTCAACTCACTTATATACTTTCAAGCAATGTCCATGGTCAGGTTGATGAGTTAAGATGACAGGGCTGAAATTGTTGGGGCTCTTGAATAAGAATGAACGTCTATCCTCATAAACACACGGCTCTGACTTAAACTCAACCTGTTGCACTCACTACCCAAAGTGGGCTGCTCTAGGTCCTGCATAACCTTGGCTACTAATCAAGACGGACACATGACCTGGGGCAGACACACTGACTAGGAAGAAGCTGATTAGATGATTTTTTTTTTTTTTCACTAAGCATCAGATAGAAAATTCGGAGAAGGCAATGGCAACCCACTCCAGTACTCTTGCCTGGAAAATCCCATGGACGGAGGAGACTGGTGGGCTGCAGTCCATGGGGTCGCTAAGAATCAGATACGACTGAGCGAATTCACTTTCACGCACTGGAGAAGGAAATGGCAACCCACTCCAGTGTTCTTGCCTGGGGAATCCCAGGGATGGCGGAGCCTGGTGGGTTGCCATCTATGGGGTCGCACAGAGTCGGACACAACTGAAGCGACTTAGCAGCAGGAGCAGCAGCAGATATAAGATTCATGAACAACTGCTACTGAGGTTCCTGGAAATTCTTGGTTCATTTCTTCTTTAGGCTTACTAGTTTCTTGCCATTTATTATGTCTGTATCCTATAAGAAACTCTTGAGTGCATCAGAGTGAATTTTGGTTCCTTGCAATCAAAATCTGAACAAGAGAGATGTTTTAAACTGTCTTTAATATCAGAAACAACTCTTTGGAAGTATAAATGGGTAAAGATCCATCAGCTAAAAAGCATAAAATGGTATGCATCAGACTTGAAAGAGTTAACTTGCCCACAAAGAACTAAGGAGTTGACTTCCTTCTCTTCAGGGGGGCCCAGATTAATTTTGGTGGGCTGTAAATGGTGTTTTTATTCAGGAGGCATGGGACATATGTGGTAAATGTGAGGACTGTCATATGTCTTATAAAGAGCTAATTGTTTGTGAAAGATGCTCTCTCTGTGGCACACACAAATCTGATGTTCACTGGCTGCTGGCTCTTCTATAACAATTTCATTAAACCATCAACCCTTACACCAGAACAAAATGGGACAGAGCAGAGACTGTCTTCTTTGACCTTGGCAGAATCTGGAAACATTAAAAAAGGATCAAATACTCTTTTCTTTTTTTAATAAACAACTTTATGAAGACCTAATCACCCAGCATACTAAACTGAAGCACAGAACTTATGTCAACCATTTTCTCATTAACACTGTTGCTAATTTTTCATACTGTATCCAATTTTCTCCATGTCTCAGACTAACCACTTGCTCTAATTTATTAGCTTAAGAATTGCTGAATTTCATAGGTAAGAAAAAATTATATGTTTCTCCTTTCTTCAAGAATTAGACTCCCATCCTGGGGAACTAAAATTCTTCACTCAAGGAATCAGTTTTTTTCCATCCTTTAAATTGGTATTTTATCAAATCTCTGGCCTGTGGAATGTTGGCAAGCATTCCCCAGAGTAGAATGTAATGTACTGTTTCGTGTCTTTGTAAAAGTCATTTTGCATTTATCTTCAGAATTATTTTATCATTTTATGAGCAGTTTAACATATTTACTCATGTGTAAATGGACAATGGGCGAAGATTAGAGAGGCTTCATTTCCAGTGAAGACCTCAACAGAGTCTCAAGCAAAAAATGGTTGCACTACCAGTTAGAGATTATAAATTGTGGATATCACATTATGACCATAATCTCTAACTTGCAGATATTGCTTTTAAACAGAACAGACAAAATTTCTACAAAAAATGAATATATATTAAACAGGTATGTATTTTTAAACAGATGTATCTATCTTGGTATCTATATCTACATACCTATCTATCTACAATATATCAGCCTGAAAAATGGAGTCATAGAACTCAGTACTGTACTGAATAAATATTTAGAGTCTTGAGTTTGTAATTTTTTCTGAATTACCTGGGAAATCCCATGGACAGAGGAGCCTGGTGGGCTACAGTCCATGGGGGAGCAATGAGTCAGATACGACTTAGCAACTAAACCACCACCAGAGAAAGTTGTAGAGGAGTTTTTTGGCTGACTTACCTGGAATAAAAGGGAGACACCCTAAAACTGTAGGAAAATTCAGAAATCCCCCAAAGCTTTCAAGTAGTCCTACCCCACGAGAGAGATATTCTATTCCTCATTACTTGGGTATCCATTTCAACCTCACTTTGCAGACGTCAATGTTAATATTAGCCAGAGAAGTTCTAAATCCTTGAAGAAGAAAGAGTGCACTCATTGGCCTGTTTTAAGATGTATCATTCAAACAACAAAAGTTTAAAAGACTGAAAACTATAATTTCCTAGATTTAACATTAGCCAGACCGCTGCAGCTTACACACATGCACTCCTAACCACATGGTCCAAAGGTCAATTACTTCGTATTTATTTCTTTCTCCAATAAAACATGTTTGTGGCATCCGGTCCCATCACTTCATGGGAAATAGATGGGGAAACAGTGGAAACAGTGTCAGACTTTATTTTTTTGGGCTCCAAAATCACTGCAGATGGTGACTGCAGCCATGAAATTAAAAGACGCTTACTCCTTGGAAGAAAAGTTATGACCAACCTAGATAGCATATTCAAAAGCAGAGACATTACTTTGCCGACTAAGGTCCATCTAGTCAAGGCTATGGTTTTTCCTGTGGTCATGTATGGACTGTGAAGAAGGCTGAGCACTGAAGAATTGATGCTTTTGAACTGTGGTGTTGGGGAAGACTCTTGAGAGTCCCTTGGACTGCAAGGAGATCCAACCAGTCCATTCTGAAGGAGATCAACCCTGGGATTTCTTTGGAAGGAATGATGCTAAAGCTGAAGCTCCAGTACTTTGGCCACCTCATGCGAAGAGTTGACTCACTGAAAAAGACTCTGATGCTGGGAGGGATTGGGGGCAGGAGGAGAAGGGGACGACCGAGGATGAGATGGCTGGATGGCATCACGGACTCGATGGACGTGAGTCTGAGTGAACTCCGGGAGATGGTGATGGACAGGGAGGCCTGGCGTGCTGCGATTCATGCAGCCACAAAGAGTCGGACACGACTGAGCGACTGAACTGAACTGAACTGTCATCAAACACTAATAAATGAATGTACTGGTACCTTTTCCTCTTTATAGACATCATGGCTAAAAAATAAAAGTGATGAAATAAGTCATGGTCTGCAAAAATCACAATAGAAAATGGTGACTGTGTGTTGCTGCTACTGCTACTGCTGCTAAGTCGCTTCAGTTGTGTCCAACTCTGTGTGACCCCATAGACGGCAGCCCACCAGGCTCCCCCGTCCCTGGGATTCTCCAGGCAAGAACACTGGAGTGGGTTGCCATTTCCTTCTCTAATGCATGAGAGTGAAAAGTGAAAGTGAAGTCACTCAGTCGTGTCAGACTCTTAGTGACCCCATGGACTGCAGCCCACCAGGCTCCTCTGTCCATGGGATTTTCCAGGTGAAGAGTACTGGAGTGGGGTGCCATTGCGTGTGACAGTGTGTTGAAGAAAAGGGAATGGCACCACTGATTTGATGCAGGTCACTTGGAGAAAAACTCATTTGCTCATTTGCTCTGATGCAGGTTAGACCACTGTGGTTAAGGCTTCAGCTGGAGCCTCTCTTTGGCCCAATTCTACGCTCAATATTACGCTAAATATGGTGCCTGATGAAGAGTGGCCACATGAGATAATATTAGGGACCTGGTGCCTTGCTACAGAGGTACAGATTTGCATCTCTGCCCTCCATCTAACATCCCCCAAGTGCACGTTACTGGCCACTAACACCCAAAAAGTTATCTACTGGGTATGCCACTTCCAAACCTCCTTCCTCAAATGAGGTCTAAAACAGAATCTTTTTGACTTTAGGTAAGGAGTAGAAACATTTTCTAACAAACTGAAAGAACGATACAAAGATTCAACTAAAGAGTGACATTTACATCTTACAAAACTTTCAGAGGAAAAGGAACTACATAAAAGGAAAAAAATTGCCAACAAAAGTCTCCCTGAAGAATGCCTCTTAGTAACAATTACTTGGGGGACTATGAAAGGAGAATGCCTCTACTGAATTGCTTTTAACATTGGTAGAAAGAGGTTGGTGATGAAGGGCTTCTTTAAATAGCTTTGAGAATGCTGAGTTTTAAAAACAGTAGGTGATGTCCTTAGCATCCCAGCCAAGCTATTCACTGCAAATACCACCAAACAACCACAGCACAACTGGTATGGATATAAATATTGATATCAATAAATCAGATACTACTGAATCTACAAGTAGAGCTGGAAGAGCCTGCATCTTGTCACTTCACTGGGCCAACCTAGATGGCATATTGAAAAGCAGAGACGTTACTTTGCCAACAAAGATCCGTCTAGTCAAGGCTATGGTTGTTCCTGTGGTCATGTATGGATGTGAGAGTTGGACTGTGAAGAAAGCTGAGCGCCGAAGAATTGATACCTTTGAACTGTGGTGTTGGAGAAGACTCTTGAGAGTCCCTTGGACTGCAAGGAGATCCAACCAGTCCATTCTGAAGATCAGTCCTGGGATTTCTTTGGAGGGAATGATGCTAAAGCTGAAGCTCCAATACTTTGGCCACCTCATGGGAAGAGTTGACTCATTGGAAAAGACTCTGATGCTGGGAGGGATTGGGGGCAGAAGGAGAAGGGGACGACCGAGGATGAGATGGCTGGATGGCATCACGGACTCGATGGATGTGAGTCTGAGTGAACTCCAGGAGTTGGTGATGGACAGGGAGGCCTGGCGTGCTGCGATTCATGGGGTCGCAAAGAGTTGGACACGACTGAGCGACTGAACTGCCTGAACTGAACTGACTGGAGATACATAATTTATTTCGTGGGAAGAATCTTCGTTAAAAGTAACATTCTCAATCCTGAACACATGTACATCCATGATGGATTCATGTTGATGTATGGCAAAACCAATACAATATTGTAAAGTTAAAAAAAAAAAAAGTAACATTGTCACAAAACAGCCTTCCATGTTCCATTGTGTTGACTGTGTTGGAAAAACCCATCGTATGGACTGTGATGGCGGGGGCAGTAGAGGAGAGGTCCAGCTCTCCCTGTCTCCTTACAAAAGCCAGCAGACTTCGTATGAATGCAACAACCGGATGTCCTAACATTAGAGAAGATAAATCCGTCAATTCAGTTTAAAGAAAGTGAGCAAAAGACATATACAAGTCACACCTATTGGTCTCAGAAATCCAAAAGTTGATTTGAGTTTTGGACCTAGATCTCTTGCTTTCTCTCCTTATTCTCCTTTCTTCACCCCTACTTCACCTTTTTATTGAATACATTTCTCAGCATAATTTCTGAATTCAAGCATATTGTATTGCTATTTCTGGATGCTGTACCCGGAGACTTCATTTTTCTTTGGGAAGATGATCTATTTAATACAAATGCAAGAGAAATACAATCCCAATTGTATTCTGACTTTTCCTAGAACATACAGCTTTTGCTTATAAGATGTGAAACCAACACATTGCTCCCATTACAATCAGTGGTCTTATGATTAGTTCCAGATTTTTTATTTTGGTTATTCAGCCCTTTAGAAAACAATGTGAGGGAATTCTTATCCTTCTGTACACCTTATTTCAATTCCACTTGTATCCAGAAATATAGCCAGTCAAGGAAAAGGGTTAATTTGCTACATACATGATGTAGTATTGTTGATGTACAGTCTCTATCTTTCCCCTCCTTTAATACAGAAACATAGTGTGATGATTAGCACTATTGCCGTAAAATTGATTCCAACATTTTCTCAGGTGAAAGAAACCCTCCAAGTTATATTTTTCAACTTTTTGAGGTAAGAAGGTAAACGTGCTATTTCAAATCTTGCCACAAGTTATTAGCACTGCAGACAGGAGTACTGTGTTCAACATTCCAGGATCTCTGTACTCTAAGATACTTCAAATGTTTAATCTTTACGATCACCATCAATCAGACAAAAGCTTTGCAATGTCTGAGTCAGTACCAAATCAGATTTTGAGAATGCCATTCTCTGCCTTCTCTCAAAGAAACTTTAGCAGA
Organism: Ovis canadensis; assembly: GCF_042477335.2. NCBI lineage: Eukaryota > Metazoa > Chordata > Mammalia > Artiodactyla > Bovidae > Ovis > Ovis canadensis. The sequence continues at coordinate 68,224,582 of NC_091259.1, forward strand.
TAAAAATGATCTTTTGTTAAAAAAATTAATTAATCGATGTATAGTTGCATACATTACTAGGTTTCAGGTGTACAATACAGTGATTGGATATTTAAATACATTGAAGTCTAGTAAGCATCTCTCACCAAACAAAATTGTCATAGTATTACTGACTATATTCCTTATCTGCATATTACATCCCGGTGACTTATATTGGAAGTTTGTACCTCTTAATCCGCTTTCTGTATTCCACCTAGCCCCTCACTCCTCTCCCCTCTGGCAACTACCAATTTGCTCTCTGTAAGTCCGTTTCTGTAATGTCTACTCATTTGCTTTTTAGATTCCACATGTAAGTGAAATCACATAGCATTTGACTTTTTCTGACTTATTTCACTTAGCATAATAGCCCCTAGGCCCCTCTATATTGTTACAAATGGCAATATTTCATTCTTTATGGCTGAGTAATGTTCCACTGTGTGTATATGTGTATCGCATCTTTTTTATCCACTCATCTATCAATGGACATCTAGAGTACTCCCATATTTTGGCTATAGTAAATAATGCTTGCCATGAACATGGAGGTGTAGGTATATTTTCAGATTTTTCTTCAAGTAAATGCCAAGAGGTAGAATTGGTAGCTTGTATAGTGGTTCTATTTTTTACTCTTTTGAGGAACCTCCCTACTGTTTTACATAATGGCCAAACCAATTTATATTCCCACCAACAGTGTACAAGAATTCTTATTTCTCCCCATCCTGCTCAACACTTGCTTCTTGTTGTCTGTTTGATGATAACCATTCTGATAGAGGTGAGGTGATATCTCACTGTGGTTTTGATTTGCCTTTCCCCAGTGATAAATGATGTTGAGCATCTTTTCATGTGTCTGTTGGCAATTTGTATGTCTTCTTTGGACAAATGTCTATTCAGATTTAATAAGAATTATCTTGATGTTCCTGTTTTTCTCCCATTTCTGCATCAATGATGTGCAAAACTCTGAAGGGTCAAGGGCCAGACTGTCTCCAGCCTGGGGAGCGAAGTTCAAGGACGTGGGACAAATTAAAAGAAGGAAGGGAAGTGTATTCATGCATGTCATACCCTTTCTCTTCCTGGTGAATATGAGTTCAAGAGAGGTCATGGGGGAACCTCATTACATGTTCAAATGTCCTTACACAGCATCAAAGGCCAAGTCCTAGTTTCCACCCCCCATAACCCAGCCCTAAATGGTCACACTCACAGGAATGCGAGCTCTTATGTCTGAGAGTTAAAAACCACAACAGACCCCTGGATCAGCTCCCCAGGAAACACTGGTCAGGAGGATATCAGTGCAGTCCAGGCCAAAGTCACCTTTCAATACAAGTTCAGAGCAGCATAAAGAAACACGTGCTAGGGCAGTGCTTCTCCAGGGAGCTATTTCAGATTCCATATAAAAGTAACTTGTGGCCTTGGATAAATCATTCCTTTCATTTATGTGCTGAACGGGAGAAAACAAGTCAACAACTGATGCATGCAAAGGCACTTGGGAGGTGATGGATGAAGACATTATGGTGCATTTTGTCAATGGCATGCCATTAGAGAAAACCATCTCATAGAGTAAATTAAGAAAACAAACCAGCTATGCGACACATTTGGAATTGCCACTGGTCAGACTGGTTTTTCTCCTCCAGGAATGAAGCTGCATGGGATTGACATTATCACTCAGACTCCCTTTCCTGGGGTAGCTGTCTGTGCTTGTCTGGAGCTTAAACCCCGGTGAGCACTTCCCCAGAATGATGGCCACTCATATAACTGGAGAAAACTGTGCATCACAGACTCTGATTTTTTTTTTATTACTGTCTTGAACTATTATTTAAATCTCTTATTGCTGTTTAACTTCATGTGTCAATATCTTTTTTTCTTTTTTGGGACCAAAATTACTTTTCATGGCAAGAACTAGGTCTTACAAAAGAAGCTTTTTGGTATATCACTGGGCTTACGGTGTCCAGTAAATATTTATTGATCCGAGGTGTGATTAACTTCTCCTATCTTACTCGCAGACCTGGCTATTTTCTGCCAAACAATTTATTAAGAAAGCATGTCTTTGGCTCTAGATGCTAGGAATGCAGAGACAGATCTTATCCCTGATTTCAGGAAGCTCACAGGCAGACAAGCAGTGATCAGAATGTCCTACAGGTTGAAGTGTGTGTGTGGGGTGAGGGGGTGGCTATGATGGTATCAAGGGTGGGGGTGTTCTGGGTAAGGATAAGGAAACTCAGAAAAGTTTCCAGGAAATATGAGGATTAAGTTGTTGCTACTGAAGCACTATTGCCAGTATGTGCAAGGGCATGTTGGTGAGCTCAAGCATGGAGCATTCGGGTTCCAAGTCATTTGCTATTTCTGGAGCTCCTACTGAAAAGCTCGGCCTTGGATTTCCAAGGTCATCCACTAAGGTCGGGGCAGAAACAGGCTGTGAAATCACAGCCCTTTCCCTTGGTAAGTGGGCTCTGAGAGCATTCAGATGCACCTCATGGTAACTGTGGCTTCATAAAAATCAAAGCTGATTGATGGGCACAGGCTCTCCGCTCTGTATGTTTAGTCTACTCGTGCTTTTAGTACCACTGTGGCCATGCTTCCTAATGGAAATGCATTTTTCTCTCTCACCATTACCCAGATATAGATGCTCTCGGATATGAAAGACCTTTTACCTCGAGATTTTTGTCTTGTAAGGCATCCCTAATTCAGGAAGGAAATAAGAAGGGGTCGAGAAGAACCTACCACAAGTGTTTTGTCAGGTAGCTCAGAGAGGGGGAGAGAGAGACAGGAATTCAAAGAGCTTGATTTACGGGTGGCTGGGCTTTGCAGCTCCTTTAACCTGACTCAAGTCCAGCTCAAGGAATTCACTTTCTCATGTAAAGGGCTCTAACAGAGAAAAACAAGCTACATGTTTCTTTCTGCATTTGTAAGAAAGTATGATGGCTGGCAGAATAAAGTCTTCCATTTTTAAATAATAGCTCACTGGGCCCAGGATCCTATGATGTTATTATCAGCTCTGACAAGTCTACTGTCAGAGTTGGTAGGAAGCATTCCCATTACACAGGTGTGGAGCCTGAGGCTGAGGTGTCATTGGCTACCCAGATGGCCAATGACAGAGCTGGGATGTGGAAACAACCATGTCTGGCGCCAAAGTTGGGGGCTCTGACCCCTACCCAGTGTCTTCCAGACTGGATATGCGCATGCGTGTCAAAATGCATGATGGAGAGCAGTCCAAGTTCAGAGGTAGCAAAGGCAGAAACAGGCATGCATCTCTTCCAGTAGAAGGAACTGGCTGCCCATCAGAGAAAGTGTAGGTGGACAAGTTGAAGGGAAAAAAGTGAACACTCATGGGAACACTTGGGGGTCAGATTCTGAGCCTTTTTCAAGTAATCTGGTTTAATAAGCCCCATACAGGCAACTTGTTCTTGGCTACAAAATTACATTATGTCTGGCCAAACTCATCTCCCCATCTTCGATTATTCCTGAATGTCAAGTTGAGAGAGCCGTTTATGTTCAAAGTTAAGAGTCTGAATGTCAATGCAGGGCTATCTCTTTGAATCTGCTGTGTGAGCATGATGGTGCCACTGACTCTCTCTGAACTTCTCATGAGCTGCACAAGTGATTTTATATAGGCATCCAGAGAGGCTTCTCAGAGAGGCTTTTCAGTTAGCATGCTTTTCTCTTCCATGGAAAGGAAGAACAGAAGTACATTGGTAGAGGTGACATTTTGCAAAGGAAAAGAAAATAGCTTTAAACTTCCGAGTCATACGTGCAGCAATCCTGCTTCTTCACTGCAGAGTAGGAGAAAAAACGTTTTGTGTTAAGAAGGTGACAGCCAGAAGTGGGCTTAGAGCCTTCTATGAAACCACTCATTCAGACTGTCCAGCCCAGGACCCCTCCCCACCTCGAATGACCTCCTGCCCCATGCCCAGCAGTATTTCTAAATGCCTCAGCTCAGAGCCGAATTCTCAAAATTCACTTAATCTCTGAATTCACTTTGGTTTAATAATTAAACAAAAAGTACCTTAAAATTTTTAGGCAATTGGGAATGGGAAGGCGTGAGAAGGGCATGAAAAGACACTGGAAAAGCAAAATACCATGTGGACGTTAACTCTATCAAAGCAGCACATTCTTGCTGGATGAGGGTTGGGGGAAGGGGGATTATTCTGGGCACAGCAAGTGTTTTATCTGCAATTGACAAGTCCCCAATCCTCCTAGCTTCTGTTTCTCCCTACTTAAGACCTGGGTCACAGTATTTATTTACTTAAGTGATGGAGATGAAGGCAGGCTTAACGCTGGCCACCTGTCAGAACAACAGTGACCTGCCTCTTAAGGGGATTTTGGCATCCCCCAGCATCTTTATAAGACAAAAGGAGCTGGGGAGAAAATGTAGAGAAAAAATTCACTAATTGAGCTTGAAAAAAGATGGTGAGATGAAATGTAAAGACCCAAAGGGCAAGAGAGGCTAAGATCCATGGGTGCCGTTTAATGCGACTTGAAAGAATACAGCCCCCTTCCTGCTCTGAGATTAGATGGGATTTTGCAAACTAAGATATCCAAACTGAAAAATCAGTCTCCCTGATCTGCCTCTAGCAAATGCCCTTGGCATTCTTCATGTTCTTTTTTTTAATTTATTTTTTAATTGGAGGAAAATTGCTTTGCAATGTTGTGATGGTTTCTGCCATACAACAATGCAAATCAGCCATAATTACACATATATCACCTCCCTTCCCTCCCCACACCCCAGCCCTGCAAATCATCAGAGTGCCTGCCTGGCCTCCCTGTGTTAAACAGCAACTTCTTACTGGCTATCTAGTTTACACATGGTGGTCTAGAATAATGGAAATAAAAACAAAGATAAACAAATGAGACTTAATGAAACCTAAAAGCTTTTGCACAGCAAAGGAAACAATAAACAAGATTAAAAGACAGCCCTCAGAATGGGAGGAAATAATTGCAAATGAAACAACTGACAAAAGATTACTCTCCAAAACATATAAGCAGCTCATACAGCTCAATGGGTAGAATACCTAAATGAACATTTCTCCAGAGAAGACATAGTCTTATAAAGAGGGATCATAAATGGTTTCCAATGACTGCAAACAGACACACTTTCTCAGAAAAAATGCTCTTGTAGGTGAGAAGTCGACGGCAGGTCCTGTCTGGAGAATCTCAAGGCAGCACAGGAGACGGTGTTTATCAAGCATGTGTTACCACTTACTAAGATGCCAGGCAGTGATCTCCACATCATGTAATGTAGACCAACAATGTACAATGATGTCATCATCATCACCATCACCCCCATTTTACAGGAAGGGTGAGTACCCAGCCAAAGTTTGAGGGAGAGCCAGGCGCTGGGGAGCCAGGCGCTGGCTCTAAGCTCTGTGCTCTTCTGCACCACACTGCGCTAGGCTTCAAGTGGGAAGGACGTGGTTCAACTGGCTGCGGTCATAAAGCCCTGTGCAGTGTGCTTCAGCAGGCCCCTAGGTGAGGGACAAGAGAGTACCCCCAGACCCATCAGTCTTCTATCAGCTCTTGGACGGCATTCTCCTTTCTGTCCTAGAGGTAGGGTGATGAAAAGGGTATTGACTAGAGAGTCAAACAGACCTTCCATTTCTCTAGGGAATGAATTTAAAGCTTCCATTTTCCTAGGGAAAGTGATTTAACTTTTGGAGTCTCAGTTTCCTATCTAAAAAGTGGGGCTTAGGTAACCTCTCCCAGGATTCTGAGACCCTGATGCTGGGGAAGAAATTGAAGGCAAAAGAAGGGGGGGGGGGTGGCGGCAGAGGATGAGATGGTTGGCTACCCTCACCAACTCAATGGACATGAATTTGAGCAAACTCCAGGATATAGTGAAGGACAGGGAAGCCTGGCGTGCTACAGTCCATGAGGTTGCAAAGAGTCAGACACGAGTTGGTAACTGAATAACAACAACAAAAACAAAATAGGAAACCGACTCAGCAGAGTGCCTGGTTACAGAAGGATAGAAAGTGCATGATGTCGAAGCTATTTCCGATGTTTCCTTGTTATAAGGCCCAGCGGAGAAAACGTCTGGCCTTGGGACAGTCATCCTGGACCCCTGGAGGCAGTTCACACATATGGAATGGTGAACCTGGACCGGCTGAAGGAAGCTCTGTCTGAGCCAGTCCACCCCGTAGATTAACAGACTGGGCTGCTTCCTGCCCCCACACAATGGAAAGCAATTTTAGTAAGTGCTTAGCTTAATTAGTGTCCAGACGTGCTCTCAAGGGCTGGGCACGCACACTTGTCATCGCGATCATCCACCTGTCTCTGGAGAGCCTGCTTTTCCAGAAGTCTGGCTGGGCCTAACTCCCTACACTGTAACCAGCTGAAATTCCCATTTGGTCCATGCTCAGTTCAGCACCCGGGGAATGAGTCTGAAGTCACCACCTCTTCTGCTGATGCAGTAGGTCAAGGAAGTATGGTTTACCTCCATAGCACACCTCAGTTACTAAGGTCATGGACCACTTCTGGCTCTGGGTGGCCACCTAAGACTCTTCATGAGTATTAACAGTATGACTCTGAGCCAGAATTCTGGCCTAAGACTTTCTCTGTAATTTGCTGGTACTGAAATCAAAGAATTCCTTTTGTGGATTATACCAAAGGATGCCTCATGGGTAGGAAGGGAGGAAGATGTGTTAGAATGCTGCAATCCAACAGGCACTGGAATGCAGACGTACGGGGCATATTGCAGATTCAAGATCACGCTGCTTTTCTTTAATGGCTCTTCCAGAGAAAATTAAAAGAGCGTAACATGGTTTCCCCACCTGGCCCCTGCTGCCTCCTGACTGCTACAACACTCTAGTGGTGCGCCTGCTCAATCTCTAAGTCATGTCTGACTCTTTGCAACTCCATGGACTATAGCCTGCCAGGCTCCTCTGTCCATGGAATTTCCCAGGCAAGAATACTGGAGTGGGTTGCCATTTCCTCTTCCAGGGATTCTAGTGGTGGACTTTATTTATTAAAAAAAAAAAGTGAGGGGGGGGGATGGTGACTGCTCCTGGGGACGAAAGGGATCATGAAGGGGTTACTCCGTTACCCACCGGTTTGTCTTCTCATTCCCACACACATGTCCACAACAGTCCCTCTTCTGCACAGTCCCTCTGTTCCTACAGACATTACAATCGCTAAAGATGAAATCCTCACCCTCTGAAATCTACAGCAAGATAGATGACAGCATGATGGAAAGAGTACACTGAGTGCCTGATCGATCTACCTGCCAGCCCGTGAATGGAAGGTAATAAAAATTTATTAAAAATTAGAAAAAAAAAGTCACTTATTCTAATTCCTCTGAAAGGGAGTAGTACTAATGTGGCATATGAATAAATCCCTCTTGCCCCAGGACTAAACTACCATCCTCCCACCAGCCAACCCTCCAAACAGCACAGATTTAAAAATCTTGCAATTTTATTTGCATATAAAGGCCGCTAGATATAGAATATCACGATAAATTTAAAGAAACAACTGCTTTCCTAAATTTCATTAACAAGATAACATAAAATAGAATAAAGCTCAACAGCATTTACAATGGGGAAACAGAAATGACTATTAGCGACAATATTTTGTGCTAGCGAAGATTGCATCGACACACAGTGCAAAATGGGGGGGTGGGGAGGGAGAAGGACGTAAGAAGACAGTTCAGGGTATTTAAATATAAAGGACAACTAAGCCTCATTTTAGTTAGCTTCCATTGCATCCATTTAAATCTATACACGCCTGCGAGTGTACCTAGATTTAACTCAAGCTCTTTAAGACCTTGAGTTCCGAGAACATGCGTCAGCTCCTTCGGACTTCTGATGCTCCACGATCAAGCACCCCTTTACAGTTGTACTGTCCTTGGCAATATTAAACTCCTAACTTAGTCATAATACACAAAAAATATTTATATATATAAACCCATATTGAAAAGGAGTCTGCACGCTCGTTTTTTTTTTAAACTGCATGAAATACCTGCTCTTGACAGATTCCATTTCCATATTTTTAAAGCTAAAATAATTTAAAAGAAACAAACAAACGATGAGACCTTGTATAACCACAATATGGATCTCACTAGCTAAGCCATCCTCTAAACAAGAGTTGTTTTTTTCCCTTGACACAGCTTGCTTTATAGTGAGAGTGTGAAGGGAAGTCTTTTCCACGCCTACTTTTGTTGCAAAGATTGCTCTAAATCTGGGCCACGTCTGCAAAAAAGAAGCATTCCCAAGAAAAACAACAACAACAACAAACATCATAAAAATAAAATACTTCAAACAATACTCTTAAACTGTTGTGCAAATCTGGGTAGTTTTTAAAACACTGCCTACCTGCTTTATTTTTTTCTTTTTTCCAGCTTAAAGCATATTAAAATAAGACTTTTGTCACCTTTTCAAAAGAAAGCTTGGCTGTCCTTTGGCGAACACTAACAATTTACAATGGCGTGGCCTTTGAGAAAACAGAAGTCATTTTACAAATGCACAATGCTCTTTTGATTCCAAATGGATGCCCCATTTTAAAAAAAAAGAGGAAGAAGAAGCATAACCTCTAGCATCATTTGTGTTCCAGCAATTTACAAAAAGAACTCACAGGATCTGGAAATAAACAAGGAAGAGAATGTAAGTTTATAATTAGAAAAATGGCAGTTTTTTTAGACCTTCCCTCACATTCCAATTGGGTGTCTGGAGCTTCAGGAACCCTGTGGGTTTGGAAGGTCAAATATAATTGGAGGGTTGGTCGGTTGAAAGCTGACTGTACACGTTGAGGCATTGATGTACGTTGTGTAACCGTCGGTCATAATGCCGTAACCTGTGGAGAGAGAGTGTCACACTTACTGTGAAATATACAAATGATAGTGACTCAGTGCAGGACTATCAGATAAGGAAAACAAAAAAGTCTTTGCCAGTGGGCAGTGAGAGGAAATTCAGTGGAGCCCCCTCTGGATGTTACAGCTTTCAGAAGCTGCCTCCCGATTTTATTTTCTTTAAAGGGGGAATCCTCTATTTCAAAGAAAAGTGATTCCTTTTAATTTATTTCAACACTCGATTTGTAGAGGAGAGGCTGTGATTTCTTTACTAGTGAGAATAGAGAAAAAACATTTTTTCCCTCTTTTTTCAAATATGATTTTCATTTCAAAGCCCTGTATTAACTATTGAGTTTCAGGGAAGAAGATGAGCAACATAAACTCCTCAAGGGCAAACACATCCTTCACTCAACCCCAAATGGGCTTCAAGACAGGTGAGACTCACATAGGGTATTGCACTGGGAGTTGACAGACACGAATACCTAGCTTCCTTATTTATAAAATAAGCTCTAAACTGCCCCCAGTGAGAGTTAACAGTAAGTTATCTTTTCAAAATTAATTAATTTCTTTGGCTCCACTGGGTCTTAGTTGCAGCATACAGGATCTTTGGTTGTGGCATGTGGGATCTAGTTCCCTGACCAGGAATCAAACCTGGGCCCCCTGAATTGGAAGTGCTGGAATCCTAGCCACTAGACCATCAGGGAAATTCCAACACTAACTGATCTTACTGTCAACTATAAATTGGTGCTTGCCAAGGGCATTTGCCATCTGCCTCTGTGGAGACGGAATCCTGTGTTGCTGTAGCTGTTGACTTTCGACATGCCCTGAAGGCAGGTCAGGATGGAGAGTGAGGCACTCGGTGCTCCAGGGAAACTGGTGGAACAGGTCTTTAGATAGTGAAGGTATTTTCAGGAACTGATTTCATGACCCCAATCCTCTGTTGTTCAGTCGCTCAGTCGTGTCTGACTCTCTGTGAACCATGGACTGCAGCACTCCAGGCTTCCCTGCCCTTCACCATCTCTGGGAGTTTGCTCAAACTCATGTTCATCGAGTTGGTGATGCCATCCAACCATCTCATCCTCTGTCTTCCCCTTCTCCTCCCACCTTCAATCTTTCCCAGCATCAGGGTCTTTTCTAATGGGTCAGCTCTTCACATCAGGTGGCCAAAGTATTGGAGCTTTAGCATCAGTCCTTCCAATGAATATTCAGGACTGATTTCCTTTAGGATGGACTGGTTGGATCTCCTTGCAGTCCAAGGGACTCTCAAAAGAATCTTCTCCAACAGCACAATTTCAAAGCATCAATTCTTCAGTGCTCAGCCTTCTTTATGGTCCATCTCTCACATCTGTACATGATTACTGGAAAACCCATAGCTTTGACTATATGGACCCCAACCCTTGCATCTCTTCATATCTAGAAAAGCACTAAATCCCTTCATGGTGACATCAGCTCCTCATGACTAGCAGAAAAGCTTTTATAAAGTAAATGCTTGATTGCACTGAATGCCCCCTTCAGGAAAATCTTACATATTGACATTCCGCTACTACCTCTTTGGAACAGTTTCTCAGTTATCTGAGGTGCTGTCTCCCAGGCTGCAGTTCTCATTTTGCCCCTAATAAAACTTAACTCAAAACTCTCACGTTGTGCATCTTTTTAGTCAACATTTTCTTACTTGAATTGTGTGACTTTGATGCTGAGTTCCATTTTATTCAAAAGAATCAGTAATAATCAAATATCTGGGGTCTTCCTGGGTAGCTCAGCAGTGAAGAATCTGCCTGCAATGCAGGAGACTTGGGTTCAACTTCTGGGTCAGGAATATCCCCTGGAGAAGGAAATGGTAACCCTCTCCAGTATTCTTGCCTGGAAAATCCTATGGACAAAGGAGGCTGGTGGGCTACCGCCCTTTGGGTCACAAAGAGTCAGACACAACTTAGGAACTAAACGAGAAACAATCAAATGTCCAAGTGGTCTGGAGAGATACCATATAGAACACTGCTTCCTACACTTCCTACACCACGGGACACTGGCTCAAGTGAAAACACTTCCCATAGGTGGTATACATCTCCCGTGACCTATGAGAAGAAAGCTAAGCAAGTTTCTCTGGGCCTTTGGTCCGTATATTCGTATCTCTTACAAATTTCAACATGTTGAAATTTTTAGCACGTTTGCAGATTCGCACATGTCCCTGGATACCTTATATTTTGTCTTACAGCCTCTGTAATTAAGTTTGTAATTCTATGTCGGTATCAGGTTCTTATGGCACAAAAGACTACATCTATGAAAAAAGAAATTTATCAGGACTTATACAAGTAACTGATAAGGCTTTTTTCCCCCCCTTCCATTTGCTAAAATTTCTCTAAATAAGCCTGTGGAGAGCTTAATGAGGGTCAATGGAAAAAATCTCTTAAGAAAAGAAAAGAAGCATTTAAAATGTGCACTGTTTCGTTCTGGGGTCATAAAGTCTTGTTATCTCTCTCCATCAGGAGGCTGGTATTTGCCCTCTCTTTGCCCTCTTTAGCTGTCTTAAACGAATAAAAGCGAGACAAGTTTATTTGAATATGATCTCCTTCCTTTTAAGCACGTTTATTATTTGGGGACTTCAGTGGAATTCCCCAATTGTCTGGCTACTTTAAAGCTAATTAATGATTTTTTTTAAAAAGGATAAAATGCAAACTTATAGGCGAGGATGCAGAAATTCACAACTGCTCCCCAGAAATGCTATTTAGACATGATCTTCCATCCTTCTACTCCCAGCCTGTATCAGGCCTTAGAGAAGTGCCCTCCTTTCCAAAGAGTGTGGCTCAAAGTCAGGGCAGGATGATATCTGCTCTCAGGGAGCTGGCCCCCTGCTCTCCATCCACACAGCTCGTGCCTGCACTCGGAGCAAGCTGGATTTTCTCTGGCCCCAGTAGGATGATTTTCAATATGCTGTTTATTACCCACCTAGCCAGGAAGCCACTGGATTGAGGACTTTGCAAAGCAAACTTTGGTTTTTTGCAGTGCCAGGCCTAAACTCCTCACCTGCGGGTTCATAAATAACTCAGAGTAATAGCCATAAGCAAGTGAATATGGAGGCTGCCCACATACACACACTCATTGCACACAAACATATGTAACCAGGAGATGATGGTGCAACCACAAAACCTAAGGTCTGTCTGTCCCAAGGCTCAGGGACCCCCGGTTTGAAAAAGTGACAAGAGGCAAAATCTAGGGCCTCCAGCGAGGCTTTCAGATTCTGTGAACTTGACTTCACAGCTTACCCTGAAAGGCAGAAAATAGCAACTTGACCAGTTCCCATCTAGGGGAGATTTAATTATGCTGTTTAACCTCAGGCCCAACTAAAAGCACTGATGATTTCTGAGAAGTCTGAAATGGTTTTCTGAGCTTAGTAAGGAAAAGCCTACCTACAAATGTGTAGGTTCCACCACTTCAGTTCTGTATCTTTCATTGCATGTGCAAAGTTATTAATATTTTTTGGAGAAAGTCTTGTCTTGGGTATATTCCATATGAATTATAATATTTATAGGTAGGAAGAGGCCAAGAACATTATTTAGTCTAAAATCCAGGCCATTTCTTCTAATGGTCTTAAAGAGAAAATCTGTCCTTTATTCTATCAGTGCTGCTCTGGAATAGTGGTTATCAAACACTCTTCATCAGAGCCCTGAGATTCCAGAAGTCATCCGGGGTTAGCGATGGGTTTCCCAAAAGGTAGACCAGATTTGGTTTCTTCCTCTTTATGGAGGAGGGCATGGCAAGCCACTCCAGTGTTGCCTGAGAACCCCGATAGACAGAGGAGACTGGTGGGCTACAGTCTATGGAGTCGCAAAGAGTTGGACACGACTGAGTGACTGAGCACACACGTTCTGCTTAAAAGAGAGCAGTTCTCCACAAAATACTTCTCAGCTTTATATCCAAGTGTTTCTCATAACATTTCATCTCATTGAAAGCACTCCACAGGTAAAGAGTTTGGCAACCACCACTCCAGTTATTCCCGGTAACTAAGGTCTCTGTTGTGGAATGAGATCATGGATAATGACTCATAATGTTGTGAACCCCTTTCTTCTGGTCTTACCTTCATGGATTCCACCAAACACATGGAGTTTGGGCCGGACTCGCCTCTGGACTGTGTTTAAAAGCTCCACGCAGCCCACTCTCTGAAGCTCCTTTGGAACCCAGTCTCGAAAACCTAAGGGTAAAATGCAATCAATACTCTTAATTTTCTGTCTTCAGGTAAGGTTTCATTTAGACTTTCAGGAAGCCATAACTCACAGAAGGTTTATTACATTATCTGTAATCCTAGCCTCCCCATTAAAGCTTACAATGGCTTTTAAGAACTTTTCACTCGTCACTTTGTCTTCTTTAGGATCTTGAAAAATTTTTTTTTTTGGTTTCCATTTTTTTTCCTTCTGTTAATTAACATTTTTTTTTTCCCCTCCCTGTGAGGGATTTGATTTATTCAGCCATGGGCTTCAAATCTTCTTCATGGGCCCAATGACATTTATTCCCGGCAGTCCCATACTCTCTCTTTTTCTCTCAATTCAGTTGCTTTCTTTTTTAAATTATAGCTCTCTTAGAGCAGTCTACTTCCAAGATGTAGACTTTAAAGAAGAAGGGCTAGGAGGGACTTCCTATAAACTGGCCACAAGATAGCTTGTTCTCTTTATTTTAATTTTCATTTTTTATCTTTGGCAGCACAGTGTGGCGTGTGGAATCTTAAGAGTTCCCCAACCAGGGATTGAACCCATGCCCTCTTGCAGTGGAAGTACAGAGTCCTAACCACTGGACCGCCAGGGAAGTCCCTGTTCACTTTAAACACGTCAACCCTTAACCCTTGGTGGTTCCTGATGACCCAGGCTTGGGAATGCCAAGCTTTTCCTCTGGTCTCCTCTCTAGCAATGGGGCAACTGATGACCCAGGCTTGGGAATGCCAAGCTTTTCCTCTGGTCTCCTCTCTAGCAACGGGGCAACTGATGACCCAGGCTTGGGAATGCCGAGCTTTCCCTCTGGTCTCTCTAGCAACGGGGCAACCATGGCGACCCTGTGGTGGCGTGCAGTAAGCTGGGGCTGATGGACTGCCTTCACGGAAAAGCCACTTAGTTCTATGCCTAATGCAGAAAATCCATGAAAACTGACATCAATTATAGCAAAAGTCAGCTATCTGAATGATTATGGCCCAGAATGGAATCCAATCGCCTCAGCGGGGTGGGGTGTTAGGAAAGCAGACAGGCCAAAAGGCTAAGTCATAATCAGTGGGAACACACACCATTGCTCCATTAGGTGATTTCTACCACTCAGAACTGATCAGGCAGAAAGGGAGAGGCCAGCTCACTCCACTTTGTTTGGCAAAACAGTAGAAATGGAGTTTTAACATCTCTATAAAGACATGCTGACTGGGGAATGGACAGAGAATATGGAAAAGCGTGGACTACAAGCAAGGGGCCCTATAAAAAATTCAATCAGAGATTTCAAAACTTTGCTAATTAGAGGAAAAACCTAAACCCACAGTGAGTGGCATATTCCCTCATGGATTTTTTTTTTTTTTTTGAAGAGGGAAAACATCTCAAAAGTGTCTCCCTCGTATCATAATAATGAAGTCCCATGTGCCATGGTTCCTTTCTTAACAGGAAAAGATTCAAGGCCAATCCCCACATTCACCTCCTACCTCCTAGTCCAGAATGTTCACAAGAATTCCCAGTTAACTATACTGATTAATGTTCAGCTTTACCTAATGAAAACTTTGCCTGACTTTTTATTAATAGAGCTTCTCTGATAGCTCAGTTGATAAAGAATCTGCCTCCAATGCAGGAGACCCGGTTCAATTTCTGGGTTGGGAAGATCCCCCTGGAAGAGGGAAAGGCTACTCCCTCTAGTATTCTGGCCTGGGGAATTCCATGGACTGTATAGTCCATGGGGTCGCAAAGAGTCAGACACGACTGAGCAACTTTTACTTTCACTAACATTTTGGAACTCTCTGATGTAGATCTTACCCTGCTACATGCCCAGCCGCTCTCTAGGTTACTCCAACTTTACTACAAAGAGAGGGATGGCAGCCTCTTTATTAAGAGTTCCCGGATGGGGGTGGGATGAATTGGGAGGTTAGGATTAACATATATACACTACTGACACTATGTCTAAGATAGATAACTAAGGAGAACCCGCGGTATAGCACAGGAAATGCTACTCAGTGCTCTGTAAGGAAATCTTCCCCAAAAGAGATAGATGTATACGTGTAGCTAATTCACTTTGTTGCACAGAAGAAACCAATACAATATTGTAAAGCAACTATACGCCAATAAAATTAATTAAAAAAAAAAGAGTTCCTGGAATGTATGAATTCTTTGGAGGCCAGAATTCAGACTGACTGCCACTTGCTTTTGTACCAAAGCTAATGACTTTGTTAACAACAAATCAATTGTTCTGTTCAAAGTTATTTTCCAAATAATACTTCAGGCAGGTAAACATTTCTATGCTGAGGATGCCCAAGTCCCTGACAGTAAACAGCCTTAAGAGGATCAAGCCCAGACCTAACTAGGTAACTCAGGGAAAGGATGGAGTTGGCTAGGATTTGGTCTCTGCAGTGTCTCTCTACTGAACTCATGCTGAGCAGAATACTTAGCCAACAATTTAATGACTTAGTCTCCAATGATTGTAAAACAGGGAAATTAATTACTTATGACTTGATAAAGGTTACTGATAAGTATAACTGTGTAACGTATGGAGGAGGTGGGGGTAGGGTAGGGAAAAAGCACAGGGATGGAGATTCTGAAGCTTTGAAAAGTCGGGAAGTGCTGATCTTGTGCAAATCTGTATAAATTCCATGTCTGCAACAGAACTGGCTCCTTGTCTTGTTTTCCCTTCACTCCTCTTTATGAAAATGTGCCACCGTGGCTCATGCCCTGGTCCTCCCTTCCGCTGTTTCTTAGGGCAGGAAGGCAGCACTAAGTGGTGTGGGTGGGGAGGGGGTAACATCTATGAAGATTAAATTCACGTTAGGGGATGTGCATTAGGTATCTTTTATTTTTCAGGTTGACAGAGGAGCGAAGTGACATGGACAGCAACCCCAAACCACAGGGAAAAAATGAGAAAAATCTTTTTGCATTGTTTTCCCCCTCTCTCCAAACCAAGAGGATCAAGAAAACTTTCCTAGCACTGAACATTTAACAATTTAAGACGATAGATTTCATGTTTCTGGTTTTGAATACAATTTTTTTTTTTAAAAGGAAACTCTCCTACTATAAAGGAAACATCTGGATTGTCTGAGAATACCTTCGTTTGACAAGGATGTGCCAGCATAATAGACACTCAGTAGGTGGGAGGATCAGGTTGGTGGTCCTGTTTGGAAAGGGGCTTCCCAGGTGGCTCAGCAGTAAAGAATCTGCCTGCCAAGCAGGAGATGTGGGTTCAATTTCTGGGCCAGGAAGATCCCCTGGAGAAGGAAATGGCAACCCACTCCAATATTCTTGCCTGAGGAATCCCAGGGGCAGAGGGGCCTGGTTGGCTATAGTCCATGGGGCGGAGAAAGAGTCAGACACAACTTAGCGACTAAACAACAACAACAACAACCTGTTTGAAAAATATTCTGTGGCTAAACCGAACCACTAACAAGCACATGAATCATTAGAAGATAATTATATAAACTGAATAATCATCTTCTGGCCCACAGTCTGGATAACTGAAGGTAGCTGTGGTGCACATTGGCAATCTAAA
Organism: Ovis canadensis; assembly: GCF_042477335.2. NCBI lineage: Eukaryota > Metazoa > Chordata > Mammalia > Artiodactyla > Bovidae > Ovis > Ovis canadensis. The sequence continues at coordinate 68,241,074 of NC_091259.1, forward strand.
GCGGGATGCAGCTTCACTGTTATCTGTAAGATCCAGCATCTTTAAGTAAGGTTCAACACACTGTGCCGTGCCTAGTCGCTCAGTCATGTCCAACTCGTTGTGACCCCATGGACTGTAGCTCACCAGGCTCCTCTGTCCATGGGGATTCTCCAGGCAAGAATACTGGAGTGGGGTGCCATGCCCTCCTCCAGGAGATCCAGGCTCGAGCCCAGGTCTCCCGCATTACAGGCAATTTTTTTTTTTTTTCCATCTGAGCCCTTACTTAACACTTCAGCTTAAAAAAAGAGAGAGAAAAAAGATTCTTTTCCTGTATAATTAGCTCAGTGTTAAACTTTTAAAGATCTCCTAGGTTCCACTATTACATGGAAAAGGAAAATGAGTTACTCTGAATGAAAGATTCCATCATTTCATTACCATTCAAAAGCCCTGTGATTGGGAGGTCCCCACCCCACCCCTTCACTCCAAAGTGAATACAGTTCTTAAAATAAATGATCAAGCTCAAAGGACTGTGGTGCTTTATGCTCATTTGATTTTTTCCTGAGTTGACTAAATCAAAAAATTTAATTTCAAGAACACCTGTAAGCCCAGCAGAACTGCTGAGTTTAATTATCATACTGGGTTTCTTTAAAGACATTGACTTTTCTTTTTTCGATCACTTTTTTTTTTTTTTTTGAGGAAAATGATTATGTCCCTGAAGCATTAGTCATTATGCTTGGGAAAAAAAGGCATCACAGATAACGAAAGGACACCTTTGCTTCACTTACCTAGAGGAGGTCCGTGTGTCATGAGTATGTCAATGCCCTCGGGGATGAGGTTCCACTTGTCCAGCAGAGACTGACCTCTGGGCAGGTTAAAGCCCCATCCATTAAACCACGGGGTCCTTTGGGGGAGACAATGTACATGGTATCAGGCCAGCAGAGCCACATGTCCGCTCTATACTATTTCTCTCTCACACATTCATTCCCCTACGGTTTGCATTGCTCTCTTTCCTCTTTCTGATGGTTGGCCCTGGCAGCAGGATGCTTTTTTGTTGACTGCTTCAAAACCGGCGCATCTGAAAGCCAGTGTGGAGCCTATGAATGTTCAACTAGAAAGGGGCACAAGAGCCTTTCCAGTGGAGACTTTCCCAGCAGACCTCTATCAAAATCTTAACAATGCTTTGTCTTTCCCCAAATTTCAGTGCTTCCAAAAGATGCCCAACCCAGATCTGAAGCCTGTCCACTTTTGCTGCAGTGCTTAGGGCTAAGAAATTTCACCAATCTCCCTTCTTTCTCACCATCACTATGGAAGGGCTTCACCAGAAAGATTCTTACTGAAATTCTTGGAGAAACAGACAAGCGCTCTGAAGGCAGAAACCTGTGCACTTATGAGATGTTTTGAACATCTTGGACTGAGAATGCTGCAAAGAGCTGGGAGGTGGGGGTCTCTGAAAGGTGAGAAGGGACACAGGGAACAAAAACTCAATGTGGAATTTTCCCCCATCAGCAAAAGGAAGACTTCTGGGGACATACTTGGTCACTCTGGAATCCATTCTCCTGACACCAAATGCATGCATTCCACCTTCTCAGGGATGTCTGCTCTAGGAATGAGTTTCTGAGATTGATGCTCTACATTGAAATAATGGTGTCTTTGTCCATCCAATGAGGATTTTTAACTGGAGCTGAAAATGTCTCTATCATTTATAACAATGGGAGAATGATCATTTTTCTTCTATAAGTACTACAGGCTAAATCACATCAGCACCAAACAGTGCCCAGTGCTGTCTTGTTCCCAAATATCTAGATGTAACCATTATTTTTCAAAACTAATTCTCTTTTGTGCTGCAGGAAAATTCTAATTTACTAGGGTATACACATCAAAGACAAGTTGGTCAGTTTCCTGGCTAAGCCCAACTTTTCCCTTCAGCTTAAGCTGACCCGTCCATGCCCACTGAGAGAGGTAACCCTGTGTACAAGGGCACCTGGTTTGTCACAGCTAATACAATGGGGGCATGACTATTTAAAGCCAGTCATGGGTTAGACTAATCAGTGACTCTCAAGACTCTGCACTCAGAAACACTTAACCATCATTCTTTTGGGGGTGGGCGTGCATAGTCAAGGGGCTTCCCAGGTAGCGCTAGTGATAAAGAACCTGCCTGCCCAGGAGACATAAGAGTTATGGGTTCGATCCCTGGGTCCAGAAGATCCCCTGGAGGAGGGCATGGCAATCCACTCCAGTATTCTTGTCTGGAGAATCCCATGGACAAAGGAGCCTGGTGGGCTACAGTCCACAGAGTCACAAAGAGTTGGACATGACTGAAGTGACTCAACACACACACGTGCAAGGTCAAGGCCAGGGGTGAAAGGATGGCACCTGGCAGCCTGGTGAAGATCCACCTTATAGGTGAGAACCACACCTGAGGTGGCTGAGAGTACGTTTCAGAGATAACAGACTGTGTGGCCTCAGCTAGAAAAAGAGAAACCAAGGAAATATCTGACTTGGTTCCTAACCAAGGCCCTAAGCCATCCTCAGAAAACGTACTTGTAATAATGATAGCTATACAATAACAATCATCATTATTAAAGCTATTATTTAGTGAGTGTTCACTCCATGTCAAGGTACCACTCTAAGTACTTTATTTGTATTAACACATTCAAAGCTCACAGCATGCTCAGGAGATAGGTGCTCTTATTAAGCATATTTTACAGATGAGAAAATGGAGGTACACAGTGGTCAGGTAAACACAGGCAATGAACTAGACAAAAACCCAAGCAGTCTGATTCCAAAACCAAGCCTCTTAATCACCATGCAATTCTCCTTCTCATATACAATCTGGATTAACTTACTTCTTGCCGTGAGTAAGCCTCCCTCTGCATTCTTTCAAGTTTGAGTGTCTTATTGCTTGAAGTCAAATGAGCTCTGAACCAGAATAGTACATCAACTGCATGGTTCTGAAATCCAGCCATAAAATGCTGAAGTACACAGGGATGGTTTCTGCCTATGAAAGTCATCCTCAGGATTTTGTTGGAGCTGTCTAAAGAGAGGGCTTCCCTGGGTGGCTCGGTGGTAAAGGACCTGCCGGCCAAGGCAGGAGACGGGGCTTCGATTCCTCGGTCGGGGAGATCCCTTGAAGAAGGAAATGTCTCCTACGTTGGGAGGCAGGTTCTTCTTTCTCATTTGTAAAAAGTGGATTGCCATTTTCTTCTCCAGTAACTCATTCTTGCCTTGGACAAGAATGGACAATTGTCCATGGACAATCCCATGGACAGAGGAGCCTGGCGAGCTACAGTCCATGGGGTCACAAAAAGTCAGACACGACTTACTGACTAAACAACAACCTAAAGACAAGTCGTGGTTTCATCTCTGGGATCCTAACTTGAGGAAGTATGGAAGCCTAGTATTGCCCGGGAGCTATTTCACACTGTGCAGACAGTTTGTGCTTGAAAAAAAACCACCACAAAGAATGGCAAGCCAAGAAGCGAGTGCCTTGATGATCTTGTTGGCACAGGAAACCACACTTTTCTTCCAAGTATATAAGGCACCAAAATCCTTTTCTTATTAGTCTGAGTTAGATCCTGTTTCTTGCAACTAAAATAGTTCTAATATATGCAGCTATTGTGTTTAGCATGGTGGTGTTTAGCATGGTGGTTTAGTCATTAGTGTTAATTGCTCAGTCGTGGCCAACTCTTTGTTGGACTGTAGTCCAGACCCCGTGGACTGTAGCCCTCCAGGCTCCTCTGTCCATGGGATCTCCCAGGCAAGAATACTGGAGTGGATTGCCATTTCCTTCTCCAGGGGATCTTCTTGACCCAAGATCGAACCGAGGTCTCCTGCACTGCAGGTGGATTCTTTACCGATTGGGCTATCAGAGAAGCCCTATAAATGACCAAAGTATCTGTGATTGGCAATCATTATCCACACACCAAGATATCCATGTCCTAATCCCTGGAGCCTATACATATATTACTTTTCATGACAAAGGGGGATTAAAAGTCTGCCAGCAGAGTTCAGGACCTAACCTTAAACTATGGAGATGATCCTGGATTACCTAGGTAGGTCAGTGAAAGCACAAGGTCCTTAAAAGTGAAGAAGGCAGGCAAATGAGATTAAAGTGATGCAGTGTAAGAAACAATCAACTGGCTGTGGCTGGCTTTGAAGAGGAAGGAAGGGGAACACAAACTAGGGAATGTGGCCAGTGTCAAGAAGCTGGAGAAGGTAAGGAGAGAAAACAAAGGCTCTCACAGAGACTCCAGAAAGGAATACAGCCCTGTTGACACCTGGATTCAGCCCAGTGTGACCGCTGTCAGATTTCTGACCAACAGATTCAGAGGTAATAAATATGTGTTGGCTTAGGTAAGTGGATAAAGAAGATGCGGTATACACATACAATGAATACTACTCAGCCATGAAAAAAAGTAAATGTTTCACATTTGCAGTAACATGGATGGACTTGGAGGGTTTTATGCCACGTGAAATAAGTCAGACATAGAAAGACAAATACTGTACGATACCACTTAAATGTGGAATCTAACAAATACAACAAACTAGAGAATGGAACAACAAAAAGAAGCAGATTCACCAGATATAGAGAACAAGTTAGTGGTTACCAGAGGGAGAGGGGAGGAAGGGGGTGCAATACCGAGGGAGGGGAGCAGGAGGTACAAACTGTTAGGTGCAAAATAAGCTACAAGGATGTATTGGACAATGTGGGGAATATGGCCAATATTTTATAATAACTATAAATGGAGTATAACCTTTAAAAATTGTGACTATATTATATACCTGTAACAAATGATACTGTACAACTATACTGCAGTTTAAAATATATTAAAAATAAATATATGTTGTTTATGCTACTAAATTTGTGATGATCTGTTACAGCAGCAAAAGAAAACTAACAGAATATCAAACTGTCTGGTTATAAAATCTAGGGACTAAATAGGGACTTCCTTGGTGGTCCAGTGGCTAAGACTCTGTGCTCCCAATGCGGGAGGGGGGGTTCGATCCCTGGTCAGGGAACTAGATTCCATTGGCTGCAACTAAGACCCAGCACAGCTAAATAAATAAATGAACAAATAAAATATACTTGAAAAAAATCCAGGGATTATAAGCGGCCTGAGACTCACCTGGTACACAGTGTACATCCAATCAACAGTCCTTCCACAACCACACTGTCTGTGACCCTTCCAGACCTCAATGAGCCAACCTTGCTCTCTCTCGACTTTTAGGACTACCCTGTCTTCAGGATCTTCAATGTTTTCATTAGAGTCTAAACCAGAGCTTTGCCAGTTTGGGATGCCCATCTTTCCCCTTTATTATACAATAATGACCCGCTTCCCAGATTTGTTTTAAAAGTAAAAAGAGAGAGAGAAAAAAGGCAAGTTCAGAAGCCAGTGAAGACTTAGTGCGCATTCTGGCATGAGAGAGAGGAAAATAAGCAAAAACATCTGTTTTCCTAGATTTTGAAAACAAGCTTCTGGGCTGATGGGTCCTGTCTGAATGGTGAATAAAGAAGGGTTTGAAAGAGTCCCACCCACACCCAAGTCGTTGGTACAATGGGGGGCTCTGATTTCACTGCCGGAGTCTGTCCGAGGGCAGTCAGCCCCTGAACCCCCAGGGTATCCCAGCGGCTTCCAGAGTCAAAGGAATGGGACACTCTTTCCAGTTTTTCCTCATAGAATTTTCTCTTAGAAACCCCAGCCGTATTCCCCCAGGAAATGCTCAGTTTTACAAGGGCTCTGTAAAAGATTAAGACAGGCCCATGGTCTAGAGATACCTTAAATTTTATTTGGTTAATGTTAAGCCTATGACAAAATCCAGATGGTTCCAAGTTAAGGGTAAACTTTGAAAATGTTTGGCTTTTCTTTTGATTCAAATCTGTATGTGCACAAGAGCAAGAGAGAGGTTAAGTTATATGAAAATGAACATTTATCAAGTCCCTGATATGCTTGCTTCCCTGATGGCTCAGACAGTAAAGAATCTGTCTGCACTGTGGGAGACCCAGGTTCGATCCCTGGGTGGGGAAGATCCCCTTAAGAAGGGCATGGCAACCCACTCCAGTATTCTTGCCTGAAGAATCCCTGGGACAGAGAAGCCTGGCGGGCTACAGTCCATGGGGTTGCAGAAAGTTGGACACAACTGAATGAACATAAAGAAATATGCTTTCCGTAGGGGTCTGGTTTTACATGACTAGTATATTTATTAATAATTTCTTATAGCAGTCCTTGATACTGGTATCAACAATCCTTGATATCGAAAAAAATAACCCTTGATAATCCTTAGGTATTATCAGCTCTGTTTTTAGATAAAAAGCCTGATGAGCAGTGATGCCCAGTTATTTATTCATGTTCCCAGGGTTGGCAAGAGGCAGAACCAAGATTTTAACCCAGATCTGCTGGCTTCAAAGCCTGTGTTCTTTCTGTGCACAATGCAGAACTGAAACCTTGCAGCCCAGTTTTCATTTTGGCTTTCACATATATAAACAAGGCTGATCAATACAGTCTCTGAGGCTGTGCATTGCGTAACTGCAGAGGGCTCCATGGCACTGTGATGGAGGTGGCTCTTAGTGAAAATTCAGTGTGACTTCAACAATGCTGGATGCTTTCTGTTCTTCTGGATCCTCCAGATCAGGCCTTTTCCATAAGACAGTGACCAATAAATGGGAAAAGCAGCCCAGTGATGAGCTCTAGAATTATCCCAGCATGGTACAATAAATGGGACATGTAGAAGTGGGAGACCTGTGTGCTCATTCGCATTCTGGAATCAGTTCACCAAGGCACAAGACCTTTAGATAGGAGAAAGGACCTCAGCGGGCCAGTTTCCTCATCTGAGCAAAGAATGAGAGGGTGGATGCCATTACAGGAGTTCAGGACTGCTTTTGGATTTCCCTGGTGGCTCAGATGGTAAAAGAATCTGCCTGCAATGCAGAAGACCTGGGTTCAATCCCTGGGTTGGGAAGATTCCCCCAGAGAAGGGCATGGCTACCCACTCCAGTATTGCTTTTAGGCTGCAGAAATGTTATGCAGAGGCCCCAGACCCAAAGCAGGTACAGGCAGGGGTGTTCTTGCTGGGGAGGAAGGGGCTCCAAACCTGCTCACTCCCTCAGCCCCCTCCTCCTTTCTGACCTACGCTTCTGAACACAGCTGGCAAAACCTGGCATTTGATGATCTTTCTGTGATCTAAAAACCACCAAATTCTATCACTCTCTGCAGCCTATCTATGTTCTGAGTAAATGCTGCAAATTGCTCTCAATGAATTACCTAAATTGCCTGTAAGGGACCAAGTCCAGTGTGGGAGAAATAGCCGCACAGAGTGGAGACTGACCGTGTCAGCATCAATGAATAATGTTTTACCCAGTTGAGTTTCAACCTGAAACACGAAACCCCAGGACTAAGCCCATCAGGGGTTCACTGGAAAATGTGTGCACAGCCAATCTCCAGTGGCCCACAATGAGTTTTGTTCTGTAGCAATGGGGAGGCAAGCGGGGGAAGAAGGAGGAGGAGGAGGGAAAAATCCACAGGAACAACGTCTACTGCCTTGGCCAAGGACTTAATAATTAGCTGTGACTAACAAATGCCACATGGGAACCGACTTGTAAGAAAATGTCCCACAAAGCACCCCACTGCCAAGGGCCAATCCGAGCCCGCGACTGCCCCTCCTAGACAGGGATCAGAAAATCCTGGAAGGAAGGGGAGGACTTCAGCTGCCTGAAGCCAGTGGACTGAAGACTCAGATGGATGGATGCTGGAGATGCTGTCAAGGCACCCTCCCCCTTGTTCTCAGAATTACAGGCACTTGGCCTCTCTGGGCTGAGAGTCCAGGGGCAGGTGCTATGGGAGTTCACAGAGGCAGAACTTGTTCCGAACAATGTCAATACAAAACAGGTTTGTTCTCTGGAAGCAGGCTAAGATGAAATCGCTGCAAAGGTCATGTGTGTTTGCCATACACAATCCTGTGGGGCGGGCGGAAGGGAGCTGCTGGAGCATAAATCCCAGGTTTGGACAGGTGAATGGCCGTTCACTCCCCCACCAACTTCAGTGGGGGATGGGCACACCCCAGCAAAGCAGGATTTGGAAACGAACAGTTAGTACTTGTTCAGTTCAGATGGGCTACTCAGGTTTACAGCCCTGGTGTTGGGCAGTGCCAACAATTCCTCAAGGGCCATGGGACTAGGGTAGGGTGCATCAGCAAGTTTTAGGATTCTTAATGAAGACAGTTGCCTGGGTGCCCCCTGCAGAGATTAGGGCTGGAAGCATAGGTGGGATCTGCTGGGATTCTGCACGAAAGCTGTAAAGGGGAAAAGTGCAAGCTCAGGGAACACCCGGATTTAATTAAGAGCTGGAGGGTTGGCTGTGCCACTTAAAACTACAAGAACCTGGGGGTTTTGTAAAAGTTAGCCATTCTTGTTTTGAAGGCAGTAGGTACAATACACATTCAAGTCCCAGGTCTGTTCACTGGCTGGCTTCTCTGCCTCTTAGTTTCCTCAACTTTCAAAATGAAACAGAATATCTGCCTAAGTAGATAAAGTGAGACGATGTAATTTATGTAAAACTTTTGGCAGAGAACTGCCAGAGAATATTAATGCGCAGCTTCTAATTTATATATGCTATATACCGACAGTGTGTGAGATGTATATATACACATGTGCACACACGTAATTGCTCACGTTATTTTCTTCTCTCTAGAATTTCCCAAGCTACGGCTCATCAAACCCTAGACCCCCTGCACCAGACTCTGGAAAAGTCCCCAGTGCACAGGCAAGCATTACTAGATGGCTAGATAGTGCCTGATTTCCTCTGGCTGATTACTTATTAAAAGGCACTTCCTCAGCTCACTTCTGAGTGGAAGTTTTTCAGAAAGGCACTCCCTTGCTTGCTGGCTGGCTCAGTCTTGCAGAGACAATCCTGTGGAATGTGAGAGCACAGGGCAAAATGGTTAGTCAAGGCTGCTTAGCCGGCAAGTACAGGTGGCTAGATTTTGACAGGATTTTAAATTGGGGAAGTTCAAGGAAGGGGGTTGCTCTGGGTCCCTGGAATATTTATAATAAGGGGGCTCAGAGAGGTTCCGTGGAGGAACTGACACGCTACTAATTAAAGCCATCACTGCCGCCTGGCACCTCTGTGAAGCAAAACTCAGGAACCAGGAGCCAGTTTCCACATTGCCTTTCTTTTCTAAATGGTGGAGCTTCAGAATCACAACCTCCTCCACACCGGGCACTCGCGGCTACCATCGGCCCCTCTGACTACACACCACATCAGGTCCGAGAGAAGCTAATTTAACCACCGCTGGTTAAAATCACACCGCACTTCACAGCGCCTTTTACATGCCATGAAGCTGTCATGATAATTCTTGATCTCTGGCTCACCTGACAGCTTAGCCCTCCCTTGACTGCAAAGCTTCCCGTCAGTTAGAAACAGCAGTTTCCCTGGCCCCAGATGTGTCATCCTGAATATCCAGATGAAAGGCAGACACCTGCCCCGCTCCCCTCCTTGCTTCCTTTTCTCTCCGCAGCTCTGGAGTTTGTTTAAGAAGCCAGCCCTCTCCCTCCCCGAGTCCCTCCACTTGGCAGCCTGGAAGTTACTCTCCCATGCAATTAAAAAGCTGTCTTGCATTAGCCCATGGAAGGTCGTGCAGCAAAGGGACGCACGCGGTAACTGACATCGCTAGAAGAGAGCCGCAAAGCTGAATTTCGGGGGGAGACTGACACCCCTGGGCAGCTGCTTGGAAAGCCTGCCTTACCCAAACCACGGGCTCAGCTGCCTCCAAAGGGCAGGGCCGGCCTCTCTCACACCAGCTGTCTAATCCCATCACTTCACTATGGCCTGGTGGCTTCACCTTTCGTTATGAGGTCCTTGGGATGAAAAGAGATACTGTGTTGATAAAGGGCAGGCCTGGATGAATAACATGGTTGGTTGCCATGGACAGGACAGGAGCAAGTCACACCCAAGGCAGTCACCTGAGGCCCATGAGCTACAAGTAGAGGTTTTGTAATCCCAGGCAGCACACACCTCTGTCTTGACAAACAGGCTGACAGTGTCCTCTTTCTGTAAATAATAAGGAGCAAGTATCAGAACTAAGCCTTTGCTACCATGTTCCTCTCTTGATGGAAAGGACATGATATAAGCAGAGTTTGCTTTAGGAGCCAAGGGGGGAAAAAAAAAAAAAAACACTCTGACCTGTTTTTGAACTTGGTGTGCCCTGAATTATTAAAAATAATGTTACAGCATCTGCCTGGCCCTCCGAAGCATACCTGCTTTTAATCTTCAAAACAAGTTCACAGCAGGAAGAGAAAGATTTTCAATCGGTTTCCTTCCCATTGGGCTGTGACGGAGACTGTTCCCATCCATCAAGGAAAGAATCTGACAGGGGAAAGGAAAGACCGTGGCAGGACTTCTGTCTTGGTGGGTAGGTGAGGCGGCCTTGGGGTTATGCCCTGATGCTTCCAGACATGGCTCTTGGTTTTGTTGACGAAGAAATCAGAGGACCAGGTACCAGGGAGCCTGACCAGGAGGGGCCTTGATCTGAGCACCCCCAATGTGACCTGTATTAATTGACATCTAATCCCCAGCAGGAAGAATTCCTCAAAGAGGGGCATCACGGCTGAGTTTGAAAGAAAAAGGAGGCTCAATGGATAGAGAGAAGTAGCAAAAAGAAAGGCAGGGTTCATTTTCTCCAGTTAAATTTTATCGTAGTAAAATAAAAATATATAGCATAAAATTTAATATTCTAGCCATTTTTGAGTGTCTAATTCAGTGGCATTACGTACATCCACAATGTCGTACAACCATCACCACTGTCCATCTCCTGAGCTTTTTCACATCCCTGATAGCAGATGTGACCCACTGACAATAGCTTCCTGTCTCTCCTCTCCCCCAGCCCCTGACAGCCACCATTCTACTTCCTGTCTCCACAAATCTGACCACTTCAGGTGCCCTAGGTAAGTGGAATCTTACTGTATTTGTCCTTGTGGGTCTTGCTTATTTTGCTTAGCATCATATGCTCAAGATTCATCCAGGCTGAAGCATGTGTCAGAAATTCATTCCTTTTTATGGCTGAAAAAATTCCACTGTATGGGTAGACAGCATTCTTTTTTTTTTTTTTCCTAATCTAAGGTTTCTGAAAGTCCAGGATGTGCCAGGCACTAAGCTTGGCCATAAGGCATCAAGGATGACAACTCTGAGTTCCTTTCTGCAGTAAGTGCACAGATACTGGGCTAAAAGCTCAGAGGATGGGATCGGTACGGTCCTTCTGGGGTATTTAATCATTCAGCAGACATGACCTGGATGCCTATAGTGAGCCAGGTTCTGGCAAGGTCATTGCTGGGAATACAAAACTAAACACAGTTTCCAGGATAAACCCATGGCTCGCCATTTCATAGGTAAAGTTGCCCTGGACTAGAAGTCTTTACATGCTGATCTTCTTTCCTAAGTAACCTAATTTCTCAAGAACAGGGGGGAACACCAAAATGATCTGAGGATGAATCCAGCAATTTCAAGGGCAGACTGGACAGGAGGGGACCTGGGGCAGAGCAAGCAGGACTTTGGGGAGAGGTGTCTCCTTCCACGTCCACCCCTTAGGAAGACTCCGGGGCTAATACCAGAAACACGAAAACAGAACTACATCCTACTGGAGAACGAGCCTGGCAGGGCAGCGTGTGTCACACGCCTGGCTGGCTCTAAAGCACAGGACAAACAGGACAGGGGAGGAGGTGGGAAGACTGCCAGGTACTCAGCCAAGTGTGCAGACAGCACCTGCCCCCACCCCACTATCCTGCAGACATGTCACAGACACCTAGTGGGAAGGGAGTCTTTATCTAGCTTAGGTTTCCCCCAAAGAGTAAGAAAACGAGGAAAGGTGGCTTTGGGGTTAGCTGGATATGATCGTGTTACATAATGAACTCTTAAGAATTGATATTAACAGACAGGGATGGACTGATAAAACCTCTGCTCCCAAATAGAGGATAAAACAGTATTTTATTGTGTTTTGTTTAGAACATGTCTGTGTTGAGTGTGTTTTGTCACATATACATTTTGCTTTTGCTGGTTTCTTTTTATATAATTTTATATTTGAGGGCACCAGGGGGAGGACTGCATTGGTAAGAAAGCCTGACCCTAAGAAAGAGGCCCAAGGAGAGTAAATGATCAGAGGGCCAAAACCCACTAGGCAGCCACTTGTTAAACATAACAAGGAAGATTGGAAGTTCAATGACATCTTTGGCCTAGTTCATCACTGCATCCCTAGCACCTGGCACAGAGCAGAAACTTAAGTTATTTGTCAGCTGAACTGAGCTAAGAATGAGTGTTCATGAGGTGTTTGTAACATCATGAGAAAATGTGCAGTCCCTGATGGTCAGTGGAAAAGCCAATTTACAGATCAGGATGAATCCAAGGACATAAAAAAATGCTTAGAAAAAAGAAACAGATCAACTTGCTAAATGGTAATCTCAAAGGCTACAGATGAATCAAGAATGATTTTCCCCCCTTCTATTTGTCTATTATTCTTTACTTTTTCTATACTGAATATCATTAGGGGGGAAAATTTTTTTTATCCAGTGTGAAATGACTACAGGCTTCCTCGGTGGCTCAGCTGGTAAGGAATCTGCCTGCAATGTAGGAGATGCGGGTTCAATCCCTGGGTCAAAAAGATCCCCTGGAGAAGGAAATGGCAGCCCACTTCAGTATTCTTGCCTGGGAAATCCATGGACAGAGGAGCCTGGCGGGCTACAATCCATGGGGTCACAAAGTGTTGGATACAATTTAGTGACTAGACCTAAAACGTCCATATAGTCGAATGCAAGTTGAGCATGGATGGAAAGATTTGGAGGATCCGTAATCTACTTGGACTACAAAGCAGTTTCTTCCAGAGGGTGAAGAAACTGATGGATTTAGGGGACTTGTGCTCAGGAAGCTGGCACAGGGCTTGCTTTCTTTTTCTCCCTTCCTCATTGCCACTTGTAGGGATGGAAAGGTGTCTTGAGCAGCAGTCTTTTTAAATTACTCAAGTAATTTAATACATATTTACTGCTCCTTGGAAGAAAAGCTATGGCCAGTCTCCTTGGAAGAAAAGCTATGATCAACCTAGACAACATTTTAAAAAGCAGAGACATTACTTTGCTGACAAAAGTCCATCTATCAAAGCTATGGTTTTTCTAGTAGTTGTGTATGGATGTGAGAGTTGGACTATAAAGAAAGCTGAGCACCGAAGAACTGATGCTTTTGAACTATGGTGTTGAAGAAGACTCTTAAGAGTCCCTTGGACTGCAAGGAGATCCAACCAGTCAATCCTAAAGGAAATCAGTTGGAAGGACTGATGCTGAAACTAAAGCTCCAAAACTTTGGCCACCTGATGTGAAGAACTGCTTCACTGGAAAAGACCCTGGGAAAGATTGAAGGCAGGAGGAGAAGGGGACAATAGAGGATGAGATGGTCGGAGGGCATCACTAACTTAATGGACATGAGTTTGAGCAAACTCCAGGAACTGGTGATGGACAGGGAAGTCTGGTGTGCTGCAGTTCATGGGGTTGCAAAGAGTTGAACACGGCTGAGTGACTGAACTGAACTGAATTTAATACACGTTTACTGAGCATCTGCTACATGCCAGGTGCCAGTCTGCTGGGGGTGGTTCAACTTATAGAGGGATTTTAGTCTGACTGTAGGGCTTCCCTGGCAGCACTAGTGGTAAAGAACCCGCCTGCCAATGCAGGAGATGAGGATTCAGTCCTTGCCTGGATGGGGAAGATCCCCTGGAGGAGCACATGGCAATCCACTTATCCCTGCCTGGAGAATCCCATGGACAGAGGAGCCTGGTGGGCTACAGTCCATAGGGTTGCAAAGAGTCAGACCCAACTGAAGCGACTTGAGCGTGCATTCACACATGTAGGTAACGTTACATATAACTGCATACACTCTACTCATTACAAATCATTCTCGCATTTATTAGTTCACAACAACCCCGAGTGGTGGGCCAGGTATTAATTTTAGAGAAAATGGTGTACAGAAACAGGAATTTTAGCAACTTGCCAAGGTCACCTATAGCTGAGGTGGCAAGCACACAATTCTATAGTCCGAAGATTTGAAGTTTACCGTGTGATCTCGGAGTTCTCATCTCTACAGCAGAGATGACAGGACCAACCACGCAGGTTTGCTGTGAGCACTGACTCATCCTACATGTAATGCATTCAGCAGCGTGTCTGCCCTATATTAAGAATTCAATGTTGGCTCTTACCATTATTATGAAAGCTAATACCATTATAAATATTGATATCACCAACCCTTTGGTATTTGTTTCCTAATTTACCTTCTTTGTACCCCCACAAAGTGTATCTCTCTCTCCATTTCTCAGATTTAGACTATAGGTACCAAGGAAATAAGTAGATCTATTGTAAAGCGATGAGTGACCATCTGAGTCCAGGTGAACCAGCTTTAGGTAACGAACGGCAAGGCACTGACTTGGTGTCTGAAGACCTGGGCCCTAGTCTGGGCTCCTCCAACTTACTTGCTACAAAACCTTGAGCAAGAAACCTATCGGATCTCCCGTTTCCATAACTGCAAGGGGGATAACGACTTTGATGAAACTTGCAAGCTTGTCACACAAATGCCTACATAAATGAGTTGCAACTACATAAAAAAGTGCCTTCTGATGAAGTGCCTTGGAATTCCCATGTCACTGGCTGTCCGTGTTGCCTGCTCATGCTGTTTGAATGGCTCAGAGGAACCAGAGTAAGTGACAAGTAGGTCAGATGTAAGTTAAAGTGCTGGCCTCCATTTATCTACCATTTTGGCTCTAAATGACTGGTTTCAATCCAGACCGATTTAGTAAAGTGAGAAAACTGTGACCGCAAACTGGCAGGACACACAATCAGAGGAATGAGTGAGAAGCTTAAGCTGCCCCTTCAATGCAGAGGTTAAAGCGAGTAGACAGACCCGGTGTCTCTGTCACTGTGCGCCAGCCAACCATATATTATTAATTGGGCTCAGCAAGCATTATCCAGCACCTTCCACTGCAAGGCTCTGGCAAGGCCTCCAGGGATCTACATACAATGCAAGACCAACCCAACCTGCCATCTGGTTGGGATAACGAGATAGTCACAGGCAAGACTGTCCTCCCATCTCTGCCCATTAAAATTCTACTGAGCCCTTAAGGCTCAACTCGTATTTTCCCTAAGAAGCTTGCCCTGATCCCCTCGGCACTTTCTTTAATCGTCATTTGGGGAATTTCTCGCACTCTGCATTATCCCTTGCTTGTGTGTGTATGTGTGTGTGTTAACTTATTTCCTACTTCCAATAAGCAGGTGAATCCAATTTGTGCCATGAAGGTCTCTGTATTCCCCAATGGGTTGTCCTATTTATACTGGGAACCCCAAGATCTAGCACTGTATCTGGTATATGACAGATGTCAGGAAAATATTCATAATAATGAAAAAGCAAAAGGAGTTTAGAATAAGGGCCCAAGGGAGTAATCCAAGTAATATGTGTGTCTGGAGGTTAGACTGGGGCAAGACAGATGAAGGTCTGGGTTTTTGAAAAACAAAGGCCATTTAAAAATACTGGGTTATAAATCTTACAGATCTGTGCTGCCAAATATGCTAGCTACTACGTGGCTACTAAACACTGGAAATGTGGGTCGTCTGAATCGAGCTGTACCCTCAATGTGAAACACACACTGCATTTTGGATTCTTCACATAAAAAAAGAATGGAGAAATATCATAATTTTTACATTGGTTACATGTTAAATGATAACATTTTGGATGTATTGGGCTAAATAAAATATATTATTTAAATGGATTTAATTTTTATTTACTTTCTAGTGAAGCTACCAGCAATTTTAAAATTACACATGTGGTTCATGCTATATTTATATTGGGCCATGCTATATTTGTACTGGACAGTGCTATCACAAGCCACACAAATGTTTACACTATGATTCAGTAATCCCTATTTATGGATTCTATCCTAATAAAATAACCTAAAAGCAAGTATAAATGCTATGCACAAAGTTTTTCACTACAGTGTTACTTATAAGAGCAAAATATTGGAAGCAAGTATATTCAAAACTCCGTAAAAAAATAATAGTTAAGAAAACCAAACAATGGTGTATGAAAATATAACAGGTGAGATGGCCTTCTGAAGGAGCTCATAAGATTTCCTGGGATGAGCAATGACTGGGGAAAAATGGGAAGAAAAAAAAGCAAGCTACTCTTTTGGTCGGAATGGTATGGAGTTTTTACTTGAGTTCCCAAGCTTTCTTGGATTTTTTTTACCATAAGAAAACACAAAGCAGATGAGCCTCTGGTCCTGGACAGGTATACACTGCTGGCTTAAAGAGGAACGGGGTGTCTAGAGTTAGACCCATGTCTGCACCACCTCCTGCTGCTCCCTCTCTGAGTTTGCCCGTCTGTAGAATGGAGACAATGATTGTATCTACCTCATCGGTACATGGCTAAGAAATTTAAATAAAATAATCCACTAAAGTTCTTCACAGGATGCCTTATCCACAATAAGCACTAAATGAAAAGCTGCTGCTGCTGCTAAGTCACTTCAGTCGTGTCCGACTCTGTGCGACCCCATAGACGGCAGCCCGCCAGGCTCCCCCATCCCTGGGATTCTCCAGGCAAGAACACTGGAGTGGGTTGTTGCCATTTCCTTCTCCAATGCATGAAAGTGAAAAGTGAAAGGGAAGTCGCTCAATCACGTCCGACTTGACTCTTCATGACCCATGGACTGCAGCCCACCAGGCTCCTCCATCCATGGGATTTTCCAGGCAAGAATACTGGAGTGGGGTGCCATCGCCTTCAGACACGACAGCAACTATACAACAAGTGCGGACTTGGCTATTTTTACTGTAAAGGTTATAGGAATAGTATGACCTAGTTGATCGGCATAGCAAAATGGAAGGATGGAGCCTGCATGCTCGTAACACTATCCTGGCTGTGTTAGTTCACTTATTTTCAGTTTTTAGAATCTTTTATAGCTGTTGAATTTACTCAGCCAAGGTTTCACCTTCTTTTTTACTTTTAATGCCTTGAAGGATGATGAGATTGTAAATGTTCTATATAATGTGATAGTGAAATAACTTAAACAGAAAAGTATTTAGGTCTGCTGTCTCTCACTCAACAGCATAACTCTTAAAAAAGCCAAGCTTACTCTCATTTCAAATTCCAGTTTTTCTCCCCAGTATATTATTCGTTCCGCTCCAATTTATTTAGAATACTAAACACTATTAATCTCCAGGTGACCTTCTATTAGTCAGAAACAAAACCAGGTCAATTGCTTTGTTGTTTCTCAAAGAATTGCTGAGGAAGTCAACAAATCTAGAAAAAGAAACATTTTATTTTTTTGATACTCAGTCCTGTTCTTTCTCTAATAAGAGACTAAGCAAGTTTGCCTGAAAACAGACTCTGTTTTATAAATAGAACATTGTTCAAGGTTTTCTAGAGGTGTCTGCTAAAAATAAAGAGGGCTACAATTTATTTCTTTATAGCTTTCAAAACAAAACACAAAAGCCTGAGCTTAACTAAATGTGTTATATTTCTATTTTGAAAAGGCATCTTTATGTTAGCCAGACCTGATTTCTGGAAATGAAATTCCCCAGAAATTAGATTTCCTATGTTTATACAAGGTGTGGCTATGTAAAGTAATGACACCAAAGTGATTTTTATTTTCAGACACCATGGTGTTTTGTTTTAAACACCTGCCCCAGAATGAACACAACTGAATGTTGTTCTTCCACCCTATAAAGTACTCACAATTCCTCTTTGAAAATCGCTCCCTTTGAGGGGTACAATGATGATTTCAAAATATGAATTCTAGGTTATCTGCTCATAAACCTACAGCATTACTCTGAAGCTGAACCCACTGGTCCCCGGATTGTGAAGGGACTCTGTTCCAAACTGTCTCTAGGTTGCCTGGCTGGAACTGAAGGGTCATGTTGTGGAAACAGGGCCACGTTCCCAGGGAAGACCCCAGCAGCCCAGCTAATTCATGACTGACAGACAATGACAAAGCTAATGCTAAGAGCTCCATCAACAATTAGAACAATGTGAACTTGGGGAAAAGCCCACTTTTCAGCTCTGGACGCTATAGGGACCCATTTCTCACAGCCTGGGGTGGGGATGGGGGCTCTCCCATTTCCAGTTCAGTGGTGACTCTGGGGCCAGGGGCAGAGACTGTGAGTTGGACAGAAGTGAACTGAGATTTCCTGATGTAACTTTCCAGGGCAGTATTTACTATACTAAGTCCAAGAGAGCTGATCCACTGAGAGCGTTTGAGAGTGTTCTGGATCACAAAGGGCTCTAGAGATAAGCAAGTCAGAAACGCTACTTGCGTTTCCCCTCCACTTGGGGGCAATTGCATGAATGCTGCCATAGTAAAAGCTCTGAGAAAGCCAAGTGGAAGATAAATGTTTACCCTTATATCACTGAACATGTTCCAAACATGTTCCAAACAGGCCCCTGTGAATCTTGTCTCACTTTTCTTCTATGATGCCTATACATAATGTGTTAGTCACTCAGTCGTGCCCAACTCTTTGTGACCCCATGGACTGGGGCCTGCCAGGCTTCTCCATCCACGGAATTTTCCAGGCAAGAAAACTACAGTAGGTTGCCATTTCCTTCTCCAGGGATCTTCCTAACAGCTAACATTTATTTAAAGCTTATGATGTGGAAGGTACTGTTCTAAGCACTTCACATGCATGAGCTCACTTAATGCCCACACGTGCAGCCTTCTGAAGCAGATGCTAAGATTAACCTTATTTTATGGATGTGGAAACTGAGGCAGAGAGAGGTGACAGATTCCCAAAGGCACACAGAGACCCGTGTTTCATGACCATGCCTAGTCAACCCTAGAGACCAATCTCCTTGAAAGCCTTCTTTAGGAAACACTGTCCAAGGGGCAGCTCCAGGCTCCCTCAGATGACCCGTCAGCCCTTTCCTTCCTTACATTAGTTTCTCACTCACATGTCCCAGCTTTGGAGTTTTTAAAAAGCAGGATTTGGACATTTTCTAAGGGTTCCAAGTTTCCCTCTACAAGTTTGCAATGGAAACAAAGTTTAACAATCCTTATCCACAAAAGAGATCCAGGCTTCAGAGGAAATCAGGTTTACTTTATCCTGGTGTATTAGCCTCCCACTGCTGCTATAACAAATTACTACAAACTTAAAACAACATGCGTTTATTATCTCACAGTACTGAAAGTCTGAAGTCCAAAATCATTCTCCTTTGACTCAAATCAAGCTATTGGCAGGGCTTGCAGCTTTTTCTGCAAGCGCTTAGGGAGAATCCATTTCTTGGCGTTTTCCTGCTTCTAAAGGCCACCACATTGTTTGGTTCCTAGCCCTGTATCACTCCGACCTCTGCTTCTGTGACCACATCTCTCCCTCTGACCTTCCTGTTTCTCTTTTGTGAGGACCCCTGTTATGACACTGAGCCCACCGAGATAATCCAGGATAATCTCCCCAGCTCATTGCCATTGGTATCATCGCAGCTACAAAATCAATTTTGCTATTGTAAGGTGACATTCACCAGTGTTGAAGATTAGGACGTGGACATCTTTGGGGGCCCCTTAATCTGCCTACAACACTGCACTGAACTGCTGGGGAGCTGCAGAGGAAAACGGGGACCTGGAGTTGCCAGGAGGGAGGAGATGGGGAGTCCTTCGGGGCCCTGAGTTCCTGCTGTAGGAGAAGGGGGAAGGGACAAGGTCATGGGGTCTTTCCCTTCCTCACTTATCCCATTCACCATCATTAGCT
The DNA here is from genome assembly GCF_042477335.2 of Ovis canadensis. Classification (NCBI taxonomy): domain Eukaryota; kingdom Metazoa; phylum Chordata; class Mammalia; order Artiodactyla; family Bovidae; genus Ovis; species Ovis canadensis. The sequence goes on from NC_091259.1 coordinate 68,260,797, forward strand.
TGGCTATCAATGGTCCCTGAACAGCAGAGGGGAGATGAAAAAGGAAGGCAGAGCTGTGCATCCTTAAAGACGTTGGGATTTTTATTTTACTTTTTTACATTTTATCTTATTTTGTTTATTACTATTATTTTATTCTGGCTGTACTGGGTCTTCCGTGGGGCACACAGGCTTCTCCTGTTGGGGAGCTTGGGCTCTAGAGCACATGGGCTCCGCAGCTGCAGCACGTGGACTTCTCTCATTGTGGCGTGTCGGCCCAGCTGCCCTGCAGCATGTGGGATCCCAGTTCCCCAAACAGGGATCGAACCCACATCTCCTGCATTGGAAGGTGGATTCATAACTGCTGGACCACCAGGGAGTCCCAACATCGAGATTTTTTAAATTGAAATCAGTATTTACATAATATGACAAGTACAGGCATATTTTTGGTTCTGCTGAAGCACAACACTTTAAAAAATCTTCCTGGCTGTCAGAGTGCATAACACCATCTACCTTCAATGGTACTAGGGACAATTAAATAAATCAGTACCTATGCTGTGCCTGAACCAGTGCCTGGCACACAGAAACTCTCAGTGAAGTGTAACCATTCAATTTGGTGGTTGTTATTCCAGTACCAAAACAATTGCATAGTCACCTACCAGATGCTTTCAATACACGCCTCCTTGGAGCCTCACAGTCACCCTATGAGCCACGCCACTCTTTTTTCTGTTTTATAGACAATCAGATGAGGCGAGGTCTACAGTGTTTAAATCACTCCACAGGGTCGCACATCTGACTGGCAGTCAGGACCCCAACTCTGCCTCCAGAGTCCACAGTTACAACATTTTCACTTCTCTCCAACTCTGTGGCTCCTATTCCTCCGGGGCCCACGGAGCATTTCATAACCACGACTTAAATCAGAGTGAACAGAGCTTCCAAGTGAGTTCCTAAGGGGCTCTTGTTTGAAGGCTTCCCGAGTACCTCCTTGTGGGTGCCAGTGTCTCAGAGAGTTAGGGAACCAGAACTGGTGTTCACACACACTTTCCCGAGGTCACTTCACTCTCTGATAATACACCATCCCCTGTGTGAAATGGCCCCAGCCTCTACTTGGCCAAACCCCTTCTTCTCAAAGTCTTTTAAAAAACAGTATAAAAGTGGTGCTGACTTTTTCAACATCTGGAAACTTTCAAGCATTAGAGTTTTGCTGTGCGTGTGTGCCAAGTTGCTTCAGTAGTGTCCGGTTCTGTGCGACCTTAAGGACTGCAGCACCCCCCGGCTCCTCTGTTCATGAAATTCTCCAGGCAAGAACACTGGAGTGGGTTGCCATGTCCTCCTCCAGGGGGTCTTCCCGAATCAGGGATTGAACCTGTGTCTTTAATGTCTCCTGCACTGGCAGGCGGGTTCTTTACCACTAGTACCATCTGGGAAGCCCAGAGTTTTGCTGACTGTCCCTAAAACAGAAAGCTTTGAGCCAGGAGCGGCAGTGTCAGCCAGTCACGGCAGCTCCACATGTGGACGAATACCCAGGATACACACACAGATGCTGGCTAAGCATACCACATGGTGAAAGAGAGAAAAATGTCTTTCCCCAAACCATCACAACCAGGAAGGACAGGACATTCTTGAGCCCAGGAGCTGTGACTCCCACTGGCCAGCAGAGCCTGCCTGCCCATCATTCCAATCTCTCCCCTACACTTGAGTTTCAGTTTTGTGCAAGAGATGTAACTTGGGGTTTGAATTTCCAGCTCTGCCTTTACAGAAACGGTCAAAGTCCCCGTGTTAAATCACGTGGGATCCAGAGGCAGCAGAGTGGGTATCTGGTCTCAAGCCAGCCTGTCAGTTGGCTTCCCTGGTGGCTCAGCAGGTGAAGAACCTGCCTGCTGATGCAGGAGATGTGGGGTCAATCCCTCGGTCAGGAACATCCCCTGGAGAAGGAAATGGCAACCCATTCTAGTATTCTTACCTGGAAAATCCCTTGGACAGAGGAGCCTGGTGGGCTACAGTCAATGGGGTCACAAAAGAGACAGACACGATTTAGTGACTAACAACAACAGCCTGTCTTAAACTTCAAGACGCAGGACAGAGGAGCTCAGGAAAGCACTTTCAGTTCAGCACTGCAAAAAAAACCTCTCCAGGCAGGAACCAAGAGACCTGGGTCTTAAACCTGCCTCTGAATGATAAACAGTCGTGTCACCTGACGTCTGTGGCTAAACCCTTGTAAGCAGTTGTTCCTTCATCAGTGGGTAGAGGGTTGAGGTTCCACATGTTATGGTTTGTACTATCTAACAATGTAATCTGCTAACCTGTGAGCACAGAGCCTGGTATATCAATCACCTAATTTTCTTTAGCGTCTGTCTCACTCTCTCAGCTGTCAGCTCTATGAAAGGAGGCACCGTTTGTTTGTTTTGATGCACTGGGTCTTCATTGACATGCACGGGCTTTTTCTTTTTTCTAGTCGCTGGATGTGGGCTTCTCTTGTTGTGGAGCATGGGTTTAGTTGCCCCACAGTATCTGGGATCTTAGTTCCCCAACCAGACATCAAACCTGTGTCCCCCTCATTAGAAGGCAGACTCTTTATCACTGGACCACTAGGGAAGTCCCAGGGAAGGCATTTTTTAATCTTTGCTGTATTTCCAACAGTGCTCATTCCTTATAAGATACTTGAGAAATATTTATGGAATGCAAGAACAAAGGAACATGGTGTTGTGCAGCAGCGTGTCATGCACACTTAAGGGTGCATGAGAATATTGCAAGGCCCCTTTAAAATTCAGGAGGTCTGCGGTGGGCCTTGAGAGCGTGCATCTTCCAACAAGGTCCCAGGTGCTGCTGGTGATACAGATCTTGAGACCCTCTGGTGTCATGGTCAAGAGCTAGCTTCCGGGGCAGACTTTCTTCATTCTAATCCTGGCCATTTACTTCTTCCATCTCTCTGAACATCAGCTTCCTCACTTATGAAAATGCAGATCCCAACAAAAACCTACCTCACAAGATTCCTGTGTGTAGAATACTTCCAACAGGACCTGGTATTTCAAAAACCTTGTGTTTGCTATTATTATCAGGAGATTTTTCTCTCCTGCTTTGATGTTTTTAGCCTGTGTTTATATCAGTTGTTCCAACAACAAAAGGAGGATGTACAATTTGCAGAGCCTGGCTCTTACCTCAATAGTTATTCTGCATGTGACCGGGGACCAGCTTTCCCCCATGAAGATCTATATGGATTTGGACCTATGCTGAGTAACGGATAATTTCTCACTTAATACATCAATAGACCTTTAGGCGTTTAAAGTGAGCACCTATATTTCCCAAATTAGGCCAACATCCAGTTACAGTGATAAGTCTTCTGCCTAAAGAGTGTGGCCACAAGGGTCCAATGGTCAAGGCCATGATGGATTCTGACGGATATCACCTTATTGAGACCACCTGGGCTGGCTGTGGGACGTGAAGAGAGCTTCCTCTATTGAAGCTGAAGGAAAACAGCAGTGAAACAAATTAAAACAACAATCAGATTTAAGCGGCTTCTATCAGGAAATTAACTTTAATGGATATTGTCATCACCAGGCCTACCTCAGAGTTGCTGGGCTCACCGTGTCATGATGCAATTAAAAAAAAAAAATAGGCCTAAATGCTGAGTTACCCATCCACAACTCAGGATGGATCTTGTCTTTACTATTTTATGTTTGCTTTAATATGCTCCTTTCCCTGTTTGTTCAAGCTTTTCTATGATTCTATTATACTGATTACACACCTTTGCAAATGACTGCACATCTTACCTGAGATGGAAGCTCAAATTAAGACCAAGAGATGGAATTTTTGTTTGCCACTTTCTCTTAAGTGAGACCTGAAAAACCCTTTTTTCTCCACCACAGTCCAACCCTAGAATCATGAGGGTGCTTGGAAGGGGCTGCTCTGTTTCCAACTAAGTCTTCTCTTTTTAGAAGAATAAGAACCTGCCCTGTGATCTGGGCTATGTGATCTGGGGCTCTTCTCCACGAAGACTCACTCACATTCTAGACTGAGTCCAGTCTCCAGCCTTCCTCCAGCCAGCAGGCCTCTGAACAGCCTTCCCTCTTTATTCAAAATACCTCTGGATTCGGCACTGAATTTAGGCCTGGGGTTCAGCTGTCGTCTTCACTTGCTATTCAAGATCAAGAGATCAAGAGCAGAACAAGGGAGGCAGTTGGAGGGCATCTGACCTCATGGGAGAATTTCTGACTTAACAAAACGGGCCTCCGGGGTCAAGGAGCAGGAATGTGACGGAGCTGACAGGGCTGGCCACCCAGCCCATCCAACAGCAGCACAGGATGGGAGCAGAGGCTCGAGAGCCACACGACTGGGTGCGAGACTCGGTTCCCTATTCGTGAGCTGGGTGAACTCTGACACACCCCCCTCACGCCTCAGTGTCTCCATCAGTAAAAGCAGAATGATAGTGCTTCTGCCTAAGGAATCTGAGTGCAAACATGTAAAATCCCAAACTTCCCCTTCCCCTCGTCCTTCCTACCTGGCAACTGTAAGTTCATTTTCTAAGTCTGTGAGTCTGTCTCTGTTTTGTAAGTAAGTGCATTTGTATCATTTCAGAGTCCACGTCTAAGGGATGTCATACACTGTGGACACGTACACACAGCTATATTTAAAATGGATAACTAACAAGGTTCTGCTGTATAGCACAAGGAATCGCGCTCAATGTTACAGGGCAGCCTGGACGGGTGAGGAGTTTGGGGGAGAATGGATACATGGACATGTATGGCTGAGTCCCTCTGATGTTCACCCTAAACTGTCACAACATTGTTAATAGGCTATATTTCAACACAAAATAAAGGTTTTTTTTTTTTAAATAAATAAATAAACTCCTTGCCCTCATTAAGATCAATCCACTGGGATGACTCTCCCTTTTTTGTTCACGAGCATTTGTCATTCAATGTAGTCTCAAAGCAAAAAAAAAAAAAAAAAAAGTAAACTAGAATGCTGCCTGACACACATTGTGAGTTGTTCATTAAATGAATAAAATCTATTGAGCCCTGCTATATGTCGCAGATGGCCAAGAAATGGCTCTTATTCTTAAGGAGTTCATGGTCTCTTAAAGGAGACAGACTTGGGACGAAGTAAGTGGTGCAAGGCAGAGGAACCAGAGATCATATTGCCAACATCTGCTGGATCATGGAAAAAGCAAGAGAGTTCCAGAAAAACATCTATTTCTGCTTTATTGACTATCCCAAAGCCTTTGACTGTGTGGATCACAATAAACTGTGGACAATTCTGAAAGAGATGGGAATACCAGACCACCTGACCTGCCTCTTGAGAAACCTATATGCAGGTCAGGAAGCAACAGTTAGAACTGGACATGGAACAACAGACTGGTTCCAAACAGGAAAAGGAGTATGTCAAGGCTGTATATTGTCACCCTGCTTATTTAACTTCTATGCAGAGTACATCATGAGAAATGCTGGGCTGGATGAAGCACAAGCTGGAATCAAGATTGCCGAGAGAAATATCAATAACCTCAGATATGCAGATGACACCACCCTTATGGCAGAACGTGAAGAGGAACTAAAGAGCCTCTTGATGAAAGTGAAAGAGGAGAGTGAAAAAGTTGGCCTAAAGCTCAACATTCAGAAAACTAAGATCATGGCATCCGGTCCCATTACTTCATGGGAAATAGATGGGGAAACGGTGGAAACAGTGTCAGACTTTATTTTGAGGGGCTCCAAAATCACTGCAGATGGTGACTGCAGCCATGAAATTAAAAGACGTTTACTCCTTGGAAGGAAAGTAATGACCAACCTAGACAGCATATTAAAAAGCAGAGACATTACTTTGCAAACAAAAGTCTGTCTAGTAAAAGCTATGGTTTTACCAGTGGTCGTGTATGGATGTAAGACTTGGACTGTGAAGAAAGCTAAGGGCCAAAGAATTGATGCTTTTGAAGTGTGGTGTTGGAGAAGACTCTTGAGAGTCCCTTGGACAGCAAGGAGATCCAACCAGTCCATTCTAAAGGAGATCAGTCCTGGGTGTTCATCAGAAGGACTGATGCTAAAGCTGAAACTCCAGTACTTTGGCCACCTCATGTGAAGAGTTGACTCATTGGAAAAGACCCTGATGCTGGGAGGGATTGGGGGCAGGAGGAGAAGGGGACGACCGAGGATGAGATGGCTGGATGGCATCACCGACTCGACGGACATGAGACTGAGTGAACTCTGGGAGTTGGTGATGGACGGGGAGGCCTGGCGTGCTGTGATTCATGGGGTCGTAAGAGTCTGACACGACTGAGCGACTGAACTGAACTGAACTGAAGTGATGCAAGTGTGTGTGGAGTGATGCGCTCCAGCTGGAGGATAAATACAACTTCCTTTTATTAAGCACCTATTAGGTGCTTTCTACATCTGTCCTCTCTTTAATCCTTATAAGAGTTCTGCAAAAGGTAGGAATTCCAGTATCAAATTACTTATGAAGATGCGACTTAAGGAGAAGTTTAAGTCACTGATCTACTAGTTACAACCAAGTGGCTGAGCTAGGATTTGGATTCAGAGCTGCCCGACTTCAAAGTTCATGCTCTTTCTCCTGACAAGATAAAGGCGTGAGATGCTAGGAAATTATGTGCCACATGCCCTGCATCCCGGGAGAACCAGGTGGAGCCAGAAGGTAGGAGACCGTTGTTGTTTTTTTTCAACCTATACATAACTGTATGACTCTGGAGCAATTACCATTTTCCCTTGTGCACCAGCTTCTCCAGGTGTTATAGTGCTCACCTGTGATCTACCTGCACTGCCAGGTAGAGTTAGTGTGAGATCAACAGCAATAAGCAGGGCAGCCCTGAGAAGCATCTGGGATGCTAGAGAAAAGTCGGATGCTCCAGCTCTAAACCTCAGAGCACAACTGCCTTGGTGGTGTGCTCTATCACCCTGTCTTTCTTGAGCTGCTACTGTGCAGTCCTATCTCCTGACCCAGGCGGAAAGCTTCCTAAGGGCAGGCACAGCATCTTCCCCTTTTCTCGCAACCCTACAGTATTATGACTGCTTTTAGAGAGGGGCTTCCCAGGTGGCTCAGTGGGAAAGAAGCTGCCTGTCAATGCGGGAGATCGGTTTGATCCCTGGGTTGGGAAGATCCCCTGGAGAAGGGAATGGCTACCCATCAATATTCTCGCCTGGGAACTCCCATGGACATAGAAGCCTGGTGGGGTACAGTCTATGGAGTTGCAAGAGAGTCAGATGTGCCTTAGCGACTACACAAGACACAGAGAAGGAACACACTAACCAGTTGTTCAGTAACAGAATTCCAGTGAGGGAGAAAGATTTAAGTAAAAAATGACAAAACGTGTCCGAGAAATAACAGAAGGATAAGAAGTTAGGTAGAACAACTCAAGTGGCCTAAAACAAACTGGGCAAGGAATATTTTCTGATTCAGAAATATCCTGGGTTCAGATAAACTCAGGTTAGGCCCTTGTACTTCCAGATTCAGAGAAGAACAAACTCTCTAACCCTCTAAAGGCTTGCCAATCACTAATTATATGGCAATTATTCTATTTTGGGCTCTTGCTAATGAGATCTGGGAAGTGTATTAATTACCCAAAATTATGGAAATAATTTCAAACTTGACTCTAGGGCTAGTTTTACTCCACTTAGGAAGAGAAATATAAATGAATGTACACGGGGTTATTTTTTATTAAGAAATAGTCTGAATTTGTTGAAACTCTAAGCTCCTATTGTAGACTTTGGTTTACAATCCTGGTTAGCATCCTGATACGTTGATATCTGAAGTTTCAGTCACATTTGCAGGGTCACTATTATTAGTACATTCAACAGACTATAATTTCTAGAAGAAGGCAATCTCTTTCAACTGCGGTGTCCTAGAAATCCCAGTCACTGCTCAAGGAGAAGAGGTGAGTATGTGGGGCCTAGGACATAGTGGGTTTTCCCAGGAGGCTCACTGGTAAAGAATCTGCCTGCAATGCAAGAGACGCAAGAGACGTGGGTTCTATGCTTGAGTTCGGAAGGTCCTCTGGAGGAGCGCATGGCAACTCACTCCAGTATTCTTGCCTGGGAATCCCACGGACAGAGGAGCCAGGCAGGCTACAGTCCATGGGGGTCACAAAGAATTGAACACGACTAAGCAACTGACACACTCACACATAGGACATAGTATAGCAGCAACAGAAGAGAAGAGGAAATGGTAAGCTTATTATTTAATGCATGCTTTACCTTGTGAACTGCCTGCTATAGCCAAGTAAAAGGAATTCTCTCAGATAGCATGTGTGTGCTCAGCCGCTTCGATTCATGTCCGACTGAAAGGAATATGCCTTTGTAATTCAGGACCAGTTTTTGTGATGTCATAAGGAGAGGAGTTTAGCATGAAAGGTAAGAGCAAAACTCTCAATCCCACTTATCAACTATTTAACTGCCTTAAGCAAGTTACTTAGCTTCTCTCCTCCTCAGTGTTCTCAGGTATAAATCAAGGTTTTAATTGTATCACCCCTCAGGGTTAATTGGAAGCAAGATATGTAAAGCCCTTGGAAGACTCTAGACCATGATCAGTAGACTCTGGTCTACTGGCCAAATCTCACATGGTGACTGTTTTTGTACACAGTTTCACATGCACACACCCATACCTATTGCTTATTGTCTGCAGTTGCTTCACGCTGCAGTGACAGATTTAAGGACACACAGCAGAGTACTTAGCAGCAGCAGCAGCAGAGTACTCTTGCCTGGAAAATCCCATGGATGGAGGAGCCTGGTGAGCTACAGTCCATGGGGTCGCACAGAGTCGGACACAACTGAAGGACTTCACTTTCACTTTTCACTTTCATGCATTGGAGACGGCAATGGGCAACCCACTCCAGTGTTATTGCCTGGAGAATCCCAGGGACGGGGGAGCCTGGTGGGCTGCCGTCTATGGGGTCGCACAGAGTCGGACACGACTGAAGCGACTTAGCAGCAGCAGCAGTAGCAGCAGAGCCCATATAGTCCACAAAGTCTAAGGTATTTTATTATATAAGCCCTTAATTTTCCCTACCTTGTTCTAGATTCTAGAGCACTGGGTGAATAATGATTCAGAGAACAGAAGACCGGGTACCTGTTACAGCATTTCACAGATAAGAGACAAAAAACTTTCTGACTTAAGATAGTGAAGCCAGGAAGTGTCGGGCCCACACGAGGCCCCAACCATCTGCCTGCAAGCCCGCTGTTTTCCCATTACATTCTACTGACATGTTCATTAGAACATGATAAACCGTCAAGGCTGAGCCCTGCCATTGAGTTCTGTGTGAGGGACACCCACTTGTAAGCCCCGCCAGCTTGGAGTCATCACAAGGATGCATCCAGAGGATGCTAAGAGATCCCACAACAGCCCTGCTTTCCAAAGTGGGTTCTGTGGAATGACAACAGGTCTTGGGTTAAAGCAAGGTACCATAGTCAAGCACATTTGTGAAAGGCTGAGTGAAACTAAAGAAGTTTCAGGACTTGGAACTGCAGGACTTAAGAGCCCTCATTGTATCAGCACACACTGGGGTGCTCCAAGAGGACACAGCAAGAAGCACTTCCCAAGTCAATCCCTCCTCTCCCTCTTCCTCCCATAAGTCAGCCAGCAGGACTGCTGGTTTTCAGCACATTCTCTGGGAAATACTGTTTTTTTTTAATTTGGCCTCAGAGATATTGTTTCCCTGTTTCTAAGGAAGGACTCTACCTCCTCATACCCAGATGACATATTTTTTAATTAATTAAAAGAAATTAAAACCAAGAAATTAAAATCAAGGAAATGCCCTTTTAGTTACAGCTGAAGCATTTACTGACCAAATAGTTCCCAGGAGTTATTACTAGAAACACATGCTTTCCAATGCTGCTGAGAAAAGATTTAAGTAGCAGTTTATGCTCCTTCTAATCTTCCTAGACTTTCATAATTCTGGGTTGACCATGAGACAATCCAGATCATCTGTTCCATGTGGAAAATCAGAAATGGAACAAGTGAGAGATCGTATTTTTATATGACATTTGCCACAATCCCTCTCTATGAGACCAATCTCTTCGAGAAACATCTGTAATGTATGAAGTACTTACAATTGACTACAATCTTGCAGTAATAGCTTAATTATGCCTCCGAAAAAATATGCCCCCCTCCTTCCAGGAGCCTGGCAACAGATCTGTGATTCTGCGGTTCAATCTCGTATTTCTCTCCCATTTTTGTCCTTTAATTTGTCCTTTAAGTCAATCCCAACTATGAAAGTGGGAAAAATTTCTAAAGCTTTTGTCCTCAAATGCTGTTCCAATGCTATGGCCTGCATTGTTTTTGTCCCCTTTCTTCTTTCGTCCCTTTTCATTTTTTTTGTATGTTTCCCCGTTCCTGAGCCCCAATGGGAACATGGCAGTCATCAGACAGTCGTCAGAACCCCATCCTCGAGCTAGGCTAGGCTGCCCTCCTATTCTCAGCATAGCACTCTGCAACACTCATCACCCTTGAATTGCTTCATTATTAGAGTCTAAGTCCCAAGAGGCAGACTCTATTTATCTCTGTATCATCACCATCTAGTCTAGTGCCTGGCACCTAGATGCTAAACAAGTATTTCTGCTGATCTCTGGCTCATTGGAATAAGTCATTGGAATAAGTCATTCCAAGATAGCAGGAAGGGAGCATTTCATATACATTTAAGGTTATCTAGTTTGAGGAGAAATATAACAATTGTCAAAGTTTATGGTTTTTCCAGTAGTCATGTTTGGATGTGAGATGGACCATAAAGAAGGCTGAATGCCAAAGAATTTATGCTTTTGAATTGAACTGTGGTGCTTAAGAAGACTCTTGAGGGTCCCTCGGACAGCAAGGAGATCAAACCAGTCAATCCTAAAGGAAATCAACCCTGATTATTCATTGGAAGGATTGATGCTGAAGCTGAAGCTCCAGTATTTTGGCCCCCTGATATGAAGAGCTAACTCATTGGAAAAGACCCTGATGCTGGGAAAGATTGAAGGCAAAAGGAGAAGGAGGTGGCAGAGGATGAGATGGTTAGATAGCATCATCGACTCAATGGACATGAACCTGAGCAGACTTTGGGAGACAGTGAAGGACAGGGGAAGGACAGTGAAGGACAGCTGCAGGCCATGCGGTGACAAGAGTTAGATAGGACTTAAGAGACTGAACAGCAATGACAAGAGTTGTTGGGAAGCTGTGGAAGAAAGTGGGAAGAGTCTGAAGAGGAGACCAACCATCAAGCATGGCAGCTTAAGAAAATCCTGGCATTTTGGAAGAGGAGAAAAATAGAAGAGTCGCCTCTAGACAGAAACACTTCAGGGGTGTTTTAGAGAAAAAAAGGAACAGGGCCCAACTAATTAAGATGTATGATGTGGGAACTTAGTCAAATGAAGTCATGGCTGTCTTCAGAAGAGTCTGTGATAGGAAAAGAGCCTACAAAATCGACAGAGAAACACGGGCTAATGGCACGCTACGTCAGCATGGCTGGGAGAGGGGACGGGACATCTCTGAATGCGACCAATTTCATGGTCTGATAAGGGAACCAGATATGAAAATATTTTATTTTTACTTATTTATTTTTCTTGCTGTGCCATATGGCTTGTAGGATGTTAATTCCCAGACCAGGAATGGATCTCAGGACCCCTGCAGTGGAAGCTCTGAGTCCTAACCACTGGACCACCGGGGAAAGTCCCTGAAAATATTTTAAAACAATGTGAAAAGTGTTGGCATCCATTCAGTACTTCACACATTCAGACACACAACAATGAGTGAAGTCACATTACTTCACTCATTCAGTCACTCTACACTCGTGCAGAGGCTGAAATGACCACTTCCACTGGGAGACTCTCAAAGTCACGTGCAAGGGGATAATTCAGCAGACTATCCATTGGGGCTTTTCTTTTTTAAAAAAGAATATTTTTAAAATAATATTACATTTTTTTAAAAAAAATATTACATTAAACTTGGATTCCAATCTGGTTTGGATGCATCACAGGAGAAATTTCTCAGTTGCAGTATTAATATATCCCTTTGCTCACGGACACACAGACTCCTGAAACCAGTCCTCCACACCTGCTTTCCCATCCACTCTGCTGGGGATCTAGCACGAAATAATATATTTTGAAAAAGTCATAAAACAGAAATGGCGTTTCTGATGAGAAGACAGTAAAAACAGTTAGCACTAGTGAGAGCTTCCTCTGGGTCAGGGACTAGGTAGAGTGCTTTACAAGCCAGAGCTTACGATTACGACTTTTCAGTATCCGTATTGTCTCTGCTTCCAGCCAAGATATCTGAGACTGAGCAACGTTAAATAACCCGTCCAAGGTCACGTGGCCTGTGTGGGAGTCAAGCCCTGGTCTGCCTGACTTCAGGGTCAGGGTCCTGTCTCAGTGAGCTCCTCTCACATTGTGGGAGGAGGGGAGGGCAGGAGGGAGAAGAGGCAGAAGGTGGGGAGGGAAAGAGAGAAGCTGGAGGAGAGACAGAATGAAAGGAGACAGGCAAGAGAGAGAGGGCAAGCATTTCCTGGAGATAGCAGCAGAGAGTGGAAGGGACCCAGACTTGTGGCCAGAGAGATGTGAGTTCCAATCTTGCCTCTACAGAATGGATTTAGGGAAGAGGTAATGGCTTCCCAGGTGATTCAGTGGGAAAGAATCCTCCTGCCAATTCAGGAGACTCAAGATACATGAGTTTGACCCCTGGGTGGTGAAGATCCCCCAAAGAAGGGAATGGCTACCCACTCCAATATTCTTGCCTGGAGAATCCCATGGTCAGAGGAAACTACCAGGCTACAGTTCATGGGGTAGCAAAGAATTGGATAGGAGTGAGCGTGCGTGCACATGCCCACACACACACACACACACACACACACACACACACAATGCTTTGCATGTAGTCAGGGGTAATAAACAGTAAGATCCCTTCTTGGGGGTCTTTTGTCTCAAGAGAATGATCAGTAACTAGCTGGATGGAATTCTGTCTGCTTGAAAACACTACGAATCACTGACGCTTCTCACCAGCAGGCAGCCTGTCTCACTATAATCAACAGGCAACTCTAGTCTTCAGCAGGGATGAGCCCTCCTTATGCTTCTCCCTTGCGCCCAGGTGCTCGGCTCTCAATCTACATTTGCTACGTGGATGAATGCAGACTACGAAGGGCCACGAGATGTTCTGGAAGAAGCACTTCTTTGAAAGCCAAATACACGTCTGCTTGTCTTCTTGGCATCTCTTGAGAGTTAAAGCAAAAACAATTATTTGTAAAGGAAATTGATTAAAGCTGTTGGTGGTTGTTGTTTAGCTAAGTCCTGACTATTTTGTTACCCAGTGGACTGTAGCCTTCCAGGCTCCTCTGTCCATGGGATTTCCCAGGCAAGAGTACTGGAGTGGGTTGCCATTTCCTTCTCCAGGGGATCTTCCCGACCCAGGGATGGAACATGCGTCTCTCGTATTGGCAGGTAGATTCTTTACCACTGAGTCACCAGAAAAGCCCCAAGGTTTGGGTAATGAGTTAAAAAAACAAGTAACCAGGCCAAATGGCTGGGAAAGCCAAAAAGAAACCAAATAGCGTGTAATCGTAGTGTGAGATGGAAATTCTGTCCTCGAAGCACAGAAAAGTAGAATGTATGAAATTGAGAGAGGCAACCGATGAGAGGCCTGATTTGCATTCCACCTGCATTCCAACCTAATGAAAATAAAGCCATGTGCTGGGGCAGGGCTGTCACTTTCAATTGCTCCAAATTGTTTTGCTTGTCTCACAAAGTGCTTCAAACATATCAAATGCACTTGCCTTTCTGAAGAAGTAGTCCATACCAAGACTGGAAATTAATAGTGGTTTCTGAATTACTCTCAAACACACAACACGCCATCTTTTTTTTTTTTTTTAAGACGGAACACATTTTTCCAAGATGACCTAACTTCCACGATGGCTAAATCTGTTTAAAATAAACATTCCAGATAAACATTCCAAATAAACTCACCTCAGGGTTGACAGAAGAAATAAAATACACATTTACTGTGATCCTAAATAATGCTACAAGTTAAGATTTAGCAAGAATAAACAAAGTAACTCACTTTAAAAAAAATATGTTGTAATCTTGCCCCATTCCACTTTCCCCTTTGTTTTGATTTTTTTCCCACTTGTTTAATTTATCTTAGTTAAAAAATGCTTAAATTATTCGGTAATGCACCAAACCATTAAACAATCTCAGATGCACTCATGACAACATTATGTTCTTAAAACTTCATAACTGTGTATGACATTGAACCAGACCCTGGACCACCTTAATTAAATTTCAGCATGTACTCTGACTGATTTGTCAGGATCTCTGGGAGTTAGTTGATCATCCACATTGGAATGAAAGAACAGCAGTTTCTCGACGGCAACCATGTAATTTCTTTTTTTTTTTTCTTCTCTCTGGAAATTGTGAAATTAAGTTTAGGGGAGACAAAACAGTCCCTTTATAAAGCTTTTGTCTTTACTGTTCCCCTGACAATACCTAGTCTAGGTGTTCAGTCATTGCCTGAACGACCCAAAACAAAGAGAAAACATATAGAGCCAAAGCCAGGCTGGCCTCATTAAAATATCCAGCAGGGAAGTCAGCAGCCGAGGAAGTGCCCTGGGTGTGTAAGGCTGGCATATAGGAGTACCGCTCAATCCCTGCATACTGTGTGTTTGTCTGTGTGTGTGTGTCTGTGTGTTAGTCCCTCAGCTGTGTCCAACTCTTTGAGACCCCATGGAGTGTACCCTGCCAGGCTCCTCTGTCCATGGAATTCTCCAGGCAAGAATACTGGAGTGGGTAGCCATTCCCTTCTCCAGGGGATCATCCCAATACAGGGATCAAACCCAGGTCTCCTGCACTTCAGGCAGGTTCTTTACCACCTGAGCCACCAAGAAGGCCCTTACCATAGACAGGAAATAAGGCTCACAGGGCTGACATCACCTGTTAGAAGGTCTTTCACAAATACATGGGCCTAGATCCCACACTTTCTGACTCCTAGCCAAAAATCTTTCCATTCCACTACTGAACTAGGGATCAGGAGACCTGGGACCGGAGTTCCAGTCCAGTCTGCCACTGATTAATGGAAACTTTTTTTTATTGTGATAAAATGCACATAACATAAAATTTGCCATTTTAACCAGTTTTAAGAGAACAGTTTGGTGACATGAAGTACATTCGTATTGCTGTACAACCTTCACCACCTTCCACTTTCTGAACGTTTTTATCTTCCCAGCTAGAAGTCTGTACCCATCAATTAGCAGCTTCCCATGCCCCCTCCCTCATCCCCTGGCAATCACCATTCTACTTTTTGTTTCTATGAATTTGAGTACTGCTGCTGCTAAGTCACTTCAGTCGTGTCCGACTCTGTGTGACCCCGTAGACGGCAGCCCACCATGCTCCCCAGTCCCTGGGACGCTCCAGGCAAGAACACTGGAGTGGGCTGCCATTTCCCTCCCCAATGCATGAAAGTGAAAAGTGAAAGTGAAGTTGCTCAGTCGTGCCCGACTCTTAGTGACCCCATGGACTGCAGCCTACCAGGCTCCTCTGTCCATGGGATTATCCAGGCAAGAGTACTGGAGTGGGGTGCCATTGCCTTCTCTGTTGAGTACTCTAGGTACATCTAAATAGAATTACAGAATCTTAGTCCTTTTGTGTCTGGCTTATTCCACTGGCATTATCTTTCCAAGGTTTACCTATGCTGTGGCAGATGTCAGAATGTCCTTCCTTTTCAATGTCCTTCCATTTATGTATATACGTTGGGCTTCCCCTTGGCTCAGATGGTAAAGTGTCTGCCTGCAATGCAGGAGACCCAGGCTCGATCCCTGGGTCGGGAAGATCCCCTGGAGAAGGAAACGGCAACCCACTCCACTACTCTTGCCTGCAAAATTCCATGGATGGAGAAGCCTGGTGGGTTACAGTCCATGGAGTCGCAAAGAGTCTGACATGACTGAGACTTCACTTTCACTTTCTGTTCATCCATTCATCTGTCGTTAGACATCCTCCTCCTTTTGGTTAGTGTGAACAATGCCGCTATGATCATGGATGTACAGATATCTGTTTGAATTCGTGTAACCTTTAATCCAGCAACCTCTCCCCTTCTTACAGTCAACATTATCATTCCTAAAAAGATGGTATAATGATACATACTTTCTTGAGTTCCCCATTTGCTACTAGTACAATCATGTCTCCATGGAACCATCCAGTATTTCACTAAACTGGTTTCGGAGAGCTGTTAACCCAGCCCAAATTTAGACTGCCACAGAATGAATAGCTTGGTAAAGTCAAAGGTGGGAAGTTCCTTCCTGGCCCTGGGAATGCCAACTGTGTACAGAAAAGTGAAGGTGCTAGAGGATACTGTAAGTTCCCTCCCCTACTCTCTGCTCCTAGCCTTTCACCCACGAGAAATCTATCCGGTGCAGACTCAATTCAGTTCACTTGACAACCGCTTACTGAGCATCCAGCAAGCACCAAGCTTGGTGCTAGGTATTCACTGGCTGGATCTCAGCATCAATTAAACTATTTTTGTTCGGAAGACAATGTAATGGAAATACATGTTTTTAAAAGTGCTAGCTGTCACAAGTTGTGACTTTAAAGGAATAAATTAACTCACTGCAAAGGAACGGAAAAACAGCCTAAGTGTGCAGAAGAAATAAACACACTTCCATCTCCTTTGTCCCTCTTTGGGGCCTCCTGCAGCCTCCACACTTGGCCGGGTTGTTCCACTCCTCCTTGCAGGCAGGATTTAAAACATCTATGGAGCCTGCTGGGCAGAGCAGTTAAGAGAGTCCTGCGTACATTTCAATCCGGCTAATGGCTTCACAAGCCATTCCATCACTAAAGAAGTGCCTACCACCACAGGAGCATCCCTCCAAGTCGACCTCCCTCCACACTCCCCTGATGGAAAACAAGCAGCCCAATTTACTTGCCAAGACTGGCAGAGCTCTCCACCCCCGACCCTAGATACTAAGTTTTGGTCTAAAATGACTTTTTCTGTCCAAGTTACTGATTTCCTTGAAAACACCGAGTTATAATGAAAACGTGGACATCTGGCTCAAGTGCTCTTCTGTAACGGTTCTGCAAAGCAAAGCCACAACAAACTTTTGTGTTTTCTAGCAGGGAGGGAGGGACTGAGGCAGAGAAAAGCTATTGAAAGCAAAAGGTCATTTTATTTGATAGCATTTGAGAAACTTTAGATTTTGTACTCTGCATCCCGGGTTGCATCAACAATGGGTCATTCTAGTCAAGCAGGTTGAAATTGTTCAGGTGGGGTCTTCCTGCCCCAGAGCACTGGGCATGAAGTCTCATCTCTAAGTGACGGCCCAGTGGACCAGAAGCTACCCTCTTAGGCTGTTACCTGCCATGGAATCTCAAACAAGTTCGGAACTTCTGACAGTCTGATTTGATAAAAATCCCAAAGCCACAGTAGCCCATTATGTGGGCAAACTATTCATTTTACATTCACCTCCTTGTCGTGTTAGTGCAGAGGTCATCCAAAGAGGAGGCCTAATTAATCAAACTGTCAGAGGCAATGAGGAGGAGCATGTTAATAGGACTTGTATTTCACCCAGGAAAGCGGCGGCCTGACAGGGACCAGAAAATATGGCCTTGGTGTTGCTGTTTATTAGCAATGCTGAGATCAGTGGTAATAGGAGCCAAGCAGTGTGTGGTTGATAAAGTGCGAGGTGTCAAGCAGCAGCAGCAAGTCGAAATTAGACTGACAAGAGCCAGCACTCAGCGGATATTGATAGCTGATAAATAGGAAGCCTGGTGCAGAGGGGCATATCAAAGAGGGTGGCAGAGCAAAGAGGGGTCTGCAGTTAGGCAGGGGCCAGGGAGAAAAGGCAGAGTGCAGATTCTGTCTTTTGCTGACAGCTGAAAGGGCTGGCCTGAAAATGAGTCTTTTTTTATTTTAATTGAAGTACAGTTGATTGACAATATTAGTTTCAGGTATATAGCACAAGTGATTCAGTATTTGCAGACTGTACTCTATTATATATTACTGCTAGACAATGGTCACAATTCCCTGTGTGATACAGTATATTCTTGTTGCTTGTCTATACATAGTAATTTGTCCTTCCCCATCTCGCTCTTGCCTTTGATAACCACAACTTCATTTTCTTTATCTATGAGTCTGTTTGTTTTGCATATACATTCACTTGTATTATTTTTTAGATTCCACATATAAGTGATACATATTATTTGCCTTTCTCTAATTTCACTAAGCATATTCTCTATGTCCATCCACATTGCTGCAAAGGGTAGAATTTCATTCTTTTTTATGACTGAGTTGTATTCCCTCATATATATGAAGGAATATATATACACATACATATATACACATATATATCACATACACACACATAGGGCTTCCCTGGTCGCTCAGCCAGTAAAGAATCCACCTGCAGGGCAGGAGACCCTGGTTCAATTCCTGGGTCGGGAAGTTTCCCTAGGGAAGGGATAGGTTACCCACTCCAGTATCCATTCCATTCTTGGGCTTCCCTGGTGGCTCAGATTGTAAAGAATCTGCCTGCAATGCGGGAGGCCTGGGTCCAATCCCTGGGTTAGGAAGATCCCTTGGAGAAGGGCTTGACAACTCACTCCAGTATTCTTGCCTGGAGAGTCCCCATGGACAGAGGAACCTGTTGGGCTACAGTTCACGGGGTCGCAAAGAGTCGGACACAACTGAACAACTAAAAGCACATACACACACATACTCAAAATGAATCCTTATTTCATTCAATCAGTATTTATCCACAGACTGGTTGCACCAGTCCTGGGCTGGGTGCTGTGATGCCAAGATGCACAAGCTATTGCCTCTACCTGCCGGGCTTACTGTTTTGGAAAGCAGACTCCCTTAAGAAACTGATGAAAGCAACAGACCTTGGAAAGAGAAAATTCACATTTACATCAAAGACACAGAATTAACATACAATTGCAGGGGTTTCAAAGAACTGAAGCCCATTCAGGGGCATTTTTAGAGGGGAGTTCCATCTTAAGAGTTTCCTGTCTGCTGTCAACATCTACTACTGAAGGGTTATTTGAAAATATATTTATATACAGACTTTTGGCTGCATTGGGTCTTCACTGCTGCGCTCAGGCTTTCTCTAGTTGCAGCGAGTGGGGGCTACTTTTTGGTTGAACGGTACGGGCTTCTTTCTGCAGTGGCTTCTGTCGTTGCAGACCATGGCTGTAGGGCAATCAGCCTTCAGGAGCTGCGACTTAGGGGCTCAGGGGTTGTGGCACACGGGCTGTGTTGCACCTCCCCAGCCCAGGGATCGAACCTCTGTCCCCTGCATTAGTAGGTGGATTTTAACCACTGGATCATCAGGAAAGTCCCCGAGGGGTATTTTTTTCAGAGGCAAATGAGCATCATTCAGTGGGAAGAAGGAGACACACCACAGGGCACCATTTTCATAACAGGATTTCTATCAGAAAAATACAATTATCTTCACACCATTCACACTGAACCCCATCTTATTTTCTGCAGCATCACCTCTGTTACTGAAGAATAGCCACAATGTTCAGAGGCATTAGCCAGCAAAGTAATCAACAGCTCCTGGAGCAAGTGGAACCTCTGAGACTTGAGGGCACAGCAGTTGCACTTGAGCAGTTTCATAAGCCTGGCACAGATGCCAGACCCCCATGGGGCAGCCCCATTCTTGACCTCCGGGCAGGGCTTGCTGCTGGTTTAGTCACTAAGTCGTATTCAAGCCTTTGCGACCCCACGGACTGTAGCCCACCAGGCTCCTCTGTCCACGGAATTTCCCAAGCAAGAACACAGGTGTGGGCTGCCATTTCCTTCTCCAGGGAATTTTCCTGACCCAGGGATCGAACCCACTTCTCCTGCTTGGCAGGCAGATTCTTTACCACTGAGCCACCTGAAGGCCTCCGATGGTTTCCTGGGCTCCAGATGATCACAATGTGCCCAAAAGGTTTACAGCTCTATCGCATTGATTCTTACAACAGCTTTCAGGGAAGCTACTTCTAGGTGTCCAATTTAATGTATGACTAGAACATGGATTAAATCATTTTAGACAACTTTCATCAATATGGAAGAAATGCAAAGGGTTAATTCTTGGTTTTTGCATGTATTTTCCTGATTTTTAACTTTCCTCTCTATGCTTCTTTGTCAGCACTTATCTAATTCAACAATGGACAGAGACTTCCCTGATGGTCCAGTGGTTAAGAGTCTGTGCTCCCAGTGGAGCAGGCCTGGATTCGATCCCTGGTCAGGAGACTAAATCCCTGCATGCTGCAACTAAGACCCGGCACAGACAAAAAAAGAAAGGAAGAAAGAAGACTGAATGTATTTGTTTTAACTTATCTGTTTTCTTGCTTGTTCTTTAGTCTCCCATACTAGATTTTAAGGTCACCACAGTAGGTTCTTTGATCTATTTTATGCCTAATATATGTCCATTGCCAAACACAGAGCCTGGTAGGTGCTCAATAAATGTTTGCAAAATGAATGAATGGATGCGTATGTCCCTAAGCTCAACTGAAAATAAAATCAGAGTATCATGAGTCTTACATTTCTACTCTGCTTGAATATGAACTCATTCCTTTACTTCAAAATATTCGTTGGACATCTAATATTGCCAGCCCTTATTAGAACCTAGGGATTCAGTTACCAAGAGAGACTTGACATGGCCTGTACAAAGCTCCACGGTATCACTCCTTGTCTAGAACAGAATAAATAATAAATATAATGATTGGCATATGGGGTCTCGGAGAGTCGGACAATTCTTGGTGACTGAACAACAAAAACAACTGGAAGTATATCAGTAATGTGGTGATGTGCTTAGTTGCTCAGTTGGGTCTGACTTTTTGTGACTGTATCCTGCCAGGCCCCTCTGTCAGGGGATTCTCCAGGCAAGAATACTGCAGTGGTTTGCCAATTCCTCCTGCAGGAAATCTTCCCAACCCAGGGATCGAACCCAGGTCTCCTGCATTGCAGGCAGATTTTTTTACCAGCTAAGCTACCAGGGAAGCCCATATTAGTAATAACAGGTGTTAAATTGTTCCTATATTTCAGATTACACAAAGTAATTTGCATATATTATCTCATGAGTGCTCATATCTATGGCATAAATGAAATGTTGTTGATGGTCCCATAATACAGATGAAGATCTGAGCTCTGAAAGGATGAAGTAAGTAGCCAATGGTCAGCAAGGGGCAAATGGGGAACCTGGGGTTTGACACCAGCAAGACCTGACTCCAAAGCCTGGATTCCTAGGATCAGCAAAACAGGGTCACCCCCAGGTACTTTTAAAACACCCAGGAAACAGACACAGAAAAATATTACCTCAATACGTGAATTTCCTCTCCTGTTCTACATCCAGGTTTTACAGCCAAGAGTTTAATGGCAATGTCTTAATGGGGTTTTTCAGTTTGCAAAGAACATCGACATAAAACTACACACTCTCCTCTCAAAGAAACTCTGCAGGAGGGGAGAGCATGCCTTTTTGACCAGAAGAGGTAACAGGCGCAGGGAAGGTCTGGCTCAGGGTCACACAGCTGGTAAGAGGCAGAGAAGAGGCTCTCTGGTCCCCAGTATCATTTTATTTTCTTCATGTAAAGGATTTGGAAACCATCCTTAGCTTCTAAATTGTGATCGCTGGAAAACAATCTGGGTGGCAGGCACAGGATCAGGAGACAGGAGAGCAAGCAGCAGCTTGGTGTGATGCAGGAGCCACGTGAGCTCTTCATTCCAGCCTCACCACTGATGGGCTATGGGGTCTGAATGAACTCCTTCCCCTTTCTGGGCTCCGCTTCTTCCCAGCAAGACGAGGATGGGGACCCTGATGACAGGGACCTGTAGGCTGCTTTCCAGCTCTGACACATAGGAAGCCATACCTCACCCCTTGTTTCTTTCTCCTTTTTGGCTTCCCTTCTTCATCTTCAGCTGCTTTTGTAACACCTGGGAATTGCATGTGACAAAGGGTGGGGCCTCAGGACTAAGGACCTTGGCTGTCAGGTCTTAGAAACACAGTGGCCACTGCTGAGCTGTCCCTCGGGCAGAGTATAAGCAGGGGCTCAGGGAGGCAGTGGTCTTCGTCCCCAGGCAGCGGCTGTTATGATTCCTCATACCTCATGTCTCATATTAAAACTGAACTGAATCAGGGACTTTGCTACTAAGGAATCTACTTTAGGGTGAGAAATTTATAGTCTATTTAGATTCTTATCAGGGGACTTCCCCAGTGGTGCAGTGATTAAGATTCTACCTGTCAATGAAGAGGGTGCAGGTTTGATCCCTGGCTGGGGAACGAGGATTCCACATATCACTGGGTGCAGCCAAAAATAAATACATAAACAAACAAAAAATAGAACCTTATTAGAAACCTCCCACTACTCCATGGGCGATGTCATTTTAATGTTGTACGCTCAGAAGTGTCCGCATCTTTGTGACCCTGTGGACTGTAGCCTGCCAGGCTCCTCTGTCCATGGAATTTTTCAGCAAGAGTACTGGAGTGGGTTGCCATTTCCTCTCCAGTTTTAATGTTCAGTTCAGTTCAGTTCAGTCGCTCAGTCATGTCCGACTCTTTGCGACCCCATGAATCGCAGCACGTCAAGCCTCCCTGTCCATCACCAACTCCCAGAGTTCACTCAGACTCACGTCCATCCAGTCAGTGATGCCATCCAGCCACCTCATCCTCTGTCGTTCCCTTCTCCTCCTGCCCTCAATCCCTCCCAGCATCAGAGTTTTTTCAAATGAGTCAACTCTTCGCATGAGGTGGCCAAAGTACTGGACTTTCAGCTTTAGCATCAGTCCTTCCAATGAACACCCAGGGCTGATCTTCTTTAGGATGGACTGGTTGGATCTCCTTGCAGTCCAAGGGACTCTCAAGAGTCTTCTCCAACACCACACTTCAAAAGCATCGTTCTTTGGTGCTCAGCTTTCTTCACAGTCCAGCTCCCACATCCATACATGACTACTGGAAAAACCATAGCCTTGACTAGACGGACCTTAGTCGGCAAAGTAATGTCTTTGCTTTTCAATATGCTGTCTAGGTTGGTCATAACTTTTCTTCCAAGGAGTAAGTGTCTTTTAATTTCATGGCTACAGTCACCATCTGCAGTGATTTTGGAGCCCCCCAAAATATACTCTCTCACTGTTTCCACTGTTTCCCCATCTATTTCCCATGAAGTGACGGGACCAGATGCCATGATCTTAGTTTTCTGAATGTTGAGCTTTAAGGCAACTTTTTCACTCTCCTCTTTCACTTTCATCAAGAGGCTTTTTAGTTCCTCTTCACTTTCTGCGGTAAGGGTGGTGTCATCTGCATATCTGAGGTTATTGATATTTCTCCCGGCAATCTTGATTCCAGCTTGTGCTTCTTCCAGCCCAGCGTTTCTCATGATGTACTCTGCATAGAAGTTAAAGAAGCAGGGTGACAATATACAGCCTTGACGTACTCCTTTTCCTATTTGGAACCAGTCTGTTGTTGCATGTCCGGTTCTAACTGTTGCTTCCTGGCCTGCACACAGGCTTCTCAAGAGGCAGGTCAGGTGGGCTGGTGTCCCGTCTCTCTCAGAAGCCTATCACCACAAACGTCGATTCAACTTTTACCGTTTTTATGTGTCCTCCTGTAATGTTACAGGAAGTTTCCCAAGAACACAGCTGGTTTGGCAGTGGGCTTCATTATCACAGAATTTAATGGATGGGGGTGGGATTTTGTTTTTTGTTTTTGTTTTTTCCAATTTCCCTGACTGACAGCCCACAGGGAGGGATCCAGTTGGGGACTCGGAGGCAGGAGGCCTGTGCCCCAGTTCCTGCTTTCCCTGTAACTCAGTGCAATCATGGGCAAGTCATTTAACCTTGATTTCTTAAATTGAGGATAGAATCACACCAATTAAGCCTGCCTCAAAGGAATGCAAAAGCAGAAGGGGGCCTCGAGCCAGTTCCCATTTTCTGTTCTTCTCGTTCTGCCCTTTCTGTACGTTCACGCTGCCTAAAATCACCGCCACTGATCACTACAGCAGAAAAGCAGAGTCAAGAGTATTTCAGTTCTCTGCTTAAAATCCTTTACAAGCTTTTCATTATCTAAGAATAAACCTCAGATCCGTGAGCTCCCACATAGAATACTCGCCTGCATCCACTTCTCTCTCTCACCTCAGTCTCCTTGATTCTTCTATCTTCTGTTCCAGGGATCCTTCCTCTCTAGCACTGCCAAGTGGCCGTGGCTGGGTCATCCTCCAAGATCTGGCTTAAACCCAACCCCTTCTTTGGGCCCGTAAACCTGCCCCGGCCCATCCTCAGCACGACCCCCTTCTTTCTCCTCTGCTCCTACAGCCCTCTGTGAGGAACTTCATTTAGGCAGTTTCTGCGGATTTGTAATTAATCGTGCTTCTGTGTTCCCTTCCTTTCACTTTATCAGTGTTTCTTTTGTGGTCCTCGCATCAGGATTACCTGGGGTGCTCCTTAGAAATGAAGGTTTCTGGGTCCCACTCAAACTCAACGAATCACACCTTTGGAGGCGGGTAGGTTTTGGGTTCAATGAAGTCTGAGAATCACTGGGCTAGTGCATGAGCTCTCAAGAGGCAGGCAAGACACTCGATTCTCTGTGCGTCTCCAGAGCTCAGCACAGTACCTGGCACCTAGCACTCAATCAACATTTGTGAGTGAACAAATCACTTATGCCCTTAGGATATAGGCAAGTGCAGTTCTTGTCCTGAGGGTTTGTCATGAAGACGTTTTGCCTTGAGATGTCTCTAGAAACACATTCTGTTGAGCAGTGGGGCTATAAAAACCACTGTTAGGATGAAAGAGATCAGATAGACTGCCATGTTTCTTTGCTAACACTGTTCCACATGGCTCTGCAAAAATGACAGTGGGAGCTTAAAACAAAATCTGGGAGAGAAGGACTTTGGGCTGGGGGAGCTGCTGCAGATGGCAGCCTTGCAAAGGAGGCCCTCCTGGTTAAGGATGCCCAGCACGCACTGGCCGTTGTCCAAGTGTGACTCCCTGGTGGAGTCGGCACCAGGATGGATTGGCGTTCCCTGCAAGGATGCTCAATCAGTTCAGTTATGTGCTGTGGGCACTGAGAGGAAACAAACCCCTCTGAGCTTTTTTTTTCTGCCCAGAAACAAATAAATTAAAAAATAGAAAACAAATTGATAGATGTTTATGCATGCTGCTAAGTCACTTCAGTCATGTCTGACTCTTTGTGACCCTGCCAGGCTCCTCTGTCCATGGGAATCTCCAGGCAAGAATACTGGAGTGGGTTGCCATGCTCTCCTCCCGGGGATCTTCCTGACCTGGGGATTAAACCGGCATCTCTTATGTCTCCTGCTTTGCCAGGCAGGTTCTGTACCACTAGTGCCACCTGGGAAGCCTCATAGATGTTTATATATATATTTATATTTCATATAAATAGAGGCAAGATAAATATAGAAGGGTAAAAACGATGTGCAGCCTAAATGTAGGCGCTTGTGAGGTTATGTTCTACTAAAGTAGAAGCAATTCCCTAGGACGATGTCTTCACTGAAAAGAGAATTTAGGGCTTCCTGGTGGCTCAGTGGTAAAGAGTCTACCTGCCAATGCAGGAGACGCGGGTTCAATTCCCTAATCTGGGAGAATCTTGCATGCCAAGGGGCAGCTAGGCCCATGGGCCACGGCTACTGAGCCTGTGCTCTAGAGCCCGCTGGCAGCAACTGCAGAAGCCCTCGTCCTCTAGGGCCTGTGCTCTGCAACAAGAGAAGCCACCGCAACGAGATTTGAGCCCACTGCAATAAAGGGTAGCCCCCGCTCACCACAATGAAAGAAAGCTTGTAAAGCAAAGAAGATCCAGCACAGTCAGAAACAAAATAAAGAAATTAAAAGTATACATATAAAAAAAGAACTACAAATGAAAAAAAGAGAGAGAGAGAGATTTAGGGTCCAAGCCCAAAGGGGTGCGCCGTCAGGTCCAGCTACAGGCTCCAGCGTAGAAAGCTCCATGCCTGGAAGGCATTCCAGGCCCAGACAGATACTGGGACCTGCAGAGGTGGAGGACCTGCTTCTATTACCCACTGTCCCTCGGCATCCTTTCATTTAGCCTTCCTGAAAACCCATCTCTTTGAATTGAGGCTTTGCAGGGGCCCTCGCAAAATGAAGATGGAGACCACTTTATTTTATTTTGAGACAATCAAATCTCTCTCCCATAGGGCAATTTCGAGACTGGCTGTTTTTGTAAATAGTGCACTGCAGCCCCACCAGTAACACCACGCCCTGCACACCTGCTTCTGGCTGTGTGGCGACGTACTCACTGAATTTGTTTTCCTCAGGCATTAGGAAAATAACTGAGTTTCCCTTCCCATGGGGAAAATTGAGTGCACCAAAATTTCTGGTCATTTTCTACAGTTTGCTCTGTGATTTCAAAATGGCACAGTTCATTGTGCATGGATAAAACCAAGCAAAGGCAACGGTTTCTTCGCTCCTGAGCTTCGCCACTTGGCTCATAGGAGCAGATGCCCTCCTGCTACGTCTAACTTGATTACTCCCTTCAAAGGCTGCCAGGAGTCTCAGACCTGGTTTCTGTGAGGCTGGCTTTGCCCTCCCCAAGAAGGGACCAAGACAGCGTCTGAATGGCATTTGCGTGGAGCTGGTGTCCAAAGGGAACTTCCGGTGCCTCGGGGCTGCTGTGGGACACAGAGGAGGTCAGGGAAGTGTCATTTCTTTCCCAAAGAGGTCATCCCAGATCTTGTCTCTGTGCCACACACCTTTGTTTCATGCATTCCTTTGAGCAAGCAACAACTTCTTCAAAAGACTCCTTTAAAAAAAGGAAGGGGCTCCTTTTCACCTTGGCAAGGAGACTATTGTTGCTCGAAAACAAAAGGAATCTGCACCTTCATCCCATGACATTGCTAGAGGAACCTTATTTACAGTATGACAAAAACCCGGTCCATTCTTATAGCCTCATTAAATCTAAGCCTCATTTAACTAGTAGGACATTTTTACAATGGGTTTACTGGCGCACCGTGATAAATGGCTGTCTAACATTCTTCAACAATAGCCGGGTTTCAGCCATAACCACTATGTGTATAAACACAGCATCAGTTTAACAATGCACAGTGCTGAATAGCAGGAAGTGAAGGCAAAGATTTTCCCCAAGCGCTTTTTGTATGTGTTGGGGGCTTAAAAAAAAAAAAAGAAAAAGAAAAAGTCACTAGAGGGAAATTTATAATTTTTTTTACAAGTTTAATGTTTCTGCTAAGGAGAGTAAAGATGACCTTTGAAATTCATGACCTAGTTTAAAAAAATTTTCCTGAAATTTGATAATTTGATCCCTGAAAGATAAAAAGAGTAGGCAATAGACTCAGAATGACCCTATTCTTCTTTTTCAAAAATTCTATATCTGAAAAATGAATAGAATGGCTTGTTAATATACACAGCTCACCCTTCTAGAAACTGAAGTCTCGCTTGCTTATTTGAGATTATGAGTTAGGTTGCTGGGCAAATTAAAACCACCACAATATTGTAAAGTAATTAGCCTCCAATTAAAATAAATAAATAATTTTTTTAATTAAAAAAAAGAAAGAGAAACTAGTGCCAAGCCAGATTCTAAAGCAAGATTTAAAAAAATCAGAAAGTCTATAAACTCTGGATTTTTTTCTCTGAGATAGAGCATCTAATCACCACATTCATATTCAAGACTGTGAAGGCCTCTTCCAGATACCTGAGGGGGCCAAAAGGCGGAGAAGCAGAAGTTTTCCTAACCTAGGGGAGAAAAAACTCAAATACATTCGACACATTTAGAACTCATCCGGGTTTTCACTGGATTCTGATTTAATTTCACACCAAGTGCTATTGCATAACTGGACAGAGCAAAGCCTCTAGTATTTACACTGGAGACCAAGGTCTGACACTCTGTCTAAATGAAATTTCCCAGATGTCCCAAGCAGTTTTTACCTTGTTTCCACTCTAGCAGTTTGAAATGTCACTATCTATTGCTGGAGTGACAGGTGAGCAAAAGCCAAACCTGGCTTAGCCGGAGCTCAGAGCAAAGAGGCCTAGGAAGCAGCTTAAGATCCTCCGCCCCACTCCCCTCGCGGCCTCCATGAATGTTCTGTCCCACCAAGCAGCTCTGCCAAAGGGGACTCAGAGCTTTGACAGCAACCCTCTCTAAAGGCCAATTAATTAGGAGAGACTATGAACAAGTATTATTGAAAATAAAGGACATGATCTCTGTCTCTTTTCCTCTTTGTGCTTTAAGAACAAAAGGCTGCCCGTCCGAGTCAGTTTTGGCAATAACTCTAATTTTATTATGAGAATATACATTTAAAACAGAACACTCATTTTCCATAAAACTAGGTCTCACAGTGTTACAAAAATGAAAACGCTAAGGGAATATCCTAAGATTACTCCAGTGTCTTGTTTTCTCCCCCCTTCTTCTTTTTAATACCAAAAGGCAGCTTTCACAACCTATCGCCTTCCTCCCCATATGGGATGGGAGGTAATCGGAAGGCAGGGCTGTGTGCTTCATCAACAGTGTAAGTCAAGGAAGCATCGTTGTTCCCTCCAGGAAGTCGTCCCTCTGCAGATCAGCCTGGCTTAGCATGATGGGATATGGGAGACCCCCACTCACAAAGGTAAAGATCCTTCACCTGGACAGTCCTGCCCAGATCACAGCAGTCTTTGGGCATAACCAGGACTCATTAACCTGTCAGCCATTCAGTCCTCTGAGACTGACTTTCTGATGCTCTAACCACGAAGCTCAATAACTCCGCATTAGAGTTTTCCCACTCTAATGCAGACAGGATGCTGACCTGGGTAATGTTTCATCCTGAACTCAAAGCCTCTGTGTCTTACTTTTGAAGTCGAACATAATGTCTAAAATTTGAAAACTCTCTCCAGGCATGACTTGAGTTGTCCTTTATAAATATTGTTTCTGCAGAGAAAACCTGTACTAGGATGAGTGATGGGGGGGGGGGGGGATCCTGTAGCAGTTCCTTTAGTTTTTGCTGTCATCCCCAATAATGAGGGGCAAATCAAGAATCTGGGGGAAAATTCACCTGGAAAGGAGACAACACTTAAGGAAAACACCGAATCTCCTTTGACTATCTGAGGAATTGATGTGCGCACTGAGACATAGACAAACATGGATTCGATCGAAGGAGAACATAGAGCTTTGCCTGATTAGTGACCCTTAGGTGAGGGGAACAGAGGGGCTGCAGTGCAAGGGGAAGGGGGACCAGCACGCAACCAGCAAAATCAATCCTGACCATACACAGCGTAACAGGTGGCTTGGCCACACCTTCATACTACGTGGGTGATCAAGCTGATAGCGGATGAATTCATTCATTCTCATTCTTAAGTCTCTCTCCTGTGTTAAGAACTGTTTAAAGGTGCTGGATGGTTACCTAAACATTAACGAATGTTGCAATCCAGAAATTCTGTCATCCTAAAAATCAAATGAAAAGAGGAATGAAAAGAAATGGCTAGCTTCCTATTTTTTAGCTCCCCTTTTCTCCATAGGGACAATGTATCTACACGGGGCCTTGACAATTGCTTAAACAGTGCCACAACAGCCTCATATTTAAGACTATTTACACCAGCACCGTCTTTCCAGGAAGGTTTGTTGTTTAGTCACTAAGTTGTGTTGGACACTTTTGCGACCCCATAGACTGTAGCCCATTCGGCTCCTCTTGTCCATGGGATTCTCCAGGCAAGAATACTGGAGTGAGTTGCCATTTACTTCTCTTCAAATACTCTGTGAGCACTAATTATTCAGGCAACCACACAACTAGCAGCATGAACAAAAACTGTTTAGACTGACAAACATATGGCAATAGGAGTTAACTCGCACTTGAAAAAACAGTGATCTATACTCCTGTTAAAAATTAATACTTCAAAAAAAATCAATACTTTAGTGAGAGGAATAAGTGGTAGGAAAAAATTCCTGGTGGGGTCAGACTTCCCAGTCTCTGCTTGGTAAATTTTATTCTCTTTAATGAGAAGGAGCTCACTCAGAAGGTTCCAGTCTTTCTGAGAAAGCAGTTCATCAGTATCTATGGAATAAACCACCATGTTCTGGGAAGACTCATCCAGCTCTGCTCCTTGGACCCATTCTAAAGAGATGTTGAGAACGGGAAAAGGGGGTGGGGGTGGAAGGAGAGAGAGGTTTTTTGCTCCGGTCTGGGACAGGGTTCTCATAGAGGCTGGATCCTTAACGACGACATAAATTGATAACGTGCGTGCATGCTCAGTCGCTTCAGGTGTGTCCGACTCTTTGCAACCCATGGACTGTACCCCACCAGGCTCCTCTGTCCACGGATTTTCCAGGCAAGGGTGCAGGAGTAGGGTGACACGGCCTCCTCTAGGGGATCTTCCCAACCCAGGGAGCGAAGCTGTGTGTCTTATGTCTCCTGCATTGGCAGCTGGGCTCTTTGCCACCGTTGCCATCTGGGAAGTCCCAAACCCATACGACAAAGAAGTTTCTCACTCATATAGTGGTTTGACATTTTGACCTTCTAGGTTTTCAGAATGGTCCTTTCTTTTCCAATTGCTAAAAAGTGACATCCTGTTTAAGTTACCTGAGAAGCTTAAAATGACCCCTTGGCATTTGCAAATTGTTGATGTGTGCCCCAGATTTATAAAGTGATACCAAAAGGCTTCCCTGGCGCCGCAGATGGTAAAGAGTCTGCTTGCAGTGCAGGAGACCTGGGTTCGATCCGTGGGTTGGGAAGATCCCCTGGAAAAGGAAATGGCAACCTACTCTAGTATTCTGGCCTGGGAAACCCCATGGAGAGAGAGGCCTGGCAGGCCACAGTCCATAGGGTTGCAAAGAGTCAGACACAACTGAGCAACTAACCCATACAATGATACCAAAAGGTAAATAAAGGTCCATGAGAGAAAGCTAGCATTTACTCAGTGCCCATTAAATTCCAGCAATCTTTACATAGGTGGTTGCATTTAATCTGCCAATCAGTTATTTCATAACATTTACGTTGAGGAGGCTCAGGGAGGTTAAGTGATCTGCTTAGGATCCCACAGTTAGTAAGTAACTGAGCCAGGGTTCAGATACAATTCTAAGTCTCTTTCCCATGAACCAGAGGCTTCAATAAACTGTTCAGTCTATGCTGTCCTCGCAAGTCATCTGGGTTTACTTGTGGACTGCCATAGTCCTATTTGGGTGTTCATTTATACATGAATCTCCCCAGAATCTAGGTTCTCAGGATGAATATATGATTTAAAGATACATGCACCCCAATGTCCATAGTTCATAGCAGCATTATTTATAATAGCCCAGATACGGAAGAGAAATAAATGCCCATCACCAGATAAATAGATAAAGAAGATGTGTGTACACACACACTATGGGATGCTGCTGCTGCCGCTGCTAAGTCGCTTCTGTCGTGTCCGACTCTGTGCGACCCCAGAGACAGCAGCCCACCAGGCTCCCCCGTCCCTGGGATTCTCCAGGCAAGAACACTGGAGTGGGTTGCCATTGCCTTCTCCAATGCATGAAAGTGAAAAGTCAAAGTGAAGTCGCTCAGTCGTGTCCGACTCAGCGACCTCATGGACTGCAGCCCACCAGGCTCCTCCGTCCATGGGATTTTCCAGGCAAGAGTACTGGAGTGGGGTGCCATTGCCTTCTCCGATGGGATACTACCCAGCCATAAAAAAAGAATGAAATTTTGCAACTTGAAACAACATGGATGGACTTGGAGGGAAAGACAAGTACTGTATGGTATCACTTACATGTGGAATTTTAAAAATAAAACCATTCCAGGTTCGAAGCATGAGACAGGGTGCTTGGGGCTGGTGCACTGGGATGACCCAGAGGGATGGAATGGGGAGGGAGGTTGGGGGGGAGGGGTTCAGGATGAGGAACACATGTACGCCCATGGTGGATTCATGTCAATGTATGGCAAAACCACTACAATATTGTAATTAGCCTCCAGTTAAAAGAAATAAATTTATATTAAAAAATAAAAATAAAACTAGTGAATATAAAAAAACTAGTGAATATAACAAAAAAGTAACAGACTCACAAATATAGAGAACAAAAAAGTGGCTACTAGTGGGAAGAAAGATGCAGGGAGGGACAAGATAAAAGTATGGGATTAAAAGCTACAAACGATTATGTATAAAATAAATAAGCCACAAGGATATAATGGACAATTCAGGGAATATAGCCAATATTTTAAAATAACTCTAATTGGAGTGTAACCCTTAAAAACTGTGAATCACTATGCTGCATGCCTATAACTTATATAACATTGTACATCAACTGTACTTCAATTTAAAAGAAATGACACTAATGAACCAATCTGCATTCAGTTCCTCCTAGCCAAATGTCCAGGGCAAACTCTGATGAGGCAGCACCTAATATAATACATGTGAGGTGTTCCTGGAGCATAAGAAACAGAGCCTTTCCTGTAACACACCATTCATGTCACAGTGTCTCAGTGGGACAAGCCCTGTGAAAGGGCTCTGGCTCCTCCAAAGCAGCACCTCCCATCTGCTTCTCAGTCTGTTTTCTCTGGTGCTAAATGAGCGATTAAGATTAGATGATCTCAGAGTTCCTTTCCAGTTCCATGCATGAGACAATGTTATGCGGTTGAGAGAGAAAAAGTGAAAAAAAAAAATGTGAGTGGAACCATAACATGCTGCTGCTGCTGCTGCTGCTGCTGCTGCTGCTGCTGCTAAGTCGCTTCAGTCGTGTCCGACTCTGTGCGACCCCATAGACGGCAGCCCACCTGGCTCCGCCATCCCTGGGATTCTCCAGGCAAGACCACTGGAGTGGGTCCATAACATGTTAGGAACCATAAAATGTTAGTGATGGAAAGGAACTCAGAGATCAGTTAGAGATCAAGCAACATTTTCATTTTACAAGAAGAGAGTAAGGGCCAAAGGGACAGGTGACACCCAAAATTACCATGACTAGAAAGTGAACCATGTATTTAATGTGGGTTCCCTGAGTCATAGCCGCAACCCTTCTGCTATGACACAGAGGAAGACAAGTGTGAGATGAAACATCTAACAGGAAGAGATTTTTTAAAAGTCAATAAAAGGCACAATTATCCATATCCCAATCAATCCAGAGCCCTGAGTTAACTGAACTTTAATTTATTTTGTCCTCTCTTCCTGGTGGCTCAGACGGTAAAGAATCTGCCTGCAATGCAGGAGATCCAGGTTTGATCCCTGGGCTGGGAAGATCCCCTGGAGGAGGAAATGGCAACCCACCCCAGTATTCTTGTCTGAGAAATCCCATGATCAGAAGAGCCTGGCGGGCTACAGTCCATGGGGTTGGAAAGAATTGGACAGGACTGAGCTACTAACACTCTCACAGGACAAAAATATATCCCAATCGGGAGTCGGTTCATAAGGAGAAATTCGAGGAATAAATACACAGCCAACTCGAATAACTGTGTAAGTGCAAAGCCAGTTGTTCTCACATTTTCGGAGGCATAAAAATCACCCTGGGGGCTAAAGTGCAGATTTCCGTCCCACTGTCAAAGGTTCTGATTCAAGTCTAGGCAAGACCTAGCCACTGGATTAAGAAGAAACCAAGGTCAAGGCTGAGACCTGTATTCAGGAACCATGTGTTCTGAGCCTAGATGAGTGGGACCAATAAAATTCTGTTGATTATGGTCACCTGGAAACACTAGATGACCCTGACTTAAAATTCCTAGGGCAATTTCCAAAAGGTACTGAAATAAAAGAGCCTTTTTGCTTAATCCTGAGAAATCTAAACATACCCAACCACACTCAGATACGACTGAGTGACTGAGCTCACACACACATACAACCACTCTATCACAGATGCCTATTTATCAGGGAACTGTTACTTTCTGTGCCCAGTGTCAGCACTTTCATAAATAAACCCAATCACCTAATGTGGGACTTTTATGGGACAGGGGAATATCTGGTTTGAAATAGAGTCGCTATGACAACTCTAATTTGATAATAAGAAAATCCACAAACATCCCTGCAGAGAAAACAGAACCTAAACCATGGCTTTGGAAAGGCTGCATCTCTTGAGGTTTTTCTGCAATTGGAAACGTTCACATCTTCCTAAGAAAGGAGCCGTTGTAGTGCCGGGAGGTCACGTCATAAGACGAGGCCTTGACAAGAAGATCATAAAATATTCAGTAAAGCAGCTCAGATCCACAAAGTTTCACACAGAAGCTCTTTCTCCGGGTCATATTATTCCAAGATGTACTGCAAGCTAACAGTTACATGAAATGTGAAGTAATGTTCTCCTGCTCCCTCACCACCTCCATCCCCAAACACAAACCTGCCAGATGTGTGGCTGGTTAGGTTGGACTGAATATATACCGGTGTCAAATGTGTCTCTCTTTTTGGAAATCCTGAGCAGAACATGCACATTGTGACAATTAGTTTTGCCCAAGGGCGGAAACTGCTTTCAGAAGGCGACGGACACTCTCTACTTCCAGAAATGAAAGGACACGGTTTGAACCATATGGAGGCAAACAGCAGCAAGGAAGTCAGGCTGGGGTCTGTTTCACCTTGTAGTCCACATGGACACTTGGCTAGAGAGAGGACACCGCGGGCTTGGTCCTTATGGAGGCGCATAGGGCACCTTGTATCTGACACACACAAGACCAGGGGCACCCTAAAATGAAGGAGCACTGGACACATGAGAGTTTCACACTCTGTTTACAGCATTTCTGTTTAAATCTAGAGGCTCCTGTATTCTTTGTGAAAGCTGGCTTTGCTTCTCTGCATTTATTATGCCATAGTTTTAACATTCTATTCTGTGCTTTTTTTTTTTTTAATACACCTCTGCTTCCCTTGGCCATAATATAAATGTGGAGTCCAATTCCCATTCCCATGCCCATTCCCAAATGGAGAAAACCTTTACTAATGAGAATCAGTTGTGTACAGATACCACATTTTTGGGGGGTAGGGAGCGTGGGACTTGGGCGTGCTAAAAAGAACCTGGAAATTGCTAGCAGCAATGTAAAACAGTGCAGCTACCATGGAAATGATATTTTTCCCCTCAAAAAAATTACACACAAAATTTATCATAGAGTCCAGAAATTCCACTTCTGGCTATATACCCCAAAGGAATGAAAGCAGGGACTCAGAAATCTGTACACCCATGCTCTTAGCAGCATGATTCACTAGTCAATAGGTAGAAGCAACCCAAGTGTCCATCAATGGATGAATAAACAAAATGAGGTATAAACATAAAACAAAATATTATTCAGCCTTAACAAGGAAGGACATTCTGATACATGCTACAAGAGGATGAAACCTGAACACAGTATGTTAAGTGAAATACGGCAGACACAAGAGGACACATACTGTTTGATTCCCACTTACATGTGGTACCTAGATAGTCAAGCTGATGGAGACAGAAAGTAGAACTCTGCCGGGGATGGGGGGAGGGAGAAATGGGAGTTAATTATTTAATGGCTACAGAGTTTCCATTTGAAATAATAAAAAAGTTCTGGAGGTGGTGGTGGTGATGGTTATGTAACAATATGAATGTACTTAATGCCACCAAACTGTACATTAAAATGGTTTAAATGGTAAATTATGTCATGTATACTAACATAATAATAATAAAAATACCCAAAATGCTCTGATAGGAAAAAACGTGATGTTGCACCCGTAATACCACTGAATGGGACTCAACACTTCATTTGAGCCACAGAAAAGTCTAGCACCAAGGGGAAAGGATGCTCTACCTTCTGTAAATCATATTCCAGTATCAGTATCCTGAGAAGAAGCCCCAGTGATTGTCAGGCTTGCTATGGGATAAAGAAATGGAGGCACATGACCCAAGGGCTTCCCAGGTGGCTCAGTGGTAAAGAATCCGCCTGCCAGGACAGGACACGCAAGAGACTCGGGTTTGATCCCTGAGTCAGGAAGATCCCCTGAAGTAGGAAATGGTAAGCTGCTCGAGTATTCTGGCCTGGAAAATTCCATCGACAGGGAAGCCTGGTGGGCTACAGTTCATGGGGCTGCAGAGAGTCAGACATGACTGACCATGCACAAATGACTGATGACCGGGTAGTGCAAAGTCTGGCACCACGAGGCAGGGATGGGATAAAAAGGACCTTAAAAATGAGAAAACATGCTTTGAGAGTTGATCACAATGGCTAAATCTTTATGAGGAGTAAACATTCTTTTGGCCCTCACATATGTAAGTGAAAATCATCTCGACAACTTAATCTCTACAACTTTTTTCCTAGGTCTTATTTCAGAGTCTGAAGGTAAGCATCAGACATCTCCTATAACAAACAGGAACTCTGCTGTGTTTCAAGGGATGATCCTGTGTAAACATTCAGGCAGAGATGCCGGGCATTCACTGTCCGGCATAAACGCATCTGATGAACTTACCAACTGTAATTCAAAAAGTTTATGTGTTCCCTTCAGGTATTGCTAGACCCAGAAGTCTGGAAGTGGGGAAGTTAGGGGAGGCTGGGAGAAATACTGCGGATACCAACAAAGTGATTTGCAATAAAGAACTCAGAGAGCTCCACCCTGAATCTGGGCATGGTTTTGAGAACATAAAACTCCAAGTTCACAGGCAACACGTGTTCTTCATTACCCCCCTTTCCAGGGTAAAGATATGCCTGTACCAGGGAATAATCACAGATATAAACATTCCATTAACTTAACAAGAAATCAAAAACAGCAAAAAGCAGAATGCAAACAAGAAAAACTACAAGCATCAACCACCAGCATGAACTCACTTATGTTATTCTTTGGCAAATCTGGAAAGAGGAAAAAAAATCACCCACAACCTACAGATTCAACCTGGGCATGAAGGAATAACAAGACTTCAATGTATGCTCTGCATAAAAATCACGGCATAAATAATGCAAATTTTTTTTAATGTAAAGATACAAAGAATCTTTTAAAAGTATGCTCACAAATATTTTTTAAAAGGAAGAGGGAAGTTGCTCTCTTTTAAGTATAATTTTAAACAATGACTTCCTTCATTTAACACTGAAAAAAAAAATCCTGTTTCTATTTCTGGCCCTCAATCTATTTTCTTGGACTAGATCTCCAAGAGAAGTTTACTAACGTCCAAGGACTTGCAAACAAGGAATCCAATAATATCCCATTCCCATCCACTCTAATGTCCATATAACTGATTAAATAAAAAGCCACTGTAGTATGTTTAATTGATGGAAACTGAAATAAATAGATGTATTTATTACCCACATGGCAAAAAGTATGGAAAAGGGTACAGCTCCTATCATCTGGCATTTATTTGATGAATGGAAAGTTTAATAAGAAATCTAAAAAAGCACATATGAAGAGATTTTAAATCTGGAAAAAAAAGAATCATACAAAAGGGAACTGGTTAGAGGAAAGAGTTTTAACTGTTGCAGGAAAGAAAGAAGGAATTTCTTCAAGAGCTTGTGGTTTGGAAAAAAGGAAATACAATAGTTAAGAAAAAATAAGTGACTTTGGCATTGAATTTGTCCATTTTTATTCAAATGGTAAACTTAGAGAAGAGGTTAAAAAAAATCCTAACATCTTTTTTTTTTTTTTTTTTTGGTACAGGTTTATGTCACTAAGAAATGTTTCTCTGCTATCTATTCAGGCCAATTTTGAAATGTCAGTTCCAGTACACTACTGAGAACCACTGAAAGAAATAAACACCAAAGAATTGTAATTATGTAAAGGAAAGGAGCTTCAAAGGGGAGCTGTCCACTTCCCGCCCCCAGTAAGCAGCTTCGAGTGGACATCTGTTAATTGCTTTCCCATGCTCCTTCTTCCGCTCCTCTTTCCCACAGCCCCAGCTTCCACCTGAGCATCCAGGGTAAGCTGATTCCTCTTCAGGCCCAGTGGGACAGAGCTTGCAGCTTAGGCTAAGGATGGAGTGCCTTTCATCACTCTGGCCCTGGTGATTGGGCTTATGGACCCAAGTCAGCCAGCAGGATCAGCTTCTGGATTTTACCAAGTCTGTCTTCCCTATATGCTGTCTCTTTTCCCTTCAGTCTCACAAAGCCACTGGCAGCTGATCTGAAAGCCGAAGAGACAGTATGCCTGAGAACAGAGCCAACCTAGGAAATGGAAAGAGAGACAGTGCGGCAGTCACATGTCTAGCATCATGTTGAAACCTCTAACGCCATTATGCAGGTCAGGAAGCAACAGTTAGAACCAGACATGCAACAATAGACTGGTTCCAAATAGGAAAAGGAGTACGTCAAGGCTGTATTTTGTCACCCTGCTTCTTTAACTTCTATGCAAAGTACATCATGAGAAACGCTGGGCTGGAAGAAGCACAAGCTGGAATCAAGATTGCCGGGAGAAATATCAATAACCTCAGATATGCAGATGACACCACCCTTATGGCAGAAAGTGAAGAACTAAAGAGCCTCTTGATGAAAGTGAAAGTGGAGAGTGAAAAAACTGGCTTAAAGCTCAACATTCAGAAAACTAAGATCATGGCATCCAGTCCCATCACATCATGGGAAATAGAAGGGAAAACAGTGGAAACAGTGTCAGACTTTATTTTTCTGGGCTCCAAAATCACTGCAGATGGTGACTGCAGCCATGAAACTGAAAGATGCCCACTCCTTGGAAGAAAAGTTACGACCAACCTAGACAGCATATTGAAAAGCAGATATATTACTTTGCCAACAAATGTCCATCTAGTCAAGGCTATGGTTTTTCCAGTAGTCATGTATGGATGTGAGAGTCGGACTGTGAAGAAAGCTGAGCACCAAAGAATTGATGCTTTTGAACTGTGGTGTTGGAGAAGACTCTCGAGAGTCCCTTGAATTGCAAGAAGATCCAACCAGATCTTCTTGGAGAAGATCTCCTCCATTCTGAAGGAGATCAACCCTGGGATTTCTTCGGAGGGAATGATGCTGAAGCTAAAACTCCAGTACTTTGGCCACCTCATGCAAAGAGTTGACTCACTGGAAAAGACTGATGCTGGGAGGGACTGGAGGCAGGAGAAGAAGGGGACGACAGAGGATGAGATGGCTGGATGGCATCACTGACTCAATGGATGTGAGTCTGAGTGAACTCCTGGAGTTGGTGATGGACAGGGAGGCCTGGCGTGCTGCGATTCATGGGGTCACAAAGAGTTGGACATGACTGAGCGACTGAACTGAACTGAACTGAACTGAAGGCCATGATTCCCTGGTGGCTCAGACGGTAAAGCATCTGCCTGCAATGCGGGAAACCCAGGTTTGATCCCTGGGTTGGGAAGATCCCCTGGAGAAGGAAATTGCAACCCACTCCAGTACTCTTGCCTAGAAAATTCCATGGATGGAGGAGCCTGGTGGGCTACAGTCCATGGGGTTGCAAAGAGTTGGACACAACTGAGCGATTTCACTTCTTCAAAGCCACATCTGGGCTGGTAAAGAATATGCCCTCAATGGATTTGATCCGTGGGTTGGGAAGATCCCTTGGAGAGGAAATGGCAACCCATTCCAGTATCTTACCTGGAGAATTCCATAGACAGAGGCGCCTCGAGGGCTACAGTCCATGGGGTCGCAAAAGAGTCAGACATGACTTAGTGACTAAATGACAACAACAACAACATCATCAAAGCCTCATGTACTTTGAATTTTTAAAAAATGTAAGCCAATTTGGCTTGCAACATTAAAATCCTCACTGATACACTGCTATGCCTAAACTGTTATATATTTCAATATAATAAAACATCATTCACACATACCCCATACTGGTGAATTTTTAAAAAATATAAATCAGGGAAGGGCTAGGTTGAAATTTACCCATGCAATGTCTAAAGAGACAAGATTCAAAGAGAACATTTAAATTAGTAGACTATAAGCTGATATACGGTAAGCATTCAGTAAAAATTTGATTAGTTAGATTGATAAGTTCAGGCTATCTTAACAAGTATGCAAATAATCATGACAAATAAATGAAATGAGATAAACATATATTGGCCTCTTTGACTTGATCTTTAATCACAAAAGGCCAGAAGTAACCAGACTTTTGGATCTCATAAATGTGTACAAT
Source organism: Ovis canadensis (assembly GCF_042477335.2). NCBI lineage: Eukaryota > Metazoa > Chordata > Mammalia > Artiodactyla > Bovidae > Ovis > Ovis canadensis. The sequence goes on from NC_091259.1 coordinate 68,300,628, forward strand.
TTCAAGGAATGTTTAAGGTACTAATAAGTTGTTAATTTTTATTCTAGCATGAAAGGATGTGCGTGCATGCTCAGTCATGTCTGATTCTTTGCAATCCATGGATGGTAGCCTGTTAGGCTCCTCTAAGTGAGTAAGTAAGTGTAAGTCAAGTCGCTCAGTCGTGTCCGACTCTGCGACCCAATGGACTGTAGCCTACCAGACTCCTCTGTCCATGGGATTTTCCGGGCACTACTACTGGAGTGGATTGCCATTTCCTTCTCCAGCGGATCTTCCTGACCCAGGGATCGAACCCGGGTCTCCTGCATTGTAGACAGACGCTTTACCGTCTGAGCCACCACTCTGCCCATGGGATTTTCCAGGCAAGAAGACTGGAGAGGGTAACCATTTCCTCCTCTAGGGGATTTTCCTGACCTAGGGATCGAACCCATGTCTCTTGCATCTCCTGCATGGGCAAGCAGATTCTTAACCAGTGTCACCTGGGAAGCCAGCATGAAAAAAATACTAAAGCACAAACATGGACACACACAAACACACACCACACTTGACTGTCATCTACTGTGTTTCATTAAAAAACAAACTTAAAATGTAGGATGAACATCATTTCAGGATAAAGAACGGTCCTTCTCAAGAAAAGCTGATAACATACAGTGAAACACGACACACACAAACACTCCGGCTTTCTCAAGGTCATAACAACTCCAGGAAAGTCTACTTCAGTTCTTCCATACATGTGACTCGAATTAACCATTTTGAAACTTCGGCTTTTCACTAATTCAGACTATTCTTTCTAAACTGTCTGAAAAAACAGCACTTTCTGAGTCTCTTCTATGCCACTGGGTGGAAACCTGTTAATCTGAGACTATTTTGCCTATGAGGAAAGTCTCTGATCAGGTTTAGAGAAAAACACACGAATATTCAAAGCTGTTTCCTGTTGCTCACCTTCAATGTACTTTTATGATTTAATAATTTTATAAAATTACAATCCTATAGTTTATGTTTACGTTTCTATCATGCATGCGTGCTGAGTTACCTCTTTGCGACCCCATGGGCTGTAGCCTGCCAGGCTCCTCTGTCCATGGGATTCTCCAGGAAAGAAAACTGGAGTGGGCTGCCATGCTCTTCTTCAGGGGATCTTCCCAACCCAGGGATCGAACCCATCTCTTCTGTCTCCGGCTTTGGCAGGCGGGTTCTTTACTACTAGCGCCACCTTCTATCGTGAGGATGCAAAAATTTAGGTACGTGCTCAAGGGAGTTAACTTCTCCCTGGTGGCTCAGGTGGTAAAGCATTTGCCCACAATGAGGGAGATCCGGGTTTGATCCCTGGGTTGGGAAGATCCCTGGAGAAGGAAATGGCAACCCACTCCAGTACTCTTGCCTGGAAAATCTCATGGACGGAGGATCCTGGGAGGCTACAGTCCATGGGGTCGCAAAGAGTTGGACACGACTGAGCGACTTCACTTTTTCAAGGAAGTTATTGGGTTGGGGAGCCTACAGGAACACCTCTGAGGCATCTTGATACCTCACAGACTCTCTGATACCATCCCACTCAGCTAAGCACTAAGTGATGCTACTCAGCAGACTGAATCTGATTCCTATTTCTGCTACTCACTAGCTCTATGACCTTAGGCAAGTCACCTGTGGGTCTTGGCTCTGGAGTTTGTACAGTGATGGGTAATATATCTTTCTCACCAGGTTGTAAAGATGAAATAAAATGTTCAGCACCATGTCTGGCACATGGAAAGTTTTCGGTCAAACAGAAAGAGTGATATTCTGCAAATTAAAGGATATCAAATGTTTCAGGCTGCCACAGCACTTATAGTTCACGTAGGTGTGGTAAGTAGGTGAAGCTGGAATATGAAAGCAATTGGAAAAAGTGAAGGGACCTATGGCATGGACCTCAGAAGACCTTAAACTTTTTGGTTATTTGCGTAAGCAAAATGCTGTACCTGGAAAACAACACATTTGGGGTCCAAATGTAGCCCTAATTCCTAGTTTCGGATCTTTGTCGGGTAGAATCTGGCAAGATAGTGAAGAGGAGAATGTTTTAGTGAATGGAACGTCTTAGAAAGCTATACCTAAATTTGTAGTAACTTCCCTTTAACACATCAGTCTGTTTTATTCCTGTGCACAACACTTAACAGTCTCTGATATTCTTCTCTTACATTATTTCTATTTTGATCTGCCAGTTTCTTGCTAGAATGAAAGTTCTATAAGACCACAGGAATTATTCCTGAGCCCAGCAGAAGATGGTGTTCTATCAATATTTGTTGAATGACTAAAGGAAAGTTATGATCTGATCCGGCAGATTGCTACACAGAATCATTACTTTCAGATTAGGAATTTTGGTTTCTGAAATCTAACAGATTTATCTTCCCCTCTGAATAAGGACTCCACAACGTGATCAATGCACAGTAGCCAGGTAATTCAATAATGGGGTGAATATTAATATGGAGAATTTGTTTCAAAGCTGCTTAAGAGGAACTTGGATTTAGCAACTGTAGAATGCGACTGCCCTCCCACTGAGCTGGATTGACGAAAAGAGAGGGTACTGTTGCCAGTGGTCAGGCCCACCCCAACAACCGAGGCCGTAATGGCTCACCCAGCAGAAGCTGCGCCTCTGGCAAAGGAATCTGGAATCCCAGCTGGCAGCAGTTGGTCCACCCTGTGACCCAGAGCAAGGGCAGGAGCAGGGCAAGGGCAGAGAAAGGATCTGATGCAAAGAACAAAACGATCAGCATGACCTGTGAGTTGTAATACCAAAGGGGCGATGACTTGCGTGGATCTAACCAGACGTCAGGCACTGAACTGGTTCTGTTATCTGCCCCCACTTTAAAGGCTTTTGCAAACTGAACACAAACAGTACTTTTGGGGCCTCAAACCTACTAAAGTTTTGGATTAAACCACATTTGAAAGAGAGAATTATTAAGACCACATCTTTCTGATTCTCCTGAGCAAACTGGTAAGACTGGGAGGCCATGTTTAATACTATAGCCATCTGAAATACTTCTGAGTCTCTGAGTTGAAAGAGACAGAAAGAAAAAGAAACATCATAACAGATACTTTCAGCATATACATATTTCAAATATTTTACCTTTACACATGGCAGAATAGTTAACAGAAATATTTAATCTCTGTTTGGTTTTCCTCTGTCTTTCTCTCCCTTATTCCAAGAAGGCCTTTGTGTTGCTTTGCCTAAGGGGTGTTTGTATATCACCGGTTTAAGTGGAAGTTGCCAGAAACAGCCCTTACCCCCACCCTTCCTGGCTTTTGTTTTCACTGAGGGCTTGAGGCTAGGTCAACACCCTGGGGAGGGAAGCCTGGTCAGTGCCCTTGGGGTGGGGTGCAGAGAGTGTGTGTGTGTGTGTGTGTGTGTGTGTGTGTGTGTCTGTGTGTGTCTGTGTGTGTGTGGTGTGTCTGTGTGTGTCTGTGTGTGTGTGGTGTGTCTGTGTGTGTCTCTGTCTCTGTGTGTGTGTCTGTGTGTGTGTCTCTGTGTCTGTGTGTGTGTGTCTGTGTGTGTGTCTGTGTGTGTCTGTGTCTCTTTTTTTTTTGTGTGTGTCTGTGTCTCTGTGTGTGTGTCTGTGTGTGTGTGGCTGTGTGTGTGTGTCTCTGTGTGTGTGTGTCTGTGTGTGTGTGTGAAGGTTTATCAGCAGGTTGGGGAGAGAGCTTCTCTACATGAAATGGGAGGCCTGTGTGGAGCAGTGGGGACTCAGCTGGAATTCTCGCCAAGGGGGCATGGTGGGTGGGGGAGTGACCAGCCCTCAGCAGCAACCACTGTGTGAGGTCCCTCGGGAGGCCAAACCATGCCCTCACCCCCAGCTTGGGCAGAGATCCCCCAGCCTGAGTCAGGGAAAACACAATCATCACCTGCTTTCAAGGGACCATGCAATGCCACCAAAGAACTGAAGTCCAGAGGGCTCCCTCCGAAAGTCTCATTCTTCTCTCCAAGGCCCCTGGTTGGGAGTGAGGGCAAAGGGAGCCTCAGTCATGAGCAAGATCTAATTTCTCCAACTCTAATTCTAATTTACTCCAACTCTAAAAACAAGCAAACAGATAAGCTGATGTGAAATTTCTTGCATCTGTGTATCCTAGTGGAATAACATTCACACCTGCTACACATGTTTAAATGTTTAAAAACTCAAGTTGTTGGTGCAGAGTTATTGCTCACGCCTTGGGCTTTCATCAGCACATGCAGCTGTGGAACTGCCGGGTGTGAGAAGGGGTGGGTTCTGTTCAGAATCTTACCTCGGAGATGGACTTGCTGACAGTCCAGCAGAACCACGGTAAGATGGCAAGGGTGTCCCGGAGACTAAGTGAGAAAGGACCGACCCCATAACCTCTCCAGAGAAGAGGACACAAGTGAAAGATGCTATCTATTACAACAGGGTTTCCCAAGCTTCACTCCTCATGTACTCGAGTCGTGATTCATTCACCACATCTGTGTACCACCTGAACTAATATTTACTAAATATTTCTCTGCATATGGCCTCAGTTTTAATACTTAAAGAAGTTTATTCTCACCGTAAACAATAACATCCATTTAATCACAAGTTTGGTGTACACACACACACACACACACACACACACACTCTTTTCAATATGCATGCCATAAATACAAAATTACTAAAGGACACACGTCCATCTGTGTACTGCCTGGGATGATGTCATGCTTCGTGTCGTGTTAAGCCGCTTCAGTCATGTCCGACTCTTTGAGACTCTATGGACGGTAGCCTGCCAGGCTCCTCTGTCCAGGGGATTCTCCAGGCAAGAATACAGAAGTGGGCTGCCACTGCCTCCTCCAGGGGATTTTCCTGACCTAGGGATTGAACCCACATCTCCTCTGTCTCCTCCACTGGCAGGCAGGCTCTTTAACACTAGCACCACCTGGGAAGCCCTCAGTGGCGTAACTTGGCCCACTTTGTAAGAGCTATGGTTGTTTGGGATATTCTGATCACATTTTTGTCTTCCCTTCAATCCCAGTCTCCCGACTTTCACATCTTTCTAATGATGAATGACTGAGAGAGAGAGAGAGAGGAAGGGAGGAAGGGAGGAACAAAGAGAGAGAGAGAGAAAGAAGGGGGACAGAAGGAGGAGGGAGAGGAAAGAAACGGAAAGAAAAAAAAAGAGAGAGAAGTTAAAGATGCTCAGGCAAGAGATCCAAACTGAAACAGACTCGGAACCTCTCATTTGTGTATGTGTGTGTAAACGAGGCATGCACACCAGGAAGTCTGTTTATCAAAAACACAGTTGCCCCGCGAAGGGCCAATGTTATCCTGAACAATTACACAATGCTGGTCCCAAGCACAAACCTGGAAATAGGAAGCATTTATGCTCTAATCCTCCCGAGTCTTCCCCTGTAGCTCCCCTGGCCACTGGCTCTTGGCCTCTTCAGAGGCTCCCTGCTGGCTGTACGGCCAGTCTTGCCTCCACCCTTCCCTTCTTACCTCTCTTATCAGCTCAGGAAGAAATTTCTGCAAAACTCTTCCTCTGGTCACTGATATCTCTGGGAACCAAATCCATTAAGATATTTTTGATCCTTACTCATGCTATTTTGAATGTCTGGTGCACAGGAAGGAACCGATAAAAATAGAATTACAATGCCCTTACCGCCAAAGTAGCAAAGGGGCTGATGAAGATTGATGTCTGAATAAACATACAATAGCAGGCTCTCCAACTTTAATAGCCTTTGATGGAAGCAGAAAAGGAGTGAGTTTTCCCTGGCTGTGTGTGTTGTATATTTCTGTCCCCTGACTATGTATTTTTTTTTCCTTAAAATATGGTCTTTTTTTAAATATTAAAAGCTCCCTGGTGGCTCAGAAGGTAAAGAATCTTCCTGAGATGCAGGAGACCTGGGTTCAATCCCTGGGTTGGGAAGATCCCCTGGAGAAGGGAATGGCTACTCATTCCAGTATTCTTGCCTGGAGTATCGCCTTGGACAGACAAGCCTGGTGCACTTCGGTCCATGAAGTCAGAGTCCGGACACGACTGAGCCATTTCTTTAGTTCAGTTCCTTAGAATAACAACAACATAATAATATACAATAATGGCTAATATTCGTTGAGCGCTTACTAGATGACAAGCATGGTTCTAGGAAGTTTACACGTACCGACTCATCCAATCTGCACAACAAATAACCAAATAGGGATGCAGTTCCTCTTTTCTTTGTTTTTAGTATTTACTTGTTTTAGGCTTCCTCAGGTCTTAGCTGTGGCACATGGGTTCTGTACTTTGTGGCACTCAGGCTCTCTACATGTGGTGTGTGGGCTTAGTTGCCCCTTGGCACGAGGGATCTTAGTTACTGGAAAAGTGAAAGTGAGTCACACAGTCGTGTCCAACTCTGCGGTTCCATGCACTGCAGCCTGTCCCGCTCCTCTGTGCCAAGGAATTCTCCAGGCAAGAGTACTGCGGTGGGCTGCCTTTTCCTTCTTCAGGGGATCATCCCGACCCAGGGATCGAACCTGGGTCTCTTGCATTGCAGGCAGATTCTTTACCAACTGAGCCACTGGGGAAGCTACCAGTTCCAGGACCAGGGGTTAAAGCCATGTCCCCTGCATTTGAAGGCAGATGCTTCACCGCTGAACCACCAAGGAAGTCCTTGCATGGTTATTTTTACTCCTTTTTCATAGACAAGGAAACTTAGAATTAGAGATATAAAGATAGCATAGCGGAGAAATCCAAGTCTGGCCCTGCTTCTCCAAATATCATGTATATCTCCCTGAAAGCTCCGTAAGCATCGCTTCTTCCCAGCCTCCTGTGTGAGAAGATCTAAGATGCAGGTTGCTATGAGTACTAAAGGAGAGATGTGTACAGTCCTTCAGATTCTGCTGGCCACAGAGTAAGCCCTCAAAAGCAAAGCATAATCACCATTATCACCATCATTCCTTCTTTCATATCCTCCACTGATTATGAAGATAACCATTTATCTCTCTCTCTAAATATAATGTTAATCAAGTAAATTTCAATGCAAAGAGCATGATCTAACCCCTATACTCTCTCCAAGAAAATGAGCTTCCTGGTCATGGTGCCCTGGAAAGCATCCAGAGAACTCCACAGGAAGTGCCTTGAGCCCATCAAGAACCATGTCCCTTAACCAGCAGCGTTCAAAGTATGGTTGGCAGTCATTTCAACTCAAAGAGTCTTGCTTGCCTATGAGTGGGTATTCTTGTGCCTGTGATTGAATTCTTTCAGCTATTCATTTAAACCACTCTATTTTTATTTTAGCATGCTTCTTTATGTAACTTGACTATTTAACTTCATTTAATATTTTCTTTTTTAGGTATAAGTAGAATGGTACAGCATGCAGTGGTCAGTGGGAAGACAGTGATTTGAACACAAAAGTTCTTGATGCAAACACAAGAAACTTCACAAAACATTCTCCCTTCATTTGTCTCCTACCGTACTGGTTCAGCTTGAACCTTCAAGCCAGCAAGTCCCCCGTGATCAGCAGCAGGCACCAGTTAAAAGTAGAGTGCTCACATCTTCAAATCATTCACAGCCTTATTTAAATCACCCATGCTCTGAGCTACTTGTATCCATGTTCCAAAAATCTCCCACTTCTCCCAGCTGAGGACCTGGGAGCTCATTTCTTGCACATCCACTTTGCTACTACTTTAGCCCAACACTGGGCACCCAACGCCTGTTTTTAGTGGATGCTTCTCTCCTTGCTTCTTCTCCCACCTTATTTGCCTGGAGTCATCCTCAATAGATTTCTGATCTCTAAGATGCCCCACGAATAAGCCTCCAAGAACAATGAAAGAAGAAAGCTTGCAGAATGTGCCAGTTATGAAAGCACCTGGCTATATTCGAGTCAAAAAATCCAACATCTCTCAAAATAAGACTCCTCGGAAAAAGACTCAGTTAATGTCAATGGTCTATTATCAGGTTTCTGGAATTATTTAATACTAGTTGGCAAGCCAAAATCTAATCTTCATTTCTCCCTTACTGTCGGTCCATCAGCCCTATATCTTTCAATACCATCTTCTCAACATGTCTGGAGTCTTGCTGTCCTTTTCATCCTTGCCCCTTACCCCAACCCCCAGACAGTATCTGAAGGAAGATTCTCTTCCCAAGCTTCTTCTTGGACAATTAACAACATTTCTGACTACTGTTCCTAGTCTCATTTCTTTTCTTGCTCGCTTCATTTTCATTACACTGCTGTTAGAGTTCTTCCCAACAGAGTCAAATCATTCTCCCACTTTGAATTCATGGCTCACCAGAATCAGAAGATAAAGTCCAAACTCTTCCACCCGGCTCTTCTGGCCCTTTATGGCCTTCTTACCCCACCACACCCAGCATTCTCGCAACAGAATTATAATACTTCCAGATCCTAAATTCGGAATTGCTTCTATTCATTGTATGCGTGGCTCTTTCTGCCTGAAATATTCTCTTACAGATTCGTCTCAATCTTCCTGAAGGATTTCCTTACCCACCCCAAGCTCAATTGGGTGCTTATCATGTCTACCTCTAAAGGAATCTTAAAAAATTAGCTTGTGAAACTTGGCTGTTAAATGAGCAACTTGCCCTCTCTTTAGTAAGGGTCAGTATTTTGTTTTGTTCATTCTCATATTCCCAGTACCTAGCACTATGCCTTACACAGAGCAGGCAACTCAACAAATGTTAGCCAAGTTAATAAACAAAACCCAAGGCATCATAAAAGAAGTTTTACTACTGAGTACGGACTCTAGAAGGATCCTCTGAGAATATCCGTCTTCCTGAATTTGCTTTATTTCTCTCATGGACCCAGAATCCAAGGATCTCTAAAGGACAACGAATCAACTTAAAACACAGACTCAGAATAATCTCTAGAAACCTCCTGCAATCAAATCAACCTCATGCAAATCAAATAATCTCTAGAAACCTCATGCAATCAAAAGTATTTTTCTTTTCAAGGATGGTAAAGTCAAGTGTGACTCTTGTTATTCCCGGATACAATGCACACTATTTGTGGACTGTTTGTGGATACTTATACGGACTGTGTTTAAGCTTCTCAGGTGAAGCATGAAAGCCAGAGGAAAGAACCCAAGGACAGTTCAGGATACTGTCAGCCAACAAGTTTTTAACTGGATGCTCATGGGGAGGCTTCATATTTCTGCTCCCAGTACATTCACACAATCTCCGAATCCTCCTCTTAGCACACCAAGCGCATTTTCCTAGTCTCTAACAGCCTGCTGCTGCTGCTAAGTCGCTTCAGTTGTGTCCAACTCTGTGCGACCCCCTGGACGGCAGCCCACCAGGCTCCCTCGTGCCTGGGATTCTCCAGGCAAGAACACTGGAGTGGGTTGCCATTGCCTTCTCCAATGCATGAAAGTGAAAAGTGAAAGTGAAGTCGCTCACTCATGTCCGACTCTTAGCAACCCCATGGACTGCAGCCTTCCAGGCTCCTCCGTCCATGGGATTTTCCAGGCAAGAGTACTGGAGTGGGTTGCCATTGCCTTCTCCATTCTAACAGCTTAAGTGAGTCATATTCAACCTAATTTGAATGCATCTATTTTTGTGCATTAAAGAGTCTAAGCTCCAGAAAGCAAGGGCCACAACACTTTCACTCATTATCACAGTTTCAGAGTCTGACTCAGTAAATACTTGTTCACTGACCCATTGGGATTCATTTCTTTGGGAATATGCATGTTCCTGTATGTTCTCCTAAACTTTCTAATTCTTACAGTGTCTTTACAAGATCACATCACACACAGGAACAAACTCTCCCTTTTTTATTTAAGAAAAGAAATACATTTTCACTTTCCAAAATTTTGGAAGGACACAAAGAAAATTTTAAAAGTCACAGACAATCCTACTAGCTGGAGACAGTCTTAATATTCTGCATAAACTTTTTTGGTCCTACCACTATGTTGGGATCATAATTTGACTTTTTGCATTAAACAATCTCATGAGAGAATTTTTTTTTTTCCAACGGAGGATTATGTCCCACTAGCAGGTCATGAAAATAATTTAGTAACCAGCATTTTAAAAATGAAATACATAATGAGATACTACTTCAAACCCATTTGGATAACTATTAGGTCAAAAAAAAGTATTAGCAAGAATGTGGAGAAACTAGGGGGACTTCCCTGGGGGTCCAGGGGTTAAGACTTTGTCTTCCAATGCTAGGGGTACAGGTTTGATCCCTGGTCAGGGAGCTAAGATTCCACATGCCTCGAGGCCAAATAACTAAAACATCATAAAACAGAAGCAATATTTTAACAAATTCAACGTGCTCAGTTGTGTTCAACTCTTTGCAATCCTATGGACTGTGGCCCACCAGGTTCCTCCGTCCATGGGATTCTCCAGGCAAGAATACTGGCGTGGATTGCCATTTCTTCCTTCAGAGGATCTTTCTGACCCAGGGATTGAACCCACATCTCCTGTGTCTCTTTCATTGGCAGGTGGATTCTTTACCACTGAGCCACCTTGGAAGTGCAACAAATTCAATAAAGACTTTAAAATGATAATAATAATAACGTGGAGAAACTGGAACCCTTGAGCATGGCTGATGGGAATATAAAATGCTGTAACCACCATGAACTGGTAAGGCAATTCCTCAAAATATTAAATATAGCATGATCCAGTAATCCCACGTCCGGCTGTATACCTCAAAGAAATGAAAGCAGGGACTTGAACGGGCATTTATACACTCAGGTTCACGGCAGCATTATGCAAAATAGCCCAAAGGGAAGTCACTCAGTTGTGTCCGATTCTTTGCGATCCCATGGACTGTAGCCTACCAGGTTCTTCCGTCCATGGGATTTTCCAGGCAAGAATACTGGAGTGGGTTGCCATTTCCTTCTGCAGAGGATGTTCCCAACCCAGGGATCGAACCTGGGTCTCCCACACTGCAGGCAGACACTTTACTGTCTGAGCCACCAAGGAAGCCCATACATAGCCAAAAGATGGAATCAACCCAAATGTCCTTTGACAGATGGAGAAATAAACAAAATGTGGCATATACGTAGCAGCTAAGTCGCTTCAGTCGTGTCGACTCTGTGCGACCCCATAGACAGCAGCCCACTAGGCTCCTCTGTCCCTGGGATTCTCCAGGCAAGAATACTGGAGTGGGTTGCCATTTCCTTCTCCAATGCATGAAAGTGAAAAAGCTCAGTCGTGCCCAACTCTTAGCGACCCCATGGTCTGCAGCCTACCAGGCTCCTCTGTCCATGGGATTTTCCAGGCAAGAGTACTGGAGTGGGGTGCCATTGCCTTACAGTGGAATATTATTAAGCCTTAGAAAGGAAAAACTTTTGATACATGCAACAACGTACATAAAATTTGAATATGCTCAGTGAAATAAGCCAGTCACAGAATGAGAGAACTGTATATACATATGTAGGTATATTTCACTTATATTTATGATCCTTCTTGTACAAGGTACCTAGAATGGTCAAATCCATGGAGGGAGACAGGATGTAGAATGGTAGCTGCCAGATCTGGGAGAAGGGGAAAAGGGTATCAATGGTTAATAGATACAGGGTTCAATCGAGGAAGATGAAAATATTCCAAAGATGAGCAGTAGTGATGACTGTACAACAATGTGAAGGCACAGAACGCTGCTAAACTGTGCAACTAAAAGTGGCTAAAATGGTAAACTGTATGTTATGTATATTTTGCCACAATTTAGACTATGAAATCAAATAAAGTAAAAAATACAAAAGTACGTCTTATATACAAAAGATAAGCAGGTTCTATGAACTTTTATTTTCAAGTAAAAGTTTGTGTATATTTAGTTTTGGTATAAACAGATTTTTTTATTGTGAGTTGTGGTCAAAACAGTTTAACACCACTGTTCCCCGAAATTATTTCTAATAACTACAGGACATTCTATCAAGGATATACTGCAATTTTAAAATCAGTTTCTGCTTTTAGACATTTAAGTCATTTCCTTCCTCCCTCCCTCCCTCTCTCTGCCCTTCTCTTATTTTTTCTTTTTTTTTGCTTATTCTCTGTGGACATTCTTAAACATACCTCTGTGTACACATCTCTATTTCACCTCAATATGCAATTATTTTTTTAGTTTGTTCTGTCATCATTTTTGTACCCTATAATCCAACTTCTAACCATAAACATGAAACCCCTCCTGCCAAAGCTCTCACCCTGCTATAGGAATTTCCTTAGTCTACTTCATGTACACAGGCCACCATTCAAAGCTCTCAAAAGAAAACTTCAAGGGCAAGAAGGAAGATGGGCAAATCCCTTCTTCCCTTCCTCACAGTGCCAGTGGCACTGTGATGCACAGCTTCTAAGATGCTCCCAATGATCCTGCTTCCTGGCATTCATGCCCATGCGTTATCTTTTCCCCCTTGGGTAAGGGAATGGCCTGGGCATAGTGATGTGCTTCGTAACAGTACGGTAAACCGACAGGCTGTTCCTTCTGAGATTGGATCACCAAAAGACCCTGGCTTCCATCTTGCTGGCCCTGTCTTGCTCTCTTACTTGCTCCCTCTGATTCAAACCAAGCTGTGAGCTAACTCTGGAGAGGCCCACATGGCAAGGAATGGAAGAAGGCCACTGGCCAACAGTTAGCAAGAAACAACAAGAAACTGAGACTCTCAGTCCAACAGCTTGCAAGGAACTGAACCCTATCAACAACCACTAAAGTGATCTTGGAAGTGGATTCTACCCAAGTCCACTCTGGTAATGAGAACACAGCTCTGGACAACACTGTGATTATACAGTCTATAAACCCTTAGCCAGAAGACCCAACTAAGCTGTACCTCAATCCTCACCTATAGAAACTGTAAGAGATGTCTATTCTTTGAGCAACTGAATTCTGTGATATTTTTACACAGCTATAGATAACCACTACAGCTGCAAGGTTACAATCTCAGATTGCCGAACCAAATACTAATAAAGACATTTGCTATTTCAGTATTTTCAATTCAAATCATCGCCACCACCCACTGGTGAAAGTGTCTCTAGCAACTAGTACCAGAAGCAAAGATACTGGGATGAAAAAATGATCATGGTTCTTGAAAAAATAGGCTGCAAGATAAACAGGACAAGAAACGTTAAAAATTTTATCACGGGAAGATAATTCCTTTTCTTAACCACATCAGGTATCTTGTGTGTGTGTGTGTGTGTGTGTGTGTGTGTGTTTGGATGAGCGAACTATTATTTTGTCTGTGGAACATTTACTCCACCTTCTTCTGCAAAACCGCATGTTAAATTTTCCTGTAAAACTTACCTCGGTTTCATTGTTAATTCAAGTGGTGCAGGTGGGGCTCACCCCACCCCCTGCCTGCCTCAGAGTGTATGACTGTTGTTGTTGCTAAGTCGCTTCAGTTGTGTCCAGCTCTGTGCGACCCCATATGAGATGGCAGCCCACCAGGCTCCCCCGTCCCTGGGATTCTCCAGGCAAGAACACTGGAGTGGGTTGCCATTTCCCTCTCCAATGAATGAAAGTGAAAAGTGAAAGTGAAGTCGCTCAGTCGTGTGCGACCCTCAGCTACCCCATGGACTGCAGCCTTCCAGGCTCCTCCATCCATGGGATTTTCCAGGCAAGAGTACTGGAGTGGGGTACCATTGCCTTCTCCAGAGTGTATGACTAGGCCAAGTCAGTTGGAGTGTTTCATCTTCCTTCCCACAATGACTGGTTTTAGGAAGGCCATGTAAATCAAGCTGAGATCATTAGACTGTCTCGATTGACTATAAAGCTGAAAGTGTCAGCAGCCATCACAAGGGGAGAGTCTGTTTACAGATGAAGTCAACACCTAAAGATCTAGCCAAGAAATAGAGATGGATTCCTATCATAATGCCTGGGCATCCGGATCAAACCATGCCTGATGTCATTATCCCCACAGACTTCTAAGTTACATGAGTCAACAGTTTTCTATTTTTGCTTGAGTTATTTTGAATAGATTTCTGTTACATGTACTCCAAAGAGTTTTAATGAATACCTTCCTCTTGCTTTGCTGCTCCAACATGAAAAAACAAATTAAAAAAACACCGTATAATTTGACCAAGAATGTTGTTGAAACAAATTGACCTTTCCCTGATTGTTAAAAGCAGCAATAGCCCTGGGATGTAAGTTACTGGTAAACTGGATTCTAGACAGGCCATTCTCTCATATTTAAGATGGACAGATAATGGAATCTAGAATTTGAGTTTTGTTTAAGACTTGAACTTTTTCCCATATGTCTGTTCTCTACTATGAAAGAAACGACATAAATATACCTCATTAATGCCTTCCTTTATTCCTCAAATATTTGTTTAAACATAGTAATAAATGTTGAATGAAGTAAGAAAGCTCCAGCAGACTATATTTAACCTAACGTCTTTTTACAGTCAACTGTATTTGGAAAAAATTTACAAACAAGTTTCATCCATTTAAAGTGCACAATTTTGTGGAATTTGTGATATGTATACATATTTGTGTTGATGAAACTTGGCCACAGTCACAACACCAAATCTCCATCACAACCCACCCCTTTGAATCTTCCTCACACCTTTGCAGTCTTCCCTTCCTTCTGTGCCCAGTGTAAGCAACTGATGATTTTTTGTCAAATCAGTTTGTGTTTTCTAGGATTTTATACAAATGGAACCAAACTTTACATACTATTTGGGGTCTGGCTTCTTTCATTCAGTATAACATTTTGAGATTTATCCATATTATTGCATGAATCATTCCTTTTTTGATGCTGAATAGTCTGAATCAGACACGACTGAAGCGATTTAGCAGCAGCAGCAGCAGCAGTAGTATTCTAATGCATGGCCATATCAAAACTGTTTATTCATTGGATGTATGGAAGACTTCCTGGGTTTTGTTATTGTTAATAAAGCTTCTATAAATGCTTGTGTACAAATCTTTATTTGAACACATATTTCCATTTGTTTGCATAAATATGTAGGAGCAGAAGGCTGTTATATGGTACGTGTGGGTTAGCTTTTTAAGTAACTGCCAAAAGTTTTCCAAAGAGACTACCATTTTATATTAATTCTACAGTGCATAAGAACTCTATTTGTTGCTCTATACTTGAAACTCTCAGTATTAGAAACTTCAGTCACTCTACACAGTGTGGTGTTGTATCTCTGTGTGGTTTCAGTCCATATGTTCATCATGGTTAATGATGGTGAATATCCTTCTGTATGGAAAAGGTCAGTTTTCATTCCAATCCCAAAGAAAGGCAATGCCAAAGAATGCTCAAACTACCGCACAATTGCACTCATCTCACACGCTAGTAAAGTAATGCTCAAGATTCTGCAAGCGAGGCTTCAGCAGTACATGAACCGTGAACTTCCAGATGTTCAAGCTGGTTTTAGAAAAGGCAGAGGAACCAGAGATCAAATTGCCAACATCTGCTGGATCATCAAAAAAGCAAGAGAGTTCCAGAAAAACATCTATTTCTGTTTTATTGACTATGCCAAAGCCTTTGACTGTGTGGACCACAATAAACTGTGGGAAAATTCCTCAAGAGATGGGAATACCAGACCACCTGACCTGCCTCTTGAGAAACCTATATGCAGGTTAGGAAGCAACAGTTAGAACTGGACATACAACAACAGACTGGTTCCAAATAGGAAAAGGAGTGCGTCAAGGCTGTATATTGTCACCCTGCTTAGTTAACTTATACACAGAGTACATCTTGAGAAACGCTGGGCTGAAGGAAGCACAAGCTGGAATCAAGATTGCCGGGAGAAATATCAATAACCTCAGATATGCAGATGACACCACCCTTATGGCAGAAAGTGAAGAACTAAAGAGCCTCTTGATGAAAGTGAAAGAGGAGAGTGAAAAAGTTGGCTTAAAGCTCAACATTCAGAAAACTAAGATCGTGGCATCCAGTCCCATCATTTCATGGCAGATAGATGGGGAAACAGTGGAAACAGTGGCTGACTTTATTTCTCTGGGCTCCGAAATCACTGCAGATGGTGATTGTAGCCATGAAATTAAAAGATACTTACTCCTTGGAAGGAAAGTTATGACCAACCTAGACATCATATTAAAAAGCAGAGACATTGCTTTGCCAACAAAGGTCCGTCTAGTCAAGGCTATGGTTTTTCCAGTGGTCATGTATGGATGTGAGAGTTGGACTGTGAAGGCGGCTGAGCACCGAAGAATTGATGCTTTTGAACTGTGGTGTTGGAGAAGACTCTTGAGAGTCCCTTGGACCGCAAGGAGATCCAACCAGTCCATCCTAAAGGAGATCAGCCCTGGGTGTTCATTGGAAGGATTGATGTTGAAGCTGAAACTCCAATACTTTGGTCACCTGATGCGAAGAGCTGACTCATTTGGAAAGACTCTGATGCTGGGAAAGATTGAGGGCAGGAGGAGAAGGGGATGACAGAGGATGAGATGGTTGAATGGCATCACAGATTTAATGGACATGGGTTTGGGTGGACTCTGGGAGTTGGTGATGGACAGGGAGGCCTGGCGTGCTGAGGTTCATGGGGTTGCAAAGAGTCGGGCACGACTGAGTGACGTGACTGAACTGAATTGAACTGAACTGAACTGAATGGCCATTTGCATGTATCTCTTTATGAACAGTCAATTTAAACTTTTAACCATTTATTGGTTGTTTTTTTTATTATTGAGTTATAGGAGTCCTTCAGATATTCTGAATAGAGATTTATATAATTGTGAGCTTCATATACTGAGAATATGTCCAGATGGTGGACTGCCTTTTTTATTTTTGTAATGGTGTTTTTTAATCAAAGTTTTTACTTTTGATACAGTTCAATTTGTCATTTTTCACCTTTTAGGCTCATGCTTTTTATGTGTCCCAAGAAATCTTTGCTTATCACAATTTCTTCTAGAAGTTTTATAGAATTAGTTTTCCTATTTCAGTGTAATATCTATTTTGTATTTATTTTTGTATATGGAGTAAGGTATCAGTCAAAGTTTTCCATATGACATTTATTTTTCCAAGTACCAATGACTAACGTCTACTATTTCCCCTTTAAATTGCCTTGGCACTGTGTCAAACCTCATTTGACCATATACGTGTAAGTCTGTTTTCAGACTCTTTCTCTTTCATTGATTTACATGTCTATCTTTCATACCATAACATCATTATCACAGAGTTTTGGTTATTAAAAGATTTATAGTAAGTCCAAAAATTAGATAATGTTAAGTCCACCAACTTTTATTTTTTAATTTCTTTCAGCTATTCCAGATCTTTTTTTACTTTCAAAAAAATATTAGAATCAAACTTGTTTATTTCCAAAAATCATAAGCCAGCTGGTAGACTAAGTTTGCACCGATAGATCAATCTAGGGAGAACTGAACAGTCTACAAACGTTGTATATCTTCACTTGTTTAAGTCTTCTTTAATCCTTTCAGAAATATTGTTTAACTATCAGTGGAAAGACACTCAGATCTTCTATTATTAATATATTTACCCTTTGCACTTTATGGTTCTCATACTATTGTGTGTGTTCAGTTACATCTGACTCTTTGCGATTTTGTGGCCTATAGCCCGCCAGGCTCCTCTGTGCATGGGACTCTCTAGGCAAGATCATTGGAGTGGGTTACTATTTCCCTTCAGGGGATCATCCTGACCCAGGGATCAAACCTGAGTCTCCTGCGTCTCCTGAACTAGCAGGCAAATTCTTTATCACCGTGTTACCTGGGAAGCTCTGGTACTACTGTATTTTAAGATTTTAAAAATTCATTTTCAATTTTATGTTGAGTACATAAATAAACAGTTGCTTTTTTATATACTAGTCTTTTATTCTGTAACCTTGCTAAATTTACTTATTATTTCTTAATTCTTATAAATTGCTTACAATTTTGTTGTTTTGGAGATTCCTTTCGATTTTTTCTTCAAAATTAACAATCATGGCACATGCAAAAAAGAGAAAATTTTACTTTTTCCCTTACAATCTTCATTCTTTCTATTTCTTTTTTGTGCTTTATTATGCTGTTTAGGGCCTCCAAAAATTGGTGACTAGAACTATGAGTCCAGGAAGCCTTACATTTTCCTGATCTTAGTTTGAAAGCATTCAATGCTATACCATAAACTCTGATGCTAACTGTAGGTTGTGACCATGTATAAGATGATGAGGCTCCTTTCTACTCCTAACTGCTGAGTTTTTATGAATGAATGTTGAAATTATTCAAAAGCTTTTCCTGTATATATTTGCAAAGACAATATTCAAATTAATGTATGCGTGAGAAGGATGACGGAACAGTAACAGAGGTGAAAGCACGTAGACAAACATGAATTACTGTCATAGGCAGTTTTCTGTGTGGTGTGCATCAATGGACATTCACTAAGTTATTCATAAATGGATAAATAACACAATAATAATAAGGGATATGCAGAAACTCATGATAACAGTATGTCATGAACCAAGGACTTGGATACATTTAATTTTGTCCATCTAGAAACAAACCTTTACAGAGTCTTCATCCAGATCCTATGGGCTTCCCAGGTGGCTCAAGTGGTAAAGAATCTTCCTGCCAATACAGGTGACTCAAGAGACGCAGGTTCGACCCCTGGGTCAGGAAGATCCCCTGGAAGAAGAATCAGCAACCCACTCCAGTATTCTTGCCTGGAGAATCCCATGAACAGAGGAGCCTGGTCCGCTACAGTCCATGGGGTCACAAAGAGTCAAGCACCACTGAGCGACTAACACTTTGCCCTTTTCTCCCCCCCAAACACATGGTTAATAGAGAGAAAACTCCCTAAATAATGTTGTCATTTTGAATGAGGAGGATAAAAACACAAAATCAGACGTGTGGATTGTGTCTCTGTTCACAATACATACAGGCTGTTTGACTGAGACAGGAAAAGTTCCTGTGGGTCAAGAAATAAGAGTGACTGAAGGTAAGAACATTTTTAAAACAAGAGAAAACTTCAGCTCACGTGCCTGAAAGCATATCCACATGTCAAGGGCCGTGGGACACTCTCCCAGGGGGCCTTAACAAGAAGCCTCTCTGGTTCTTAACCAAGGCTGAATGGAACACCAGGGAATATGCTGGAGGGAGGGGAGCCATTGGCCAAAGGGGTGGAAAAAGTGATGCAATCAGAGAGCTCCTGCCCATCACTAGTTTTATGACTCTCGTTAAAAAAGGAAGGAGAATTCAAACCACTTCAAAATAAGATCACTGGAGGAGACCTGGCTTGGAAGACTGGTTCTGATGAGACAGAAGTTTATAAGGATTTATTTTCCTGGTTGATAATCACAGTCCATGCCAAAGGACTACTCCACCTGACTACTGCTTTATAGCAAATATAGGGTAAATTTTAAACTTACACAGAATAATTTCTCTGGGAATTGGGAACAGCAGGCGGAGAATCTACAAACAAATGACGCTGAGAAATAAAGGTTCTCCTTCCCAACAACCTAAAGCTTGACAAATCATATCAATGTTTTACATCTCAGTATATTTAAAAGTTCGCAACAAACAGAAAGCTCTTCTCTACCTGCTAACTGGTTTGATTTGAAGAAGAGTGTACTCCCAAGGACAAACCTCTAAAGAAAAAAAAATACCATTAGATTTTCTTTTTTTTCCTTATTTGATGCCATTAATAATAAATAGTATGTATTTTCCTTACCCAATTCAAGGGGGAAAAAAAAAACCCTTTTTGTTGCTTTTCATATAAAGACACATTTTAAAAGTTATGCCTATAAAGAGTCCATTAAAAAAAAAGGACAGAGAAATATGCTAATTGCTCTAAAATTTAAAGCTCCAATCAAGTGAACACTCTCATGGGTGTGAGGACACAGGGCCTCTTCAGGGGAAGGTAATCGTAATTATGCAGCATGAGGCCCCAAGTTTATGTCAGTAGCAGATTCTGATAAGATAGACACCAAAGGAATCACGTCTGGACTGCTTCAATGGGAGGGTGTTGGTGTAGCGCTGGTATTTAGCTGTGATCTAGAGGCCAGCAAAGGTCAGTCTGGACAAAGCAGAGTCTAATGAAGCTGCTAGTGTCTGGGGTGAAAGAGCCACAAGGCCTTTCAAATTAGCAGCTGAATCCTGACACTCATTAGTGACTCTATATGTAGAGGCTGCAACTTAGTCCCAACCAGGGAAACAGCCTAGACACCCTGTATACACACGGAGGAAATAAAGTATGCACAAAATAAAGAACTGGAACCGCTCAAATGTTTTCCCTTTTGCATTTTGACATTTTTCTTTTTCTTTTTTTTATATTAATGACAGAACTGCAGTGCGCTTACCTTCCAATTTGGCACTAAAATAATTACCACAGCGACTAAAATGAGACATCATTTTTTTTTAATCAAGGAAGCTCTAGTCAGAAATTGCTTCTGCTAAGTTCTGTACAAGACATAATATACTCTTGTTAACTAACAAAACCAATAAATCAAGCTGAAGCACTTATTAAAGTATCTTACAGCACTAAATTTATCACTGATGACAAATTTAATTTGGGACTCTGACAATTTTGCTCCTTGCATATACTTCAACAGATTTCTTTATTATTATTTGCGGGGGGGGGTGTTATTTCATAAGAAATTTTTGGAGATGTAAAAGATGACTTCCCATAGAAAATAGTGTTTGTGCCACAGTGTTGCTATCACTGGGAAAAGTTATACACTAAAATTCTTTTCTGCAATCCTAGCCTTCGCACACTAGAGTTAGCAGAATTTTTTAAATGGTGATAATGACCATTTTACGAAGCAATTTATAATCATCACTCAGCTCACCGATACTCGATCTCACACAGTCAGGCCAATGCTTGTCCCCTGATAATGAAGATAACAAAACTGAGACAGAGTTTCCTCCTACCTAACAGGTAGGGGAATTTTAATCTGTGGCAACGTCTTTCAGTCAAAGGAAAATGGAAAGAAAAAAGGCAAAGAAACACACACAATTGTATTGGTCTGTTTATAATTATTCAATATTGTAGCTAAAATGACACTATTTCCACTTAAGCATCAAAATAAAATTACACTTCAAATACACATAAAATGACTGTCTGTAGGCAACCTTTGTTGGATATCAAACTTCTCGGCTATATAACATAAATAATGCTTTATTTTCTTTTCCAGTCTATTGCACTCTGCAGTGCATTCTACAACACACCCGGGCGACGCAAGTTATATTTTCCATAAACTTTTCTGCTTCCTGAAACACATCTCAATAATTCTACATTAGCATTTTCCTGTTGTCTTTTCCAAAGGTGTTTTCTCTCTTGACAATGCAATCGGTATATAAAAAACAAATTTCACTGCCTGGTCCCGTTTAAGGCAAACCGCGCAGCCTGAACCACAGCCTGACAAGGAGAACACATTAAGCTCTGGAACAAAAGCGTCCAAGTCGACCTGTTTTGCAGGCTGATTAATAGAAACAAGCTCCAAGGACTAATCACAAGTCGAGCCCTGTTTTGCAGATTAATAGAACAAAGACACAGGAGAGGAGGGGAGGGTACAGCACTGGAATACAAATAAGCAAAGGTAGGCACCAGGCTTTCTCTGACGGAAGTCGCATCCTGTACAGCCAGACCCACAGACCCACAGACCCAGATGACACTCGGGGATGAAGCAAAACGCGGCACCGAAGAGAGCGGGGCTCCATCAGTCACCCCAGCCCCAAATGAGGCGTTTGGGCTCCACCTTCTGTGGGCTTGTCTGAGTTAAAAGAGGAAGGAAGAATTTTCAGCCGAATGAGGTACAGCTCTGATGCTTTCAGGGAGTCCTTCCACTCTTCAGCCAGGCACACAGAGCCTTTGCTGATGAACACAGACACACCCACCTTCCCATTTTTGCCAATGGCCTGTCACACAGGTCACCCTGGGAGTGCATGCATACGTGCAGGCCCACAATCACACAAGAACTAGATACACACCAGCGGCATGAAGTTAGAAAAAAATAAGAGAGTCAATGTCCAAATTACCCTGGCATACATTTTACAACTAGAGAATGTGGCCTTTTCTCCTGACTGTAAAAATAAAACCTACCCACTGTAAGAACATATAAAGTCTCAGGCAAGTAGAATGAAAGAAAAAATATTCATAAGAGAAAACCAATGTTATACTTGCGGTTATTACCTTTCAGTCTTCCTTTTCTGTATATACATTTTCATGATGCTATTGATACACCTCTGTGTATTTTTGGCGGGCACATGGCTTTTGAAAAGCTTACTGCTAAATTTAAGAAGAAACACATACCATGAACCTCTTGATGTCTGATGCCAATTCTTGAATGAGAAAAACCAGGTGAGTGGGTGAATTTTTTTACTGCAATTGCAAAGCTTTCACCCACGTGCGTGTCTGGTTAACTGAAGACAGTTTACACAGCTTGAGAAACATAATCTTTAGGAATTGAGATGTCTGTTTTTTGTATGATTCCTAACCTTGATATTCTGCAGTATTTTCCTTTTACTTTTTTTTTTTTGATTCTGTTCTTACTTGTAGAAATCCAGAAAAACCAGTTTTTTGGTCTCATTCACAAGTAGAATACTTGAATCAATGGACAAAGAAAATGAATTTTCTCTGGCATATTCGTATTTTATTCTATTAATAATCCAATGATTTGGTTGATTGCGACAATCCACAAAGTAAAAACACACTTACAATGAAAATCATAAATATCAACAGTTACAAAACCTCAGAACTGACTTTAGAGAAGGCTTATGAGTTTACAAGCTAGACAAACTTCCAAAATTTCCAAAGAAATAATCCTGTTCCTTTCAGACTTTTCAGAACACAGTTCAAACTACAGAGGTAATTTCTAGAGCAAATAACCTTAAAAACCAATACCCCCCCTTAATATTAGGTTTTCCCTTTGCGAGCGGCACAGAACTGCACATATGGTGTGTTTGAATGCAGGCAGACAGTCAATACCCTGAAAATTCCCTCACCTCTCCTGGGCCTGCCTCCGAAGCTGCTCTGTAAGTCAGCAAACCACACAGAATTTGCCTCCAGGAAAAGCTATTTAAAAGCACAAAGGTCAGGGCCAGCATTATACAAACACACTTAGGTCTCCTGTCTCTCTTATTCATTCTGCTGGAGCTACAGGTAAGTACTTCTTACAGAATTATGACATTTTTTTAAGGGAGAGACAGAATTGAGGTTAAAAAAAAAAACTTAAGTCTTGGCTGTTTCGCTGTGAAAAACGGTAAGCATTAAAAAATGTTTAGTAACAAAGGCATCATAAACACAGCTTAAAATCCTCAATCTCAAGAGCTTCCTATGTATTAATTTATTTAAATAATGTAAAAACAAAACTCACAGATTGAATTTCTTAAACAAATGTCCTTTCCACAAATTTTCTCATCATAACACCCATAAAGAAAAAAGAAAAGTAGGGATTGGCTGATAATAGCCCAACAGCTTATTTCCAACTATTAAGAGTTTTACTTCCAACTATTTCTGCTTAGGTTTTAATCCAGCATCTTTTACTTTGTTTTGAAAAGATCAAAGCAAGACGGTTTTCTTCTACTGATTCTTGATTCAGAATATAGGCCCCAATTACAACTAGTGATTTAAGAAGCTGGCCATTTTTGGGTTTTTTTGGTCAGCTGATTTTTTTTTGACAAAAACCTTTTATTTTCTACTGGCATGCATGCGTCTTCAGTCACTTCAGTCATGTCCAATTCTTTGTGACCGTAGGGACTGTCAGGCTCCTCTGTTCATGGGATTCTCCAGGCAAGAATACTGGAGTGGGTTGCCATTTCCTTCTCCAGGGGATCTTCCCGACCCAGGGATTGAATCCATGTCTCCTGCATTGCAGGCAGATTCTTTACCAATGAGCCACCTGGGAAGTCCTTTATATCAGAGTATAGCTGATTAATAATGTGATAGTTTCAAGCAGGTAGCAAAGGACTCAGCCATACATATACATGTATCCATTCTCTTCCAAACTCTCCTGCCATTCAAGCTGGAGGGACTGGACTTTTAAAGCATTAAGACAATAAAAACTTTTTCCCCCTAGTTTCTGTCTTTGATAACCCTGTTTCTGGAGTCACAGTACTCCAAGCTACTTCTCATTGCTTATAAAGCCTTGTTTGGCATTGAAAGTCAGCACTCCTTACTGGATTCAGAGTTAGGACTGATTCGTCCCATCATTTCAATACATACAGCAGCTTGAAATGTAGTGAGAGAAATAGTCATCTAAGTTTATGAAGCCAGACAGGCATCAGAGGTATTTCTTTTTATGTGCCATCATTTTGTACATCATATGTAAAAGAAGCTGGGAACAAATTAGGGGAGAAAACGGAAAATCAGTCTGTCAGCTCTGATTTTTTTCCCCCTGTACACACTTAGCATTGGTTTTACTTAGTCTTCAATGCCGATTTACCGTAGGTTCTATGAAATTTTAGCACCACTTTAAAAAAAAAATAGAGATCCATCCAAAATCCACCATGTCAGACATTAGGCTTTTATAAACCAGGTGCTTCTCTTCATTTATTTTTCATTTTTTTGTTGGAACTTTCATACTTAGACACTTTAGTCACAGTGATTATATTTACACTTTAACCAAGCGGATCTTTTCTAATACTCGTGCAAAACAGTCTTCCTGCATCTCCTCCTGAATTAAAGCAGGTTTGCAACTCATTTTTTCTGCTCTTTAAGGAATGCAGACACATTCTGCTAACCCAGAGGCTTTCAAAGTGTGCCACTAACTTCCTGTTTCAGGAACCCTCACGGAACATTGCATGTTCAATTTATAGTTCCCATCCAAGATCACCTTTATTTTTTCTGGGTGAAAACGCAGTACCCAATGTTACTCATACGTTTAAAATGACGCTCCATGTAAGTGACCTTAAAACACCCCATACGTCTTCATTTAACAGACATCTATTTACTCTTCCACATCCTTTGATCACATGCTGCCAATATATGGGTTCCTTTCCTAAATGGTTTCCACTTATCCAGATCATTAGCAACTTGTGCAAAAAATACTGTACAATGTTTGCTTTTAAAAATTCTCTCCCCTGCCCCACACACATACACATACAGGGTGACTCTTCCTAGACTAAGTTTCCTATTCACTTCATTTCTGTCCCTTTTTGCTTCTTCCCTTCTACTCTGGTATATCATAATAGAAAAGAAAGCTGACAAACAAAAGTAGCCATCACAAAACTACACAACTATCGATATTACCTCCCAGGGAAGAAAATCGTATTTATTGTGGATTTACTGAGTGCCAGGAACGTAACATACATAATCGAATTTTAATGCCATGAAACATACATGGAGTAGTGAAAAAAATAAAGGCTTTGGGGTTAGACTTCCAGTTCTGTTGTTAAGGAAATGATCTAAAGGCTGCGGCTTCTACACACTCCCCGCTTCTCCCATCAGTAGGTAGAACACAGCTGCAGCTGTTTAAGCCATGTCCAATCTGGGAGTCAGACCTTTCGGGGTGTATCTCCCTGATGGGGAGGTCCAGCTGGCAGTTTGCTAACCTGAAGAACTAACGGTTTAAGGGAAGAGGGGATCAACAAGAGGAACTCAGCCTAGGTTCAACAAACCCTTCACTGTCAGAGGGATGTCCCTGAACACAGCATCTTTTCCCCTGTCCCCCAACAAGCTCCCACAGGCTTACAGGTGACTCCTTGGGAGGCCACATGGCATGCCTGGATGGCCTTCTTACAGACACAGCCTAACAACTCGTGTCTCCGTTTTATCATGTAGATCTCAGTCTCTCCTTAAGTAAGTTGCTTCATCTCTGAGCCACAGTTTCATCTGTGAAATGGGATACGCAAAAGTTATGCAGAAGGCAGAGGGCCTCTCCCAGAACACAGCATGGCTTTGATTACCATGATTCTGTTGTGAAACAACTCTGGCAATGGGGCAGACGCATTAGAAAGGGCACCTGAGCAATGCTTAGTCATTAAGTCACGTCGGATTCTTTGTGACCCCATGGACTGTAGCCCGCCAGGCTCCTCTGTCCATGGGATTCTCTAGGCAAGAATATTGGAGTAGGTTGCCATGCCCTCCTCTATGGGATCTTCCTGACCCAGAGATCGAACCCGAGTCCCTATGTCTAACCTGCATTGGCAGGCGGGTTCTTTACCACTAGCGCCACCTGGGAGGCCCCTGTGCCTGGCAAAAAGGAAGAACTGGGTAGAAGGGGCAGCTTCCTAGCTGGACTCCAAAGCCCATTCACTCTCATCATCAGGAGGACTAAAGGAACCCACACAGTTACTTGGACTTACTCATGGGCACACCTGAATGGGGAAAGGTGTGCAGGAAGTGCAGGAAGGCAGAGCATGGAACCAGGCAAACATGCGTCACAAGTGTCAAAGGGACCCCAGTGGGCTCAGTGTCTGGTAATATCTGGAGAAATTTATGTTAAAATCCTTACAACTCAAAGGATTAAATAAGAAATACATGCTTGTAACATAGCTTGAAAATAAATGGTACAAAATCTATATGGCTTTAATTCAGCTCTAAGAATTCAGCCGTTGAGAACACAACCATCAAGAAATGTCATATGTTCAATAACTGGTTTCTAATGTCCAAAGGACATTCTAAAGGCCCACTTGGTTCAGCTTCTGGCCAAACTCACACTTTATGCTGGTTGCTTTTTACTACAGCTTAAAGAGATAGTCTCCAAAGCTAAAAGAAACTTCTGTAGCTACCCAGAGCATGGCGATAAGACAAATGAAGTAAAGAACTGACAACTGAGAGTTTAAAGATACTGCTGGAGCCTGTCTTTGAAAGTTCTCACTGCCTTCAAGGTCTGTCTCACCACTCCCCTTCCTCACCTTCATGAGACCATGCGCACCTGGAGAGATTTCATGCACTCTACTTTTTGAACATTCAGGAAGGATCTAGATGTGTCCATGAAGAGCTCATGGGCATAGGTTAGCCCTTTCTTTGGCTCCACTTTGTTCTACCATCTCTAATGGTCCTTGCCGATTCATGGCAATGCTTGCTCTTGTCTTATAAATATTCTCTTTTGCAACTGAGTGTCTCGTAAGTGTAGACCTACAGTCCGAGAGCCACATACACATCTCTAGCACCGCCACACTCATTCATTCATTTAGCAGAAACAGACTGAGCATCTACTGTGTGCCAGGCTCCAGGTAGGCAGGGAGGCCCCTGCCCTCATGGCACTTACAGCCACTGTATCATCTCCTATCCACCCCAACAACTCTGGGTTAAAAAGGAGCCTGTCAGTGTGACGTGAAAAAATGACAGAATGCCCAGTAGCCAGCGCCGGGGTCTCAATGTGGAAGTCCAAGTCTGCCTGGAGCAGAGTGCATGGGTCCACGCGACCCCGACTTCAGTGGGGACACTCGGCCAGCACTTTCTTCTTGGTGCATGTGCCCAGGGCTACCATCTCTCACAGCAGCTCTTTGGCGAAGGATATGGAAGTTGTCCCCATGAAGCAGAAGGACCAGAGGAACTGGCCCACGTCTTACGATACACTGAGGTATTCAGTTCAGTTCAGTTCACTTGCTCAGTCGTGTCCGACTCTTTGCGACCCCATGGACTGCAGCACACTAGGCCTCCCTGTCCATCACCAACTCCCGGAGTTTACTCAAACTCATGTCCATTGAGTCGGTGATGCCATCCAACTATCTCATCCTCTGTCATCCCCGTCTCCTTCTGCCCTCAATCTTTCCCAGCATCAGGGTCTTTTCTAATGAGTCAGCTCTTCGCATCAGGTGGCCAAAGTATTGGAATTTCAGCTTCAACATCAGTCCTTCGAATGAATATTCAGGACTGATTTCCTTTGGGATGGACTGCCATCTAGGTTCCCATTTTTTAAACCCTAGATTCTGCAGCATATCATGCAACAGAGGCTGGATCATTCTTTTCTTCTGTTCTCTCAACATTCCCATTGTCCCCCCTCAAACACCTCGGCACTGAAGCCTGAGAGCTCCTGGAAGGGCTGGCCTGGATTTCTGTGTGTCGTTTTTTACAACCAGACAGAACAGTCGAGACTTCCACGTGGCCACTTCCTGAGTTGCCTCAGGTCAAGGAGTAGAGTGACATCTACATTTACTAGGATACTCTCCCTCAGCCTCGAGAGCTCCTCAAAGTAACACTGGATTCTAGTGCTGTGTGCATGTGTGTGCCTGTGTGTGTGTGTGTGTGTGTTAGTCACTCAGTCGTGTCCAACTTTTTGCAGCCCATGCACTGTAGGCCCCAGGCGCCTCTATCCATGGGATTCTCCAGGCAAGAACACTACAGTGAGTTGCCATTCTCTTCTCCAGGGGATCTTCTTGACCCACGGATCAAACCCGAGTCTCTGGATTTGCTCTGTATTGCAGGCAGATTCTTTACTGCCAAAGCCACCAGGCAAGCCCTGATTCTAGTCCTGTCTCTTCCCAGACTAACTTTCGGCCCGTCACCTTCTCTGCCAAAAACTCAGTCTTGGTCTCCTTTGGCAAATGAAGGCAACACCATCATGACATACTCAGTTCAGTTCAGTTCAGTCGCTCAGTCGTGTCCGACTCTTTGCGACCCCATGAATCACAGCACGCCAGGCCTCCCTGTCCATCACAAACTCCCGGAGTTCACTCAGACTCACGTCCATCGAGTCCGTGATGCCATCCAGCCATCTTATCCTCTGTCGTTCCCTTCTCCTCCTGCCCCCAATCCCTTCCAGCATCAGGGTCTTTTCTAATGAGGCAACTCTTCACATGAGGTGGCCACAGTATTGGAGCTTCAGCTTTAGCATCATTCCTTCCAAAGGAATCCCAGGGTTGATCTCCTTCAGAATGGACTGGTTGGATCTCCTTGCAGTCCAAGGGACTCTCAAGAGTCTTCTCCAACACCACACTTCAAAAGCATCAGTTCTTCAGCACTCAGCTTTCTTCACAGTCCAACTCTCACATCCATACATGACCACTGGAAAAACCATAGCCTTGACTAGACAGACCTTTGTTGGCAAAGTAATATCTCTGCTTTTCAATATGCTATCTAGGTTGGTCGTAACTTTTCTTTCAAGGAGTAAGTGTCTTTTAATTTCATGGCTGCAGTCATCATCTGCAGTGATTTTGGAGTCCAAAAAATAAAGTCTGACTCCGTTTCCACTGTTTCCCCATCTATTTCCCATGAAGTGATGGGACCAGATGCCATGATCTTGGTTTTCTGAATGTTGAGCTTTAAGCCAACTTTTTCACTCTCCACTTTCACTTTCATCAAGAGGCTTTTTAGTTCCTCTTCACTTTCTGCGGTAAGGGTGGTATCATCTACATATCTGAAGTTATTGGTATTTCTCTTGGGAATCTTGATTCCAGCTTGCGCTTCTTCCAGCCCAGTGTTTCTCATGACATACTAGCACTTGCAAAAGCTGGCTATTGTTAATAATTACTAATATACACTCTTTGCATTTTAATTGTTTAAAATTTAAAAAAATTTTAACTATTTAGAATTGTTTTGAAGCCCAAATGAACACATATGAAAGTTCCCTAAGTGAAATATACCATCCAAATATGTTTATCGTTGTTGGCTAATTGAGTTGGTCTCTCAGAATTTGCAGGTAAAAATTTAAATCATGCCCAATAACAATATTAAGCATAAATGATTGCCAAAGAACACATATATATCTCCTTCCACATTCGCTTATACAACCCATAAAAGCACATGACAGGTTTTAAAGGTTTGCACCCAGCGGGCAGAGAAGTACGAGTTGGATCCAACATCCCAAACTCCACACACACCAGCTTCTGCCATGGTATTTAGTGACATGGCCACTGATGGGAGGTAGGAAGCCAGGGGACTGGTGTTGCTTTCTCCTTTTCCAAATAAACAAGGCAGTTGTTAAACCAGAAGTGAATCTGATCCCGTGCAGCTTTAAGAGCAAGTCAGCTGGATTCTGAAGCAGGCGAAAATGTAAACAGAGCCTGAAACTCTAGAGCAGGGCAGACCCACCATAGGTTTCAGAATGGGAGAGTCCACGGGCCTGGGGCCAAAAAAAATGAAATGTTAGCCTGGGTCTTTAAACAGAATCATGTAGAAGCAGAGTGCATATTTGTTTAACACACATACACAGACCTTCTTCTGTGCCAAGACCTTCCTGAATCCTCCTGAATAAAAGCTGGAATCCTTGAGACGGTGGTACAGAAACAATATTGTTCCTACATTGCTGTTCTTTAGCGTCCATGGACTTTCCTCTTGAATGTAGAGATGTTTCTTTTCTTCTATTTTTTTTTGGCCCAAGTTAATTACAAAGTATGACTATGAAAATAAAATAAATGAGCCCATTCCACTCATCCCCGTATCTGAATTCTATCATATGAGTTGCCCATTGGTTTTCTAATCCTCTCACTCAATATCTGCTCTTAATTTGTTCGCTATTGCCAGAACTTGAAGACTGTCAGCAAAATCCATGATGCATCACAAAACTTATAATTGGAAATAAAAACATCTGAAGCTCTTCTGACAGAGTAAAGTACCATGGTGCTGATCAGAACAAGGAAATGTGAGCAACCTTGTAGCTGTTTGTGTGCAAACACAATTATGTATAAATGCAGCAGAGAGTTGAATCAACACTTAACTCCCACTCTGAAAAACACTGAGAAAATTACATTTAAAGGCATGGACGAACTCAACATATTGATGATCCAAAATGAGGGGGAGAGAAGAAGGGAAAAAATACATCCTGCTCACACTTCCTTTGAAAACGCAGCTTGATGGGCTTTCTCTTGCTATTTCAACCATTTTAGAATTACGCTGCCTGGGACTCCATCTAATTTTCTGGCTGCAGAAGTTAAGGCACTTCCTCCACAGTTACTAAATCTGACAAATTACACCTGGGTCTACTCTAACATGAAAAAGTGAGCTCTTTGTTCCTGACCCTTGGGCAGCATAGAGATCAAATTCCTGGACATTGGAAAGCCCCACTCATTTTCATTAAAAGCCACGGGAGACCAGCTCTGCATTTCTGTTCAGAAGGGGAACAAGTTACACTGCCGAACAACACAACTGCCATGCTCAGGTCAGAGCAAGAGGGGCTTTTTACTCTTTGCAGCTTGGCTACTGATCCGTTTGTACCCAGATTTTTTTCTTTTCTTTTTTTTTATATATAAGCATCTTGGTAGCAAAAGAACAACTGAAATTTAAAAAAAAAAAAAAAGAAGAAGAAGAGGCTAGTCAATTTTTAAATACCAAGTGCCATGAGTGAATTTCTTGAAATCTGCTAGCACTAAAATGCTGGCTACAGATCCAGTCACCAAAAATACAAAGATGATTTCAAAATGCCACCTCTCCTCCATCCTGGCCAGACAAGCAGTGAGTGAGCACAGTGGCCGATACCTGACAGATTAGAATGTTCTCTCCTCTGATCAGCATTTGCAAAAGACATACAAGAGCTGAAAGTGATCATAAGAGATTAGGAAGCATCTCGGTGGCAATGAACAACATGAGGGATACAAGAAATCCATGAGCTTTGCTGAACGAGAGCAGAGTCCTGGGCAGATCTAACCACCAGGCCTCACAATACCCTCTCCTTCTGTCCCCCAGAGAGGGAGAGAAAAAGGTAATAGGAGAAATTAAGAATAGCTTTAACTGCACTGTTAGTCCTGTGACAATACATCACACCTGAGTCCTTTCTTTAAGACTCCTAGAAAAATGATGAGGTGAGGGAGTATATACACAGAAGCCACAGAATCCGGCAGAAGGCCTCCTGAGCTAGGTTCCCACAGCCCACCCTCCCACCTCCTCTCAGGAATAGTCAACTCTTGCCTTCCTTCCAAGGAAACATCTTTCTTCCAGGACAAGGAACCCCATTTACTTCTTCAGTGTAGGTCACTGGATTTTCCCAGACCCATCAAACCACAGCCAAACCCTCTTCCTTGCAGATTTAATAAGCACCACAGTGCACTCCAATTGCAAACACCCGCGAGGGCTCAGGATTGTTTTAAGCTATTTTCCACATACAAATTCCTCCTAAATTGTAAGTCAGGAGACATTGCGTTAATTCTCTCTGGTCTTTAGGAAGCTTTCAGTGGTGCTACAAGTTATAAACAGGGAATGAATGTGAGCTAATATACCTTGTTTAGAGCAAAACTGAGTCACAATTCACATTTTGTAAATGAGTTAATAGCTCTCTCCCTGGTCAGATGGCAATTACTTTTGAGAAATCTGTGACATGATGGAAATCCTTAGTATCAAGGTTCTCATTTTGATTTCTGTTTTTAAATTAAAACCAGTAACAATATCAGCAAATCAGAACTTAATATTTCCTCTGGAAAAGTCATTGGGAAAGCATGGAAATCAAACTTAAATCAATTCTAACTTACAAAACAGAAACAGACTCACAGACTTAGAGAATGAACTTATGGTTACCAGAGGGGAGGGAGAGTTAGGGAGTTTGGGATGGACATATTCACACTGCTATATTTAAAATGGATAACCAACAAGGTCTTAGTATATAGCAGATGAACTCTGCTCAATGTCACGTGCCAAACTGGACAGGAGGGTAGTTTGGGGGAGAAATATGTATAGTTGAATCCCTTTGCTGTCCAGGTAAAACTATCACAATATTGCTAATTGGCTATATTCTAACATAAAATAAAAAGTTAAAAAAATTCTTAAATCAGTTCACATTATTTTGGGGTTGGAATATATGATGGGTTACTAAGCAGGCATCCACCTACTTGTGAATCCCAGGGATGGAAAAATCCTTTTTGCTGACAGGATAAAAGTAGCAGCTCTGGTATAAATCCCCCCAAACTTGCTTCCAATCAAATTCTTAATAATGAAACAGGCTAAAAATTGTACAAAATATTAAAATAATCAAGCATGTCCACAAATACATGCTCTTTGAATATTCTAATTTGGGTGACTACTGAAGTGGGTGGCATCAGAGAGAAAGTGGGGCAGACCTCATTGCCCCTGTTTTACAGAGAAGCTGATGGATTTGTCACACAGTCACCAGAGACTGAACTAAGGCTAGACCCCAGCACATCTGACTCCCAGTGCAACAGTCTTTGCACAAAGGTGGACAAGGGTACAAAGGAGACTGGAAATACCAACCCCACTAGGCCAGTAACAGCTAGCTCTTATCAAGTGCTTATTCTCACGTCAGAAAGCCTTCGGCATGCTGCGGGTGCATTAACTCACGACAACGATGAGAGAAAAGTAAAATTTCTATTTCCCACTTTAGAGATGAGAAAACAGAGGCATGGAGGTATTCAGGGAAAAGTTCAAGTCCAAAAGCTGAATAAGCGGTGGAAATGGGAAATCTTGTTGTCCCTGTACAGAAACACTGATGTAAGCATTCCTAAATCAACGTTCGGATTACAGCAGTTCTGGGAATATTAATTTTAACCAAAAAAGTCTTCAGCAAGATCCGAACTGAGTTGGACATGACTGAACGACTAACAGTCTTCCTGTATCCACTAATCAGTCCTTCTGGATACTAACTAGTAAAGCTAGAAAAAAAAAAATTGCAGGAAATGTCTCAACTTTCTATTCTACAGAAGACAATCCAAACTGTTGAGTAGGGGTGTGTGTATGCTCAGTCCTGTCTGACTCTTTGTGACCCCGTGGACTGTAGCCCACCAGGCCCCTCTGTCCATGGAATTTTCCAGGCAAGAATACTGGAGCGGAGTGCCATTTCCTACTCCAGGGGATCTTTCCCACTCAGGGATAGAACTTGCATGCCTTACGTCTCCTGCATTGGCAGGCAGATTCTTTACAACTGCGCCACCTAGGAAGCCCTGGGAAGTTGAGTGAGGTGGCCAATCTGAATTCACTCTGTCCTTTTCCAGCCTTATTCACAACTCCTAGGGCATGACCAGGATACTCTTCCAGGTTGCGTAAGTAAAGGTCAGTTTTTCTGCTCTATATACACATAGGGCTCTCAAAAAGTAAGAAAGCAAATTGATAAAAATCCAAGACTCCTCTACTATTGATTTTCTGGTCTCACACTCCCATTTTAAAGACGCAAAAACTGGCTCTAGAACCTAAGTGACTTGCTTAAATTCACATAAACACTTAGCAGCAGAGCTAAGTCCTGAAAAGTGGTAATTATTAATATTGCTCTAAGCAAACCACCAGACACTCTTCTCAATTCAGTGCAAACATCAGCCAATTTAATCCTCACCATAACCCTCTAAAGTAGGTATTATTTTCACTATCTTAGAGATGTAGAAACTGAGGTTCATCCTCTATGAGTTAACCTCTTCAAAACCAGACAACTGCCAGTTGACAAAGCCAAAATCAACATGCTTCCTTATCTGGTCCCAAAGAATATGCACCAGCTTCAACTTTTCTAGAGCTGAGAATTGCAGGATCAAGAATTGTAGAACTGAGCTCTTAACCTGTAACTTGCAAACTGTCTGGGGATTAGTCTTGCGTGTGTGTGTGTGTGTATATTAGTTGCTCAGTCCTGTCCGACTCTGTGACCTCACAGACTGTACCTCGCCAGGCTCCTGTGTCCCTGGGATTCTCCAGGCAAGGATACTGGAGTGGGTTGCCATTCCCTTCTCTAATCAGTCTTGCCTGGGGAGCTTTAAAAATACAGGTCACTGGGCTCCACCTCAAAAAGGAGAATCAGCATCTTGGAGGGGGGTGGTTATGGCTTCAAAATCTATATTTCTTCAGAGTTGATCAGGTGATTCTCATGTGCAGCAAGATTTGAGAAACTCTAAGCAAGATATTTCATGAGTGTTTCCAATGTAAAACACAAGGAGGAAATGAATCACCTAAGGCTGATGGAATGTTCAGAGTGGCTGAATCTGCGTGAAGGGTAACACAGTGACCTTCCCCCAAATTTTTCTGTGTCCCATCAACACACATGCAGCCCCAGTCACACAAACAGATGCGAATCTACTGTACCAAAGCTCTGCCCCCATTGATCTCGCCCAAAGAACTCTGCATCACAACAAACAATTCGCAGCAGTGCCAAAATTCATGTTCTGTTGGAAATACAGCATAAAGGTTTCATTTCACCCTTGTTTTTTTGGTTTAAGACACTTAAGCTGGCACCATGCTTTCTCAGCACTGTGCTAAAAAAAAAAGAGGGGAAGACTGTTGGAAGGAACACTTACCAAGGTGCACCATATATCCTGAATCCCTTCACTGTTACCTCCGAGTCTTGTAAGTAAATACTGTTCGTCAGGAGGGACTGAACGTTGTCAAAGTCCTCTGGTTTCAATTTGGACACAGAGGGGAAACGGTAGTAGTCCTGTTTAACAAGGTCTGCCATGAATTCCTTATCAAATGTCAGTTCATGATTCCCAGCAATCACTATTTTATATTCATATGGCAGGTTTCCTGAAATACGAAAAAAAAAAAAGAGCACCAATTAGCACGTTCATTTCCCATCACGAAGTACAACAGCCATGACTGCGTGATTATCAGACAGTATCCCCAAATGAAACAGATCACACTCCTTTATATTTCCATGGGAACCAAAATTTATGACTACTCCTTTATGCTAACAAAAATGACAATAAACGGGAGACAGGAAGCCGCTCAGAAGCTTAAAAGCTACTAAGGAGACATTAAGTTTTCTAGTTCCATTTCCCTTTTCTGTTTGCTACAGTGTCACTGTGATAAATCCATACTGTGATCCATACTTTAGAATCATCCAGCAAAAATTACTTTAGTCATAAGCCTTAAAAAAGGTCTAGATTTGGTTTTAATCCTTAAAA
Source organism: Ovis canadensis (assembly GCF_042477335.2). Lineage (NCBI taxonomy): Eukaryota > Metazoa > Chordata > Mammalia > Artiodactyla > Bovidae > Ovis > Ovis canadensis. Next base: position 68,336,086 of record NC_091259.1, read on the forward strand.
AATAAGCTGACCAACTGTTTGTAACAACTCCGTTCCCTGCTAGATTTTTAGTATCACCTCAGTACAAAAGACACAGCATACACATTTCACAATTTGCATAAATCAAAGGAAGCACACAGTACAATTTTGTATGGCAAGTTAAAGTTTACCTTTTGGCTTGTGAATAAAAAGATTAATAATGACCCCCTGATTAGAAGGCTAACTTTCCTCCCATTGGGATGGGAGAAGAAACTGTAAAGCTTAACCCCCTTTTAATATTTATGGTATGGAAATGTGAGTTCGCCAGTGTGTGCTTTTTATGCAAAAGTTTCCCGATCAAAATGAGATAATTCTGGGAAGAAGAATGAAAGCTATAAAGGAAAACCCAAACACCAGACTTCTGCATAGATTTATAATGTTTGAATAAAGTACAGATCATACATATTAATAACTCATCGTGATGCTATAAGAACCAAAATCCAAAGGGAGATAGTGCCCAGCAGCTGTCCCCATCCTGAAATTAATGCCCTTTTCTCTTCTTTGTCATTACGCATCCCTCAAGCCTCACCACTGGGCAGCTGCTCATTTTATTTTATTTCATTTTTATTTTGAGGAGGAAAAGGGTGGGAAGACGGTGCCTATAATTCCAGCTTCCTGAGACTCCCGGGTCCAATGCAAAATTAATGTTTCCCGCTATTCCAAGAAGAATGAAAGTTACCACTAGCAGGAATTGGATATATTTGTTGTAAGAATTCATCCTTACCAGCAAGCCAGAGTCAATGAATCAATTAATGAAGCTTACAGTCTGAGACAGAATTATGTTTGGGGGGGAGGGCAAGTTTTTGTCATAGGTCCAGTTGGATTTCACCAATGCAAATTGTAAACAGTATTAAAATTGGATACACAGAATGTGGGCTAATGGGGAGACTTATGAGAGAGATGAAAACAGGCAGAAAATAATACTGCAGGAAGATAAAACTGAAAACATGGTGGCTAAGCATCAATGGATAGATATCCTTGACTACTGGCCCACAGAACTGTGTGACATGCCTTTGGCCTCAGTTATTCAAAACGTTGTGGTGAAGAGCTCCAAAAAAATAGGAAGCCTCTCTCAAGGACATCCCTGATGGCCCAGTGGTTAAGAATCTGCTTGCCAATGCAGGAGACTTGGGTTCGATCCCTGGTCCATGAGGATTACACATGCAGCGGGGCAACTAAGCCTGCGTGCCACAACCACTGAAATCCGAACGCCCTAGAGCTTGTGCGCCACAATAAGAGAAGTCACCACAATGAGAAGCCCACCCACTGCAAACTGAAGAGTAGATTCCACTCACTACAACAAGAGGAAGCCCACGAACAGCAATGAAAACCCAGCACAGGCAATAAGTAAATAAACAGATTAAAAAAAGAAGAACCTTCTCTTAAACACATGCAGAGCTTATAATCTGTACTAGCATTAAGGCAGTAAGATTGTGATGTATGTTGCAAGTTACCTGGATAAAATGATGATATTTTGCACAATTCCCTACACTTAAAATACAGATAAAAGATGTATTCAGGAGTCTGAAAATTCCCAGCACTGTACATGATAGAAATTTTTGAGACACTGCACTACTTCAACATCATGGCTCTGTGACCCCACTGGCCCAATACTGCCTGCCCGGACCCACCCTCCTCCCAAGGCTAGAACAGTCTGATATGTTTTCCTGGACAGTAATCTGCTCCAAGGCAGGTGCTACCTGATTGAATCTTTGAGCAACTCTATTTGTACGAGTCATGCTTTAGCTGCCAGTTCTCCTTTAATGATTCATGATGATGGACTCACTGCAAACTCTGTCTTTATGCACCACTGCTCTTGCAAGAGGCCTTGGCTTCTTGCTTTTTCCATTTTAGAGCACTGCTTCAGGGATGGGATGGGTGAGACTGGGAAACAAGGCAACCTGAAGGAAGTACATTTCTCCCCTTCAGATCAGTGAAAGAAAAAAAACAAAACTGCTGCAAAGTAAATCTTTCTCAGGAAGACAGGCCTCTTCAGTATCTTTTAAATCACATTTTGGAGACTCAGCATAAGGAAGTAGCCACCAAAATGAACAGCCATGGAAATCGTCATGATATTTACACACTGCCAACAAACTCATCTCTTTCTGAGAATCCAATAGTAGTTTCCAACTTCCATCCTCTGTTACCTATGTTATGAGATTGTCTGACATGCTTTTTTGCTGAACTGACCTTTCATCTGTAATCTGCCAACCTTTATGTTTTATATGAAAAGTGTAAGCAAGGCAGCTGACAAATCTCCTGTTACTTGATGGCATTTTCGTTGTGGTTTTTTTTTTTTTTTCCCAGACTAGATTAATTTGGAAGGCTCTGCAGTCAAGCTCCAACCTTCTTGGTATTCAAATAGCATGATTTTAAAATTGTCAGACAAAGAGGTGCCTGCCTTTATCCATTTTATTCAGATCAGGTCATCGAAGTTGACCTGATCTGAATAAAAAACCAAGGCCATATGCAGATATTCTAATGTGGGAAAAGCCTTGCTTTGAATGACCTAAAGAATTCTACCAACTAACCAGTTCTATCCTCCCAAGACATGGTATATGTTTTACCAGTAAGATACGAGATGATTTTAGGTGAAATAGAGATGAGTTTCTGACAGAATGTAAAGTAGCTTTGTATGTTCTAAAAATGCAGCACATTTGAAAAAAATATGCCAACACAAGTAAATGATATATGGCTTCATTTTTCTACTATCTTTTCTATTTTCATTTTTCTATTTTTGTATATAAAATAGGAGATGGTTTAAAGAAAACTACTGAGCAAATAATCATATAGATAATTCAAAGATTTGGCAAAGCAATGACTACCAAATGAATGAAATTTGGGCAACTAGTCCATCTATCAGTTTAGTTAAGAGCTACAGATAATAAGTAAGACAAGCTCCTGGAGGCAGCAATTAAGTCTTATTCAAAACTGTGTCTCCTACTGTATCTGTATCACCTCACTATATCATATAAATAGATGCTTACTTAAAAACTAAAGGATAGCTGAAGTAAGCTAGGTCGTCGCTGCTACTCCACGATTCTAATTATCCTTCACGCTTGCCACTGTCTATTCCCTAAGCAGCCGTCACAAAACTTTTCCAGGTTCCAGGCTCCAGCCTCCATTTGACTCCCCACTTAGCTTACAATACACATCCTCTTGGAGAAGGCAATGGCACCTCACTCCAGTATTCTTGCCTGGAAAATCCTATCCTCTAGCCCCAAGATGGAGAAGGCAATGGCAACCTACTCCAGTACTCTTGCCTGGAAAATCCCATGGATGGAGGAGCCTGGTAGGCTGCAGTCCATGGGGTCTCTAAGAGTCGGACACGACTGAGTGACTTCACTTTCACTTTTCACTTTCATGCATTGGAGAAGGAAATGGCAACCCACTCCAGTGTTCTTGCCTGGAGAATCCCAGGGACAGGGAAGCCTGGTGGGCT